>NC_141732.1:8257745-8857745 GCF_971803275.1 Cyanistes caeruleus | reverse complement strand
TGAAAGCTTTAAACTCACAACTTAAAACAACAAACCAGAGCCCTCAGAGCAGGAATAGACTTAAGCTGCTGTGAAGTGTTAAAAATTGACTGGTGGGATCAAGCTAAGGTACTCAGGCAGCATCAGGAATGGCAAGATAGCAATGAATACACAAAGACCATGAGCATCCTTTTCTGACTCTTTTTTTCTCAGGCAGTGCTGATTTTGCAGTTACTCTCCTTCCTGAGATAATTTACACCAGCCTACACAGCACTTTTTGCTCTGGACATACCCTGACAGATGGTAGCTCTGGATGCACTTACAAAATAGTTCAGATGGATAAGTGTAGGCCAGCAGGATTGTCAATGTGCTAGTAAGATACCTGAAGATTCTAGGTTATGTTTACATAGCAGTTGAACTATAAATGCAGGATCATACCATGTTCCCCTACTTAATCCAGGATTAGGACACAGGTTCTAGGTGTGGTGGTCACTCTCTGAACTTTGCCAGGCATGTTCATGGGCAGAAAAAGTGCTAGAGTCTCAAGATGAAAACAGGGATTAGCCTGCATCCTGCCCCTGACACAGCTGGCCAATAGTCTCTTGCTCTGCTATGTCTTTTCCTGTGGGGAGTTCCAGCCTACTCCCTCTCCTGCAGCTCCTCCTTCACAAAATTTGGTGGAAAAAAAACGCCAGTAATGACTGTCTCCTAAAGCATAAATAAAGGGTTTCATGAAGGGCTTCTTCCTGCATGTTTTCAGCAGGTCATTTCACAGGTCTGTATCTGTGAAGGAAAATAGCTGTTCCAAACTGGAATGTGACACTTGTGTTTTCTTTCTGAAAACCTTGCACCTCTGGAGCTCTAGTTCAGACAGGCTCCAGACAGTCTCAAGTCCTGAATTTCTTTTCTCCTTAATTGCTTGCTATATTATTCTCCATGTTTATTTCTTTTTAATTTCTCCCTCTTTTTCCTCCTGATCTTTCTTTTCTCTGCACTAGAATGTAAGTTACCCATGTTTTCATAGCTGCAGCAGCAAAGCCAAAACTCCTGCATTTCTGCCTCTAACTTCACCAGAACTCAAAATGAACCTTAGTAAACAGGGATGTGAAGAGCCACAAAAAGGGGCCTTGTACTTTAGCACATAGATCATGGGCCTCTTGGACTCAGCCTGTGGTAAGTGTATGGGAAATGAAAGTCTTGTGTGAATAGCTCTGGAAGTGTTTGGGGCCCACACTGTGTTTGCCAAGGAAGTTTTTAGGAAACTTCAGAAAGGCAGAAATTTCTGATTCTGGACTATCTTTACTTCATGGTAGGATCATCTGACTTTGAGTTATTGGTGATAACAAATGGTAACAGACCCAACATCATCTGGAAGGTCTCAGATAAGCACTGATAACCTCTCCTTTGGCTACTTCTTGAGCACATTCCTAGCCTTCCACCTTTGACTTTCCAAAGTATTTTCCAATTAGTGAGGTATTGCTCTCCCCCTGTGAAAAGCAGCTCCTTAACTTCACGTGGGACTAAACCAGATTGTTTGCTTCAGTCAGTCCCCACCAGCCACAGTCTCTGACATTGCTCAGACCACTCCTGCTGCTTTTCCCTGGTCACTTGCCACTGTGTACCAGTGTTCTCTGAGCTGGGGAGCCTGAGGATGTCTTATTCCAGCTGTATCCTTCCTATTGCTCAGTGGTACTAAACCATTACTTCATTTGAATTGCTGGTTAAACTCAGGGTTTTTGTTCCACTCACAAGAACATTATGTTGATGAGACAGATCTGGGCTCATTCCATTCTATTAAAATTTCCTTTTTCTGTTTGAACTTCTTATGTAGAATATGGATTTTATTTTTTATCTTTTGTAATATGGTAGTACAGTTTTAACAGTGAAAATTAAATTGGAGTCTGGCACTAAAGTACTATTGACTTAAATTTTTTATGATTCTTTTCTGTATGTTTTATATGCTTGCAGACAGAATTTAGCTGGCTTCCAATGAATAAAATTATTAATATGAATCAGATTTTTTAAAACACATCCTCAGGATGCTGTTGGTGACACAAACTCTAAGGTGTAAGGATTAATGTTTTCAGCATGTGGTAATTAATGATGCGGCTTTTTAGTATGTAGTTCAATTGATAACATATACTATTCTGCCCTACTCTTAATTTAAAATATGCTCAGTTGTAACAACATTTAGTTCCTAATTAGTGATTTTATCTTCATAGCTTAAAATGGTTTATGAAAGCAATTATTCATTACTAATCCTATTTTTTAGAATTCATCTCTGGGGTTTTGTTTTTTGCTTGGTTTGCTGAGGGACAAATATTGATTTGCCATATACTCCATGATATGTTATAAAAAGGTTTGAAGTTGGAACCAGTGTTTCCTGAATCAATTTATTTGACCATAATGCTTTCAAAATACTCTTACTAGTCCATTTCGCAAATGATTATTTAATGAGGTGGGTAAAAAAGTAGCTGGTCATGGTGTTCTGAAACAAGTGACTGTGAGACACATACTCTGCACTTTTTTCCCCTATTAATTCTATTTATATAATTTTATACTTTATTCCAAAGGTGAAAATACATGTATTAAGTCCTGGGGACATTCTTTAAAATGGCCATGTGCTTTTTTTGTTGTTTTTTTTTTTTTTTTAATGCATAATAACGTTTTTTCCTTTTTTAAAAAATCTTAAGAAGCTGACACTATGTGTATGCCACAGCCACTATTGCAGATGCAGGAGTGTATGCCATCTTTGCTTATTCTGGAAGTTTCTAATAATCATAGCATATATTAAATAATCTTTGTTTCTGCTTTATCTACACTATAATGAAACCAATGTATGTTCTAAAACTTAGCAAAGTGTGTATTATTTTTCCACCAATAAAAGTGTTTTTAAGAGAGGACTGTATCAGCACTATTCTAAACCAAATTACCCACACATGTTAAATTACCTTTTAATTCGGTTTACCAGAGGTGGTAAGTGAAACATATTGTATTTGCCATGCACAGCCCCAGAGTGTCCTCCTGGGGCTACTAAAAATGGCACTGAGTGTCACATCTGACCCAGCCACTCAGCAGTGTAGGAAGCCAGGTATGTTGACTGCCACTGTCCAGCAAGCTATCATTTGCCAGATCCAGGTCTGGCATTTAGGTTGTCTTGATAGCTCTTTTTTAGCAAGAAGCAAAAGAAATCACTTTTACTTCAGCAGACATTCCTGAAACAAACCTCAGAATTCAGGAAAAGAACAGGTGAAAACAAATGGTAACAGGAACTCTTCCCTAACTGTAATAAGGAAACAGACACATCACAGCCACCCTTAGAGCTTGCATATTTATTGAACAAAACCTACTAAAATAGCTAAAATACATTGGGTACTTGCATTATTAAAGATCACATTGTTACAAAAGCCTGCATTTTCAGCAGTACACAACTGCAACTATACATAAATGCCACAACTGTTGAATATTACTTCTCGCTCTATATACAGCACAGCAGACGTATCTATTCTATTGGAAAAGAAAGTGTACAAGGAAAGGGATACAGAAGGTAGGGAAAGGAAAGAAATCTAGAAGTGCAGTGCATGCATTGGTTTTTAACAGTCAGAAGCTAAGACAGTTCAGAACAAGGCCTGCCCTGTAAAAGGAATAGCTAAAAGACAGAATTATATAAAAAATTAAGGTGGGCTTTCAGACTGTGTCTAACACAACAACACTCCATGAGTAGATGATACTGCTTAGTTTTGTGGTTTGTGTTATTTTGTATTTATAGTAGATTGGGAGCAAGAACAAAAATGTAAAGTCCACATGTTGACAGTATCGTGGAAATGTACTCTTTCCCCTTTAGGACTTCTCTTCCCAGAAATTTGCTGTATTTTTCTTACTATATCCCCTAGTTTATGGATTTGAAGAGGACATTAAAACTTGTCCCTTCTTTAAAAAAGGCTTGTAAGAAAAAAAGACAAAAATCAAGAGATTTTGAGAAGTTGGTGGAAAATTATTGCTCATCTTTCTCCATAAGGTGGATAGGAGTCAGAAAGGAGATTTTACGAAAATTACAGTTTTGTGATTGCTCCCACTATAACTGCATGTTTGTGAGTGGACACTGATAGGGAATCAGTTCCTCACTTGTACACTATAAGTAGTTACTCACCTACAGCACTGAATAAGAAAGCCACACTGAAGACACAAGTAAACAAGTCAGTCCAGTCTAAAGAACAACATTCAGAAAAACAAAGTACCAACACCCTCTCAGAACATGGAAATAAAAAATAACTCCATCAGAGCTACCTTGCCAAGGAGCATATTTAAAGTCCAAAATAGCACCATTCATCAGTGTCTCAAATCCCGTGGCAGCATCACGATCACTTACCACAAGGAAACCATGAGTTTCATACTACTTCTATACATCAAAAGAGTACATGGATAAAATATAGAGATATACAGACCATCAATGAAAATAAACTACTAGGCTTGTTACATCTAAATGAAAAAAAAGGGGGACTCTCAGCCTCTGCAAGAAGCAGTTTGGGTTGGTGGAAATGGAGAGAGTGGTTTACCGGTTGTGTGTGAGCTGTGGAGTTTGAGTAGTGAAAGACATTGCTGTGGTAGAACCAGGCCTGAGGGCCCACCTGTAATGTTTGTAAACATGGATTCACAGTGTGAAATTCTGAGAGCTTTCGCTTGAGTTAGAATGTTAAAAACTAGTTTTTATGGTACATGTTTGTCCATTGTTATTCTCTAAAGCAAGGCTCAGAGTCCCGTAGTTTCTTCTTACACTTGATGATTTACACAGAAACAATTTCCAATATATGACACCATGACCTCATCAAACCCATACACCATATGTAATATGAATGGAGAAATTATGTTTAAAAAGAGTAGAGGTAATTGATTTTGGTGAAATGTTGTCCATGGCCACTTGCTGGAGCCAGGGATGTCCCCTCCATCTCACTTTTCTTGCGGTTCACTTCCTTTGAGATAGGGAGATTTCCCTGTGGAGAGGAGAAAGTGGTATTAGTTGTGCTTCTGTTTGCTGGGCTGCTCCCTTCTCTCATCGTAAAGTTTCCATAGTTCCCTATATTTAGTTCATCTTCTAAAGATGACTGAAGCACCTGATGCTGCAGAGAGCAAAGGGTTGGTTGAAAACCCGGCGGTTCTTGCAGCATCTGAGAAAAACATTTCATTTGGGCATGAATTAATGTGTCCTAGCAGCAAAAAGTTCAAAAGATCTAACGTAAGAGTGCATCTTATTTATGAAAGATGATCTTAATACTAAGAGAACTTTTCCCAGGCCAGACCTCCAATTTTTAAAAAACCTTACTGTTTAACCAACCAACATACACTAAGTCACTTTCCTATAATAATCTGTCAAAAAGAGCACACTAAAAACACTGCTTTGTTTTCTTGTTCTGAGTAGGTAAGGAAGTGGTGTGCCATATGAGCGAGCTGCCTCAGACAGGTCTTTGTTAGCCATAGATATTAACTGTGCATATTCAGCAAAGTTTTTAAACAGCATTCACATATATGTTTCATTTTAAGCCTCAGAATGAAGCCTAAAAGCTAAGCACCTAATACCTAAAGTACTTTGCTGATGATATGTCACTATGGAATCTGAAATAAAAATAATTTGTTTAGCTAGTAAGATATCTTAAGGGAAAAAAAAAATCTGTGTTTTTTGTGTTTAAGTGGTAAGAATCATAAAGGTGTTTTATTGCTCATATTGTTTAGGATCTGTTTGTCACATAATATCAACACCAATTTTTGTTTAAGAAATTAAAGTTATCTTCTCCAAGTTTTTGTTGTTTTTTTTTTTTCCTGATGTGAGAGTTGTGAATTTCTGAATTAAGAATTAAACACATGGCAGTTTCCCAATGACCAATAAAATGCAATTTTCAGCAATTTTCCTTTCTTGGCTCTTCAAACCCAGAATTTTCACTGGGGTGTTCATACTTGCTACATTTACTTGTGCTGGGAATGAAGCCATCCCATGGCTCTCCCACTGTCTTCATCCCAGTGTACAGGATAAATTCTACTTTTAGGCAGATGAGCTCCCCATGGGGTTCTGCACTGCACACAGGAGTGGTTTTCAGGCTGAGCACAGAGCAAAATCCCTTCCTGGAGATAGCTGGTGACCTGCTCCTTTGAGGCATCAAGAAATGGAGGAAAAGAGCAGAATTTGGTCAGTACATATGCAGAAGAGTAAGGAGCTGTAACAAATATTTGCTAGAGCCAATATGGCTATTTTGCAAGAATTTCAAAATGAGAAAATAAATTTTAAATTTTAGTGACTACACAAACATGTTTCCTCACAGTACTCTAGAAAATTCCATCCTCATGGTAGTATTTCTACTTATTTTTGTTTTACTAAATTTGCTACTTGTGTGTCATTAAAGGATATGAAGGGAAAACTAGAAACTTACACATGCAAACAGGCACACCACACAGACAAAAGGTCTGGGCAAATTTCCAAAAGCATTGTGTCGGGCAGTTCCTTTTCAGCTGTGAAAACAATCTCAGTCCTGAAATCCTGCCATACAATCATGAGATAGAAAGTCCCATGTGACCCTTCTAGGTCTGGAAATAAACTGTCATTAAGAACTGAAGCCTTTTACATTTGTTGGTTGTATGAAAATATAATTAAAAAAGAAAAAAACAAAAAAACAAAAAAACAACCCAACACTTTTAGCTCAAATAATAGTTTTTAAAAATCTATCAATTTTACTTTATTCTTTCAGAAGTTCAAGCTGTTTACCATTGAGTAGATAAAAGTGCTCAGCTGGAGGACAAAAACTTTCTGCAGTTTTTTTCACCAATTTATCCTAATTAATTTTATAGTTCAAATGAAAGAATTTTCCAAATATGTACAGTTTCTGCTAAAGATGATGCTCTGCTGGAAGCTGGACTATGTGCAATTAATATTGAAGTTGCTTTTGAATGTCAGTTGTGAAATAAAATTTGGAGGTAGTTCTAAAAACTGGTTGTTGCACCAGCACATGCCAAATATCTTCTGAAGAATTACATAAAGGCTAGGGAAAAAAATGTACTTTAAAAACAAGAATCCAGTGACTTGAAAGGGGAAAAGGATTTATAATATGTTTTGGCTAGTTGAGAAACTGTTATCCCTTCTGAGAAACTTTTATTTTAAGCTATGTACAGCATAAACCCACAGCTATTCATAAATCCAGTATAATGCAGCATTGTTGCTATGCTGCACATAGTGCACAGCCTCATTCCTGTGCTTCAGGAGAAACTTTGTTTAATGATGAATGACAATTTACTGAAAGCTTCTAACAACATTTTGAATAAAAATTGTCTAGTTAACACACAGCTGATTCATAAAATTAGCAAATTAATTTGATGTAAATATGACCCTATAGAGCACATTAGTCATGCTCTGGCACTGCTACCAGCCTTCTCAGCTGAACTTTTGGAATACTGTGAATGCTAAGAATGGCAGTACTGCAGTATATGTTAGTTTAAAGACTGGCACATGAGGCTGCAAATAGCCCATCCATAAACTTTAGAAATTGCAGAGAAAAAAGTGTAGAGGAAGGTACAGTGTTATCCATATGGAACTGCAGCAGAGTTTTGTTAATGGAGCAGAAGCCTTGTTAATAACTGAAACTTAAAACAATTTTCCACGTGTTGTCTTCTTTACTTACCTTCTTGAGCCAGTAATTAAAAGGGAATATGAAAATAAAACATATACATCACATGGTTCTGTGTAATATGTTATCTTTCACTACTGGAATTCCATGTCCAGTTTCACATTTATTAAACCAGGAAAGGTAACAGAGTAAAATCCTATTAATGCATTCTGATGAGCCACACCTTCTGCCTTTATATTGTGCTATTTCTTGTCAAACGCAGATGAAAACTGCC
This sequence comes from Cyanistes caeruleus, assembly GCF_971803275.1. Classification (NCBI taxonomy): domain Eukaryota; kingdom Metazoa; phylum Chordata; class Aves; order Passeriformes; family Paridae; genus Cyanistes; species Cyanistes caeruleus. Next base: position 8,849,885 of record NC_141732.1, on the reverse strand, counting down.
ACACTTTGTATGCATCAAGCCAGTAAAGCACAAGCAAGGTACTCAATAAAAGACAACCCAGTTCCTCCTGCTGCATTATCATTGACTTTTTCATCTGCATTGCTAGGAAAGCATTGCCAAAATTAAACATTCAAAACTCAGATGTCAAACTTGTAAAATCATGAGACAGGCTTAAGAAATATGAGCCTTTGAAAATTAGTATGTTTTCCTTCTGGTGTGCAGCCAGCAAGAGTCCATGTTTTCTGCAAGCCTGAAGGGTAAAAACATAATTATAAAATGAAAACTGAGATCTTCAGTTAACTGCATGGTGCAAGGAGCCAAGGCTTTAAGAAAAACAGAGTAATATGAGACTTGTGATAAAATCATGAGAGTTGGCTTCTTTCTTGAAGTGGTTTTAAAATTAAATCCATTGAACTTTCAATTATTATTTTTTTTTCTGAAAACTTTCATTTTAGCAAGCTATTTATTATACAAAAGAAATTACATAAATAACTTTACCTTTGGAAATCCCCCATCCCCACGGCAGGTTGGAAAGATCTTCTGGTTTACCCAAGTCATTGAACCTGGTTGATAAACCTGTAGTGACATAAATATATATAAGATCTTACTAACAAAGAGAGATTCATTGAATGTGATGGTGCTCATGTGACAGACCACATCAATAAAACAAGACTAATGTCAGTAGAACTTGGCCCAGAGTATTTAATGTTTAGTTCATGTGTTTTGTATCCATGACAACATCTGTCCCTAGAGCATTCCAACTATATTGTTTTATGTTTATCTACATTCAACAGGCACCTTTAAAAAAAATAAAAAATTTAAAGAGTAAGGATGGAATTTTTTTAAATTTCTCCAATAAATTCTTTATAGAGGATGTCTGTACTAATGAGGTTGCTGAGGATATTGTGAGAAAACATGTCCATTCCCTTCTGCCAGAGATCACTGGTAAAGGGCTGTTTAATGAAGTTCATTATCTTTGCTGAAGACTGCAGGTGACAAGAGCACTGCAGCACTGATATGCTTTCACAAGGAGTGGTGAACTAGAATGTGTAACTTTGTAAGATCATTGAAACAATTATAATTCTGTGTTAGCTCCCTGTATTTTCTGCATTAAAGAAATTCCAACACATTATAAAACACATACAGTAAAATAGCTGGCAGCAGGATTTAACTGTTGAAGTGCTGTCCTACTATGTCTACAGGAAATTTTCTCTATGTAAAATAGGTTAAGATCTAAAGTTGGGCACTGACTACAGTGGAGGTTAAAGTGAGCGAATACCAAGCTAATACCTCTCAGCTTCAAGATGAAGATCAGAATATCTCTTCATCTCAGCCTCAGAAACACTGATGTGGTCAGGTACAAGTTACATTCAATGACAAAATTCTTAAATTTATTTTCTTGCTGGATCTTTCTCCTGAGCTCTTGTGTTTGGTGAACTGAACTCTCTGCATGGTGATGGGATGTCAAACTGTCAGTATTTTGAGCTAGCCATTATAAATTACACTATTCAGATTTGTTTGCACTTTGGGAATCAAAACTTTCATTGTCAGTTAAGTAAATGCTGGACCGGTTTTACTCACCCACTTGCTCCTGTGCATATATTGAAACATGAGAAAAGTTTTCATTTCTGTGGAGGTGCATGTTGACTATGAGCTATCAGAACTGGACTAGTTCTATCCTAAAGAAATTATTGGAAGATTACTTAAATCCTCTTCCCAACAGAAAATACTGAGCTCTTCTATTATGCAGGAGACAGAGAGAAATTTAAAACACAGAGCTCAAGGCAGTAGCTGCTTTGTACAGTGTCCCATGCTTTTCTGTACTACAAACCACAGCGCTTTCCATGGGTTAAAACAACAGATTTGTTTCATATCTGAGGTCTCAGGCAAACCAGTTCTGCTCTCTGGGTGTGTTTGACATAAAATAACCAATGTGTAGCACAGTGCTGGGTGAAATTTCAGTGCTGTGAAATGGGTCAATGTTCACTCTGAATATTTGAAACATTTGAATGAGAGATACTAAGTAATGTCTGAGCGCTTCTGTTGCTATTTTAATCACTGGGTACCCATTCTGCAATCATGTCTTGATTTCATTGTGTAGACATCCTTTCTGCTTGAATACTCGTGGTGGGAAATAGCAATAGGAGCTCAGCTCTACCACAGAATGTGCTGTTCACACTAGCAAAGTATACAAAATGTATCTGGGAGGCTCACATAAGCACCAGAATACAGAATTAGTCAATATCATCAATACAAACTTCTATATTTTCCATGGAGTCTGAGGTGTATTTAGGTTAGCCCATAGGCCATGCTATCCCTATGAATAACCTAATAGGAATAAAATAAGCACCCAAAGTTAGATGAAAAAGAAAGGAATCCTCAAATTAAATTAATAAAAACTTAGAGGAATTGCAGTTTGAGGGTGGATTTTGGGAATAAGGCAGGAGGTAAAAGGTGTAAATTCTAAGATGGGCTCACAACTATGCTCCAGGGTTAAAAAAAATTAACCCCAAATCCTACCACCACCTGCAAAATACACCACATAATGGCTAAACTATCTTTTGCAGTAGTTCTCTGTTAAAAAAAAACACAAACAACAAACAAACCCACCAATATTATCCTTTTTTTCTTCTTCAAAAACAAATACTAAGGCCCATATTGATAGATAACAATCATATGGACCTATTTCACATGAAGTGACTGTTCTGCTATGATTGTACCAGAGTCCTGAATGGACAAAGAACTTTAGGTATCTGCCTTGAGAGTAATGCTGAAAGGCTGGAGAATCATGCCTTAGAATCTGGCCAAGTGGAGGAAGATTCTGGAATGGAAACAAAGATGCTGATGTAGAAAAGTTCACTGAATATTTACTTTAATTCACCAGAAAAAAACAAAACAAACAAAAACAAAAACAAAAACAAAAACAAAAACAAAAACAAAAACAAAAACAAAAACAAAAACAAAAACAAAAACAAAAACAAAAACAAAAACAAAAACAAAAACATGACATCTTGCTGTGCTTTATAAATGCAGAAACTACTTAGAAGTTCAAATATACTGATAACTAAGGTATTAGAAAAATATGTAGAACATGAATTCAGTTACAGCAGTGCAAAATTAGTGATATAAATGTTGCAAGATGAGCTATGAGAGAGAGGAAAGCATTGCTCCATTACAGAGTAGGATGTAAGGGTTACAACATTCCAGCTGTTAGCATGAAGCAAACACTTCTAAATAAATGCTTCCATTGATACACACCAAATTTTCATTTCTTAGTACTTCCTGTGTGACTGTTATGCAAGTGCAGGCTTGGCTTAAATAACCAAAGTATCAGGATTCAGAACAGAATTACTGAGCTTTAGGATGGATTGAAAACCACAGTTACTGCAAGTCTGCATAATGCTGAGTCACACTGATAGCCTCAGTGTTTGATCCTCGTTAGCCAGACAGTTAAGCCAGGAAGCTTCATCCATGAGCTGTCAAACCTGGGAAGGGCCACCTGAGACTCTGCTATGCAATTCTGCCTGAAACATTGAGGCCAACTTGAAAACTGGGAATTTTGGGTTCTCTATGAGTATGCTTTCAATTTTGTAGACTCCAGTCCCCTGAAAAAATACAAATAATACAATTTAATATTAAAGCAAGAGCAGAAGCGGAAGAAAAGAATTGCCTAGTCTGTTTACCAGCTCTTTCACATTGCAGAACTACTGATAGTTTTTCTGGGTTGTTTAGTTTTTTGGGGTTTTTTTCCAAAACCAGTAAAGTCTACTACAGTCTACTTTACTCATTTGGCCAACAGACTGAGAAATTCTTTTGCTCTTGCTCTGTTTTACCAACATTTCAAAATTCTAATTCCTAGGTTATTTCATTTTAAGCTGTTTTCTTAAAAACAATGGTAGGGGAACACAATCTTTTGTCCAGCCTTAAAACAATTTTAACAGAGCTGAACTTAGCATACTCTATTAGTCACATCAAAATGCTAAAATTGATTTGGTACCCACTTTTTGTCCCTATTCACTAAGAGCATCTTTCAAACATTCAGATAAATCCACCAAGAGGAAAAAATTCCAAGATCTATGGTATGCTAAACTTACTAAAATGAGCATACTCCTGTTAAGAATTCCCAAGATTTTTATAATTAAGAAACAATTGAGAAAGTCCTTGGATTTTTTTTTCCTTTTTTCCCCATGTGAACCATCACTAAATTCTTGTAATCAAATCTCATTCAGGACTTACAGTGGTATTCAACTGCACTGTTGGTTTCTTAACTAAAAGTTTATTGAAGAGAAACTGCTCTGAGTAAATCAGCAACCACCTTTTAGAGAATCTTCAGGTAACTTCTTTGTCTTATAAAGCAATTTGGATGTAGAAGGAATGAAAAAAAAAAGGAAATGATAAGTACTGTAGGTCCTAATTCCAAATAAAAGGTGACCATGTCCAACAACTCTGCAGTAGCCTACCTAGGAAAAAAAAACCAAAAAACTATAAGAAACACATTTACTATATGGCTTAGCAGTGTAATAGCAGACACAGATGGCCACATGCTGAGGAACATGGGAGTAGAATGACCAGAGGTGTGTGTGGAAAAGAAGGAAAGAAAAGCATTCTCATTCTCTCTGCAGCACCAAAATGACATTGTACAGCTGCGAGGACTGAGTGCCCTCTGTGCTTAATCCAGAGCAGAGAAGGAGAGAGGCCACCCTCCTCCTGAGAGTGGGCTGTATAGCCACTTTTGTCTGTATAGCCAAAAAAGAACACTGCTCCTCATTTCTGTACCCACATTTCTTTAAAATTTCTTAACTGACAGCTAGTTTGAGCTGTAGATGTACTTTTCACAGCACATCCTACCATGTACTTCTCAATCCCCTGAAATGCCTCCCACTGCAGTAAAACATTTTCTTTCTACCCAACATCCCACAATCACAATCCAAATGCATAAACAATCTTACTGCACCACTGTTCAAGCACTAAATAAAAAATTTTGTAAATGAAAACCTCACTAATTCTTTTTAAACTAAACTGGAGGGAAAGCTTGTGCTAGAATCAAAGTCTTTGCTTCAGTGCAAGGGGTAAACTAATGTTCCCATCCTCAGTAATTTATTTTTAAGACTGTAAGGGGGATATTATGAAAGTATAGAATACAAATATCCACTGTGTTCCTAACCTAGCACACAAGATTTAATACATACAACGGCTCTCAGCTGAAAGGTGGCTGCTTTATAAGAGTTTAGTTGGGTAGCAGTACTCTATCAGTCACAGCTTTTTTTTTCCAGATCTTCTTGGAGAGGGCAATGACAAGGCTACATCAAGAGTACTCATCATTACTCCTAAATTCAATGAGTCCTTGAAGTTTTGATGAGCCTTTGTTATATTTAAGAAGCTGTGCTCATGATGAAATGGGATGCTGCTGTTGTGATAAGCTGACTCTGGAACAGGCTCACTGAGGAAGCTTTCCCTGTGCAAACAGCAGAAACCAAAACCTGCTCAAATGAAAGTGCAACTTCATTACTTTAGCTTAATAATTTAAAAATGCTGTGAAAGTGTGATTTAGCAGATGTGAGGCTTGACAATTTTTGTGAACTTGTGAACTTGTTTGCTTTTTTCAATGTCTCTGCATCACGAGTCTGAGCCTCTGCTTGAGATGCAGAGACAGTCATCCCAAATAACCTGAGTTCATGATTTCAGTATCGTCAGGGCAGCAGATTTTTCTGTCATCCCTGGTTTTCACATCAGTACCATGAACATCAAAAAAACAGTGGGGAAAATCAATAATTTACATTTATTTCAGTTGTTAGTTCCGCACAGTAAAGAAGGTTAGATAAATGGTTTGAGAGAACTGATGAAAAATTACATCATGATCCTGCAGTTGGGATTGCTCCAAGTGGCACACCTTTTTGTGAGACTTTACCTGCCATTGCAATGATAATTAATACTTGGCAGTACATCAGCAGAAAATGGCAAGACAGCTGTACACCTGAATTTGCCTTTGACTTCTCTGCATCAGCATCTTTTGATGTCTTTTCCTTTTCATTGGTAAGATATTACTGCTGCTTTTTATTCCTCCCCATCTGATGACTCAAACTCACAACCACATAGAGATGAAAAGGCCTAAATGAGACAAGTAAGCTTTTCCTTGCATCCCCCTCTCCACACTGCAAGTGAATTATAAAGTTTATTTATTAGGTATTTGGGGATTTTTGCAGTCCTTTTGCATCTCTTCTGCAATTTCTGTCAGTTTTTCAGAATAGGATGTAATTTGCTCCTTGCCTACACAGCAGAAGGAAGTGACCTTGGAAATAGGGTTTTTTTTATTTTAATGGAAAAGCTTCTCCTACAAACCCATCATCATCTGTTGTTTCCTTTGTTGTTCTTAAAGCATCTATTCTTGAGGTTACCCTGAAGTGTCTGCTCCTATGCAGTCTTCTACCTTGGCTTATCTGTATCAGCTTCTTCTAGAGACTCATTTCTGCCCTCATCCATATAGAGGTTGTATGTTTTATATGTGTACTTATATATATATATATATATATATATGTATGTATATATATATATATGTATGTATATATATATATATATATATAAGACTTCTGCCCAGTTTGTTATCTAGTAAGAACCCCTCCACAGAAACTTGAGCTGCATTCTAACATATGTGATTGACTGAGGTTAGTTATAGAAAACACTTTCTAACTTTCCCTGGGGAGGTATCCACTCTACAACACCTGAATGTAAAGCAATTTTGTAAATGTAAAGAATGTAAAGAAGGGAAATCAATTTTCATTTTCCTGCACCAGTTAGGATAAATCCTGCAGCAGTGTTGTCATGCTGCTTTTTTACTTCATTAATACACAAAAATAATTGCAAAACATTGTTAATATTTACCATGCATACAGAGAATAAGAGAAAAAAAAAATCAAGCAGTACATTGTGAACAGTCATAAATGCTCCTCCAACTTCTTACTGAATTAATGAATTTTACTAACATTAGCAAAGTATTGCCCTTCTTGAAAGAGAAAGAATACATTTATTTCAGAGAAAATAAAAAGAAAATGTATATTATGTGGAAAGTTCCATCAAGAAATATAATGGCTGCAAATTACTTTGTTCCTTTAGTAAATTTCTGTGTATGCTCTCCAAAACTGCAAAACATTACAGAAATCAAAATAAGCAAATCAGCCATCCAGAAAACCAAACTCAGAACCCAGTGCAGCCCCACATATTTGTCTCTGTACTACAGTATTTTTTTTGTTTTCCTTGAAATGCAACACACAGAGAAACAACAGCAACAAGGCTGAGAATTGAAATAATACTCTAGTTCTCAGTTAATTACTTATGAGCTTGTAATTTGCTCCTCAAGTGCAATAAGGTAGAGCTTAATTAGTAACTATTTGCATCTACACCTAATGGTAACTGCAGAACAAAATGCATAAGCAAGTCTCTTGTTATAAACTCAGGTGGGCACACAGCATGGCAGCAAAAAAATCTGGACCAAAGGATGCATAGTTGTTTTTCAGTAGTTTCATACCTGACATGGACAAATTACTTGAGCTACAGAGGAGGAAGAAAAGGAGCATGGTCAGAGGCTGACCAAAAATTCTATTTAGTCCATTGTCCTCACTCTATTGAGTTTTGATCTTAAGGGAAAGTCCAGCAAGAAAAGTGGCCAGTAAGAGAATCCTTAAGAACAGGAAAAGAGACAGACCAGAATAATGCTTCTCCTGTGTGACCTCTCAGACCTGTCCCTCCACTCTTTGGGTATGTTCATTCAGAGTATATACTGAGTATATACTCTGAATGCTGTAACTTATAGAAGGCTCAAGAGACTGCTTTGGACTTCAACAGGATTTTCCCCAGATACCAAAGAGATGAGCAGAAATCCAAGCAGGGAAGTGTTCCCCAAGTGCAGGTAAGCCCACTGCTCCTGCAGAGCCCAGCCACAAGAGCCTTCTTTCCCCTCAGCAGGTGCCAGCCCCTTGCCCAAGCAGTGTTTTGCAGGCAAGTATTAAACAGCCCCAGCCATACTCTTGGAAATGGGAGACAGAACCACATTGTAGAGCCAATTCTTACTTATCTCATTAAAAAATATATATTGAGGGCAACTGATTGTTAACAAGTGCTTGAAAGCAGAGTGGTACATTTACCTGAAGCCTCCCTATTACCAGCCTCTTCTAGGCAGATGGTGATGCAGCTAAGTGTTACTCCAGACACAAAAACACAAAATGTATCATGGATGTTCTGGAGGATAAAAGTAATAAAATATCTGTAGGTTCTGGGACTCATCTAAGGAGCTGTGTAAACCCATACTCTTTCATGATGGAGATTTATTACAGTCATTTTAAAGCAAAGAAGGAAGATTTGTTTCTCTCTAACTTGACCTTTCTAAGTAGCTCTGTGGTGTCAATGTGTGCCGTCTAAACATCAGTGCTGGAAGGTGCCAGGGGTTATTTCTGACAATATGTGTACTAAGCCAAGGCTTTTACCACCTCCCATGAGGATGCACAAATTTCTTACAACTTTTTCAACTTGCTCCCACATAAGTGTGCCAAGCTAGCAGAGATAATCGGGTTACTGTTAACAAAATTATTCCAGAGACACTTCTTCCCGGAGGACGAGAAAATCCTACTTATTCTGAGGGCAGGTTGGTTTTGCTTGCTTGCTTGTTTGTTTTAATGCAGTATTTACAGAAGGAAACATCAGGAATCCTCCCAGCAACATGTACACAGGGATTCATTCAGCAGTGCTACCGTGAATTTGCCAGACCAGAAGTCCAAATCTAATTGCATGTAACACTCAAACAACGATTCATACTATCATTCTACGTTAAACATTTGAAAATAATATTTTTTGCACCTATGAAGATCGTGCCCTCAATCAGTATGGTTTAATGAGGAGACAAAATATTTGAAATAAAACCAAAATACAAATAGTTAAAACTATGTTTATTAAAATATCCTGTCCCAGTCAATGATGCAAACTGAATTATGTTTATGAAGTTGTTCTAGAAATAATTAAGTGTCATCCTTTTCCCATCTCTTCAGCATATACAAGGAATTCAGGTATGAAGCAGTATAGCAAGGTCAGGCGAAAAATAAAAACACTGTTACTGATTGTTTTAGATCCCAGGCCTTAAAAAACCAATATCCTATCTATAGTGTTACTAGATGTATCTTCCTAATTCTGATTTTCCAAAATTTCAGCCTTTGAGAAAGAAATTAGTAAACATTTTTCCTGGACCTAGTATTACATAAACCTCCCTTTCCATGTGTCAACACAGTTTGGTTCAGATAGAGTATGCTGGGGCAGATTAACAAAATTTTAGCACCCAGAGCATGTTTCTGGCTGCATAGAAACAAGTATATAAAAAGCTTTTGTCTTTTCATGTGCATATGAGCTGTACCACTGAAATATCCACAGTATCTATAGCTTTGGGCAAAAATTACTTTTTTTTTTAAACCCTGTTTTTCTACTCCTAATCAAGTAAAGGTTTGTTTTCTACTCAGCTGAACAGGTGGCTTGACAGAAGTATTGCAAAAACTGGTTTGTATTTCTGCCTATAAACTTCGTAAGCTGGAAAAGCTTTAATTTTCCCTGAGTTTTCAGCAATCAAGTAGCACTGTGCAAACTACACACAATGTATAATGTGCACATTACATAAGCACAATAAAAAAGCACAATATACATGCTCAGATGGCCAAAACTATTTTGCTTTCATTCCTCACAATTACTTCTCTTGACCAAATTCTGCCCATGCTATACATGAACCAAAGAGGATCTGACAGTCCTCCAGGTTCTGTGTGGCTCTGACTTACCATAGAGAATCCAATTCCAGTTCCAGTACCAGGCTTGGTAGTAATCAACCAGGTATGAGTTTTCTCATGCCAGACCAAGAGCTGCTTTTGTCCAGTGTGTGTCTAGTAATAGGCTGGACATAATGTCTCATGTTATTACCTTGCTTTTTTTTTTTCTCAGAGCATATAAAAGGTTCCAAATAATGCCTGCCTCTGCCAGTCCAATTCTAGACTCCATTCTCCACAAATAAACCTAAAATTATGAAGAGCTGTTCCAGCCCAGGGGCACAGAAAATTACAGAATGTGTTAAGACACCTGCATGTAATTTCCTGGGAAAAGGTTAGTAATGATTAAACTGGGATGAAATCTTAAGCACAAAATTTTCTTCATAAATATCTTCACCTAATGTAAATGATATTATGAATTTCTCTACAAACTAGGAAAAAACCCCACACAAACAAAAAACTAAATGGGATGGTGATTCTTTTCTCTTCAACCAAATGCAGTCTGTCTTTTCTCTCCCTCTGACTTAACAAAGATCTTTTCTCCAAACTGGTTTTGCCCCTAAAGGTTATCATCCCCTGTTTCTCTTTTCCCCAAAGTAAGACTGTAAAATTCAGGGAATGTAAATGACAAAACATGGCAGAATAACCTCAGAACTGATGCAGTTCAGGCAAGGATGCACTACAGGAAACATTCAGCCCAAATGACCTACTTCCAGAGCCTTTTTACTCTGGGATGACACAGCTATACTGTGCAACAGCCAGCCCAGAGACTCCACACCAGAAAAAAATAGCCTGACAAGAAAGCTATCTCATTGTGGTAAGCCAGGAGCAAATTAATGATTGGCTCTAGATTATCTTCTGTTTACCTTCAGAAAAGTCAAAATTAAATTCTTAAGGATCTATTTACCGATATACACAATTATTAGTGCTGTCAGTTTAAATTCCTTAAGCACTGACACTGTGAGCTCCCAGAACTTAAATTAAAATCCACAAAAAGGAGAAAAGGACACACCTGAGTGCTCTGGAAGCAAATAAACAGAGCAGTTCTCTAACTCTCTTAAATGATGGTCTGATTTCTTTATTTAAAAACTGATATTTACCATAACAAAACAAACAGCCAACACAAAACCCAATCCTTTCCTGGTTTTGGTAGGAGCCTTCTTTGAGATTACAGAAAACTGGAATTTATACTTCCTTACTCCTCCTCTTCTAGTAAGTTCCTTTATTTAAATGATTGGATCACTTTTAATGACTGGATGGGGCAGAAAAAAAATATTAAAACAAACTCTTTTTAAAAAATTCTTTTTTTAGTTATAACCCTTTTTCTCCCCTTGTTAGCACTAATTTTTTATTTTATATTTCATGACACTCAGCACTTGCCACAAAGGTAGTATACAGAAATTCTAGCATTTCAAATTAAAAGACCACTTACGTTACCTCAGGATTTTACACATTGCATATCAATATAAAAGGCTCTTTCCTCCTTCAGGTAGACACTTAAGGAAATACATTATGCAGAAGTAAAGACAGATCTTCAAACAACAAATGTCCTTGTGTAAGATGGTGCAAAATGTCCATGAGTTAAAATTATAAGAATAATAGAAAGTGCGCTCTTCTGCTTTTCTGTTTCTCTTAAAACTGAGGATATTATTATTTAAAAAGTGCAAGAAAGACTGATTAATTGATCAGGTAATTCTAATTCCAAGTCTGGGAAAAGGAGGAACAGCATTGAAAACTAATGTGTTAAATAACTTGCTTTTACTGTTTAAAATGTTTAAGGAACACTTTATGAGAAAAGAAAATTAAGATAGTAAGAGGGTAACACAGTGAAGTTAAACCAAGAACTCATTTGTTTTCACTTAACAAGTTTATTCTAGTCACTTTAAATTTTACTGTAGGCTTAGCTAAATAATTAATGAGCTTTCAGACTGGAAAATAAGAAGGCCATTTTCCACCATTTTTTAAATTCTAAGTCTACTGAAACACAATAGCTAAATTTTCACTGACCAGTGAGAGCAGAGTAGAGCCTTTGCACATACTGTGATATTAAAAATAAAGTAAGCACCTTCATCATCACGTATTTCAGTGTGTAGAAAGTGTTGATATGCAGAGAGTATTTCTTGCAAATTAGAATGGTTAGAGAAACACTTGCAGATAATACAAGAAGAAATATGCCAAAGACAAGTCCACTGCTGCAAGGAAAGTGTGTCACTGGTCTGAGTTAGAATTACATTCAGTGTTAGTGTGCCAGAAGTGAAAGAAATTGAGAAAAAAAAAAAAAGGGTGGTGGTAGGAGAAGAGATTCTGCCAAGTATCACATCTTAAATAGTCTTGCAAACTGGGGTAAAACCTAATAGTACATTTTCATTTTGATCACAAAAAATGAGTGCAACTTTTAAAAACAGCTAAGTGAAGTTTGTATTTATGTTACACTGCAAAGCAAATGATGGGACTAGACAAACGGGTAACAACATTTTATTTTTTCCATTGGATAGCTTTAAGTTGTATTTTATGTTCTGGCCCAGACTGGCTTTATAAAACTGACTTCTTTGGCTACTACAGGAACCTTGCTGGATTTATAGAACCATCTGCTGCTAGAAATCAGTGCCTATTTTATGCCTAAGTAAACTTAAATAATCTTTTGTTCCATAGATAGGCATAAATTGCCCACAGCAGCCTGTATAACATCTAAAATGTGGGTTGATTGTCACCTTGGTATTGGTAGGAAAACAGTTGCCTTATCCAATATTCCACAGTTGTATGAACAACATGTATTTTAACATGATTTCTATTCACAGTTTAAGTGAATCATTTCCCTTTTAATTCCCCACCCCATCTATTCATTTATATACAGATGAGCAAAGCACTTTGATGAAAGTATGTTCCAGAATAGATTAAAACTCCAGAATTTGCAAGTTTATTTTTGCAGATAGAAATGATATAAAACAAGGAGACAAAAACAAAAACAAGGCCTTTATAACAGAGTACATATTTTCTCATTTTAATCATTCTTTGATCATCACCCCTCCCCCATATCTAAACAACTCCAAAGAAGCAGATAGGGATAATATTAATGCAATTTATCCAATCTTCATAAGAGTGTCCCTCAGAACCTCACACTGGGGAAAATATTCTGTGCTAATGTAAGCCCTGTGCAATGTTACTTAAAGCATTGCTCAATACTAATTAACAGAGGTTTGATCATGATTTTATCCTGTAACATCCAAAATAATCACATTTTTGCTAGCATATGTATTTAGATATGCCTCTGAGATAGCTGCCTCCTTGACTAAGAATTCTATAGGATAAAAAAAAATCTAAATAAAATCTGCCTACTTTGAGCACTTTTTCTAAGTAAACACTGTTATCTTTGTCCTGCTGATTCTGAGACAGTCAGAGAATACCATATTTACATGCATGTCCTTAAAATCAAGAGCTTGTCAGCAGTGGTGTCTCAGAGTACAAAAAATGGGCTTTAATCAATAAAAATGCAAACATAATTAGCACTGGAGGAGAAGGTTGTTGTCCATTAAACACATTCCAAACAAGTGCCTGTAAGTTCAGTCAGGTTTGAGGCCTAAACATTTTTCTAGAACAGAACTATGTCACAAAGAATGTTAGTGTTTTCAGAAGGTTAACCTAGTAAGAAAATTTAGTTTGTACCTTATGTACTTCCCTGACAGACTAACATTAAATCTTTTTCACTTATGAAGTGCAATATTCACCTATTTCTTCTTTTTGGGAGAAAAGTGTTAGTGCTGGCATTAGTGGGTATTGTTTTGTCTGCATGTATTGCTGCATGTATTATGATGTGTATCTTTCACAATAACTTAAATATTTCTTGTTTCAATTAATAAGCCTTACTGCACAGAGAGAGATTTCAGATTTTTATTCAAAAAATGCAAGAAAATAAAAGATCCAACATGAAGAGCTTTTCAGAGTACATCAGTTACTGTATGGCAAGTCCCCATAGCCTCAAAAAGTATGTCGCATTACGGTCCTATTTATAAATTAGTATTGGGAAGAAGGAAATAAGGTTTGTACTAACAAAAAACACTTTTGATACTCTGCTAAAGCAACTAATTCTTACCATTTTTAGGTTCTGTTAAGTCTGGGATTGCAGTTTCTCTCAAGTAGCACAAGGAGAACAATCTGAAAACAATTTAAAAAAAATTAAAAATGAAGGAAAAAAGTAATTCTGACTGTCACAATAGTTAAAAGTTGTTGTTTTGGGGGTTTTTTTGCCAGCATAGCAGTGGGTGAACCAAGTATAAGCTTCAGTGGTTAAGATTAAAGTCATGCAAATTATTATAACCACACATATGCTTATATATAATGCACCTCTGCACTTCAGTGGTCTGTAGGCTTAAATATAGGACAAAGGAATCCCTGGTACCTGGATTTGCAGAACCCTGTGCTATTCTTAGCACTGGGTATATTTCTGAAGAGCCCCATACGTAATGGTTAACACAGGTAAAAATCAGTCAAGAGGACAAAAAACTGTCAGTCTGTGTTTACTGTAATTTGTGGTCCATTGTCCCCAGCATACTACTAAGTGTGGGTTTTTGCAATCAAGGAACAAGTATAACAGAATGTAACAGCCCAGAGAGTAGGTATTTTTGGAAATGGCACTGCATTACATAACCTCCAGTTTTCTCCCTCTCTCTATTCCACACACACCCCCTATTTTTAACAGGGAGAGAAAAAAAAATGAAGAGTAGGTCCTACCTCATTTACCTTAAATTATCACTCTCTTAATGGACTGAATTTGTAGCATATCTCCTTTATCAGCTTTCTTATAAAAAAAATAATTTGAAAGCTGTCCTCTATTATTACGTATTTCTTACCTATAGCATGTATGTATGAAATATAATTAGGTATGAGTCATATGTTTACACAAACACACAAATACATATTGAATTTAAAACTGCAAACTCATATACCCATAAGCGTACACAGAAATGTTTGAAAAAGCAGCACGTCACTACACATTCAGCAAAATATGGTTTGTTTTGGTTTTGTTGTTTTGTTTTGTTTTTTTCTCAAAAGAACCACCCAACATTTAACTGCTGCACATGCAAAAATACAGAATGCTGTTGCAAGAATGACTGCTTTCCAAAAATAAACCCCAGCAGCCTGAGAGGAATCCAGTGTCAGGGCGGAGAAGAGGGAGATTCGTTTTACAAGGGAGAAGAAAGGAGATGATAAACCTATCCTAGAGCCTCGCATGCATGCTAACAAAGCCAAGGTTCAAAAATGCATTTTGGTGTTTGCGGAGTGCAAAACCCAGAAAAAGGAAACATTTTAGAAATTCACTTCTCATCTCCCCTTGCATGAGTGCAGAAAAATCCTCAGCCTAGAAATCCAGCCTTAAAGCACAAAGACAAAGAGTTAGATACATATACTGCACATTTTCTCATTTTCCTTAAAAAAGCCTGTTTGGAAATGTGCACCGAGAGGGGAAAGCCAAGCTGCAGCAAAGTCCAGCTAAGGACAGAAAGAAATCAAAAAGAAATGAAAAGAAACAGAGGAAAACAGAGAGAAGAAAGCAGAAAGGGGGGAGAGGAAGAGAGAGAGAAAGGGCATTAATTAAAAAAAATAAAATTCTGTGGATTGGAATTGCATATACTTACAGACAAAAGCCCCCGCTCCCTGCTCACTTTCTGTCCTTTCTACATGATCTGAAACACAAATGTGGATTACAAAAGGGCAGCATGCTACAGAAGGGAATTTATAGTTGGGGGAGTGGAGAGAGGGTAGGGGGTGTGGGTAAGAATGACTGCACCTCTTCCAAAGTGCAGCCTCGGAGAAAAAAAATAAAAAAATAAAAAAGGGGTGGGGGTGGATGGGGGAAAGTCTCTCTCTCTCTCTCTGTTCCCCCCCCCCCGCCCTCCCCCCCCCCCGTTCCCTCTCTCGGGCTGGGTTTTGCTTGCCAGCACTGGTTATATTGAACAATGAGCTAATTCTGATGGTAGCTGGCCAGCTGCCAGCTCCATCCCCCCTTTACACACACACACACACACACACACACGCACACACACACGCACGCACACACACTCCCCCTGCCCGCCCGCCTCCCCCCGCACGATGCTGCAGCGCCAGACTGCTTAGTCTGCAATAATCCGCAGCCCCGCGTTCCCCCCGCTGTCTGGGAGGCACCGGGCAGCGCCCGCCCCGCCGCCGGCCGGGCCCGCCGGGGCAGCGCGGGGAGCGGGGAGCGGGGAGCGGGGAGCGGGCGATGCAGCGAGGAGAAGGCGATGGAGCGGGGCATGGAGCGGGGCATGGAGCGGGGCATGGAGCGGGGCGCGCTGGCTCCGGGCCGCAGGGATCCCGCACCCCTGGGCGGCGGCCAGCCCCGGCGGGGAGCGCGGCCAGCGCTGCGCAGCGCGGAGGGGCGGGCGGGGAGCGGCGCAGGCAGAGCGCAGCCACGAACTGTAATAATAACCCTGCAAAGGGCATCTGAGGAGAGCGGGAGGGAGGCGGAGGCAGGCTGCCGGGCTCGGCCGTGCCTGTCTGGGAGGGGAGAAGATGGTGGGCGGGGAGGACGGGCAGCGCCGCGACACGGCGGGCAGCGCGGCCGGGGGCGCGGGCGGTGTCCGCAGGTGCGGGGGGGATGGCGGGGCTGTCACCGGGGCTGTCACCGGGGCTGTGTCACCGGGGCTGTCACCGGGGCTGTGTCACCGGGACTGTGTCACCGGGGCTGTCACCGGGGCTGTCACCGGGGCTGTGTCACCGGGGCTGTCACCGGGGCTGTGTCACCGGGACTGTCACCGGGGCTGTCACCGGGGCTGTGTCACCGGGGCTGTGTCACCGGGACTGTCACCGGGGCTGTGTCACCGGGGCTGTCACCGGGGCTGTCACCGGGGCTGTCACCGGGGCTGTGTCACCGGGGCTGTGTCACCGGGGCTGTGTCACCGGGACTGTCACCGGGGCTGTCACCGGGGCTGTGTCACCGGGGCTGTGTCACCGGGACTGTCACCGGGGCTGTGTCACCGGGGCTGTCACCGGGGCTGTGTCACCGGGGCTGTCACCGAGGGGTCGCACCGGCTTTGTAGCAGAGGGGTCGTGCCGTGTGGCTGCGGGCAGGGACGGGCGACAGGCGGCGGGGACAGAGGAGCGGTGCGCGACACAAAGGCTCTGCCAAGGCAGCGGGGAAAGGGAGCGGTGAAGGGACAGCGGAACGATGGACGGACACAAGGGAGGTGCGCTGCTCCACCAGGTGTCTCTCCTTCGAGCGCTGTACAGGAATGTACAGCCAAAAAAACAGAGAAACAAGTGGTAAGAAGCAAATTCCCTGCTACCCCGCAGCGTGTGAAGGTATCCTTCCTCGGAGTTAATGTCCAGGGCAAGAGTGATTAAAATGGTATGAAATCATTCGTGATGCAGGCTAATAGAAAATTAAACCTTCTCTATCAGGCCTAGCAAGCAACTAACCTTGTTTTTCAAGCCTGCCGGCATTTAACTCCCTATAAAACTGTGTTATTCTGGTCCATATAGGATTTCCATTTGTTGAGTGCAAGCAGTTGACTAACATGTCTCTGCACCTTCCTGAACAGCAACTACACCTCTGGGAACGCTTTGCAGGCCTGCCAGCTTCAGGAAAATTCAGCAGCTGGAAGGAAAAAATATGGGACATATACCACCCTTGATATTTAAACCCCTGGTAAGCTGTGATAATAACTCCAAGTTTAGTGAATTAAGGATCAGATCATTTATCTCAAAAATACAGTTACTATAGCCCATGTCTGTTCAGCTGCCTACCTCCTCCACAAATTTCACCCATAAGCTGTTAAAACTGAAACACATCAGAGCTTGAATGTTTAAACTTTATCTTGAAAGAGTGATTTGGCTGTTTGGGGTTTTTTTCCTGAATAACAAATATGAGTACAGTGCAGGTAGCAAGCCCTCGTGGCGCATGCCCAGGTACGAGTAAGGGGTTCCCTTTGGCTTTGGTGCATCTTCTAGCTTGTAGAACATACGCCCTACCTTGAGAAATGTCAGGGATTTGCCACTTGTAGAGATTAAGCACCTTGGAATAAACTTAGACGCCAAAGACCTGTTCTGGAAGGTGGGAAGTTTGTGCTGGTGAAGCCCCCAAGAGGCTGAAGTGGACAACGCTGTCCTTTAACACAGAGGAAGGGGATGAGCAGATTCTTTTAGGGAACTTTGGCAAAGTAATGGTTGCACTAGGTCATAGTTGCAATTAAAGGTTTTTATTCTCAGCACAATAAAGATAACTTTCTATATTATGACTCTCATAGCAGAAGATTTATTGCAATCAATAAGTAGCAAAATACAAAACATCTAATACAGCTTAACTTAAAATTTTTCATCACCTAGATCCTAATTAAACTTGCAGTCCAGCCACCTGGACCCTCTGCAGATCATTTCCTGAAAAGCCGTGGAGAAGAGACATACAAACTCCCAGCTAGAGCTGTCATGTATTTCTCCATTCCCTGCCACCTCAAAACCTCATGTGCCCAGTTTCCACAGCCTATCTGCAGTCCATCCTCTGCAGCCCGTTTGAGAACCACTGCACATCCTAAAATTCCTTCTGGAATTCCTTCTGGAACCACCAAGAATCATTGTGGATAGGTGTAAACATCCTTCTGAGCCCTTTTAGCTTTCCTTTTCTTTCCAGTGATCTGGTTTTGTAGCATGGGTAAGAAACCTGCTTTTGTCTGTGTGTGACAGTATGTGAAAAGTTGTACCTGTTTGCAGCCTGTAGCAACCCATGTTGCTGGGATCTGCTGCGAGCCTGCACCCTCCAGTTTAGCTATAGTGTCTGCAGTTTCCTTTTTCTTAGCCAGCTTCCCTCAGCAGCTCTGATGGAAACTGGAAGCAAAGGTTTAGCTGTTAAGAGGAGTCAGAGGGCAAGAGCCTGCACAGGAGAACAGAAGGAGGCAGTTTGGCCCCATTGTGAAGCAGGAAGGGTTTTGGAAATGCAATTACACTTCCAAATTTAGGAATAGAGAAGCCTACCCAGACAATGAGGTAGAAACTGAGATAGGTTAAGAACCAGTTCAAGCAAACTGCTAATATTGAACAAAAGTATCTTTGAAAAAAAAACAAAAAAAAACACTTTACTGAAATTATTAGCCAAAAAGTAAGTTTTTTGTATTAGGTCTTTGTCAAAGTGGCAAAAGCATTAGGGTGCTGAGAAACACCCAATAGGTGAGCAGCCTATTAGGGAGAAGTATTGCCCTTCCTAAAATGCTCTTAAATGTCTTTGCACCTGCAGTTCTGGCCTTCAGCCTGGCTGGGAGTCCAGTACCAACATTCCAATGCTCTTTTAGTCTTTAATCACTCCTCTAAAACTTCATTATTACAAATGTGACACTCAGGTAGATTGTCCTGCTGTCCTCAGGAAAACAGATTTAACCTCAAGCTTGATTGTTACACCCTATGGTTACTGAAACCAGTCTGACTTTGTTCTGCAGTCAATTATAGACAGGGAGAAAAAGTTTGTTCCTTTTACTACCTCTCATCTGTCACAATGCCTTTTGATTCCTTTTCTCTTTATTTCTATCTTTGTTCTGATTTCTAATCCCTAAAATGGAGAGAGTCCTGACCTACAAAGTATTACTGTTATACAAATAACCTAAAATGGGCCTGCAAAGTGGGCAGAGCAGAACAGGCTATTGCAGCTGAGGAAAAGTAAAAGCAGCAGAACAAAAGTTTACTGTTATAGACCAGGTGAGAAACTCCATGGCTTGCAATGAATAGACCTAAAACAGACACCAGAAAATCACTCTGAAGTTGTTCTTTCCACTTCTGGCAGGAGCCAGAGAAACTGTGGGCTGCAATTCCCAGTCTTCTCTTTTCTGTCCTTCAGCCATCAATTCCAACGCTGGGCACAGCACACAGCACTGGCAAGACTCTGGTCTAGAAACCCATCAGACTAAAGCCTGCTAGAGGTGGTTGAAATCTGCCTAGTTCTGTGATGAATTGGTTTTGATTTGCCTGGAGCACCTGAAGAAGGAAAGTTAGAAGGTGCAGAGATTCTGGGTGAAGGTGATACCGCAGCAACTGGAGCCAGATCATGCACACAACTCTTTCATCCAAACCCCAAAATTCAGTTATATTTGCCCGTGGCTTTTGTGAATATGCAATTTCCATTAACAGTATCTGCATCACTCTATTACTTTTGTGGATAAGGCCTGAAAAGCACCAGAAAGAAACCACTGTTCTATCTTTACTGGGTGTAAAGATAGAACATATATTGGCAGCTTTCCTTTCTTTCAAATTCTCCAGTCACTTGTGCTATTCCTATTCTTAAATTCTAGCCATCAACAAATAAATTTGAGAAAGAAATTGCATAAAAATACTTTGAAAGATTTTAAAAACCATAGAGGGGGCAATGTGGATTATAAACTAGATATGAGAAATTATGTGTGATATTTTTTGTGTCACCAAGATGGAAGTGAGAGGGGAAGATGGTCCATTAGCTCACGTTTTAAGAAGACACAAACTGTGGGTTGTATTTTCAGCTTACTTTTCTGGAAGCTGGATTCACTGGGTTAGTTTTTCATGCACAATCTCCAAATTCACGAGAGTTTTATTTTCATTTATTTTTTATTGCTAAACAAAGTGAGCTATGCATAAATAATGAAAGAAACCAAGTTTTCTGGAAAACCTCCAAATAAGATTAGCTTGTCATTAAATAAACCAAATGTTCAGGATTTTTTACCAGTACTCCATCAGAGGACAGCTTGGATGGAAGGACCACACATCAGCTGCCATACAAACCTATTGTTCACATTTAACCACCTGAAGTTCTTCACACTTCCAGAACGAATTCTTGGTTTAACCTGTTGTAGTTCCTCTGCAGTGTTGACTGACACTGGACACTTCACAAGAAGATGTGATCTGAAATATGTAGAACACTTAAATAATATAGCAGAGGAAGGGAAATTGTGGCAAGGCCTGTACAGTTAGATTAGTGTCTGTGAATACAGTGAAGCTGCCTACATGTATAGAGTCAAGTACCCTGCAAAGGTTAAGTATATACAAGTTAAAGTGAAATTCTATATCCGCTAAAATTCAAGGGAACTTTGTTATGGACTGCAATAAAGTGAGTGTTTCCCATAGACAAGACAGAAAAATAATTTAAGAGTATTAAAGGAGAAAAAATAGTATGATTCAGGGTCTTTAGAGGGAAAAAACTTAGAAAATTTCTGTCCTGAGACAGAGTGGAGTAGAGCTCCACAAGCAACAGTAAATGGCTCAAAAAGCTGCTGTTGAAGGGAAGGAAAAGATGCTGGTTCTGACCATATGTTGTCCCAGTCAGTACTAGTTTATGATGTCCAGCTTTGCAGCTGTTCACTTGGAAAACAGCAGCCACAGTACCAGTAGGTGCCTAAGACTTCAGGTAATGACCTTCTTTGGACTCACAAAACAAAAAGCAGAAAAAAGTGGCTATATTGCCTTGCTTACTGGGTACTCTTAGCCTGCATATACTCTTCCTGCATCCTAATTTAATTGTGCTCTGTTGATCACCAGCTCTTAAATTTTTTTTCAATTTTTACTATATGGAAAAAGTGCTATGTCTCATTTTATATCACAAGTCAATTGATAATCTACTAATTCTTATGTTGTAGTAAAACAGAATAATGATTCTCTAATCAGGGTTCCAATAGGTTTTACATGAATTTAGGTCTTCTTTTGTGGAGTCAGGCCCAGAACATAGACATGGACAATTATCTGAATTAGTGAATCATGTAACTAAACCTAGAACCTGTTGGTCTAACTTCACTTTTCAGAGCATGTGCATGTTACTTCTGGAACACTGATGTATTTGGTATCAGGTCCAATAATGCAAATATTTGCACCAAAATACTAAGCACTAGTCGATCAAAAGGCCTATCTACAGCCAGTAAATTATATTTAGAAGAAACTTGCATATTAGCTAACAATTGCGTAACCAAATGTTAGCTTGACCTTGACCTTGTATTTTTCTCTAAACTAAGCAGGTTCTTCAAGCTGTGCTGCCTGATTGGTGGAATATTTAAAGCAATATCTGCATGCAAGGAACAGGGAATCTCCTGAGTTCCTTGAGGACCGTAAAGGGTGGTCATTCTCAAGAACTTGGCTTGCTTTGTTCTGTGGAATTGCAACTCTGATGCCTGAGTGTCACAGAGGCACCATTAGCTGAAGTTCCCTGGAGCATGGGACAATGCCTAATTTTCTTGAAAGGAAACTATGATAAATTACTTGAACAAGACAGAAATATTCAGAAACTTGGGGGGAAAGTACAGTATGGGCTAAACTCCTTGCAGACTCAGGTACTTTGGTGCGGAAAACAGTGAGAAAACATTTAATTCTGACTAAGAGTGACAGGGGAGTGCTAGTTCTGCCAACTGGGATAAAATATTGGCATGTGTTCCCTGGAGAGAGAGTGATGTAGAACAGACACGGGAGAAAGTCTTAGACGTTATCAAACTTCAGAAGAAAAGTTAAAATACAGATCAAAGAATTTGTTGTTTATAACTACCAACCAAAATTACACACAAAGCAGGTAGCACATATGTGTACTTTGCCTAAACCAACATGAGACCTCTTCTAATTACATTGACAGATGTTGTGAATTTCATTCTGATTTATATATATATATATTTTTATATACTTGCAATGCTGCCATGCCTGGGATGTTTAAGAGACATGAGTGTAAGGGCAACTTAGCATTTACTCACACTAGTGACTGCACAGATGTGTTAATTGCTGTTCCAAGCAATGGTTCAAGAGACAAGCTTTTCAATTCAAGTCAATTAGCTGAATGCAGCGTGCTTAATTTAAATTCATGAGAATTTGTTTAATTAAAAATCCACACTACAGTTTTTCTATTATGGGCCATGCATTCAATTATTCTCAGCAATTTAGTGAGAACCTGAAACATTACCTTAGTCAACACTTCATGAATTTAAGTCAAACTGAAATTTGGCTATCAAGCAGAGTTTAAGGTTAAATTTAATTTGTCTGGGGTGCAGGACCAGAGGATCAATTGTTACTAGTTTACCAGTTCTGAAAAAGAAGGAGTAGAAGATAGCAGTTTGATTTAAATCAGTTCTGTCAGTTTATTTTCAAATGTCTGGATTCTGATGATTTTTTTCACCACAATGTAAGTAAATAAATTCAGTCAAGGAAGATTCATTTTAGATGAAAGTACAAAGCCACTCAGATTCACACTGCCTGTGATGCTGAAAGTGTTGATGATCTGGGCACACTGTGTTACAAATGTGATTGTATTAGAAAGCAAATATCCCTTAAATTTCTGCATTCAGACCTCAACACAGCAGGGTTCTTGAAAGTAATCATAAAAGGAACAGAATTTGGGTCAGACAGGAAGACAAATATTTGTGTTTGGGGAACATATAAAGAGGAAAATAATCAGTTAATATACCAAACTATATCCAGGGAAAAAGTTAAATTGCCACAGCTCAGGGATCCCTTAATCATGTATAATAAGCTATAACATTTCCTTTAGAGTGTTTCAGGACAAGTACCAAGAAAATATGAAGTTGTGGAAGTGGTGGATATGGAAGTAATTGCAATTTTTTGGCTAGCATCATAGGCTTAAAACCAAAAAAACCCCAAAACTTTACCTTTAACCAAAATGACTTCTAAATTCCTCACTACAGAAAGACTTGGTTAAAATCTTCTTGCCCCAAAATTTTCTTTTTTCTCTGTTTTTTTCAAAGCATTGCACTGTGGTGTCTCTCACAAATTGTATCATCATTTACTCTTCCTCTTTCTGTCTGCAGGGTATATCTGAAAAAGGTCATGACTCTGTTCACCAACAACACATCTCCCCTTCATTTGGAGGAGACTAAGCTTCAGTCCATTATCCTTCACCCAATAACTCCTTATTTTTCCTGATATTTCTCATAGCACTGGCCAAAGAACAGGCAGTAAAAGATTAAAGTTAGAAGGAAAAGCTAAAAGTTTCCTTTTAAATTGGTGAACAGAGCTTCTTTCTTAAAGATGCGTGTGTGTGTGTGTGTGTGTGTGTGTGTGTGTGTGTGTGTTCACAGAACACTTTGTATTTTACCATTTTGCTGAAGCCTGTGATTCAGCAATTCCAGCATGTCATAAAAAAGAAATTGTGCTTTAAAAAAAAAAAAGATAAATTAAAAAGAGTTCCAAATTACAGACTCCTTCCTAGATTTAGCAGATTGGTTAGTTCAGTTATGCTGTATCTTACACTGATTAATGAAAATCCAGCTGTTGCCTGGAGAGGTAGTAACCCCACCTGATACCTGTCAGCTACTCCATGTAAAAATTCAGACATGCTTTTCTTGCATGGGCATTGTCATCCCAACCTAATTTGGGTTCAATGGAGTTTTGTTCTTGGACCGAAATTCCACAATCAGTTTTTTTGTTCTTAGGTTATAACACAGCATAAACATACAGTGTCTGCTTCCTTCAATCTACTGCCTTGTTTTTAATGGCACTTTTAAATTTTTTTTTTTTAAGTCCAGGGAAACTGTGGTTAGTTCTTCTTAAACGTAGAACTTCCCCTTCTTGAACAGCTGCAGCTGAAGTATTCAAACCATGTGCAGATGGAGGACTGGGCAGCTGCACGTTACAATCCAGAGTGCACTCACCTCTACAGACGGCAACGGCTGCTCGCTGTTAGGAAGTTAGCAATGCATTTTAAGTGGCTTCTGGTGGAAGCTTCCTTGGTTTGTTTCTGACACTGCTAAAAAAGAGCTTTGTTCATGATTGTCCTCTTGGTGCTCCCTTTTTAGCCCACAAGTGTGGTTTACCATTCTGTAGGGCTGTTCTAGAAACAAATCTAGAGGTCTATGATGAGTGCTCACAGTTTGTTGATTACCACTATGAAAAACTTACACAGCTGAGGGGAAATTCTGCCTTAAAAAAACCCAGCCCAAATACATTTATAAGAGTGCCTGGGGCAGAAATGCAAAGGAACAGACTCAGAACTGTGGAATAATATTTGACAAGCAGTAAGAAAGATTCAAATTAAATGATCTGTGTTAATGATGTTCAGTTTCCTCCTTTGGCCCCACTCAGTCATTCATACAAAGCATGTTTGACTAATGTTATGTACTTGTGAATACTCTTGATCACAGAGTTACAGAGTTTTCATCATTTGCAAAAATGTGTACTCAGAGAACTAGTGAAGAGTTCCAGAATTTTAAAGTTATTCTGAATGTTATTTTTATGAACAACTAATATGAAACAGTTTTGGAAACTAAGCCCTTAAAAAACAAAAAAATAAAAAATATTTTACTTTCTCTCAAATGAAAAACATATTTCTGTTCAAACTACTAAACCTTAAAAACATATTTTCAAATCTATTTCCAACATTTCTTGGGGAAATGCATCTTGGGTCACAGACTGCACATGAGAATCAAGAACAAGGGTAGAGTAGTCAGCATCAGGCTTGTAATGAAAAATAATTATTAATCTCCTCCAAGATGATTAATCTCCTCCAAGACTGCAGACTTTTCAGTGTGGCTGTGGACACCATGAAGCTGTGTTTTCCTTCTGGTTTTGTGAATGCCTGGCTTTAATCGTAATTGGTATTTTAAAAAAACAAAGGCAGAACCATAGAGATAGAAGCTGGCAATTAAGAATGGAAGTTCTTTGTTGAGGATTTTCCTGGGTTGTCTAAAGGCTCCTTCTTGATTCCTATTCTGCCACTGAAGTGCAGAGCCAGCACACAGGGACCTGGAGCAGCAGAGAGCTGCCAGAGGCAATGGCCATGGCTGTCACCAGCCTCTCCTTGAAGGATTGTTCAGAGCAGGACAAGCTCTTAAGCTAGGAGGGTTTGCATGGCCAGATTTTGGTAGTGGGGGAGATACAGGGATAATTTCTGTGAGAAGATGCTGGAAGCTTCCTCCACGTTTGGCAGAGCCAGTGCCAGCTGGCTCCGGGATGGACCCGTCACTGGTTAAGGCTCAACCCATCAGCAGTGTGATAAATTCTGTGATAACATATTTAAGAATAAGAAAAATAAAAGTTACTGTGCAGATGTATTGCAGCCAGAGAAGAGAGGGATGAGGGCACATGAGAGGAACTGCTCTGCAGACACCCAGGGCAGGGGAGAAGGAGGGGCAGGGCCGAGATTCCTCCGCAGCCCACGGTAAAGGCTGTGGTGAAACCCCCGTGCCCCTGCAGCCCCTGGAGGAGCCCAGGCCAGGGCAGGGGATGCCTGAGAGAGGGCTACCAACCTGTAGGAAACCTGTGCCAGAGTAGACCCCTGGCAGGGAGCTGCAGACCTGTGGAGAGAGGATTCCATGCTGGAGCAAGGTTTTCTGGTAGGACTTGTGATCCCCACGAGGGACCTAATCTGGAGCAGGCTGTGCCTGAAGGACTGCACCTTGTGGAAGGGTGACCCATGTGGCAGACAATTGCTGCCTGTGGCATGAACTCCTGCTGGACAAATTCATGGAGAGCTGTCTCCTGTGGAAGGAACCTCAGTTTGGTATCTCACCAATGTATATAAACACCTGCAGGGAGGGTGCAAGGATCTTTCCAGTGGCACCTAGTGACAGCACCACAAAGAGTGGGCACAGACAGAATCACAGGAGATTGCACCTGTGCTCCCAACACACCCATGTGTCCTTTTTCTTGGCCTAGAAGAAATTAAGTGCTCATCTGCCTTTGGTCATGTTTTATCTAAGGCAAGAAAGACATCCTTCAAAGCAAATTCCTTGCTCCTGGGGAAAAAAGAAATTAAAAAAATATTTTAAAAAAATTTAAAAGGACATTTAAAAGGCAAGGAAGTTAAAGAAAGAGAGAAAGGAGAAAAAAAAAAAATCAACCAAGCAGCAAAGTGCAATATTTAATTATAGGTTATGGAGGTCTTCAGTAGGTTACTCTTCTTGAATCTATCCAGACTATCATCTGACACAAGGTTAATCACTGTGTGTGAAAGACTTAGTTGATCAGCTTAGTTCATAATTGATATTATTTCACCCAGTGCTTGCACTCAGGGATAACTGGCATTCTCATTTCCTGACACAGTAACAAGGTGGTGGACTAAAAATCACTGCAGATAAATTGAGAATGTCCCTTCAGGTCAGTGCTGTGACATTGTCAGCTGTATGGAGGGACACGTAACCCTGTGCCTTTTGCTTTTGCATTATCTTTCAATATGTATCCTGTCTTGTTCCCCTTTTCTTTTTCACTACATATCATGAAATATTATATTATCACAATAAAGTGATTGGTTTCAAACTCTAAATTAAGCAGAGAATACATACTGTTGTATGTTTTCTAAATAAATGCTTTCTGTAACTGTCCAGATTCTAATGCTTGATTGTGTTGTAAAGGCATATCATACTCTCTTGGCCTGTAAATTGCTAATGGTGAAGTTCAGAATTTGTACTCCCACACAGCAGCAATTTAAAGAGCAAATTAAAGATAGACTGCATAAATTAAAATATCATTTTGTGTGTTTAACAACCATATTAAACATCTTCAGGATGACCAAGAGAAATAGCATGTTAAGTCACAGATTTATAAGGAACATTAAAACTTCAAACCTATTGCAATAGTAAAATTACAATTTATTTCATTTAGATCCCAAATTAAAAATGAGTTGCAATCCGTGTATTTTTTAAGACCAGCTTTAAAGTAATAACAGTATAGTTATTATTATTTCTATGAGAGACAAGTTCTTTTTAGGATTACTCAGAATTTCTGACTAATACTTTTAAAAGTTGCAAAATTGTACTTAAAAACACCAACCAAATAATAAAAAAAAAACCAAATGTCAATTTTTATTTGCAATATTGCACATCTGAAAAAAAAAAAAGAAGTAAAGAATATCTTAATAGTTTTCTTTTTAAAGAAATTAACTGAAATCAGATTTTCCATCTGATTTTTCTCCTTGCAGGTATAAGATAACACATGATATGAGCACACTGTTACCAAAGCACATCAAAGCTCATACAGACTGATTTATCACAGATGCATCCCTCGCATTCCTCATTTAATCTGCATTTAAATATATGGCTGTGAGAAAAGCATTGTGGGGTTTGTCCTACAGGGCTCTTCATTATAGTGACACCCATGATGCAGCTTGATTCAGCATCAGCTAAACTGAAAGCTGGAGCTTTTAATGAAGCCTTTAGCAAAATGGCCTCCAGCAAAACAATTTGAGGTGTCTGCCCCTCCAGCTGCCTGAGAACGGCAGGTGCTCAGCTGCAAATTCACACTGTTCACACATTTGCTTAGCTCAAATTCACACTATGTACAGTGCAAGTCCTGCAACCTGAAAGGTGGAGTGGTATCTCTGTGCCCAGCTAATGAATGGCTCATTATTCTTATCTCAGAGTGGCTTGAAGGATTTTACTACAAGATTAAAAGTACCTTGAATTTGAAGGTAACTGTGGTGGTTCTCAGTACTTCACAGTATTTATGAGCCAAGTGACTGCCTTATCCAGAAAGGGTCACCTTGGTGCATTTCTGCAGCTCTGGCTCATTGAGCTCCAATCTGTTTCACCATTTATTTGGTTTTGAAAAGACCTGAAGGCTTCAGACAGTGTTTACCAGAGCAGTTAACCTCTTGCCTGGAGTGAACTTCTGGCTTTCTCCACTCCTTCAATTTGGTGGTGTGTGTTTCTGCCTCCAAGTTATAACTCACAAGTCCAAGTTTCAACAAGGTCTGACTTTATGCAAGTTTTGATCTCTTCAAAACCCTGCCTTCATGTTTCTTGTCTGTAGAATGATGACCAAGGCATGCTTGTACTCACAAGGACATTGTGTGTCTGCTCATGACAGAATGTTCATGCCCTGAAAACTGCTTTCCTTCGTATTTGTATTGAACCTTCATAACGTGTCCATCAGGGCACGGTGGGAGGCACCTCCAATTAAACATTCATCTTGCCAGCCTGGCAGGGTGAGAGGATGTGTTTGCTGGTAGCAGATGACTCTTTTTCTATCTATGGAATTATGGCAACCTCTCTTACTGTTTTTGTATCTGATCATGTAAATGCCAAATTATTCAGCCTGGGAAGGACATCAGGAGATCTCTATTCCCTTCTTCTGCTGAAAGAATGGTCAGCATCTGAGGTCAGACAGGTTTGCAAAGGGCTTTTTACAGTCAAGGCTTGAAACTCTGCAAAGACAGATGCTACCCAGCCTTTGCATAAGTTCTGCCACTGACTGTCTTCATAGGGAAATTTTTTCTTTCATCCAGTCTGAACCCCACACTTCAACTCATGTCCATTGTCTTTGATCCTCTTCCCATATATCACTAAGTGTGCAGGAACTTCTTATTTGATTGTTTACTCAGCCCTAAGACATCATTTTACATTTTACAATGGGCAAATGAAACCAGCGGTGTTGGAATCATAATTCCAGTGTAGCAGCAGCAGGGGTACTCAC
Organism: Cyanistes caeruleus; assembly: GCF_971803275.1. Lineage (NCBI taxonomy): Eukaryota > Metazoa > Chordata > Aves > Passeriformes > Paridae > Cyanistes > Cyanistes caeruleus. The sequence goes on along the minus strand of NC_141732.1, from coordinate 8,820,735 downwards.
ACTTCTATCAACTGAAAGATGAAAAAAAATATTTTGTCAAGCAAGATTACAGCATGCCATAAATTTTATCACTCAGTTAATTCTAACTCATGTTATCTGCAAGCTGTGTGATTTGTAGACATTTTTAGTCAACTTGAGGACCTTCAGTTATTTGTGTTGTTCTAAGACTGTGGAGCTCAACAACAAAACCATCGCACTGCAGAAGAGTCTGACTCTGGTTTTAAAGTCAGAAGAGAGAACTGATCTTTCTGGACCTTGTCTAGATGAAGTATAAAAACTCAAATTGTGCTAAATGAGCAACAACAAATAGCTTTGGTCACCTTTAAAAAAGAGGAAGAGAAAGACAACTTTCAGAGCTGTTTGTACAAGGCTAAATATGTTTTTGGAAAAGCTCAGTGTTGTTACTCCAGAGAGTAAGTAGCTACAAGTGGGGCATACATTATGAAGTTACCTACCTGTGCTTTTACAGTTTAGTAGTAACACTAACAATATTTTATCTACATACTCCTGAAAAAAATGTCCTTAATTTCCCACTTTGCCTAACCATGCTGCAGTGCGTCTGAACAGGACAGCTGAGTCTCAGTTCTTTCTGCATATCCAGTTTTGAGATGTGGGCCAAAGCAGCAAGCCTTAGCCAGGTCATTTCCTTGGTAAGGAGCCCAGGAAAACACACCTCACCAGCAGTGCTATGGCAACAGAAGGGCTTCACACATTCAGCCATCTTCTTGCAGAAGTTCTTACAGGAATATTCCTTAGGAACCTGATTTAGGGCATGCTGTCAAAAATGCTGTCTGTGCTAACATCAGATACCCTACTTTCCACACAGCTCACTCTAATCTAATAAAAAGTAATCTCTAATGGAATCTTGGAATCATAAAATTATTAATGTTGGAAAAGCTCTCTAAGATCATCAAGTCAAACCATTAATTTACAAGGCTATTCACCCGAGTCAGCAGCCAAACATTAATGAAGCTAGATATGTGACTGAGAAAATAGTGGGGTTATATCCATTTTTACCAATCAGTATCTTCACTATTTTTGCTAATTTAAAATCTTTTAGCTAGAAAATATTTTTAGGAAATTATGAATAAATGGTCCAGCCCAGTCTGTTTGTCAGTCTGTTCCCTGAAGTTTTCAGATGATTTATAACCCCTGTTATTCGCCTTTTGAAGTGAGCCTTCTAGAATTTGTCAGTCTATTCACCTCCTTTTGAAGTAAACAAACAGCATTGCACTCAAGCAAACACCTCTGCAAGAAAAGTTTAAGACATCTGGGCTTCTGTGTGTATCTTTGCTCACAGAAATCTTTGAGCCCACATTTTCCTATCTTTGAAATAGAGAAAAGTTGCATTCTATGGATGAAAATTTTGGGACTGAGAAAAAAATGTGATAATTTAATATTTGTTTCAGCTTGTTCTATAAGGAAAACATTTTCTCCACATCTTGCAACTCACAGGCTTGTGTACATTAACACATACATTAAAATATATAGCTTAGCTGTATCTAATAGTCTGATATTAAAACTATGCAAAAGGGATAAGGGAAAAAGGACTCATGATTTTGCCATAATACCATCTGAAATGTCACTTCCTTGCTTTATTACCTCTGAGCACAATTCCGTTGCAATATTTTTCAATTAAACATATCCCAAGAACGTCAGAAGAAAATAAAACCATTTTTAAAGAGGAAACATGCCATGTGAGCATTGTTCTTGGCTTCCTCTGCAACAGAAAAGGGTTTATAATGGGCCCCATGCCACCATGCATGGAGCAGGAGGGGGTGTGGGCCATGGAGGGGCTGCAGCAGAGCAGCAGGGCTGTGTCCCACCGTGGCAGGGGCAGCTGGGGAGTGAGAGCTGTCATGATGTGCTGCTGATTTAAGGACATTTCCCTTTCCTCTTGGCAGCCCGCAAATGGAAACAGCAAAAGCTGTGCAGAAGGAGATCTGTGGTGGGGTAACTCAGGTGGTCAGAGTGCTGCAGGGGCTGGCTGCAAACCCTTCAGAGGGGACAGGCAAGGAGCAGAGGCAGTGGGGGGTGCTTTGACTGCCCAGAGCTTTATGGTGGTAATGATTAAGGTAATGAATTCTTATGGGTGAGGATTAGGGGAAAGGCCAAAGCAGATAACGCAGGGGGTCTGTTGTAGACTGCCCAGCCAGGATGAAGAGGTAGATGGAATACTCCACAAGCAGTTGAAGTGCACATGTAGGTGCTGGTCCTGGTTCTCTTTGGAAATAAGAGAGTCCCTGTAATCCAGGAGGAAACAGCCAGTGACCCGCTGCTCCCCTTCAGCACACCCAGTGGTACTGAGGGGTGGAAGTGCCTCTGAGCCACTTTCCAGTATTCTCCAGCAGTCCTGGCTAACCAGAGAAGTCCCTCCCAGGGGGCTGGAAGTGAGCACTGTCTCTGGAAGTGCTCAAGAATGTAGATGTGGTAATTAGAGATATGGTTTAACAGGGGATTTGGAGTGCTGGGTTAATGGTCAGAGCTGATGATCTTCAGTGTCTTTTCCAACCTTAATCACAGAATCACAGAACATTAAGGCTGGAAAAGACCTCCAAGATCATTGTGTCTAACCTCAGACCTAATATCACTATGCCCAGTAAATGAAGTGAGAAGTGGTTTTGACTTTGTGTTATGCAATACCGTGAAAAAGAGAAAGTTTTTTTCCATTGAATCTTTGTAGCAGTGAGAAAAATCTTGTGGTTTCTTCCTTAGCCTGCCTCAGCAATTCCCTGGCAATGCTGCTTCAGGGAGAAACGTTGCAAAGCTAGGAAAAATTGTCTGGGCCCCTCTAACACTGGAAAACTTCCACCTGTTGAGCTAAAACTTCAGTGTGACCTTCAAATGTTAAAGTTAAAGCACTGTAAGTTATAAAGTTATGCTTTATACCAAACAAAAACTGAAATACTGCAAGTGTTTGTGACCTTCATTGCATTCAGGAGCAATTTTGAGGCTACTTCAAAACCCAATTCTTCACTTTCATAATGAATAGAAGAATTAAGTCCTTAAGGAGCACATCACTTCCTGTTTATTAGTCTTTTGCTAATAGGTAGCACAGAGATGTTTTCTCATGCTGCAATTTTACTTATCAAAAATTTAATTTTTAAATTTTACTTTACTGACATTGCCACTGTATTGTGAAGAAAATATGAATCTCCTACCACCTCATTTTCAGCTACAAAACCATATTTGTTCATTGCTATGGCAACGGCTGCCCCAGCCCAGCCTAATAGGGTGCTTGTCTAGACAGCATTAAACATATCTGTGCTTATGTGTGTCTGGTTTTAGCAACCAGGTGTGCAGAAGGCAGGGTGAAATGAAGAGAGGCAAGAGAAAAGAAGTGAGTAAAAGAGTAAAAGCACCTCAGAAAGTTGTCACACTTTTCATGAGAATTCTTAGTTCTGGAGATCCTTCCTGGGACACCGAGTTAAAAAGTGTTCCTCGCTCAGAGCACACACATTTATGGGTGGGCATGAAGGAACTTCAAACTGATTTCTGGTTGAACTGAGTAAGGGGCCAGCACCACCTGTGGGCTGCTCAGGTGCAGAGGGATTTCTCAGGGGCAGAAATCAATGTCACAGTTCCTGTGGAGAACAGTGATGGGTCTGAGGCTGATCCAGGTCAGCAGGTCTTAGCAAGAAGCTGAGGAAGGCCTTAGCTGTGATTCAGACCTGCTGGTTGGATCCCGGGGAAACAGAAGAAAGCACCCCAGCAATGTACACCTCCCTGTCACAGGAGACCCCTTGGAGAGTTACTACAGGGACAGTGGAGCAACTGAGGCTGTGGAGATCAAGAGTGCCACAAGACTTCGTTTGTGCAATAAAAGGAATGAATATTTTCAGCATTTTTTATTCAAACTGGTAAATCCATATTTCACAGTGGAAGAGCATCTAGTCAGGGATCCTTTCCCTTTTTCTGCTCATGATACAAGCAGATACTCCCTAAGCCATTTCAAATTAGCGTTTAGATGTTCTTCTGGAAGAGAGGCATCAGCCTTCTAGCTGGCACTAAGTGACTAAGTAATACAGAGCTGTTCAGAATCAATTCAAGGACAAGGTCTGACGGCAAACAGGCTCCCAGCAGGTGTTGGGAAAAGCCAGAGAAGAGTTTTACAGCTGCTTGTGGTGACAACACTCTGCTTCTGTGTTGTGGGGCGGCCTTGCTGCCAGAACCGCTTGGGAACTGAATGTCTCTCACTGAAGACAGCTCAAATGTTGGTATAAATACATATTCAGCATATTCTCAGTGTCACCTTGTCTAGACGGTGAGTTACTGAATCCATGAGAAAAGACTGTCCCTATGGAAACACTACAGGTAGCTCCCACTGCTGAGTCTGTATTTTCTGTACAGGACAAGAGGTTGCAGTTTGCACTTTCTGACACATGGAGTAGGTTGAGAGCAAAGACTGAAAGGGACAGTTTTTATCAAAAAGTAGTATTAGGTGATCATACATCCACTGCCCATTTTACAGCCATCCCAAACTCATGCTCACAGATTATATATGGTATTCATATGTTGCATCCCAGTATCCCACCCCAGCATCAGCAGAATTATATTCCAAAAAGGGATATTCTTGTAGCACGTCCATTCATCCTATAAATATGAGGAAATGGTAAGCAAAATATATACATATTGTATTTTAGAGTTGAAAACTACAACTACATTCTCTGTAGTCTGGCAAACAATGTCCCAGTTTTCAAGCAGGACAAGAAGAAGGACCCTGGAAAATGCAGGCCTGCTAGCCTCACCTCAGTGCAAAATTATGGAGAATATTTGGGGAGGTATTAAAAAAACACTTGAAGGACAATGCAGACACTGGTCACAGCCAGCTCATCTTCATGACAGGGAATTCCTGCTTATCCAACCTTATTTCTTTTCATAACAAGGTAACCTACCTAGCTGATCAAGAGAAGGCAGTTGATGACATCTTTGTGGATTTCAGTAAAGCTTTTGACCCTGTCTAACAGGATCCTTCTGGACAAAAGGTCCAGCACACAGCTATTTACTTCATATCAACCTTTCCTACCCAGAAGATCCCCATTATTTTAATGCCCCATCAGGGCTATTCCAGTCTAGGTGCCAGTGAGGGTTGCACTTTGACCATCTGTTTGTGGTACTGTACTAATAATTATAATTGATTGGTCTTAGGAACCTCTTTTATATATTCACTACTCTCCCAAAATCTTAAAAGTGTCCACATGATATAAGTCACTCTCATGCAGCCAAACTAATTACTTGTAGCTGTTTGAAAATGCTTGAATTGTCTAAAGCACAGTGTTATTTGGGTTAGCAATTAAGCCCAAGACAAGCTTAATGAGAGCAGTAGCATATACGAGGGAACTGTTGCTAGGCTCCTGCTTAAACTCCTTGAGTTTCCTTTGTTTAAATGCTCTTGGGAGAACAAAATATCTTCCTGAGACATCAAGTGCCTAAGCTGAAGCATTACTTGTAAGAGCTTAATATTTTCCATCAGGAGGCCAGACTGCTGATGAATCCCAATAATTGATATAATGTAGAAGAGATTGTATATGAGTGAGGATTTTATCTCAGTGTTAGTATTGCCCCTAGGAAAATTACCATCTGTGTTCAATAAAGGATGAAACTCTCTGCTTGAATATGATTTTTGTGTTTAATGGTTAGAATCAGCTCTCTTTCTGAGGCAAACAACTATTCAGGAGACTCTTTGGCAAAAAGTCCAGATGAAGAGGCACATTTCAAATACCGGAAGAATGATGTCTGTTATACAGAGAGATGCTCCAGAAAGTTTATTGTTTTTCTAAACAGAAATGATGTCCAGATGTCCAAAGTCTTCTGTCAGCTACTTGTCTCATGAGGCTGCCAGACATGCAGGAGAGCTGCCTGTGGCTGCTGCTGCCTGTGCTCTGATCCTGATGGCACTCTGCACTGGAACTGCTGGATCCAAACTGGATAGAAGCATTTGCCTCAGAATATTAGGAGTACATAATTCTCAACTGGACTGATAAAGGAGTGTTAGAGAGTACTGGTGTTTAACATCAATGAATAAACATTTTTGTTTCATATGACATGAAATGTGAATTGTAATAACTGCTGTTCTCCATGAGTATTAACAGCCGCCACTATTATACATTTGATTGCACAGTAAGGTTGCAGCAATTGCAATCACTGCACTCATTAATGAGGACTTTTTTTTTTTTCTGAAAAGACAAATAGTTTACATATTTCAAATGGGAACATAAGATCATGTTAAAAAATTCTTATTATAAATCAGGGAGATCAAGCACATTGCAGAGGTCTACAGCAACATAGTGGAACTTATATTTTTCTTCAGTTCCCTGTCATAATGCCCAAAAAAAGTCAATGTTTTCAAAGCTTTACAAAAATTTTAAAAACCCCACCATGGTTTTTTTTAAAAAATTAACAGCCACTCTGCTTTAACACTTCTGTTTATAAAAGGTGATAATTTCTACTTCTGCAGAATCATTTTGGTTTCATGTTCCTTGCCTTAGTGGACAAAATTTTGTAATATTTGCAAAGAATTTTCAAGCTAGCATATTGTTTGGCTGCACAGCTTTTCTGGCAAGCTGTTGTACATTTGCTTTTATTATTCTTCTTGATGCACTTACTGCTACTTTCATCTTGCCAGATCTTATCTAGAAAGAATCACTAAAACAGCTGCTAGGTTAAGTGACTTCATGGAAGGAAGAAAGGAGTGTTGCATGCCTTGAAAATTTCTCCAATGTACAGCTTTATCAAGTAAATATTGATAAAGTTGTCTTAATAAAAGTCACAGGTGCTTTTTTATTAGCAAACCAGGAGTTTATTTCAGTGGGACAAGGATTTGACCCACCTGTATATTTTTACTGACAATCCTGAGCATAAAAGCGAAGTATTTAAAGTAATTTTTGGAGACTGACTTCTTTAGTCAAGTTTTTACAGTTTCTTATCTATGCCTCTGCTGTGCTTAGCTTGACAAAACAATTCTCAGTTGTAAACTCAGTAGTGAAAACTGTAAAAACACAACATGTCCTGCTTTTGCCAGCTGAAGTAGCACAACTGCACTTGGTATGAATGCCACTGGATTGTAACTAGCAAGTAACAGAAATAGTGTCTGCTCCTGTTCTAAGGTGGAAAACTTCCACAGAGCAAGTCTTGGGATCAGATTCTGGTTCCAGATACAGCCTGACAAATCCTGGGAAAGAGAGGAAGTTCTGTGCAAGTGCAGTTGAAAGTGGAAACTGGTTTTGTTCAGTATTTAGCTGCAGCTGGCCCTGTAGCATGTTTGGGGTTTTATGGTAAACTTTATCTTACACACATGAACACAGCAGCTGTAGCTGCCTGTACCCAGTCTGAGGGCTGCCACAGCCTGTGACAAACTTAGTTCCAGGCTGCGCTGCAATGCCACAAATGTCACATGCTGGAACTGGAATGTGTGGCATTCTCACCTGCAAGACAAATTCTGACTCAGCCCTAACTGTATTTAAATAAAGCAGATGAAATACATACATAAGAAAACTGCTACCTGAAGGCAAACAGCTACAAAAGCCATCTGCAGCCTCCAGCCCCCATGGTCTGTGGGAAAGACAAAATAGGCCCTCCCATCCTCATGCTGCCACTGCAATATTCTCTGTAGAAGAATGGGCTGAAGTTTAAATATTCCTCCATTGACCCCATAGGCTGAGAAGCCCTTCTGGTGTATTGCTTGCCAGGGCAAACTGAGCACTTGGGGTAGAATCTGGATTTTATACTTCTATTTTAGTTTCAGGAGCAACATTAATAAAGCATGGAAGCTTGTCCTCATTCCAATTCAGTGGCAGCCTTGTTATACAATGTACTTTGATGTACAGTAATCTCTATCTGCTATCAGATTGAGAGCCAAAATCACACTGCAACACAGAATCTGATCATTTATCTCACTCTGACTTAGGAGCATGAAGGTTGAATCTAAAATGTGGTATTTGGTCATTACATAATGGACATTTTACAGGGTTTTTTAAAAATTGCTATTTGAAATCTGTTGTGACAGGTCTTTTTGTGTTTGTATGGATTTGTCTTTGCAGCATTAGCAGCAATTTAGCCTTTTAGCACAGTATTTATGGAAGGAAGCGGGAACTGGCAAAGGGAAGAAACACTGAACCATGAGTAAAACATTAAAACAGGGTAAAATATAGAGTAGTGGCTGGTGGATCTGACTGGGTTTCAGAAATGGAATCATAAGCACTCCCAGTTTCTCCTGGGTCATTATGTTTACTGTCATGGGTTGTTATGGGGTAGGATTTTATTTTTAGTGTTCACAGAAAAATTAAAAACATTCCCCGAGAAAGGTGAAGATTGAGTTCCTGGTTCACTAAGCTAGTTTTTAATGGGGGAAAACTAAGTATGCTTAAAACAAAAAATGATAAAAACATATTCCTGAATAGTAAGATCTAATCAGTAGTGTTATTATGGACCATCAAGTAATTTACTACAAACTGGTTTTACTTTTAAAAGTGAAATATTTCACTCGTTAGTCTTTCTCTCTAGGAAGGGATTTGAATGTCTCTGTCAGATCTGAATCTCCTCAACAGACACAGAATAATGTGTATTAAAATTCAGACAGATTTATCATTTCAAGAGGATCTAAAATAATGTTAATGGGAAGAAATTAAAATAACAGAGACCTTCTTTCTCTACTGTATTAGCAGAATCAGTCAGAGATTAAACCAACAGGATCTCATTGTTCACAAAGGGATTAATACCAGTAGAATTAAACCACCTTCGTAATTGCATGAAAAAAAAAACAAACCAGTGCAGTGAATGCTTTGCCCTAGTATGATGCAAAGAGAGTTCTAAAAATTAAAATGCACTTTTTCTTATTAAGCTGCTCTGAAGGCACAAAGAATGTCATTTACACACTAGTTTTTTTCATGTATTTCTGCCATAGAGTCACAGAGCAGTTTGTGTTGGAAGAAACGTCTAAAGTCTAGTCTAATACCCCTTTCATGGGCAAGGACACCTTCATCCAGACCAGATTGCTTAACAGCCCATTCAGCCTTGCCTCACACTTCCCACGGATGGGGCATCCACAGCTTGTCTGGGAAACCTGTGGCAGTGCCTCATCAACCTCATAGTAAAAAAATTCTTCCTCATATCTAAAATAAATCTACCCTCTTTTAGACTAAAACCATCACCTTTGTCCTGTCCCTATCCCTTGGCACCCTGGTAAAACATTTTTCTGTCTTTCTTATATGCCCCTCAATGTTTACAAAAGGCACATTAGTGTCTTTCCAGCGTGTTCCCTTCTCCTGGCTGAACAAGCCACTGTCACAGCCTGTCTTCAAAGCAGAGTCTTTTCAGAGCTCTGATGATCTCTGTGTCCCTTCTCTGGAGCTGCTCAAACAGGTCTGTGTCCTCCTTGTACCAGGAACTGTGGAGCTGGGTGCAGAGGGGAGAAATGTAACTGAGAGAGGTGCTGCTCTGTAGTACACCCTCAGTACCCTGCACCTCTAATAATTTAATTTCACCAGCACTTAGGTCTGACTGCATGTTAGTATTAACTATTTAATATTTCACTAATATTAGTGAAAGGCACTGGTATTAAAAAAAGCTGAGATTAAACATATAGGGAATCTTGAATATATGAGTGTAGGGAGAGACAGAGAACAGATGACCTAGGAAAGGAGGGTCCTCATGCAAGGCTGATCAAGCAGCATCCTTCTCTTCCAGTCTGTTTTCCCTCTGCTACAAAAACTTCTGTGTATTTGATTTCCAGAAAGGGCACATGCCATATTACACTGACCTTTTTGTTAAAGCAACAGAGCCTTGAATCCAGCACAACAGCATGGCTGTCACGAATCATTGCTGGAGGATACCCTGTTAGGCTTTAAGTTTTCATGCACTGCAGAACTGCCAGCTCTTTCTTACTCAGCTTCAATCATCCCTTACTTTGTATGTGGAACTTTTTAAATCATGAATCTCAGTAAAGAATTTATGAGCAACTCCACACATCCATAAGAACATCCCTTATATTCTCATCTTGAAGCTAATTTTATAACCCTGTGTAAAAGAAGCTGACATCTGTAAGGGAGTTCTGGATCATTTCATTATTACTGGAACACAAACAAGGGAAGAAGAGACCATTTGGAGTATATTTTTGCTAATCTTCCATCATACAGTGACACACAGTTGCTGACATCTACATTCTTGCATAAATTCTGCTATTTCTGTCCTTCTTCTTTCCCTCTATTAAAAGGCATCAAAAATCAGTGTCTGAACTTCCGTGGAACAGTTATATTTAGTGTTAGTTTGTGGTACCATGACTATTGGGGGTTTCTCCCCTTTGAGAAAAATTTTACATAAGAAAAATGTGGCTTTCAGGAGCACAAGACTAGTGAGAAACAGCGAAGATATGAATGCTTGCCTCTTGCTGAATTAAAAAACAGTCTTCACTCCCTCAAACCAGGCCAGAAAGCTAGGCTTATCAGAAGTCATGCATTCTGAACAAAGCTTTTTTATCAATAATTTCACCTAATAAAGATATTTGTAGAGAGAGACTTTGTGCTTTGTTAGTTGGCAAACATAGGTCAGAACAGATCAGTTCAGCCAGTGTTTCAGATGGAGCCTCAGTAATCAAAATGTACATGGTGTTCAAGAAAATGGAGTGACAGGACCATGAAGGTCTCAGCTTGGCGTAAATTTAACAGAACTAGGGGGCAGAGCTAGCCTAAATATCTTGAAGACAGGTAAATGAGTGATTGTGAAATGTGCTGTCTAGCACCTATCCCCTAAGGAGAAGCAGCACACCTTTAAATCCCCAGGAAGAAATAGTTCCCCAGGCAGCAATAAGCTTCAGCTCTCATTTAGCCAAAGCATTCCCAGGTGTTCAGTTTTCTCTGTATTACTACTGATATTGTCAACAAGACTGTCCATTGCTGCTAAATCTTTGTTTAGTGTCAACTGGACTTGTGAGGAACTGGATCCTTACCAGAGGAATCCTAAGTGTGACACGGATACAGGCTTAGGGAACAATTTTGATTCAGCTTTACAGGGAGGGCAATTGCATTCAGGGAATTCAGATGCTGGTAGAAAGTCTTGTTTTGGGTCCTGCCCTAATGCAGATGTCCAAGAACACAACAACTGCAAATAATGAATCACATTTACAGTGACAACCATATGGGGCTTTTTTCACCTCTCAGATTTGTTTTGTTGTGGTTTCACCCCAGCCAGCAGCCAAGCCCCACAGAAATGCTCCCTCATGAGCAGGACTGGGAAGAGAATCAGAAAGGCAAAAGCTACAAAAATCATGGGTTGAGATACAGACAGTTTAATAGGGAAAGCAAAAGCCACACATACAAGCAAAAGAAAACAAGGAATGAATTCACTGCTTCCTGTGGCTGGGCAGTGTTTCAGCCATCCCCAGGAAAGCAGGGCCCCATCATACTTATGTCACTTCAGAAGACAAACCCCATCACTCCAAACGCCCCCCGCCACTTCCTCCTTCTTCTCCCCACTTTATACACTGAGCCTGATGCCACATGGGCTGGAATATCCCTTTGGTCAGTTTAGGGTCAGCTGTTCTGGCTGTGTCCCCTCCCAGGCACCCCCAGCCCTTTCCCCAGCATGGCAGTGTGAAAAGCAGGAAAGGCCTTGGCTCTGTGCAATCCGTGTTCAGCAATAACAAAAACATCTCTGAATCATCAGCCCTGTGTTCAGCACAAACACAAAACACAGCCCCACACCTGCCACTGGGAAGAAAACTAACTCTACACCAGCCAAAGCCATCACAGAACCTCAGAATCAAAGTTGAGAAAACTACAAAGAAAAGATCAAAAAAGAAAAAGCTCTTTCCAAAAGTGCAGCAGCTCAGAGGCCGCTATACAAGATTGCACTACCATGTGATGGCACTGCCATTGCACTGCAGCTGTTCACTGGGAGTAAAGCAGAGGTACAGAATCTAACTATGGGGATCATGGGTCTGTTCTTTCATCTCTGAGATACTCCTCACATTCCCAATTTAATATATGGTGCAATCACTGGTCTCTATCACACTGATTTCCCAGACATGCTTAAGAGATGGGGAATGCCAGATAAAGATAATATCACAGTAAAAGTTAATTGTTCAAACAGGATCAAAGTGAGAAATTTCCTGAGGATCCTTCAGATAGAAAGCATGAACTCATAGGGTATAGCTGTAAAGATTACTCCCTTAGTAAAACAGCCACAGAGTCCAGGCAAAGGTCCCTTAATTTTCTCCCAAAAGATCCAGATAAAAGTATGATGAAAAAAGAGTAATATAAAAGCAGAAAAATGAACTAAATTGAGCAGCCTTGTTCCAGGACTTCTTGTAACTTTTCACCCTAATACTAATGCTCTTGGTTGTCAGGGAGCCGGGGAAAAGCAGCCCTGTAAATGTATTGATTCCTCACAATATTATTACCAGCAGAACAAGCAGTACTAATATTTAGTCTCGCTTCTCTCCTTTCCACCAGAGAAGACAGAACAAGGAAAAACTTGAAAATACATTGCTGCCAGGTACATATCTGGAAAACAGGCATTCTGTCTTGGAGATGGGGGTGCATTCCCCTGGGAGAAAGCTCCAAGTGGTGGCAAACTTGAGGGTGAGCCAGTACATTGTGCTCCCTGACGTCTTGTGGCCTTTGTTGTGGCTATAGCTTTGACACAACTCTCAGTTATGCTCCATGTTTTGTAATCCCCCATGTTATCATCCATGTTACCTTCCATGTATTGTAAAAATTGTATAAGCTTATGCTTCTAAACAAAAAATGAGGGAAGTTTTTGCTGTTATGACCCTTCCTGCTTCTGTCCATAAAATAAAGGTCTCACCAAGGCAAGTTTACAAGGAATTTTCATAGACGTTCCTGTGTATGTCTATGGTACAATAGATGATGTATCCATTATGCAGAAGACCAGTGTGTATGCCCATTATAAAAAAGCTAAGCTTTTCAGGAGAGGAAGCAATGAAAGTATTAGCAAGCTGATACAGTCTGTAACAGTCAGGTAAGATCACACAGTCCCTTCATCAAGCCAGACAGAAGCACCAAGTCCCATGCCAAGCAGATGTTGGAAAAGATACCTGCCTGCACCACTCTCCCTATTGCCACAGGCAGTAATATGTCTTGCACTGGATTGTCAGTTGTTCCAAATAAAAAGTGACGTTTTATATACCACAGTAACTTTTTGGAATAAAGCAGTAGAGAAATTAACTGCATTAAGCATTCTCTTCTATACTGTTAGGAACTTCTAAACACAAAATATCTGAACCACAGACTACATATCAGACCATGGTTCAGTTTTTCCATACACACAACAAATAAAAGCAAATATTTAATTGAGAATAAAACTATGTCTTCAGAAAATGTGATATATTGCAGTGGCCACAGAATATGAGAACATATTCAGCACTTAGAAGGTTCAGTATTAAAAATATTACACCATGATTTTTATGATAAAGGAAGAAATCATTTTTTTTTCAAACTGGAATAAAATTGTACATATGTTTCTAGACTAAAATAACCTTAAACCCCTTAATAAGACAACACCTCATGAAAACACACAGGCATATTCTAGGAATGAATCTGTCTTCTGTCCCTTATAGTAGGCAGTAGAAAACTATGCAAAAGACAATCTCCTACTCAGTCTATCATTTCTAAAACAGGTTTTCAGTACAGATCACATATTCAGGCATCTCAGCCCCACCAACAGCAGATGAAGTGTCTATGCCCCCTTCCTATCCTTACTGAGGAGGCAGGCAGGCAGGCAAGGCATATTGAGGGAGACATGAAAGAACAGGGACAATGTTCTACCTGGAATAACCCTGCCCTGGACGTGCAATCTCCTCAGGTCCTGGGAGTGGTTCTTCACCACAAACCATCTGTAAGCAGCTGCTCTGTGCCTAGAGCAGTGGTTGTGCTTCCAGCTCCTGTTGTAACTTGTGTGAACTCCCCTGCAGAGCTCATTAAGGCACCTGGTCCAGACGGTAAAATGAAAGAAATTTCCATCATTTATTAGAAGATACAATTGTAAAAGTGGTATTAAGGACTTGGAGGGATTATAGAAGATCATCCAGGTGCTTGGAAAAAAAAATGTATTAAACCATTAGGAAGGGCTGGAAAGATTGCTATTTCAGCTAGTTTTCCTATATAACTCATAAAAATTGCCTGTCAAATCCCAAACCCTTTACCCAGACAAACTCCTGCTGAGAAAACGGAATTTTGCCCGAGGAAGGACTGAATAAGGTTTTCTGCAGTTAACTCTGAGCCTGGGACTGAAGGACTCATTGTCATGATAATGCAACCCATTATCACAGAATCTGACAGGATGTTATACATGTTTATGCACTGTCCACGTGTGTTTGTTTAGTCTGGAAATCCATTTGTCACCAAATAGACACAATGCATTGGTTAAATTTATGTTTGTCCCACACACACCTATACTTCATGCATAACTTTTGTGCCAGGTCAGGATACAAGTGCTTTTTTTGTAACTGTCAAGCTTTCATAAATCCGTGGTTCTCCTAAAGACAGAACAATATTCACAATAACTTTACTGTCCTTAACTGTCTTTTATGAATCCCTCAGAGATATTCCTTAAGAGTTGCTGTATCAGAAAGCTGAAAAGCATTGCCATCTGAAACCATTTCCTTTTCGGTACCAATACATATATACTCCACCAGCTAAGTAACTTTTAAAATTTTACAACAAAAGGCAGGATTCTGAGATTTTTACTTGCCCTTTGACAGAAAGATTTTCTGTGGGTCTACTCCTGCAATGAAGTACCATAAGATAAATAAGAGAATTGTCATGCAATTTTAAATTATTGGTCTTTATCAATATTGTGTGCAAAAGTATCTGCTGTAATATTTGAACGTTGCAGGACCTTGAAATTGTCCTGACCTGGATTTCGCTAATACTGGGTAACTTCTCATTATGATTCCTCATAAATGAATTACACAGATTGTGTTTACCCTCTGTTGGAGGCACAGCACTGTGTGTTATTGTTATGTCTAATGTCAGCATTTGCTCAGGGCAGAACCAGACAAAAATAAATTGGCTGAGATTAACCTAACACACTTGAATTTCACAGGCCCACGTGAATGTCAGAGGTAGCAAATTATGAAAGAAAGTAAATCTAAGCGTTTTGTATGCAAAAAGTTCAGCTTAAGTGCTCTGAGAGAACTCAGTTCCTGTTTCACCCATGAGATGTCTCGGTCAGATGCCAACTCAGTGAAATGCATGAAAATCCAATACTTCCATAAGATATGAATGAGCAGATACTACTTGGATGAACTAATATAATTTCATTGGGCTTTATATAAATCCTGAACAGACTGACACCTGAAGCCAAACATCTAGATCATGAGGTCTACTCCACTTTTCTGTGTATTTTGAAGGCACTGGGCTGTTTCCTGCACTGATCTAGCGCACTGAGGACTACAGTAAAACACCTACATCCATTAGAACACGCTCACACTATTCCCTTTCAGTGGCATTTGAAAGGAATTGTGTATATTTCAAAATAGAAGGTCTGAAATCATACTTAGCAACACAAATGGGTGACTTGATTTTCAAACTAATTGGACACTTGAAAGTTTTCATCCAGCTGTTGTAATTAAGCACCCTAGAAAACAAAGCCACTAATTTGTACAAGCTACACACATGACACACAGAGGAGCATGTGTGTGCAAATAGTCATCCTCTTATGTCTGTCATTACCCAGCAAAAGTGATGTGTCAGAGAAGATGCAAGAGAAAGCTTGAACTCAATAAATGGCAGATGGAAGGATGAGCTCCACTGAACACAGAGGACAGTCTGGATCCCTGGATGAGACATTTTATTCAGAGAATCATAGAAAAATCTGAGTTGGAAGGCACACATCAGGATCATTTGGTCCAACTCCTGGCCCCGTACAGGAGACCCCACAAGTCATATGATGTGCCTGAGAATGTTGTCCCAATGCTCCTTGTACTCTCTCAGGCTGGTGCTGTGACCACTACCTTTGAGAGCATGTTCCAGTGCCCAAACTCCCTCTGGGAGAAAAACCTTTTCCTGACACCCAGCCTAAAGCTCCCCTGGCAGTACTTTAAGCCATTCCCTTGGGTCCTGTCACTGATCACCCCAGAGGAGAGATCAGGGCCTGCCCCTCATCTTCCCTTTACAACAGAGAAGTTGCAGACCCCAGTGGGGTCTCCCCTCAGTCTCCTCCAGGCTGAACAGACAAAAAGCCCTCAGTCACTCCTCATATGGCTTCACCTCAAGGCCTTTCACCACCCTCATGGCCTCCTTTGGATACTCTCTGACAGTTTAATGCCTTTTTTATATTGTGGTGCCCAAAACTGCCCCTAAGACTTGAGGTAAGGCCATCCCAGTGCAGTGGACAGATGGACAGTAAAGAACTAAATGTATTCTAGTATGAGGAAATTCCAATGATCTGGCATATATTGCCTGTTCTTCTTTGCAGTGTGCATGACAAGGAGTTTGCAACATGCCTGTAGAAACTGATTTTATAACAGGATCTTCTTACATACACAAGGGTGGGGTTCATGGCTCTGTGTTTAGCCATAATTGATACAGGTCTGTGAGCTGGGTATGCACATACTTGCGCCATTGAGTGAAGTCCTGGTCTGTAGAAAGGCTGTGGAAAGCAATCAATATGACCACAGATGGGTGCTTTAGGATCAGATTAATCAGTTTCACATCTGCACTGCTTAGGCACTGCACACAAGTGCACACAAGGCATGCATCACTTTCAAGGTTTTCCTTGAAAGCTTACAGCCCATCTTCATTTAGTTGTCAGAAATCTTTGTGGAAAGTCAGCCATCTTCTTGAAATCTTGTTTTGTCTCAATGTTTCTTCTCCTATTTCACTTTGTGAGACCCTGATTTTCTTGCAGATCAATCCCCTTGTCTGACCTACATTTCTCACTGTTGGAATCCCATTCTAGTCTCCCTTGTTACCACATTTCTCAGTCGTCGTCTTGCTTGCAAATACAAGCCTGACAATCATCATACAAGTCATAGTGACAGCCCTTTAGTCTGCAGCTGTCTCACTCTGGCCAACCCAAAAGTTCAGAAAGTTTCTCCCAGGGAACATCACTTTCAGTCCAAGCTGTCTCTGGGCCCTCATGTTCGAGTCCTGATGAATGTCAAGGATATTCTTTTTAGAAGTATATAGTATAACTGGACCTGATCCACGACACATGTATCTATCATCATTTTTTACTACATATAGCAGCACACAGTGAGAGCTCAGTCCTAATCTCCATTTTTAAACTAAAGGATAGGCCTACACAAATAACAGAAGGCCGAATTTTCTTATCATGTCTTTTCCAGGAATGAACTTCATAGGGAGAAATGTCACTTTTCCAAATGGTTGCTGGCTACTCTACAGAATAATTATGCAGCCTGCAGAAGGATGCAGAGATTGTAAAAGTCTGCTGCACATACCAGTGCGTTTTTTTCTAAGTCACTTTTTCATTCAACGTTTTTTTGGATATAGACGAGAGAATTCACCCTCATTTTAATGTGGTATGCATCTGGTTTTCTTGTTTCAACAAGAACTTGGAAGATACCCATTTCCACATTATTTCTTGAGGTCTTTAGAAAAAATTGATACATACCCTACCAGATCTGAATATATTCTTCTCGCTGCTATTTCTGACTGAGTTCAGCATATTTTGAGGGATGCTTTAACAACAAAAACAGGTTGCTTTACATTTACAGCTGAGGGTGGAAAATGTGTTAAAATAATTCTTTTGGAATATCCTGTGGCCATTACTCTTAATTCTTCATTATTTATAATATTCTCCTTCTAAAGCCTGTCCTCATCAATAATGCTGTGGTGAAATGGCTATGAGCCAAACCTGGGAAACAGAGCATATTTCTCCAAGCCTTCTCCATTTCCCAGGTTTTATCACAGTGATGTATAACAGTGATGTAGATGATGTAGAACAGTGGTGGATGGGGAGGGGAAACGATTGGATGTGTAGATCTCCTGCTAAAAATATTCCTGTTAATACAGTGGGCAGTAAGAGCAGCTGTATCAGGATATTTTACCAAAGGACATACTGACATATCCATGAGCTCCTTCTCCTGTGGTGTCAGTACTTTAAGAGTGTACTTTCCATAAGTTCTGATGAAATGGTCAGATTTCTGTACAATAATTTATAAAATGTCCTTCCAAACAATATCACCCTCCCACTGGAAATTTTGCTGGAATCCTGTTAGCTTGCTGATTAGTGTGAGTCTTCACAAACATTCTTAACAATGCACCAAATCAAAACATTTGACATGGCAACTTCGCTGTGAAACCCACAGATTCTGCAAGGCTTCTCTCAACTACCCTTAGGACTTGGCATCTTTGTTACACGGTGTTTTTCATCTGTTTCATTGTCCTTGATGCAAAATGGAAAGCAAAGAATTACTGAAAAAGGAAGGTCATTGAAAAAGGTTTTATTATCTCTCTGCTAACAAAAGTCCACATTTTCCATACACCTCTATTACACATTTGTTATGCACACTGCTCTAATCATTGCTTCAGTAATTTACATCATTGTTCTATTACAAGTAAAGCAAATTATTTTTGTAGAAATGTTGTAAACACCTTTATTTTCACCAATGCTTACTTTCACTTCCATCTATTTTCACTTCAGAAATGTTAAATTACAAGACTGAACAGTCAATATGTAAGTTTTAAATATTAGAGAATCTTAATATGTATAATTTAATTAGTAGGTGTTGTGGCAATATTTTCCTTAAGAAATATTCACAAATCTAAAAGGAGATTAATTATTATTATTAATCTAAAAATTAATTCCTGATTTAGCTACTTCTGAGGACAGTAACTTAAACCAGTGAAATTCAATAGATGCAGACGTGGAGGACTCTGAGTGTTGTGGATCAAACTGTGTCCTTGCTCTAGTCTTGATGACTGGGAAAGGACAAATGCTGTCAACAGTGCCTTGCAGTGCCATCAGGCCATCTGCCTGCAAACCTCAGGTGCAGGATGATGCTGCAAGGCATCTCATTTGCTGGGCAGCAAGGTAACATATGGAGCCCTCACATCAACACCTGTCCAATATAAACCTGCAGCCACACCTCCCATGCCACCCAGTGCCTTTCCTACACTTTTTTTGGCAGGTGCAAGTGCAGGCACGGGTTTGAGATGCGCTAAAGCAGGTGCTTTTCAGAGTTCAGACCTCTCTGCATCAGAGAGTTTCTGCCAGGTCAAGTATCATCACCTTGTTGGGCATTCTCTCGCAGTTCCTACCCAGGAGTGTTAGGAACCACTACAGGTGTGGCAGGATCAGCTGCATGCTAAACTGCAATTGTCCACTAGCCTCTTCTCTTGATGACTTTTTGGGGTCAGAAGCCCAGAAAATAAGCCCTTATCTGTGGTGCCTGGCTCTGACACCCAAGAAAGCACCAAGTTTAGCATAACACCATGGAAACAGCTTTTAAACAGAAAAACTGGGAATGTGAGTGTGTAAGTAGATGGAGTGTTCTTAAGTCACTGGGTGAGAGAGTTAGAGTTTAGGGTTTAAGCTATATTAGAGAATGGGTGACAATATGGAGGGTTTAGTGCATGGTCCCTTTCTCCTTCTTCTTCCTTCTTCATCTTCTTCTTCTAAGGATTTTTGGGTAATAATGAGTGATTGGATAAAGAAATCCACAGTGCAGCATACAGGTGTTGGGTCATTGGGTCATTAAGAAAAATAACTTACTTGGAATTTGATTATTGGACAAATAGACATATAAAAGACCTTGGAGAGATTCTTTGTTCTCATTCTGCACCTTTCTATCTTTATATCTGCTAGTGTATGTAGCTCCTTGTGCTCTGTATATGTGTAATACAGATAAGGAAAAAATAAACAACTAAGCCTGAAGATGAGAAAACAGCTTCTCTCTCATCAGTCTCGGTCCTGGGGAAAAGGAGTCCAGCCACCAATGTCTCATCCTGACAATCACTTAGGGATATCATGAGCAAAGAAAGCGGATAGCAGCAATGGGTGCTGGCAGCACTTGGCAGCACTTTCTTAGATTCTCCAGGTCTCTTGTTTCAGTCACTGGACCCTTTGTACCAGGAAGAAACACCAGAGTGTTGTGAGAATACAAGGAGAGACAGGTGGGACAGAGAGTAACCTGCAGGAAAGTCTGATTACAAAATAACTGAAAGTAAATATTGGGTTAATGACTACATAAACATGTGTCTATCTCTTCTTTTCAGAGCCTTGAGGGAGAGACAGGGGAGTATGAAAGCAGTCTCCATGACAGTGCAGCTGTGACGCTGCCCTGGTGTCATTCAAGCCCCTCACTGTTAATCAATAGAAGAGATGGAAATGTTAACAGCAGAGAGACAGAGAAACAGAGCTCGAACCATAAACAGCACCCATTTCCAAGAACTATCTTGTGGCTGCATCTTAAATGTCAGGAAGGGATTGTCTAAATCCATTAAGGCACTTAGCATAAATATGTGTAGCAGACCTGTCATTTTGGGTTAGGGAGAGAAGAGAACAAGACACCCTACACGCTGAGAAAATATATGAAATTACAGAGAGTTGAAGTCAGACTGTGCAGTTCATGGTCTGTCAACTTCTCCATTTGACATCCAATTTCAAGACTCAACTGGTAAATTTGACCTAAGTCTTGCCACAGAAAGTTTTGGAAAAGGGCAGGCAGGCAATCTTCCATTATTCCTTTCTTCACAAGTATTTGAAAACAATTGTGAAGTCATTTTAAACTTCAACAGTGCAAAGGGCCATCTATTTTACAGTGACTGGGTAAGGATTAACAAAGGTAGGATGTGGACAGCAACACGAATACCTACAGCAATGAGGCATAATGAAATGCCAGTAATCATTTAGATTGGAGACTGCAGTTTAACAACCAAAATAAACATCTATATGCTGGAACGGGTAACAGTGAAGACAATAAAAAAGTGAGCATAGATTAAAAATGTCACCTGTTAACAGAGACACTGGTTTGTGGGGGGGTGTGCAGAGGGGGATTTTTTACCCTTAAAACAATTTCACTTTCAGTGCAGGTCTTCAGAAAACGTTGTACCTTGTTCAGGAATTAATTTGGTCACTTGATACACTGCTAAACTTGCTCAGATAAGTTGTTGCCCCTGTGAGTATTTGGGAAGTAATGAAAGCTTGAATTCAGTAAGTTTTGCTGTGCAACTCTGAAACAACTTGAAGTATTTTTTCAGATTGGCGTGCTAAGAATGGAGAAAATCCCTTCATGAATGTGATCAAAAATGGGTAGTATTTTTGCATGTGATCGTGAAAATTTATTAAATTACTATGGGTCATTTCCTGTGCTCTACTGTCACTCTCACATAGGTGACCAGAGATTGGCAATACATGCTCACATGACAGCAGCCAATGTAATACAAACTACCAGGCACAGAGAGAAAATGGAAATGTAATTGCTGTAGAAACATGTTTTCCTTGAAGAACTACTGGTGCATATCTGAGCTTTTGAGTGCTATGCCTGCAGGACCCCTGATTCCTCTGGGCTGAATCTATGAATACTTGATCCTTAAATGGATCCCTTGTGGATCCAGACTTTACACCCAAGGCTCTAACCTGATCTTACCACAGACCCATTTTTAAGGATTGTTTAGGTTGATGGGGATTGTATTTAGGCATAAACACCCAGGCTCTGGCATGGCTCTTTCCCAGGGGCTGCAGGTCAGTGCTGCCTGGTGCTGTTTGCAAGAGCAAAATAAACCCTCAAAAATCATAAAAAGTGTATTATCTGTCAAAGAGTAGTGACAGATAAATAATGCTTCTATTCCTATTGGACATCTTTGGAAACAGAGGTAAAACAACCTCACTGATGCTGCTCAGCTGGAAATAAAAGCCTTTCAAGTTTTAACATTAGGACATAAAACCAACATGGTTCAGAGGATGTGTGATTTAAACCAAAGAGAACATTCTTCATGTGTAAAGCTTGGTAGGAAAAACTGGAAAAGCTTAATGGGAAGTTATTGGTGTTCTAGAATGTAACCTGTACAGCTCCTGCTAGAAAACCAATACAGACTGTTCTCTGATGCACTTTCTGTTTCTTTTTTAGGGTTTGTTAGGGTTTCTCTACCTTCAGAGTTGTAATTCAGTTTTCAAGAGATACCTGTTCTCTCTAGCATATTTTTTTTCCAGTTTTCCTCTATGTTTCTTCAGCAAAGCCCCTGGCCAGCCTAGGGTTTGAATCCTTTCATTCTCTCATTTAGTAAGTCTCTCTTTCCCCCTACAATTCTTCTTTCCTGCTCTCTTTTCCTTCAAGCTATCACAATAGCACTAGTCCACAGACATCCATAGTTCCTATTTCTTGACTCTGTTGCCTCTCAGTCAGAACAGAGTCTCCTGTTCAGTAGAACTGACTTTCTTAGTGTTCCATCATATTTACTGGAATTTTGGCCCTCTCATGGAACTATGACTGGGCCATCCATAATGAACCCTGACAATTGCTGCTCTCTGGGTCTTTAAATAACAGGTCAAGCATTTTTCCTCCTTAGATTATTTGCTTTGAAATGATTTGAAGCCACTGGTGATCCACGAAAGAGGCCCAGCAGGGTGAGGGTGACTGCAGTTCTTCAGCACAGTCATTTGTAGAGTAGATTAAGAGCTGTACTTTATCTGCAGCATGATTAGCAGAATCAAAGGTACTGGCAGATGGCTCTGGAGGTTGACCTTGTATTTTGACAAAAGCTTTTTAGAGACCTGCTATCAAATTATCGCACAAATATGAAGTGGGTGGTACATATATCTACTTTTTTTTTTTTTTTTTTTTTTTGCCTGGTGAGCTGTGTGCAGGCTGAGAGCTTTTTCCTGCAGAGAAAAAATTATGCAGTCATAGAATGGTCTGGGTTGAAGGGACCTTAAGGTCCCTTCCACACCTTCCACTAGAACAGGTTACTCAGAGTTCCATCCAACATGGGCTTGAGCACCTCCAGAGATGGGGAGTTCATGATCTGTCTGAGCAGCCTGTTGCAGTGCCTGAACATCTTTATAGGAAAGAATTACTTTCCAATAATTAATCTAAACATCCAGTGCTCATGTAGTCCCACTTCATGTGCTAGAAGGGACTCTAAGTTCTTCCCAGAGCCTTCTACAGGCTGAACAGCCCCAATTCCCTCAGCCTGCCTTCATAGGAGACATTATAAAGTTGTAAGAAACAAATCACCATTCTCCCCCACAGTATAAGAGTGTCAACAAGTGGAACGATAGTGACACGGTCCCTAAAATACTCCACAACTCTCTGTTGACTACTGTGCTTTATGTTGCCAAAAGAAAAGCTGTTTCACAGTGCTGCCTTCCTATCCACATCTGACTTCTCCCAAGCATTGCTTCTCTGTGTGTCCCTGGTGTCTGGTGTGACATAAGGGGAGTAAATGGGAATGTAAACAAGCAATCTCTCTTTTTTTTCTTTCCTGTTATATGCCATACAGGAGCTGTACTCTGAGGGAAGTGAGTGGGAAGAAGTACACCAAGCCAGAGGGCAGCTGTAGTATGAACTATCACTTTTCCTCATAGAGTTTTTGCTTGGCTTGATCTTCCCAGCAGCAGCTCTTGAAATGCAGCAGCAATCCAATTTTATTATAGCAGAAGATGCTAATACTGTCTTTTTTTTGCAAAGGATAAGAATAACTTTTATTTCTACCTGAGGTCAGACATATTTCTAAACTCTTCAGAATGTTTGCACTAAAATATTTACATAGGTAACAATTATACAACGAAAGCTCATTCTGCTATGGCATATGTACATATACAGAATCAGATTCTTTATATGTATAAAATCACAAAAGCACTCATTTAACTGCTGTAACTGGGTGAAATTACTGCACATAATTTCTCTTTTTTTCCCAACTGTTTAGCTCTCAAAACTCTACCTCTTTATGGGGAAGCTCTGTACAAATTTAACAATTCCATATATGCAGCAGAATTTTTTAAAAAAAAACAACCAAAAAAAAAAAAAAAAACCAACAAAAAAAACAAACAAAAAATCCGAGAGAATTTGAATGCACTGAAAAGAAAAAAAAAGCATTATTTGTGATACATGTTTACTCAGACTGAAGGACTTCACTGCCTTAAGTTACAACGAAACATCCCCAGCACAGGAAGGACGTGGAGCTGCTGGAGAGAGTGCAGAGGAGGGACACCAAGGTGATCAGAGGGAGGGAGCTCCTCTCCTATGGGGAAAGACTGAGAAAATGGGGTTGTTCAGCCTGGAGAAGAGAAAGCTTTTAAGTGACCTAATTGTGGCCTTCCAGTTCTGAAGGGAACTCAGAAGAAAGATGGAGAGAGACTATATACAAGGGCATGGGGTGACAGGGCAAGGGGAAAGGCTTCAAACTGAAAGAGCAGGTTCTGATGAGATATTAGGGGGAGTGTGTTTTCTATGAGGATGGTGATGCACTGGCACAAGTTTCTCAGAGAAGCTGTGGCTGACCCATCCCTGAAAGTGTTCAAGGTCAAGCTGGATGGGACTTGGAGCAATCTGGGCTAGTGGAAGTTGTCCATGACAGGAGGGGTTGGATCCCCAGATGATCTTTCAGGTCCCTTCAACCCAGACCATTCTGTAACTCTGATTCTTTGGGAACTTCATGCCATAATGGACTGTACCAGGAGCTCAGCACTAGATTAGGGAAGCATCAGAATCATGGTTCTTAGCCAAAAACATCACCCCAGCATTGCACTGAGCTCGTGTACACACCAAGCAGCCACCTGAAACTGGGCTCAAACAGGCCAGAACTGGTGCTGGCATGAAGAGATGTCAGGGAGCTAATTAGGAAACAGAACGTGCTTTTTTTCCCATTAATGGGCCAATAGGGAGCATTTGTACGTCAGGCCAGCTAATGCACAGGAGCACATCAATAGGAACAGTGGCAAGAAATGCCTCCCTCCATCTTCAAGCCAAAAAATCTGTGTCATTTCCTCTTGGACCAGAGCCTTGCTACCATGATTCATGCTCTGCTTGGTCACCACAATCCACTGCATCTGGAGCTGCACAGATGCAGAATAAAAAGTCACAAAACCAGACACGCTCATGAGAATCCTGACTGAGAAATAACTTCCTCTACAAGACTGAGGTGAGATATCCTGGTACATTGAAAATGTAGTTCCAAATAAACCCTTGTCCACAGTCCAACCATTTTTTCTTGAGCAGATCATAAAGGAACCATGAAGAAGTAAGGGGGAAGGCTTTTATGTCAGCAGAAAAATCATTAACAGAATGGATGAACATATTTAATATTACTTTCATGTTTACCTCCACTGTCTAGATATACCAGTGAGAAAAGTGCAGGCATATGGAAAACAGAAATCTGTTTCTCTCATGCAAGGGAGTTTGCATTGCTTACACAGCCTCTTGAGCTTAAGGTGTACTTTTTCCCCATAAGCAATAAATTCAGTTAAGAAATAACATTTTGGACACAAGTGTCTGACTCATGTAGTGGATCTGAGTCCAGCTGGATTTTTTTGCAGACAGGGGAAATCTGAATATTCTCAGCTTCATGAATCACTACCAGCTTTCCTCGACTCCAGAGTCACCCAGTTTCCATTCTTTGGACATGAACCCATTCAGAAACAATGTGAAATAATGGGTGGAGGGTCCTTCTTATGCAGTGTCTGGCTGTGAAGAAGAGTTGGTCATATAGAACCTTACGAGAGAGCTGATGTCCAGTTATTCTGAGTACAGCATGTTCCAAGCCAAGCAGTGTCCAGGCAAACTGATCCCACTTCCTGTCAATTTTATATTGTAGCTACAATACCTTGAAAACACTTACGGCTTGAAGCTACACAAACCAGATATAAATGAACAAATTACCTTGGCAAATGGAAAAATAGCTACAGATGATGATGATGTAAAGTGGATGTATTTGTATGTACATAAGAAGTTCAACTTAGTAGCTTTTAAATATATGTTAGCATTCTGACAGGGTTTTGCCTAATGTTCTTATGCTAATATCAGGCCAGGCAGAACCATGCTGTAGAATGTTATTCATCAGTGTCAGTCAAACCAGTCATAATCAGAGTTTAGCATTTTCTTTAAAATATATTTTGCTGTTATCAAGCTCAAGCCTAATCAAATAGAATGAAACATCAGTCCCCAAACACTGCCACTGCACATTTAGGTGAGGTTTAACAAAGGATAGCCATTAAAATGAAGCAATTTGGTTTAATTTTCTCTAGTCATTCGACATGGAAAGCCTTATCAAAACATCTGACAGTGACTATCTTAATTTATTTCCTCAGTTTTGATATGATTCACACTACAACCAAAGTTGATTTTGTCAACTCTACTACACTACTAATGGGAGGAAAGGTAAAGAGTGAGAGAAAAAAAATAAAATTATTTTTATATATTTATATTTATGTTTTATTTTCCTGGGGTGACTTTATGATGCTTGTATCCCCAGTCACCTTGTTTATGTGACACATTAAGTTCTGCACCTCTAAGACCAGCTCTGAGAGTGAAAGGGGGAAGAAGAAGCCACAGTTTGTGTTCAGAAAGAGCCCTCACTGTCCCCCATCCTGCTCCTGGGCTGTGGTGTCTGCAGCATGGACAGACAGCAGGACAGAGCTCTCCTCTGCTCTTCGTTAGTTTTTAGCTCGCTGAGACAGGGAAGTTCCCTGGACTGGTTTTTTTTCCTTTTTCCTTGGATGTGTTCAAACCTGCTCTGGACTGAACACCCAGCCAAACCCCAGGAGCTCACGCCTGTGGCCCACCGGGGCCTGGGCCTCGGCACTTTCCAGCACCGGAGGGACTGATAAGAACCTGAGTGAGCCCAGCTACACCCCATGGAAAGGACTTTTCTGGATTTGCCATCTCATCAAACAGTGAGAGGTTTTACCGTTTAATATTATCCAGTTTCTGTTAAATAAGCAGGTTTTTTCCACTTTTCTCTAATGAAATATTCTCCTGAACCGGCTGGGCTGCTTGAATTTGCTTTCTGGAGGGACCCCATTTGGAGGTTCTCTCCCAGATTTCCCCTAAACCAGGACAAATACAGTTATTGGCATCCAATGTGGGGCCATGCACAGCATCTGCATATGCTCAGAGCTTCTTCACCATATCAAGAACAGTCTCCTCCCTGTCATTTTGCTTTATCTTTGCTAAAGCAGAAGCGTATTCTTGTGGCCCAAGTAATACAAGTTTTCTCCAGATCACGGATGTACACAGTACCAAGTCTGGATTTCTAGTGTTTAGGTCATCCACGAAGACAATCTCTACCACTGCCATTTCTCTCAAGCGTTGAATCCCTTGTTCAGTGGTTTTCCAACGAGTTTGCTGTACATAGAGATCGTCTGCACACAGATATCTTTGTGCTACACTTCTTAGGACCCGTTCCCAGAGACTATAAGGGTCAGCCCCCCTCATCATCTCCTGGTCAATAACTGGATCGTGTGACAGGGATCTCAGATGCCTCGCTTCAGTGCCATCCAGAACTGTAGCCTCACCTGCAACATCCCACAGACGGACTAACCAACTAATTATAGATTCATCAGGTCATCGAGTGTAATCTTTTCTCAGGCCACGAAGGTCCTTCAGGGAGAAAGGTTCACCAGTGCCTTCTGATTTTGTGTCAGTTGCTGGTCTTGAGGGTCTTTCCCCCACATCACCATTATCATCATCTACTGGCCGATCGGTTTTGGTTTTGAATTTCATGCCTCTTGTGGCAGGAGCAACAGACACTGGCTTAGGCTCACTGTCTGGTTTGGTGGCTGGCTTGGCTGCAGCCTGAGTGACTGGGGAGTGGCACTGCTGATTTGTCTCCCTGCCCTACAGTATCTAGCACTGTGTGATAAACATACACCAGGGTCCAGCATATTGCAATGATCTTTTTCTCCTTAGAATCATCATGGCACTTCTCTTTCAGGTATTTCCCCACCTCAGCTGAGTTCTGAATTTGTTCCTGAGGAAAGTCCCAGGGTAGGATCAGAAAATTCCTTCAGGGTCTGGCCCATTCTCTCCCATTCTCCACACCACTCAGGATTTTCCATACCTGGAAAATTTCCTGGGTCAGGGGTCTCATCAGCTCATCTAGATATCTCAGCCCTCACTCTAAAAGAGCTGCTGCAGACCACATAGATGAAGCTCAACAGAAGAAATACCAGGAAAGTGGTATCCTAAACTTTGCTCTTCTTGATGGCAAAACCAGCTTCCAGCAGAATCTGGATTATTTTCTTTCCTTTCTCAAAGACCTCTGCAGCTGTATTCCTTCACACAATGATGTCATCAATGTACTGCAGATGTTCTGGAGCCTCACCCTTTTCCAGGGCAGCCTGGATCAGTCCATGGCAGATGGTGGGGCTGTGCTTCCACCCCTGGGGCAGTCGGTTCCAGGTGTACTGCACTCCCCTCCAGGTGAAGGCAAACTGAGGCCTGCATTCTGCTGCCAGGGGAATGGAGAAAAATGCATTGGCAATGTCAATAGTGGCGTACCACTTCGCTGCCTTGGACTCCAGCTCGTCCTGGAGCTCCAGCATGTCTGGCATGGCAGTGCTCAGCAGTGGAGTCACTTCATTCAATGCACGATAGTCCACAGTCAGTCTCCATTCTCTGTCAGACTTGTGCACAAGCCAGATGGGGCTGTTGAAAGGTGAGTGAGTTTTGCTGACTACTCCTTGGCTCTCCAGTTCTCGGATCATCTTGTGGATGGGGATCACAGCATCTCGATTTGTCCTATACTGCCGGCGGTGCACTGTCGCGGTGGCAATTGGTACTCGCTGTTTTTCCACTTTCAGGAGTCTTACTACAGATGGGTTCTCTGACAGTTCAGGCAAAGTGTTCAATTGCTTAATGTCCTCTGCCTCCACAGCAGCTATTCCAAAAGCCCACCTGAATCCCTTTGGGTCCTTAAAATACCCGCTTTGGAGGAAGTCTATGCCCAAAATGCATGGGGCCTCTGGGCCTGTCACAATAGGATATTTCTTCCACTCGTTTCCAGTCAGGCTCACATCAGCTTCCACTAAAAAAAAGTCCTGTGATCCCCCCATCACTCCAGCAATAGAAACAGATTCTGTCCCCACATGTCTTGGTGGGATTAATGTGCACTGTGCACCAGTGTCAACCAAGGCCTCATATTTTCGTGGTTCTGATGTGCCAGGCCAACAAATCCACACAGTCCAAAAGACACGGTTTTCCCTAGCCTCTACCTGGCTAGAGGCAGGGCCCCTCTAAGCCTGGTTTTCTTTCCTTCCCTGGGTATATGTCTTGGAGGCTCCTTCAAGGGGATCAGACGTGGTGTCATCACCATCATCATATCTGGCAGTTTGGCTACAGGCTACTGGAGCTGCTTTCTTTTTGGTGGAACTTCCTCTCTGAGTCCTGCTGTCTTCCAATTCAAGCACCCGTTTTTCCAGAGCAGCAGCAGATTTCCCATCCCATCTCCTCATGTTTTCTTCACAGTCACTCAGGAAGAACCACAGCTCAGCTCATGGGGATGGCAGAAGAAATGGAAAAAGGCCAATTGGCAGAGCAGAGGAAAACCAATCTGGGCTGCTGATGAGTGGAAAGACATCGCCACCAGGGTAGAGAAACTGTCTGTGAGAGTCCGTCATGTAGATGCCCATGTCCCCAAGAGTAGGGCTAATGAAGAGCACCTAAACAATGAGCAGGTGGATCAGGCTGCAAAGATAGAGGTGTCAAAAATAGACTTAGATTGACAACACAAGAGAGAGTTGTTCCTAGCTCGATAAGCCCATGATGCCTCAGGCCATCAGGGTAGAGATGCCACCTATAAGTGAGCACAAGACCGAGGGGTAGACCTAACCATAGACAGTATTTCCCAAGTTATCCATGACTGTGAGACGTGTGCCACGATCAAGCAGGCCAAGCGGTTGAAGCCGCTATGGTACGGTGGGCGTTAGTCCAAATATAGATATGGGGAAGCCTGGCAGATTGACTACATCACACTGCCCCAAACCCGCCAAGGCAAGCGCTACGTGCTCACAATAGTAGAAGCCACCACTGGATGGTTGGAAACCTACCCTGTGCCTCATGCTACAGCCCGTAACACCATCCTGGGACTTGAAAAGCAAGTCCTCTGGAGGCATGGCACCCCTGAGAAGACTGAGTCAGACAATGGGACTCATTTCAAGAACAGCCTTATAAACACCTGGGTTAGGGAACATGGCATTGAGTGGGTGTACCATATCCCTTACCATGCACCTGCTGTGGGAAAAGTTGAACGGTGCAATGGCCTGCTTAAAACCAGCTTGAAGGCACTGGGTGGGGGAACTTTCAAGAACTGGGAGCAGCATCTAGCAAAGGCCACCTGGATAGTCAACACCTGAGGTTCCACCAACCAAGCAGGTCCTGCCCAGTCTGTCTTTGCATGTAGTAGACGGAGACAAAGTCCCAGTGGTAAATGTCAGAGGTCTGCTAGGGAAGATGGTTTGGATCAATTCTACCTTGAGTACAGACAAACCCATTTGTGGGGTTGTCTTTGCTCAAGGACCAGGTTGCACATGGTGGATAATGCAGAGAGATGGAACAACATGATGTGTACCTCAGGGAGACCTGATTGTTGGGTGAGAACCATGAGCAAATATCACTGTTTGCTGAATACCACTGCCCTTGTCTGTACATCTGTCTATATATGTGTATGTATATAATGTATGTGTTTGTAGAGTTAGACTGTGTAATAAAGAATTGGGTAAATAAAAATTCGGAATAAGAAGTTTAAATAAAGTATGTATAATTATAACTAAATGTAAGTATGGAATAAGGAATTCTCCTCCCGGTCGAGATAGAATTCCTTTTCCAAAAAAACCACGAATTGCAAAAGAACCCCCCCCCAGATAACAGGTTTCAGCAGACTCATCAACTCGGAGGAAAAGACAGGACACAGGCCATCACAGAAACAAAAGAACCAGCCTAAAAGTCTACCTCCAGAGAAAGGCAACGCCCGGCCGATTTCGGCCGGAGACCATCAAGCAAGACAAAAGGGACGGTCGTTGCCAGAATCGAACACCACACCTGCCAAACCCATACTACAGAAACTCAATCAAGAAAGACAAAGAAGAGACTACTCCTCTGAGATATCCATCGGCACCAGCCCGGATCTCTCAATCCCGCTGTGATGAAATATGTTAAAATACATACAGACTCACTTTACATTTGAGGAGACTCTGCCCGGATACTTACTGACTCAATGTTCTAGGCCAGGAAATCCATTCACCCGACAATCAGGGACATTTGGTGAATGGAAACTGGTTGGAATTCTAGCCTGGGGACATAAAATCCCTATAAAAACCCAGGCCAGGGGACCCTCAGACGTGGATTTGGGAACACCTATACCTTGCGTATAGACCCTGTCCACCCAGCGCTGCGCTGTCCATTTATTGTGGTTTTTTCCTCACTGTTTGTTGCTTTATTAATTTATAATAAATTAATCTTTGTTAATCTTTAATTTGCCGTTGCATTTATAACAGATTGGTGCCGTGACTCGGATCGGAAGAAACTGTGGGAGAATCTCGCTGTCCAGGGGGGTACCCCCGCTGATTTCAGCGGCCTGGGGAGCAGAGACCCTCCGCAGTTCGCTCCGATTGCCGAACCAAATTTAGGCTGAGGAAAAACCATAATAAAGAGGAACGGATCCAGAGAGCTCGGGAAGGCAGGAGCCTTCGGGAAAGCCGCGGCTTGGTAGCTCATAAAAAGTCATACGTGCACGAAGACGCCCTCGCAGGAAAATTGCTGTAAGTACTGTGAGGTTGAGCGGGTGATCGGGCGAGTTTGTGAGAGACGTGACCTGGTCATGAAGCGAGTGTGGACTTCAAGGCCGCGTTTCCATCCTCCCGCGAGGGAATTGGCCGGCCGCGAAGGAAGCGATTCTGTGTGAAAAAAGGGTCTCTCTTTCCTTACTCGTAAAGCCTGAGGCTAAAGGGAGTCTCAGGGGACCGATCAAAGGGGGCTGAGAGAGGAAGGGACGTCCAGTCGAGCTCTGGAACTGGTAAACTCTCTCAGCCAAAAGATTTAGAAAGTCGGAACATCGAGAAAACCCCGGTACAGCTAACCGAGAGGTAAGTATTGGTGCGATCTAGGACTTTCAGACGAAGAAAAAGACGAACACAACGCAGAGCAGGTAAGAATCGTAAGAAAATGGGACAGAGAAAAAGTAAAACGCAGAAACTAGATAACGAGAAAAGTCCATCAGAAGAATCAAAGCAAATGCTAGACATCCCACCAGAGAGTCCTTTAGGGTGGATGTTGAGAAATTGGGAAATTTGTCCCGAGAGACGAGAAAAATCAAAGGCAAAAATGATTTACTACTGTGCCGAGATCTGGGGAGGACAAGAATTGAGAAAATGTCTCACTTGGCCAGTATTGGGAACATTTGATAAATGGACGTGCAGGGAATTACTCGCACACGTAGAGAAAAAGGTCTCGCCAGACGGCGAGGAGAAAGAGTATGCCAAACTCTGGTTAAATACCAGAGTGCGGCTGTTTCCAGTGAAACAGAAAAACGAACATAAGACAGAGACCTGGGAACCCCTGGATCACTTACCCCCTCCGTACCGCGGGCCAGTAGAGCCTCCGGTGATGGACCAAGTAGTACCATCAGCACCCGAGGGTTCCATGGGGCAACTAGCAGAGGCACGCTCCCCTCAACCACCGGGAGTAGTGCCAGAAACCCTCACTACCCCCCCACCTGCAGAAAACCCAGCCACCGCACCCTCTTTGGAGTCGGTGTTGACGCAAGGATGGGGCTTACCCCCTCCACAAATCCCGGTCCGGCCACCACAGCTGGGACCACCGAAAGTATCCGAAGGGAACCCTCTGAGTCATTTAGCTGCGGCAGACATCCCGCCAGCAATAAGGGGAAACCCTCCCGCAAACTCCAGTTCCCCTCCTGCAAGCAGGACTCGGTGGAAATCAAAAATAGGGAATGGAGAATGGGGAGAGACAGAAAGTGGGCACCGAATGTTCCCTCTCAGGGAAGTGCCAACCGCCCCCGGAGTAATTGGATTTGTAAACGTGCCCCTTAACTCAGGGGATGTACGAGCATTCAAAAAAGAAATGGGGCGACTGCTAGATGACCCATTTGGAGTGGCCGAAAGATTAGACGATTTTCTAGGGAGTAGTATTTACACCTATGAAGATCTCATGGCCATCCTGAGATCCCTGTTTAGCCAGGAAGAGAGAGAGATGATTAAACAGGCGGGCATCAGGGATTGGGAAAGGCGGCACCCGCAGGGAACACCCGGTGACCAAAAGTGGCCGAGCGTAAGCCCGAGTTGGAGCGCCCAGACCGAAGAAGGGAGAAGAAGCATGATGGATTTGAGGAATATCATCGTGCAAGGAATAAGAGAGGCGGTCCCCAGAGGACAGAACATTAGCAAAGTATTTGGGGAATGTCAGGGAAAAGAGGAATCCCCTACCGAATGGGTAGAAAGGCTGCGGAGAAGTCTGCAAATTTATTCCGGGACTGATCCCAGTTCTCCGGTGGGGGAGGTCCTGCTGAAAACGCAGTTTGTGGCTAAATCATGGGAGGACATTAGGAAGAAATTGGAGAAAATTGATGGATGGCAGGAGAAGAGTCTCCAAGAGCTTCTAAGGGAAGCTCAGAAGGTTTATATGAGGAGAGAAGACGAAAAACAGAAACTTCAAGCCAAAATATTAGTGGCTGCAGTAAAAGAAGTTCAAAAACACGAACAGAAACAGGGAAAGCCGATACCTAAAAAACAAAAAGGATCCCAAAAGGAGGAAACTCCTCCTCGAAAGGATCCTCCTGAGTGCTTCTACTGTAAGAAAGTAGGACACATAAAAAAGGATTGCAGGAAACGAATAAAAGATGAACAAATATTTAAAGAAGATTAGGGGGGTCTTGGGCTCTTCCAAATGGGGACAGTAACAGCAAAGGAGCCCTTGATAAAATTGAAGGTAGGTCCCCACCGCCAGGAAATGAGTTTCCTGGTTGATACCGGGGCTGAGAGAAGCACCCTGCAGAAATTGCCTATAGGGTGTGAAACGAGTAAAGAAAAAGTAATTGTAATTGGCGCAAAAGGAGATCCATTCAAAGTCTCGGTAATCAAGGAGGTGGAAATCGAGTCAGAAAATAAGATATGTTTAGGAAATTTGTTGCTTGTAGAAGAAGCCGACTACAACCTATTGGGAAGAGATATGATTATAGCTTTAGGAATAAATATCATTGTGAAAAATTCAGAATTAGTAGTGAAGGTGTTGCATTTAACTTCAAAAGATGAAAAGGAAATTGACCCCCGAGTATGGCACTCAAAGGGGGAAGTGGGAAAATTAGATATTGCTCCCATCAAAATTGAAATTGAGAATCCAGAGAATCCGATAAGGATCCGACAATACCCCATCCCCGCCGAAGGGAGGAAGGGTTTGAAATTAATAATTGACGAGCTGCTTAAAGGAGGCACGCTCGAGCCCTGCATGTCCCCACATAACACCCCCATCCTGGCAGTAAAGAAAGCCGATGGGAACTTCCGATTGGTTCAGGACTTGAGAGCTGTAAATGCTAGAACCCGAACCAGGTTTCCGGTAGTAGCAAATCCTTACACTTTACTAAACAGACTCTCACCAGAGGATGTATGGTATAGTGTAATTGATTTAAAAGATGCTTTCTGGACATGTCCTCTAGATGAAGGGAGTAGGGATTTTTTCGCTTTCCAGTGGGAGGACCCAGATACCAATCGAAATCAGCAATTGCGGTGGACGGTCCTTCCACAAGGATTCGTTGAATCTCCGAACTTGTTCGGACAAGCCTTAGAGCAGCTACTCACCCAATTCACTCCAGAGGAAGGGACAAAACTGTTACAATATGTAGACGATTTGCTAATCGCCGGGATCACGGAAGAGCAGGTGAAGAAATGTACCATTTCCCTGCTGAATTTTCTGGGACAAAAGGGGTTGAAAGTGTCTAAATCCAAGCTGCAATTCACTGAGCCCGAAGTAAAATATCTTGGACATTGGATATCACAAGGGAAAAAGAAATTAGATCCCGAAAGGGTGATGGGAATCCTTGAACTTCCTGCCCCACAAACCAAGAGACAAATTAGGCAAGTTTTAGGGCTCATGGGATATTGCAGACAGTGGATTGAGGGATACAGTGAAAAGGTGAAATTTCTGTATGAAAGGCTAAATACAGATCGATTAAAATGGACAGGGCAAGACGAAATTAAATTTCAAGAACTAAAGAATGCCCTTGTCACTGCTCCAGTTTTAACATTACCAGACATCAGAAAAGAGTTTCAACTGTTTGTCGACATAAGTGGACAAACAGCACAAGGAGTTTTAACCCAGGAATGGGCAGAAAAGAAGAAACCTATAGGGTTTTTGTCCAAAATCCTAGATCCAGTCAGTCGGGGCTGGCCCACGTGTCTGCAAGCAATTGTGGCAGTAGCACTGTTGGTTGGGGAAGCCAAAAAGGTAACGTTTGGAGCTCCCCTGATAGTTTATACTCCACATGATGTAAGAAATATCTTACAACAAAAAGCGGAGAAATGGTTGACCGATTCAAGGCTTCTGAAATATGAAGCCATGTTAATCAGTTCGCCAGGATTGGAATTAAGGACAACCTCTGCACAAAACCCTGCGCAATTTTTGTACGGGGAACCAACGGGAAAGCTACTACATAATTGTATTGAAACAGTGGAATTACAAACTAAAGTAAGACCCGATCTGGAGGATCAGGAATTGGAAGGAGGAGAAAAATGGTTTATCGATGGTTCCTCGAGAATGATGGAGGGAAAACGTAAATCGGGTTATGCCATCATAAATGGTATAACAGGACAGACTGTAGAATCGGGTCCCCTAAAAGCAAATTGGTCAGCACAGGCTTGTGAACTTTTTGCTCTCCTAAAAGCCCTCAAAGGCTTGAAGGGAAAAAGGGGAACCATCTATACCGATTCAAGATATGCATTTGGGATAGTACATACCTTCGGGAAAATTTGGGAAGAAAGGGGTCTGATCAACACTAAAGGAAAAGGATTGGTACATGAGGAAATAATTAGACAAATTTTAGAAGCAGTCAGGGAGCCACTGGAGATATCTGTGGTTCATGTAAAAGGACACCAGACCGGACGACAATTCCATACAAGGGGAAACAATTTAGCGGATAAAGAGGCGAAAAGAGCGGCATTGTTAACCGTAAGTATTTCTGAGCTAGTCCCAAGGGAACCCCCAGAGGTTTCAGTGCTTCCTTCAGAAAAGGAGCAGGAAGACTTCAAAAAGGTAGGGGGACATTTCAAAGAGGGTAAATGGTGGTTACCTGACGGGAGGGAGTTGGTCCCGAAGGGAATAGCAAAAGGGATACTCAAAAGACTACATGCACAAACCCATTGGGGAACCAGGGCATTGGCTGAACAATTTTTAAAATTCTTCGGGTGTAAGGGAATCTTCGAGCTTGCAAAACAAGAGGTACAGGGATGTGTGATATGCCAGAAGGTAAACAGAGCGAATTTTCGGCAAACCAATTGGGGAGGTCGGCCAATCTCATATCGACCATTCGAAAGAATCCAAGTGGATTTCACGGAATTACCGAAAATTGGCAGAAATAAATATTTATTGGTTATAGTAGATAAATTGACACATTGGGTAGAGGCCTTTCCCAGAGCTAAGGCCACGGCTCAAACAGTGTCTAAAATTCTACTGGAGGAAATAATTCCTAGGTATGGTATTGTAGACCATATTGATTCGGATCAGGGTACACATTTCACCTCGAAAATTATCAAACAGTTGTCCGATGCGTTAGGGATCAGATGGCAATATCATACTCCTTGGCACCCTCAGAGCTCGGGGCAAGTGGAAAGAATGAATCAGACATTGAAGTCACAAATATCCAAATTGACAATTGAAACAAAAATGTCCTGGGTCAAATGTCTCCCCTTGGCATTGTTGAATATAAGAACCATGCCGAACTCAGAAACAGGACTATCCCCCTTTGAAATGTTGTATGGAATGCCGTACAAGCATGGTATGCCGGTTGAACATCCTCAAACAGAGGATGTTCAACTCCAACCTTATCTCATTTCTATAAATAAAAACTTACAGGAGTTAAGGAGAAGAGGATTGATTCCTCAAAGCAGCACGTTGGGATTTCCGATCCACCAAATTCAACCAGGGGACAAGGTACTGATCAAAGTGTGGAAAGAGCAACCCCTCAGTCCCCACTGGGAAGGACCATTCCTCGTCCTCCTGACTACAGACACCGCGGTTCGTACGGCTGAAAAGGGCTGGACACACTCTTCCCGAGTGAAGAAAGTTTCGGTTCGCGACTCCCCCGAGTGGAAAATTGTAACCCCTCCGGGAGATTTGAAAATCAGGCTTCAGCGGAACAACCAATGAGCAACGAAGACAGGATAAGTTGCACCAATTTTGAATGTTATTGTTTTCCTTTTGTACATTTTAAGTGTGCATATTGTAAACAAACGTGGGTGACTCATTGTTTGGGAGGGCAAAAACCGAAAGGGTTGTGTGCCGCGTGTTACAAAGAGGAATTAGAACAGACCAACCTTTTTCTAGCACTTGCTACCCGGGTGGGTATCTTGGAACTCGACTCTCCTGAGTGGTTCCGATTTTTTCAAAAAGGATTACGAGGCCATTTGGACTGTAAGGCGGAACCTCTAATAATAGAGTGCCGCCGGAACGTAAAAGTACCGTGCAGGAGCGGCACGATCAAGGCATCTCGGTGGGCAACCTTTAAAAGGAGGTTTGCCATCAGAACGTCAAGGGCCCCTGAAGACAGTCCTTGCTGCCGAGAAGATGGTTATCCCCGCCGTATGTTCCTATACGGGCGGAGGGAATGGCAGAGGGATGCGATTGTGGGGAATCCTGACGATCCTGAACCTAGCCATGTGCTGGACCGAGAGAACGGGCCCCGAGGCGTCTCCGGGGACGACCTCCCTGGGGAAGTGTGAGCAGTGCCCAACTGTCTCGCGAACCGAGCCATGGATTGCCTGCCCTCCGGAGTTGCACGCAGGAGAATGTTGGGCAAACGGTACCCAAATGGACCTGTGTAAGCGGGAAGGAAAAATTTGGTGCTCCACCCCGGGGATAGGTACTGGAAAAAGGCAACCCCATAACACAGGGGAAAAAGAGGTCCAAGCGACCCACCTACGAAATAAGAGAGATATAGGAGGGATTTCCCCAATCTCGGTCTGCGGGCAGTGTAATAAAACTGTCTGGATTGGAGGAAAGAAACAGTCAACGTTCATTGCGTACCACAGAGTCAACCCCTTGTGTTACAATAAAGCAAACTTAAAATATTGTGCCATGGGGGGGAAATTGTACTGGGAAGGGAAGAACCTGAAACATGAAACAAAAGTGTCATTCAGTAATGAACCGATAGTTTTAGATTTACTGAAAAATGACGATGATAGAGTGTGTCTGCAGTTTGATCAGGTGATCTGTTTCGCAAAAGACGAGGATGGTTCAGACCCCGAAAATAAAATAAAACAATTAACTCTTGAACTAAAAAGGCAGGAAATGGAAAATAAGAAAAAAAGACTCGAACAGGAGAGGTTAAACTCTCTCAGTGAACAATACGAACAACTAGAAAAACAATACGATAATTGGAAGCTACCTAGCCCTAATCAGAATCTATTCATAGATCTGATGCAGGAAATAGCTACCGAATTGGGATTGACTAACTGTTGGATATGTGGTGGCCTGAAATCAGCCGAAAGATGGCCATGGAAGGGAGAAGGATTAACCCCAGAACAATTACTTAAGTGGACAGGATTAAAATTATCCAAAACAACCCGGCGACCAGAGGGGTGGGTAATTGACAAGAGGATCATTGGAACTTTTTGTGTCAGTCGGGAAGGAAGGGAATTCACCGAGCTAGTTGGTTACACCCCGTGTGTAAAAACTCTCTCGGTAAATTCAGATAAAAAGACAAAAATTTGGCAGCCGGAATCACCCGAGGGCTATTGGAGCCAATCTCGGGAAAATAATTGCGAATGGATAGATCTAATTGGTCTATGTTGGAACAAACAGGACGGGGCAAATCCCTTCCATGCCTTTCTTGGCCTGAGGGAATATTGGGAGGACCCGGCAAAACTTAACAGAGATTGGAAGGCACCGGATGGGATTTACTGGATATGCGGGAAAAAAGCATACAGTGAATTGCCCAGAAATTGGAAAGGGTCATGCACACTCGGAATAATTCGGCCTTTCTTCTTTACACTACCTAAAGATGAAAGCAGGTCTTTAGGTGCTCCCCTCTTTGAAACCCTAGCCCGACAAAAGAGGGAATTGAAACGAGAACTACCAATAGCCGGAGGTAACCACCAGTGGAAGGGGGAGGAATGGCCCGCCGAAAGAATCATACAATATTATGGACCGGCAACATGGGCAAATGATGGCAGCTGGGGATACAGGACCCCAATCTACCTCCTTAATCGGCTCATTCGGTTACAGGCTGTGGTAGAAGTTGTTTCAAATCACACTTCAGAAGCCCTGGAACTCCTAGCAAAACAACATTCTCAGATGAGAGCTTTTGTCTACCAAAACAGACTCGCTCTCGACTATTTGCTAGCTGAGGAGGGAGGAGTGTGTGGCAGATATAACGAGTCAGAGTGTTGCATGGAGATAGATGACTTCGGAGAAACTATAAAGGGTCTAGCCGCTGAAATAAAGAAAGTAGCCCATGTACCCGTCCAGAAGTGGAATTCGATTCTCCAAGCCTCTTGGTGGGATCAAATTTTTGGGCAAGGGGCATGGTGGAAAAAGCTAGTATTCTTTATAGGATGTTCTATTGCCGGAGTCATCTTCCTACCCTGCCTAATTCCTTGTCTGATCAGACTGATACATTCTGTCGTTCAAGGAATGCAGATTGCCTCTCTCCCAATAGACCCAGAAAAGGCACAGGGAAACACTACCCTTCTTTCAAAAATCATGAAGTTAGAGGAAGAAAAAGAGAATAGAAATGCGGTTAAGGCATTGAGGGAATTTGAAAATAAACATATGTTGTCCACAGAAAATATAGAAGAATTAGACCAAGAGGAAAACGACATTATTTAACCTGATATTCCTCTGAAAAAAGTATGAAAACACGAATTTTTAATGTGTTCAAATTATTAGGTGGGGGACTGTAATAAAGAATTGGGTAAATAAAAATTCGGAATAAGAAGTTTAAATAAAGTATGTATAATTATAACTAAATGTAAGTATGGAATAAGGAATTCTCCTCCCGGTCGAGATAGAATTCCTTTTCCAAAAAAACCACGAATTGCAAAAGAACCCCCCCCCAGATAACAGGTTTCAGCAGACTCATCAACTCGGAGGAAAAGACAGGACACAGGCCATCACAGAAACAAAAGAACCAGCCTAAAAGTCTACCTCCAGAGAAAGGCAACGCCCGGCCGATTTCGGCCGGAGACCATCAAGCAAGACAAAAGGGACGGTCGTTGCCAGAATCGAACACCACACCTGCCAAACCCATACTACAGAAACTCAATCAAGAAAGACAAAGAAGAGACTACTCCTCTGAGATATCCATCGGCACCAGCCCGGATCTCTCAATCCCGCTGTGATGAAATATGTTAAAATACATACCGACTCACTTTACATTTGAGGAGACTCTGCCCGGACACTTACTGACTCAATGTTCTAGGCCAGGAAATCCATTCACCCGACAATCAGGGACATTTGGTGAATGGAAACTGGTTGGAATTCTAGCCTGGGGACATAAAATCCCTATAAAAACCCAGGCCAGGGGACCCTCAGACGTGGATTTGGGAACACCTATACCTTGCGTATAGACCCTGTCCACCCAGCGCTGCGCTGTCCATTTATTGTGGTTTTTTCCTCACTGTTTGTTGCTTTATTAATTTATAATAAATTAATCTTTGTTAATCTTTAATTTGCCGTTGCATTTATAACAGACTGCATGTCAGTTTTGGTAATAAGTTGATGATATGTGCATAAGGGGTGGATTTTTATTTTTTTTTAAATAAATTGGTGCAAATGCATGGCTCGAGAAAGTGGGTAACTGTATTTGTCCTGGTTTAGGGGAAATCTGGGAGAGAACCTTCAAATGGGGTCCCTCCAGAAAGCAAATTCAAGCAGCCTCTCCCCCAGCTGGTTTGGGAAAAGATTTCCGTGGAGAAAAGTGGGAAAAAACCTGCTTATTTAACAGAAACTGGATAATATTAAACAGTAAAACCTCTCGCTGTTTGATGAGATGGCAAATCCAGAAAAGTCCTTTTCATGGGGTGTAGCTGGGCTCACTCAGGTTCTCATCAGTCCCTCTGGTGCTGGAAAGTGCCGAGGCCCAGGCCCCGGTGGGCCACAGGCGTGAGCTCCTGGGGTTTGGCTGGGTGTTCAGTCCAGAGCAGGTTTGCACAGATCCAAGGAAAAAGGAAAAAAAAAACAGTCCAGGGAACTTCCCTGCCTCAGCAAGCTAAAAACTAACGAAGAGCAGAGGAGAGCTTTGTCCTGCTGTCTGTCCATGCTGCAGACACCACAGCCCAGGAGCAGGATGGGGGACAGTGAGGGCTCTTTCTGAACACAAACTGCGGCTTCTTCTTCCCCCTTTCACTCTCAGAGCTGGTCTTAGAGGTGCAGAACTTAATATGTCACATAAACAAGGTGACTGGGGATACAAGCTTCCCACAGAGCCACTCCAGGACATACATATATACACATATTTATGCATATAAATATATATCAACAGTCAAGGAATTTTTAATTAACTAAATATGTGCACAAACCATACTACTGGCAGAGTATAAAATCTTCAGAAATGTTGAAACGTCTTGATTCCCAAATGCCTAGGCATTCCTGTTTGGGAAAAAAACAGAATGTAGTCTCCCAGCTCACTTCACCAAGTGCCTTATACTTAATTTGTGTGTACTCTCCTTCCCACTCAACTCCCTGGCCACAGGGTAAATGACTTGAGAGAAATTCACAAAAGGATGAAGCATCCAATCTCAAACCTCTAATCACCGCTTTCTAATTTAAAGCAAAACACTGTGTATCTTTCAAAGTTCTCACTATTACTTATGCAGAAAGATATCTAAATACTAAGATACCTGCGTCGTGGTGTCTCTGGTAAGGTTTAAGCAAGAAGCAGCATCATCAGTGCAGCTCAGGGACAAGATCTAACAAGGTTTTTCTTTCCTCTGATTTCCCCGTTTTCTACTCCCATTCCTGTATCTGAGCACTCTCACAAAATTTTCAAACACCTAATCCTGAAACAAACTTCAGGTCAGAAGCTCCAGCACTGCTCTCTGACAGCCAGAGTCTGTCAGAGAGCAACTGCACTGCTGTTGGAATAAACTTTATGAAGGAAATCAATCTCCTTTAAATGGAGAAGAGCCATGACTCCTATACCTTCAGATCTTGCACTTCTTGTTTTTCTCTGGGCTAACCTGAATCCAGGGCTTCACTGTGTTTACTCCCCTGTTCCTACTGGCCAATGAGAAGGGGTAACATCAGCCACAAAAAAACAGAAAACCCTGTGATTGTGGCAAAACCTGGTGACACATGTCTATTGCTACGGTGAATTTCTCAGTTTTTAAAGATGAGTGTGTGGTAGTGGTTATGAACAAGCCAAGCACAGTGAGTATGAGATGACCACTTAGGCTATGTACAGTAAGCACCTTCACTTGCATACATTGAACAATGGCTACTGTACAAATTAATTAGCTGGTTGCTGCCCTGAAGCTGAGAATTCCTTCAGACTGGCTAGTTCTCATTCTGCAAAAAAAATGGTTTTAATCGGCACTTTCTTGATTCTCCAAGGAGTGTCCAGACAACAACATTAAAGCAAAGTGTCAACCAGTGACAATTTTTGGTGCAGTTGGTACTCCATTGCTCACCTTGCCAAACAAACCTGCCCAGAGTACTCATTTATCAACTGTCTGAACCTTATTTAACATCCAAAGGGGTCTAACACTGTGAATGAAACATGATGGAGGCAACACCTGGACAAAATCCAAACCTCCCCCCTGCCCCTGGCAGGCTGGAGAGCAGAGAGCTCTGTATACCATTGTTTGAGATTCACAATCTCAGTCTAAGGATGAAAACAATCCTATCAATCTAAATACAAAATTCATATTTAGAGAGGTTATCAGCTCTTGGCAGGTTGTACAGATGTATGTATGGTAGGTTTTCCCAGGGAATGATCTCTAAAAGCTACACCCCTGAAAAATTACTGTAAGAATTTTGCTTCCTTACCTTTATTTGTTCTCTCCAAAATCCAACTTTTACACAACTTCAGAGTTTTACATTTCGTGAAGAGAAGGTGTATCTCCCACAGACAGACTTTGGCATCCTTCTGAAAGCAAGCATGTGCCTTAGGAAAACCTTTGTCCAAATTCTCTGGTGCCTGTGGCTTATTTAGCTTTTTCTTTGCAGATTAAGAAAATAGGAACCAAAGATTTACATTAAATAGACACTAAATAAAAGGTTTACAAATTACAGTACATAACAACTATATATCTGGAAGAAATACTGATATTCCTTCTTTTTTTTATTCTTTCCCCTTCAATTTGCTCAAAAAGCTCCTCAAAAGCAGGGCTAGTCAAAGCATACAGTGATGGGAGCAGGGGGGTAGTCATTATTTCTTGAAGTTCTTTATTCCACTGAAACTATGGAGAATGAAAAAATTTGCTCAGGTTTTATGTGTTGAAAACTGGCTTTGTTCATTTCACTTTTTATGTTTAAATTATAAAACAGAAACCTTTCAGCAGAAAATATCTTGCCAAGAGCAAAATATTTTTGTGGAAAGTCAGTTTCCACAAGAGAATGACTGGCCATTTTTATCACTGATCTTTCTCTAACAGTGTGGAACATAATGTCAGTGAATTATTACATAGAAGAAAATTATTTTATTTTCTCACTGTAGTAATCGCTAGTCTAGCTTGTCTCCAACCATAGGAGTGACACCATTTGATTTAGACCTCAATTGGCTTAGTCCACCGACAGGGTAATGAATAAACTCTTGACAATTGGAACACTGAAACTGACCTAAAACTAAAGAAC
Source organism: Cyanistes caeruleus (assembly GCF_971803275.1). Lineage (NCBI taxonomy): Eukaryota > Metazoa > Chordata > Aves > Passeriformes > Paridae > Cyanistes > Cyanistes caeruleus. Next base: position 8,776,799 of record NC_141732.1, on the reverse strand, counting down.
TTAACATACACTGAAAAAATTCAAGTCTGGAAATGTTGGACATTCAAGTTTGAGGAGGTTGTATGAATGTAGTTATGGTCATCTACTTAAAATCTGATTCAAAAGCTCATAATTAAAAGGAATTAGCACAATACTGATCATTTAGTCCCTTCAGCAAAACTCATTTTACCACTCCATGGCTCTGACAGGTTATGTCCCAGCCCTCTCACTTCAGGTCTTTCCAGTTAAATTAATATTTTATTGCTTATTAGAAGTGTCATTGACCCACCAATAGCACACACCTAAGGACCAGTCAGACCGTGCACACAATTAACTAATTAAACACAACAGGACTGCTTGCCAACAGAAGAAAAGAGCCACATTTAAACCCTTGAATAGCCAGGTTTAATAGATCTGAAAATAAATGCAAAATCTGAAAACAAAAGCCTACTTATCACTTATATTCCCCACTGAGGCAGTTGTGTAAGGTCAGAATGAAACCTTGGCTCTGCCTTCCCCACACACTGAGCAGTCCAACTGAACAGTCACAGTTGGGGTTTTTCTGCTGAGTTGCTGCAAAAACTCTCTCCTGTTGGATTGCAGCATGAAGGAATCTGACTCATATTCACAATGCTCCTGAGGTTCTCTGGGGTGATGGTCGTAATGTGACTCTGCTTCAAACACTCAAGAGAGGCAGAAGAAAAACACCACACTATGGTATGTGTGGTCATAAGCATTCTACAGCCACGGATAGACTGGAAACAAACAACAGAAAAATTGTGTCCATGTGTTATTTAGGTAAGAGGCAGTGAAGACTTGATGCTCACCTGCGTGCCTGTGACAGGCGATGGGCTCAGAGCCAGACATGCACACATCTGCCTTCCCTGCCTGAAAAACATGCCTGGTTAGTGGCTAGCTGCTAATCTCTTCAGCAGCATATTTACAGTCCTACTGTAGGCCTGGAAGAGTAGCTATGGAAGATTTTTAACAAATCTTCCTCATGTTTGCAATGAGGAGGTTAATGTATACATTTTACAATGATCTGAAGTTTCTACTCTGCACAAAACTTCTGTTTTTCTGAGCATCCTAACACCTTTTTTTAATACTAGAGAAAGAAAACAGAAATCACCTCTACTGACAGGCAATGTGAACCTTTGATTCCAGCAAAATTCACATTGAAGACAGGAGAAATTAGCCACAGGGGAACCACAAAACTTCAATTATCCATTCAAAGTATTAAAATATCAGGGGCAACACCAGCAGAGAGGCTACAGACCCATTGTAGACCAAAATGCTGGCCACAGAGCAGTCACTGAGTGACCCTCTGCTTTAACAAAGAGGGCTGGATATGTCACTTCAGCAGACATTCCACATTCTGCTTACCCACAGGCCCATCCCTCAGGCATGGTGTGGGAGAAGCTGATTTCCCCTGTACAAGGATGCCTGTCTTCACCTCAGCCACAGACTGGATGATCATTCCCTCTCAGTGTTATTCAACTATCTTGGCCCTCGTGTGCTACTTGGAAAAAAAAAAAGTCCTGCCTGGGGATAGGTCTAACATGAGAAAATACATCTGAGCATGGAAAAAGGTAAAGTAGCTGTCGTGCGATAATCAGCTAAATTTGTTGTTATTCTAAACTGTGTTTTTAATGGCTCAGAGTGGCAGAAAAAATGAGATCAAAAAAACATGTTTTACTTCTCTGGTAACAATCTGCACCTTAATTATAACATTCTGTTGTTAGCACCTTTTAATAAGGCTTAAATTCAAAAGGAAAGGATAATAAAAGAGATGAATGCAGAAGATACATCTGTGAAAGTTCATAGCGGAGGAAACTTTGGAAAAGTAAATGGATATGATGCTGATGGCTGAAGTAGGCTATGCCTGATGCAAGAAAACATACTTATAAAACTTAACTCCTAGCATTTATACTGAGAAAGAAAATGCACAAGGGGTTGCAGAAAAACCTCTGTCAAGCAGTGAGTGCTGCTTGGCAAGAAATAGTTTGAAGTTTAAAGCACATTCCTGAGAAAGGCAAAGCAGTAGGAGCTAAAGAATAGAAAGGGGCTTCCTGACTGCCTGCTCCCGTATCAGAAGACAGCCGAGGGTTGATTTTTTTCTGGACACACTGCAGTTTGATTTTTCTGACCTACTTTGGTGGAACAATTTTCCAAGAAGACTCTGTCTAACAAGCCATCATCTGTATCATGCGATGTAGCCAAACAAACCTTCAATTTTGCCAGAAGCAAGACTGATTCAGTAGCAGGGGACTTAGCACAAGCAGTCTGGGGTGGTGCTCTGATTCATCCACAACACTGGCTGGGACAGGGTGACTCTTCACTACTGTCTGAAAGAAGGCAAGGAACAAGTCTCATTAGTCTTGGCCACCATCCTAGGAGGCAAAGTGCTGCAAAACCTTAAAAATCATACAAATCCAGGAAAACAGGACCAAGAGGCACCTCAAGAAGCCATTTAATTCACATCCTACCATTAGCACTGCACTTCTTGCTGCCACCAGAAATGTGGCTGTGAAGAACTATTCACAGAAGAGAAAAATGTGGACCCAAGTCCATACATAGCCACCCACAGCAATGCTGAAGGAATGGGAAACTGAAACTCATTTACTACGTATTCATTTTTGCCTTAGACTCTGTAGCTTTTGTAAGTCCAGTCTAAAAATAAAGTCAGAATGTTGGCTGATATTACAAAGAACTTGATGAAAGTACTACAGAGCTCTTGAAGAAAGAGTGATAAAATTATCCTTTTTTCCCCCACTGAGATTTTCACTCTATTTTTAACTCAGTTTGTTTCCCCCCTCTGAAATGTTATAATTACTGGAGAAGCAGAACAAACTTTTGAAGGAGAAGCTGAAAATTTCATACCAAAAATTTCAAATTGTACTTCTGGCTTCTGGGCAGTTTCCTTTATCTCTGGGTATAGAAAAAACACAGATTGTTGTTGTTGTTGCTGTGAGGGACCACAGCAAAGGTTCCTCAGAAAATTAATACCTATTTTTGGTATTGTTTTTTTTTCTTTTTTTGTCCTCTCTTTTCAAAAGTACATGTTTCAAATACAACGTTGTAAATTCTTAACAGTATTCTCTTTCAATATCGCAGTACTTTCATGAACATCTTCAGCCTGAAAAAAAAGAAAGGATTGTTAGGAAGCTAAGACAGACTGTAGCAGAAGCCAGAAACAAATCTGGTTTGGGTAATCTTCAGTTACTAAAGGAAGCTCTGTTCATTTGCATCGTTTTTCTGGTGCTTGGGTCAAAGCCATGGCTGCATTTTTGTATTTGAAGAAGTTTCTTAGTGGTTGCATCTAGAGCAATGTGCTGGAGTAGCTGGAGGGTTTTCTAATATATTTGTTTTATTTATGAAATAGATACCTGCTGTTTACTTGAGGTTTCCCTGGAAGCCTTTCTAAGATTAAATAAGGCAGTATCATGTCATATATCTTCAAGATCTTTTTCCCTGGCTGTGTAGAACTGGGCTACTTGAAATACAAAACTTTTTCATTTGTGAGGAATTTGCTGCTAAAGCTCTCTCAGTTTTTCTCTGAAAGTAGATTTTCCAGAGCTGAGTCACAGATCATGCTCTGATGTAAACAGGGGACAGGCAGCACAGGCCAGCACACAGGGTTGCAAAAGAATAAAATGTTGCAGCAACACAGCATCAAAAAGATGCTCACAGTACAGCTCACAGAGTCACAAAGCTTTCAGGATTACTCCTTTATGTGACATCCAGCCACACAGAGCAGTCACAGTTCTGGCACATTCAGTCTGTCTCTGCAGGAGATGGTACCTCTATCATCTCAGGGCTATTTCACATGGCTCATGGGTGCTCCAGCAGCCAGAAGACTTAGATATTTTTTTCAGAAACAAGTGAGAAAATATTAGCCTTTTCATCAATGATCTCAAGATGCCTTCAGTGAAGAAAACTTTGTAGGAAAGTGGGTGTTTTTCAACTTAAGACCAATGATGGCTTAGTGTTTTATAGCTGCTGCCCAACCCATCTCACTTTGGAATCCAAACTGTGTTGCATTAGTCATTGGTTGCATCAGTCAGCTTCTTCTTATAAAGGGCACCCTTATCACCTTCTCTAAAGGCATGACTGCAGAGCAGAGGGGATCTGGGCTCCCACACATGGCCTGACCATCCACTGCCCCCTCAGACACAAGGGCTGGACACAGGACAAGGCAGCCACACGCTGTGTCCCCAGGTGCACAGCGCTGCCAAGCCCTCATTTCACAGGCACAAGCATTATTGTAGCCAATGTAGCCAGTCCCCTGGAGGCAGAGTGAGGAGGAGATCATACTCTCTCGGATCTGAATCTGGGAAGAATAGCTGAAAAACTTACGTACTAAAAACTCATTCTGGTGTTTAAGTGCTAAGATGAGCAAAGAAGGGAAGTGACTCCTTCAGAAATGGTTTGTTTCTGCTTTCCAAAGCCGGGCAGCCCAAATAAGTGCATGCCTTTTGCTTTGAAATGTCAACTGCTAGTGCTAGCAGTGTTCTACTCAACAATGGTGAGCATTAATAACCACTAATTAGTAACTATTAATGTTTGAGATGGAAAATGGCTCAAGACAATGGCTCTTTCAGGCAGCTGTGGACCACTGGGGGCATCAATGGTCATACCTGTATTCTCCTTGTCACAAGAAATGCAGGAACCACAAGGGAAACAAGTCCAAAATCCTTGATTACAGAGCCAGACAAATAAATGCAGGTACCAAAGTATCAAGATGGGATACACATTTTCCATTTACCTCTTTAGAGAGGCAGAGCTTTTATTTACTTAAGACATTTTCCACTTTAATACCTGCCCTCTCCTACTTTTTAGAAAACCTCATTTACCTTTTAATAATAGATTATTTTACCAACAAATAAGACTACCTGGCAGAAGTGTAATAGCATGGTTAGGACTGGCAGGCTGGCTGCTAGACTTGAACTTGTAGGCTGAAGAACAGTGCTTTTCTTCTATGAAATGAATGTATTTACTTACTAAGTGCCAGAGTGACCAAAAGCAGGGTGGCACAACCATATAAAAAAAAGATAAGGGTTTCCATTCCCACGGTGTCCATATATTGTCCTACAAAGGCTATTCAAGAAAGTTTGCTTCTTTTCTGATCCTTTTTTCATTCCAAATGCCTGTGCTGACATACAGGCTGATTGAACTACCACAGTTATTATAAAATAATCAGGGGAATTTTGGAAAGCAATGTTATTGCTTTCAGTGTTCAATGTACCAGCTGCCTCTGCACAAATAATCCTTGCAAATATAAAAGGAGAAAATGCATGTCAAACTTTGCCATAGGCCAAAGGACAAGTTGAAGAACCATCCATGGCTGCGCAGTTGTGCACAACATCAGGAAGGTTTGACAGTCCTGTGTTCTTTCAGAAGACCTCTTGTCCCAGCTCTACATCACATGAATTATTACAATTATCATGAGACACTTGACAGGCTATCAAGGTAATTCATGACATTAAGCCCTTCTTTAGTCAACTCTGTCACCAAGGAAACAGAAGTGCACTGTCAAAGTGACATATTCCATGTTCAGGTGTTAGCCATCCTAAATGTGATCTTGTCAGGAGTGGATGAACTGAGATGATTAAACTTTTGGGTGAGTGTGATTAACTGATTAATCTACAATCTAAACAGTTGTTTTCAAAATTAGACTCCAAGTCTTTAAGGGGACAAAAAACATATCGCTTGAATTATGAGGTATGCATTTCTTCTCACCGTGAATTGGTTTTTTTATGAATTTTCATCAAAGCCCCATTAGTATGGTGCTCAATGAAATTTAGAAGCCAGCAATTTCAGATATATTATCAGAATATAGGAAAAGGACTCACAGAGAGATTTTCATAAGGTTGTCTTGAAGTTATAAAAAGAAAAAATATCATACCAAGCTTCTTCTGATTTGTGGTTATGAGTGCTTAGTCATGTATGTATGTATAGCTTTAGCACCATGTGGCTATGAGTGCAGAAAATGGCATTTACATTGATATCACTGGTTAAGAAAATCAAGTCCACAATTAAGACAGAAATAGATTTTAATTACAAATGAAGGTTATGTAAGTGTAAGTGCAGATGGAATAATTAGAGCCTTTATGGTGAAATTCTGAATCCTTGTTCATGAAGCCATAAGAAGTTATAGCAACATCTGGTTCAGTAAGAGAATAGAATACTCTTTTAATTTTTTAAGTACCTGCTAATGTGAAAAGAAAATGTCTCTGAACTGAAACACATGCAAAGTGCACACACTGCACTTTGAAAGACATAGTGGCACGTTGTTTATTGATGCATGTTGTATGTTTCAAAGTAAGGCATGACAAGCAGTGCATAAAGAAGTAAATCAACTAATTTAATCTTTTCCACTGTGACTCATGTTATTCAAGCTGCACAGTGGAAAACAAAGTGGCATCTTGCTGAAAACCAGCAGACAGCACAAACATAGAGACCACCACTTAACATAAACTTCACTGAAGGATGTCCTTTACAAGCTGGGGGTTTTTGCAGTCTTTGACAACATTGTACTGAGATTAACTGTAATCCTTTTTAGTCTCTGTTTATGACTACAGCAATCTGCCCAAATTGTTTTTTAAATAAAAAAGGGCACATCACTTCAGATCACAGTTTACTGTGATGCTTCGATTACAAGACAAAATCCTGATGCTTCACAGTTTTCACAGTCCATGACTGTGAAATAAATTCATGTGGCTTTTGCTGTTAGATGAAGAAATGCCCTGAAACAGAAAAACAGTAGCACTTAGGGCATCATTACACTGTCATCAGTTGGGAATACCCCCAAGGATGACTGTGCCTCAGCAGTGCTCACTAAATATCTCACAGAAGAAATAAGGAAATACAAACTGAAATGAAATTCCTCTATACAGATCTTTCGGTGGTAAAAGTAATTTGGCATGTGGTTGCACTTCCTGTGTGAATAAAATTTTCACAGGAAGTCTAGGAAGTTAAGATGTCTTTGGAGCCTACTTCAGTAAAAAGAACTCAAAGGAAAAGTGTTTTCCATTACTCCCTCTAGCTGACACTTTCTAAGTGGTTCCCTAAATACAGATGGCAAAGCTTTATCTTGAAAAAATAAAAAATAAATGCTTTATCTCAGTTTTGACTTGTAATCTGAAGACTTGGATTCCCTGAGAACATAAAATCCTATTGTGCAGAATGATTTTTCTTTTCAGGCTGCAAAGGTATTAGCTGACAATTCCTAAACCTCACATACACGCTTCATTCATGCACCTTCTACACCTACTTCCTTAAAAAAAGCCTTATGAAAAAAAGTGTTGCACTGACTTCAGCAACTTGCTCCATAAGAAAAATATGATGCAAGACTAATGTTTAAAATCACAAGAGACAGCAAGAAGCAACACTTTCTTTCTGGAATACTACCATTCCAAACAAAGGCCTTTTTAATAATGATTTTATCTTCTTTAGTTTTTTGGTGTTTTTTTATTCTCGCATTTTTTTCTACTTCTAAAGTAATTTGAGAGCTATTACTTAATAACTGAATATACTTCTTACCGCTCTTTTTCTGTAACTCAGAGACCTTGAGGTTTTCTGCAGGTGGAAGTGATGCCACCTAAAGACAGATACAGATATTTAGTACTTCGTTCTACCTCAGCTTCGTTAAGGGAGAGCAGATAGATCCTCCTATATCTCCTGTGCTCTTGTACACAAATTCTGACTTGCATAAAAACAAAGCCACCATAAAACCTCTCAACAAGGAAGATAAAACCGAATTTTTCCAACTCAGTGTGGGGCAAAGCAGGGCTGTGTCCCACCCCAGACACAGAGTGGGGGTGGGAGAGCCAAGCACTGTCTGATTGCTTTGTCTCACAGAGGATGGGTATGGGGTTATCACAGGGGCCTCAGCATCACTGCTGCACTTCAGACAGTCTAGCAAGGCTCTGAGGTTTCAGCTTCCCCACACAAACTTTCCCTTTTCCTGCATGTGCCTGTAGCAGGCTCTGAAACAGCAATTCCTATGTAAGCACAGCATATCCCTAGGCATGGCACTCTGTGGATTGATCTGCTAGATTTAAATCCAGAACCTGCTCTAAGTCACAGGCAAAATGCATTTCAGACAAAATGGTCCCAGTGCCACCGTAAAAAGATGATGAGGAATTTGTGAATGGGCGAGGTTTAGGATACAATCTTCAGACAGAATAATTTTATTTTGTTGTTCTGGGGCAGGGGGTATTATTTTCTTCTGAGCAGCAGGTTATCTGCATTTGGGATCCACTTGGAAACATCAGAATAGAGAAAAGCATCCACTTTTCCTTCACACTGGAACTTCATTATCTAAATATTGTTTTCATGAGTTGCATGTTCAAATATAATAGCAAGAAAGAGTGAACTGAGGTATGATTAATTTAGTCTGATACTTGGTAAGTTTGTTTCAGTGAAGAAAAACAGTCCCAGCTTTGAATATAGGATTCCTTGTTCCCTTTAATTAATTATTAAAGGGCAGTAATTATTAACTTTTATACAGACATACGTTAACTTCATGCACATGCACACAAAAAATCCAACAGCAACAATGAAAAAAAGGAAAAAGCACAAAGAAGTCTTAGAAGTTTTTGCAGAAGAGACTAAGAAATACTTAAAAAATTTAATCTAACCAAGTCCAACTGAAGTAGTTGCATTCTGTGGCATACCTGATCTGAAAGGGTTTCATTCATTTTAGTGACTAACAATGTGTTTATTATTTTGCACTATGTAATAACAGATTGACAGTGGTATCTCTGAAGTATTAAAAATGTGAATTACCAAAACAGTTTCTGTCTCAGTCTCTCTCCTGTTTTTCTTGGGCTGACTAAGGACTAGCTTCACTATTTAACTCCATGCTAAGCATATAGTCTGTGCTTATCTATTCTGGTTATGAATCTGAAAAGTTATTTTGAGGAAAAGGTAAATAAATACTTTAGCATTGATCTGTATGAGAAAACCTGAGCAATTTTTGCTTCAGAATTAAATTATTTAGTACCTGTTCAGCTGCTAGGAAAGTTCTGCCTTTGTCTCTTTTAAGCCTACTCCTGTTTTATTGATTAAACATATTGAAGTTTTAAAACCTCTTTATCAAGGTCTACTTCTGATTACTAATCCTATGAAACAGGCAGAAACACTACTATACAGAACTCTTGTTTTCAAAGGGAAGTGAGCAGAAGATAACCATCAGAAAACAAAATAACCAGTTAGTGTTAAAATAATCATAGTGATTTTTGCTGAAAAAAAAAGTGGCTGATTTCATCCATTTCATCCTTGATGGATCTTTATCAATGTCTATAACATTTTTTTTACTGGAAATTATGGCTAACTGGCTTGTCTCTTTCACCAGTTTTGCATTTTTTTGCATTATGTCTATTGGAATATGCCTGCAATTCACTGTGGTCTGGGCCCACAGCCATGGTCAATGAGTGCCCTAGAGATAACAAACACATCCTGTGATAACAAGTCTGCCTCTGAGTGAATAGAAGCTGGGCCTTGTTTTCTTTTTGTCAAGTAACCAGAGGGTATATATGACTGATAATGTGAGAAATTACTGGTGCCACAAGTTCAAAAGTACCTTCTGACACCAGTGCCTTTGTCTGGACTGAGCTGAAAGAACCTTGCTAGGGCCACATATTCCTTTATGAACCTCTCAGTCATATAGAGAATCTCCTGACACAAAAATAGTGACCATGGTTTTTGTGACAGAGAAGACTGAGTGGCAGAGGACTCAGCTTTCACAGCTGGAGGGAATTAGCCAGTTTTGCATGGCTGTTCGTGGTTTCCCCCACTTTGAGTGCAAAGACCTGTGCTATCCTAGCATTTCCACTGTGTCCCACAGTTTGTTGTAACTGGAAAAGAACGGATGAAAAGGTTCGCCATTGTAAGGGAGGCACTTACAGACAAAGAACGAACACAGTTCCTTACTTTTTTTCTTTTTTTTTAATCAAAATGGCAAAATTATCTATAAGGGATGTTTATAGCTGTTTCTGTCTTTGTCTTGTTTGTAATCTGGATGCTGGCAACCCAAAATGTAAGCAGCTCTGCAGTAGTACCAGACTGCTCTTCTTAGCCTCTCCTTATCTTGCTTACAAAACTCAAAATTGGAGCACTTGTATCCAGTGTTATTTTAAGAGAAAAGATAAATCCTCTTCATGACAATGGATTTCTAGTTTCCACATGAATACTAGATGACAACTGCTTTTCTTAATAATCTGTAAAGGAAAGTATTTGGGAGTGAAAATAGTTCCCCTGTTGCTATCAGGATGTTTGTTCTGTCTAGGCCTGCTTCTTGGAGATGAATATTTAACCTCTGGATTTCAGTTTTCTGATTGTATCAGTGGTACACAGTGCTATTTTGCAGCTGAAACTATTCCACCACAGATTCTCAAATCGATTTATGTTTATGGAAAAAAAATCTTATTTGGAGAAGTTAAAAAGGAAGGTGAACAGTTACTGACAATGTAACCCCCACTCACTTCAAACAGTTCATCCCAGTGCTATGCTAAAATAAGACTAGATTTGCTTGCAGATAAGCCTCTTGTGTGTTGATCAAAGACTTATAGAACAAACTAAATGGTATTATTTTAATTTGTTGTGATTACTTCTACTGTCTCCAATCTTGATAATGCTGACCATGAACACACTACATATGTCAAACTTTAGTACCATTTTGACAGCATTGTGCCATCTTTCTCTGGAAGGATTATTGCATTTTTGCTCAAAACACAAGGCTGACAATATGGGTTTAATTTTCCAAAAAGAACTCCCTTTACTCATACTAGAAACTTATTCTGGAGCTGTCGAAAGAAAATTTTCTGTTCACCCACTCCACAGATAGTGAATACTTACAGAAAAGAGAAGTTGTAACTGAGATTTCAAAAGTCTTCTGAAGTCCCCAAAATGGATTGAATCTTCCACAATCCACATATCAGGGATGGCACAGAGATCTGTGGGCTCTATTTAATCCCATAGAAAAAGCATGTAAGCTTTGAACATTTACTTTCAAAAAAACATTGCAATATTTTTTCTTTCAGAACCATGAGAGGTTTTCATAATCATAGATAGGTGGAAAAGAAAGAAAGTCAAATAGCAAAACACATGTCAAATAGCAATGTGTTAGAGAGAATTAATTGCTCTGGCAAATCAACTACAAAAGGGATGGTTTTTTGATCAGTAAGAATGCAAATCTATGCAGTGAAAACTCAGAAATTAAATATGAATTTTAAAGGGACAAGCTGATGGTCATTAATAGAGTTTTCATACTACATCTCCTCCCTCAAAGAAGTTGGTTGGCAAAATCAAAAGAATATTAGATACATTTGTAAGACAACTGATCCTTGGAGAAATGAGGCTTGATAAACAGAAATTAAAATAGAAGATTTAATGAAAATGCCGCTATAGCAAAATAACTCTTCCGGCTGCTATGAGATAGATACTCATGAAAGCTGTAATGAGTTGGATGAGTAACTTGCTTTTAATCAGCCAGCTTTTGCATGATGACTTTTTAAAATATGCAGTATGGTAATAACACAAGAAAATTCTTGAAGTAGCAGCTGGAGAATATGGCAGGAAACCTGAGGTAACAACGACTAAAAAAAATACTACTTCTTTACTTATTAGTCAGTGATTAGGTGGTTTGGTTTATCCATATCTTGATTACAAATTAGTCGATTTGTTAAACACCACATTTTTTTTGAGATCAAAAGTTGATGAGCATTTTTCAAATAATACAGGACTTTAAAGTAAACAAACAAAACAGCCTAACAGCCTGCTAGGATGCAGTTCCTCCTGCATCCAGAGGTCCAGTACTCATGACATTGAATATCTTCCCAATCCATTCTTCCTTTGCTGTTCGAGACATCAGAATCAAAACTAATGTTCTTATGCAGTCTTTCCATGCAGAGTGGCCAATTTCTCATCAGTGCATGAAGCATCTCAGTCAAGAAGTGTCCATGTCTGTCTCTGTCAGCACTGAATTTCTGGCTGGCTCTGGTTTGAAACAGGACAGTTCTCATGTGTGTGGCCATCTGTGGTAAAGAGCTTTGGGCAGTGATCTGTGCAGAAATTGTGTTCAGGTATCTCTGGGACCACGATCTCAGGAGGTTTAGGCATACTGGTTCATTCAAAAATCTAAACCAGAGCTATACATGAGTAGGTATGAGCTGGGCATCGAGCTCCTCTGCCATGAAAATCTAGGGTTCCTGTGTATCTGTAAAGAGGCAAACTCTTAGAGGAGGAGAACAAGAAAGAGACCAACGAGGAGGGTGTATAGGAGTGTGGTTTTGAATGTGGCTACCACCAACTTCCTACAGCTGCACTACAGTCATCTTAACCTTTGCAAGAGTTTCAGACTGAAGAATCACATTCAAATGTTCATTACAAGTTCTGGATGAGCAAAGGAACTGAACAGTCACCTTATGTTCCATCTGTTCCTCCCACCAAGAATATCTATCAAGCAGCTCTTCTGGTCCCAAACCTAAGGCTCAGAAGCAGCCCTCAACCTTCCTTAGTCTGACCAGTTCCTTATTCAACCACTCTTGCCTCTTCTGAGAGTGTTTTATAATGTCCTTCTACGTTCCTCTCTCCAGTCTTGGCTTCTAGACTGACCAGCCTATCCCCTCTGACAGGTGATATCTAACCTGATACATCTCTCTTAAGATGAACTCTGGAAATCCAGATTTGGAGACTTAGTCATGTTCACTGCAGCCAGCCCAAGGCTGTGCTGTCTTTCCAAAGGAATGAGAGACCACCAGAGCTGAAAAGGCATGATGGAATTCCTGCTTAACCCTTAAATTGCACAAGTGCTTTTCCTGCTGGTTTCTCCCTCCTGCTCAAGAAGAAAGATGTAGTGATAAAATAAGTTCATTCTGGACTTGTCCTAATGTTTTAGAGGAAATAAAATACAAGCTATAAAGGCATATACAAATCACCAGAGATATTTGCAGGTGTCTATTAATCCCTGACCAGTCCCTTAGCCAAATCATACTTTCCAATGGAGCTGTTAATTACTTTACTAGCTCCTAACCCAGACAACATGTTCTGAAGTCTTATGCAGTCGTGTTGACAGTGGCATATCCTTTTGACAGATTTCTTACATGGAAGATCCCTCCTTTGTAATTAGTGCTCTCTTTTTAGTTTACTAGTAGCATCACAGTGCTTACCAGCCTCCCAAATGAAGACTGAATCATATTGCTTTAGTTAATGAAATAGCCAGAGCAGACAGTCTTGCCCAGAGGTACTTGTTATATACTTCAAACAAGTCACAAGCAGGAAGAACAGGGAGGGAATACAGGTGGGTAGGATGGTGCAGATGCAGTGACTCAACCTGTGCAATTAGCATTAGATGGTGGCTTTTATGTCATTATTCTGTGCAAGGTGAAATGCAGTTTACCTCAAGATGCTACAGTCTTCCAAGGGAATCTTTGTGCCCCTGGTAATGAGTAATTCACTCATGCACTGTGTCCACTTCATTCCTCAACACACAGCTTTCAGAACCCTTCCCACAGTAAGGCCTCAAAACAAGGAGGGCTGGCATTCCTGCACTACAGAGATTGCTGGGCTGCATGAGGAGGAAAGAATTGCCATTCTAAATTCTGGCTAGAAATCTATTTTTTATATATACAATTTAATTGCTTCAGTAAACGAATGGGTAAATGTGTGTTGGTGTGTATGTGATAATTACAATGCAATACTTCCTTCAAGGGTAAATAGAGGTGAAAGGAGTTTATCTCTTTGTAATTTCAGCAAAAAACAAGTTTATTTTGTTCTTATAAGTATAAAAAATTCATTAGTCCCATTTTTGTAATTTATTAAAATTTTCAACACCGATATAATGGTAGCTACATAAATCTAGCACAATAACAAAATAAATTCACAAAGACATCTGGCAGTATAACCAAATTTTTGGCAAATGTGGTTTTGAAAGTTCAATATAAAAATATATTCTTTTCCAACAAACTCTAAAAAGAAACCTATTGCTTTGTCAATAACAATTTGCTTAATATTATCTTACTCTGAGTAGATCTTAAACAGAATTCTTTCCAATATTTTAAAGAATTTAAGTTACTCTTTAACACCAGATCACTATGTAGGGCTTCTTTTTGTAACCTTGTATTTGACAGAATCACAAATAGCTAGTAAGTGATAAGTCAAAATAAATCCTGGCCCTTTAAATCCTGAGACACATCTGGTTAAATACAACGTTTTCTGCAAAGAAGAGGTGTTCATTCACGAACAAGACAACAAATCCAGTTTGCATTCAGAAACCTAAGTAAATCCTACTAAAGAAGATACAATATTTGGTAATATTTGGATTTGGTAAGTGGGTAACCAGCAGTAACTGGTTCATCTTTACTTTCCATAGTGATGTTAGCAATATTTGTTCTTTGAAATGACTGCATGAAAAGGAATCAAAGAATACAAGTATTAGAAAAAAATCAAACAGTAGAATAATTTCATACATTAGGAATTAAATGATAAACCATTAAGAGTTCCAAAAGCACCGAGTACGCTTCCCTACATGCCATCTCTACTGGAGTAGCATAAACATCCCTAGTTCAGTAATAAAAGGTTTCTTTATGACACCATAGATGATTTTCCAGTGACCTCAGTTCTTAAGCCATGATCTTAAAGAGCAGCTTTGATACTGACAGCAAGGAGCCTAATAAATGCAAATGCATATTGCTTTATGACTGGCCTAGGAAGGTTCAATGCAGTGAAAGTTACTTCAATATTGTAATTCACAACGTTGTCCATAATAGCTGGCAGCCTTTTAGCCTCTTACTGGAGGAAAATCCCTGGAGGCAAAACTAGCTTTCTCTTTTAAAGCAAAAAGTAATGTTTGTATTTCCTTCATCTCACCTAGGTCAAGAGAATATTTGTTTATGTAGTTTGATAAAATCTTGATTTTTATCAAAACCTAGAATTACTATTAAATATAATACTGAAATGGCCATTAATACGAGAAGGGTTAGATGGTATTTTTTTGTTGACATTCCTCATGCTGTGTTCACAGTTAGTGAAATGACAGCAGACATGATTCCTATTACTATATACAAATCAGTCATCCTGAATACCTCACTGTACTTCATAGTTCCTAATAAAAGAACACAGACCTAAATTTGTTAACATATACTATTGGCTGCTGTGGAAAGGAAGTGGAGGACAAACTGGGAAGATGTGCATCTAGGAGATGGGTAAGACAGGGAGCTGCCTGTGGGTAGAAAGGTGTTCAGGAGAGCATGGGACAGGAGGTGACAAATGGGAATTGAGCTGCTTTAGGGTCCAGTCCGGCAAAAAAAGGTCTGTAAAAGTAGGACTGAAAAGCCACGTGCTTATATCCATAGGATACAGAAATACATGCCTTTCTACCCCTTATCATACACCCAGTTCTGCAGGGACCACACAACAGGTGTTGTAGTATGTTTATTCAGTTCTGTGAAAATTGTTGGTGTTTTGTCTGTTTGGTATGTTCCTGGTTTCCCCCCATTTACTGCTTTGGTTGGTTCCAGTTGTCATGTAAACCCCTCCCAGTTTTCTTGACTGTTCCTCGTCAATCACCTTTACCCTGCCCCATCTCCGCATCCATCATTGTAAACCCCACCTCTCCTTCCAGCTCCTTCCATGTATATCATCCCTTCCTTGACATGTTATTGGTTGTTATGTTATGTTCCCGCCTTCTTTGTATCCCCATTGATCCCTGACATTGTAAACTCCTCCCCTTACCCCTCCCTCTGCGAGCTCCCATTCGACCCTGGGCTGTGCCCGCCCCTGAGATAAAACCCTCTGCACAGAGGTGCTTGGGGCTCTCTTTGGTCCTGATTTCTCCCAGCCCAAACCTTTGTGCTCATCCCCTCTCCCGAATAAACCTGTTCCTGGGAAGTACAGCTGAGTGAGTCTCCTCCTTCCTTTTGCCATCACCCATGACACCTGATCTGGCAGAGCCCAGCAGGATTTGGTGCTCTGAAGGTTCTGCAGTGGGATCGCCTTTCCCCTGCAGTTCCCCACTCCCGGCGACTGCCCGTGCCAGAGTGGCACCGTAGAGCGAGCCCGGAGCTCCGGTGCGGCCAAGAGCAGCGTCAGACAGGGAGTCTTGTACTCCTTCCTATGCCTCGTGTTCTACTGTTCTCCTGGACTGCTCTCACCTCTTCTCCCTGGTTTGGACATACCCTTCTTCCTCTTTTTGGCTCTATTTTTATACTTCTTTCCTCTCCTGCTTCCCTGGTGTTGGCTTTGTGCCAGCACCAGGAAGGGTGCCCCATGTCCTCAGGGAAGCGGGGCTCTGCCTTTTGGGGGCTTCTCAGCCCAGTACCAGGGCAGAGAGCTGGCACAGTCACAATCCCCTCATCCCACAGCAGCCACAGCTGGACAGAGCACAAAAGCCAGCAGCCAGGCTCTGACAAATTCCCACCACACTCCTGAGAGATGACTTCTTTTTTTGAGCTCATCATTTGTTTGAAATACGTTTTTCAGTGATGTCAAGAGACTAATTTTGGTT
This sequence comes from Cyanistes caeruleus, assembly GCF_971803275.1. Classification (NCBI taxonomy): domain Eukaryota; kingdom Metazoa; phylum Chordata; class Aves; order Passeriformes; family Paridae; genus Cyanistes; species Cyanistes caeruleus. The sequence continues at coordinate 8,760,313 of NC_141732.1, read as the reverse complement.
GCAAGCAGCCACCATTCCTACCAAATCTCCCAACCCTGCTTCAAAACATGGGCGTGCAGAGCTTCAAGTGAATGACTATATTGCTTATATTAACAAGGAAGGGAGAATGGGTATTTTTGCCTCATACAGTCTCCAGATACAGCTGAACTTTCCAAAATATTTAAGTCTGAAGGTTAAATTACACATTAATGTACAGAGGGTTTTATAAGGCAACTTTCCAGGCAAAAATAAAGATAGGCTTCAACAACTTGCCCTGTTTAAAATGCCATGATCTGATAGGAGCAAAGATATAGATGAAGAACTCAAATATGAAAAATGAGAGGAAGTGTTTAGACAAGATAAGTAAGTGTAAAAAATAAAAATTAACAATTTTAAAATCTATTGCAGAAAAAGAATCTTCCCAGCATTGAAATTTGTTTAGACATAGAATACTGGTCCTTTGGGGATGCTGTAAACCCCACGATTCATCACCCAGCCTATAAAAACAGGTTGGACAAAATATTAAAAACATATGTCCTGCTGAATTACCCTGTGCTCTGAGATGGATGAACCAGATGACTGAATATGACTTCTCCAAGTGTACCATCCATGAATCAATGAGAATTTCTGCATCATTCTGTGGATGAACAAACCAGAAATATCACTGAAAGACCTAGCCCTGTCATCAATGCCCCTGCCAATTAGCACCTGGCTCCACAGCAGCTCTCTCTCCACTAAATTCCACTCAAAATTATATTCCAAGGGCAAAAGCTGAAAGAAGAGAAAAAAATAAATATGCAAGTCCTTGCATAGCAATCCAGGAAATGTCAGAATTTCTTCCCCGAACAAAGGGGATGGAAACGTAGAAAATGGAGGAAAGGAGAAAGCACAGGATTTGCTAGGAATGTGATCTGAAAATTATGTCAAATCACCAAGGTCAACACCTCATCCTGCAACACTGCTTCTCCTTCCCATGAGCAGCATGAGTGCCTCAGAGACTTTATCATTCTGCTTACTCACTAACAAATGTACACCCCCTCTCTCATCAGTGCAGGAATCTTTGTGAGGTGCTTTAGTGATGATTCAAGAAGCAAAATTAATTTACAGCTTGAACAGCCAGACAAAGTGCCATCCACAGAAGAATCCCTAGTTGGCATGGGTAACCTGTGCTGTAAGGTCAAAGACACAGCTGACACAAGGGAGCTCCTTGCAGCAGGAGCAGGCTGCTCAGCAAGACAAGAAGAAAACAGGCAAAACAGAGAGTGAAAACAATTTTCAGATTCAGTTATAAAATTGCAAATTCTTCACTTCCTCCAAAGAGAGCCACATGTTTAACTGCAATAGAACTGAAAGGGGAGAAGTTTGAAGCCATAATCTGCATGGCATTCAATAAAAAGAGTGCAAAAATTTCTGTTGCTTGAAAGCTGGAATGCAGTTTAACAGTTAATAGAATTATGGAATAATAGAAAAAGCTGAGTTTAAAGGGACCCACCAGCATCATTGAGTCCAAATCCTGGCCCTGTGCAGGACACCCTCAGTGGTGCTGTGACCATTGTCCTGCTCCAATGCTGCTACTCTTAAGCAGCTGTAGAACTGATCAATTGAAACAAATCATGCAGCTGACCTCTAACACTTAACAGGAAAAAATAGCTACTTTACCTGCCTTCTAAGGGTGGTTATTTTGGATTACCTGGTGTAAAATTTAGAACCAGAATTATGAGAACTGACACCTGGAATTATCATTTTGAAGTTGCTTTCAAATCACAGTGACTGTGTGAAACTCTGGGCCTTTGGGTTTCATCAAACCAGACATTATTTCTGAATCACCAATTTCTGTCTGGCTTAGTACACAACCTCTTTTCATCCAGATTAAATGAGGACAAAGTAATATTCTGTCACTGGGAGCTATGACTGGCTGTCAGATTCTGAGTATCAATGAGCATCCCCAAAAATCTGGACTTCTTTTTTGGTAGTTAAAGGGCAGAAACTGGAAATTCCTGAAAACTGTAGACTTTCCTGCTCATTCTCTTCTAAGTCTTGATGTTTTGATGGTTACATGTGTTTGTGTTTGACAGCATTTAGATATTGCTGATGACAAAACCTGCTGTTTCTCAAAAAGTCTTTCTAATTCCAATGGTAATTTCCTGAGTAGAGGAACATTTCCCTAGCAGGGGAGTTGCATTAATCAGTACTACTACCTCTGGATCTTTCTGAATCCATCCTTCTCCTTTTGTTCCCCTACAATACAGCATTGAAGCAGATGCTAGTAACTGACTTTTCCATATAATCCCATACACTTGCTTTTAATTTTGCAAAGATTGCCAACAAATGATACAGCTTGAGTTTCCATAGTTAACACCAACAAATTTCCCATTTAATGCAGGAATGTAGCCGCTTTTGTTATGCAGGAGGAAAGAAACCTAAGTTTCATTACTGCGACATTCATCCTCCATTTTATGAAGTTGGGTTTGTGTGGTCATGTTTTGGTAGTGCTGGGTTATTGGGTGCTTTCTGTGAGAAGCTGCATGCAGAAGGTCCCTGCATGGCCAGCACAGCCAGTGCCAGCTGGCTCCAGGACAGATCCACCACTGGCCAAGGCTGATCAGCAATGGTAGTAACACCTCTGTGATAACCAAGATAAGAAGGAGGAAGAGTTAACTGTGCTCAGAGAAGAGAGGGATGAGAATGTGAGAAGAACAGCTCTGCAGACACCTGGACCAGTGGAGAAGGAGGGGCAGGAGGTGCTCCAGGTGCTAGAGCTGAGATTTCCCTGCAGCCCATGGTGCAGCATGTGATGAAGCCCCTGTGCCCCTGCAGCCCATGGAGATCCCCCTGCAGTCTGTGCAGGACCCCGACTGGAGCAGGACAATGCCCAAGAAAGCTGTGATGCCGTGGGAGGCCCATGCTGGAAGAAGCTTCTGGCAGGACCTGAGGCCTGTGGAGAGAGGGGCCCACACTGGAGCAGGTTTCCTGGAAGGACTTGTGGCTGTGGGGAACCCAAACTGGAGCAGGCTGTTCCTGAAGCACTGCACCCTGTGCTGGAGCAGTTCATGAAGCACTGGAGCCTATGGGAAGGACTCGTGCTGGAGAGGTTCATGGGGGACTGTGTCTTTTGAGAGGGAATCCACACTGGAGAGGGGATGAACTCCTCTCCATGAGCTGCACCAGGAACAAAGTGCGATGAACTGACCATAACCTCCATTCCCAGTCTCCATGGGCCTCTAGGAGAGAAGGCAGAGTACAGAAAGGGGGCAAGGGTGGCGGGAAGCTGTTCTAAATTTTTCTTTACTTCTTATTATCCTGCTTTGATTTTTGTTGGTAATAAATTCAACTAATTTCCCCAAGTCAGGTCTGTTTTGCCTCTGATGGTAATCTTTGAGTGATCTCTCCCTGTTGTAATCTCAACTCAAAAGCCTTTCATGATATTTTCTCTCCCCTGTCCAGCTGTGGAGGGGAGTGACAGAGTGGCTTTGATGGGTGCCTGGCATCCAATCTCAGGGTCAACCCACCACACTAGTAAAGCAAAGACCATAACACACAAGTTGAGAGATACTGTTCTTTTTTAAGGCCAGTGAAATGGAAAATGTTGTCAGTGATAAAGCACAGAGAGAGGCAGCTGGAAATTACTGAAGGCTTGGCATGACATAAATGAGAAGGTGCAAAGGCAGAGGAGTGTCTCTCTGCAGAGGACTACCTGGCACAAACAGTTGTTGGGGAAGGTTTGGCCTGACAAAGGCAACAAATGATGAGACCTCAGACTTACATGCAGCTGTAGAGAATAACAGAGTTTGACAGAGATTCATCATTGTGGTGGAGCAGAAATAGGTAGGTAACCCAAGACTGAGAGGTACCTCAGAGAGAAAAGTAGAATACCCTGGTTTAGATGGGTTGCATGTGGAAGAATATTATGACAGAAGGAGGAAGAAAGCTCCTAGAGCAAAGATTTCCAAGGGAGGGTATGGTTGCACTAAGAGAAAACGTAAAATAAGAACTATGAAACAGCTCTTCCCAAAAAAGGGTGGAGAAGAAGAAATAACAAAAATAGAAGGTGGAATAAGGATGATAGAGAGAATAAATATGAAAACAGGTCAAATCATAGAACGATAGGCAGACAGGAGAAAAATGCAGGATAGAAATTCCATATGAACAGCAAAAGAGGTGGATTTGCATGACTCCTTTAGAAGAATTTTATGGGCCATTCACAGAATGGGAGAGTGGGCTGCCTGCCAGGATGAAAAATGTAGGCATGTGTCTGAAGGGATCATCACAGGAGTGGAGAATAGGGCAACAGGCTGCATGATACAGCCAGAGTCCAACTGGGATGACTCAAAGACACTTATGTGCAGCTGGAGAGGACAGGGAGAAAGATGGAGGGACTTAGTCTCCAGTGCAGTGTTTCTAGTATGAGAAGAGAATAAAACATGGACAAGATGTCAAAAAAAGAGAAACAAACTTCTAAGAAGGAATGCTACTTAATGGAAGAAATTTTACAGAAAATTCTTTACAGAATTTTTTACAGAAATTTTCCTGTTTCTTCTGTGTCCAGACATATAAAATATTAACATCTTGTTCTAATTTAAAAAAAATTATGCAGCTCACCCTCTTGCTCCCAGTAGTCCTCAGGATTCCACACACCAGCTCAACACCTGGGCTGAAAACAGCAAACTATCACTAGCTATGGAGACTCCTCAAAAGTGCTTTACTCCTCCTGGGCAGTTCTCACAGATTAATGCTGCCATGAGTGCAAATGAAATAATGGCTGGTGACAAAACACAGGCTTTTCAGATCACTCTCCTAAGCCTCTTTATTGAGACAGCCATTCTTCTCAAATATGCTGCATTTTGGTGTTCTTCAAAGTAGATGATAAAAGTACTGTATTTAAAAGATGGATGGATGGATGGATGGATGGATGGATGGATGGATGGATGGATGGAAGGGATCATTGTGTGCTTCTCTATTGTGTTTTCCAGGTTCCTTCTTCATCTTTAGAAAATGCAAGATCTATTCTAAATTTTCAGAACAGAGGAATTAGTATAATGTGTCTGATTAACACTTCTGGTTAATTTCTAATTGGCTAATTTCATCTTGTGATAAATTTAAACACTTACCATTTTCAATCAGTATTAAATGCTACCACCAGGCACTAAACTGACCTTACCTGAGGGGAATACAAGCTTTTTTTTTGAAATTCAAAGTATTTTTATGTGATCCTACATAAAATATATTCGATTTGGCAGTGGGATAAAGGGATTATTTGCAATGCTAAGGATAAATTGAAAAAGACAGCTAATTTATAAAAGCAGTATATTTTGTGTTGTTGAAATAGAAGTAATCTTCTCCAATAATCTAATAATCAATACCCTTTCAACCTTTGAAAGCTCTCCTGTCTGCAATAGACATCAAGAGTAAATCTACTTATTTTAATGTGTATATTTTCCAGCATTCACTTCCCCTGATCCTGTTATTGTGGCCCACATTTTGTAAAACCTAGGTTTTCATGGAAAAATGAGAAGCTTTTGTCCACAGGTCAAGTCATGTTCCTCTATGGATAGCAAAACAAAAACGATAAGGAACTTTTCTTTTGACTATCATACACATTCATAGGCCCTTAGTATTTACTCCAGTCAGGCACAAAAAGATTGTTAATCTTTTCAAGATTACAAACTTTTATCTAATTAAGCCAACTATTAACTTTCCTTGGAATGACAAGATATGTTTGTATGTTGTTAATATTACGTATGCAGAGCAGGAGACACACAGAGATTTCCATTCTGAAATGTTTAGCCTCAGATACCAACATCTGTTACCATGATGTTCTAGGTCTTACTAATTTAAAACAGAAGTGCAATGTGTGAAAAAAAATCACTTCAGATGTTCCCTCTTTGACTGTTTCAGTCCATCTGTAATTGCTGGTTTCCAACATCCAAGAAAATATCTGGCCAAAACACAGGAACCACTGGGAAAACATCCTAATATCCTGCTAATTCAAGTATGTACTTTCCTTGGAGACTGTATTTTTAAACCATATTATTTTTTGTTTATAAATGTCAGTCATGCTCTTGTCAGACATTTTTAGTTTCCTGGGATAAAGAATTAAGGATTTACAGAAGAATTTAGAGTGTAAACCAAGTCAAAATGTTAATTTCAATTTCAGAATCATAAAATCAATTTAGTTGGGAGATTAATTATTTCAGTGTTTTTCCTTCAATCCTTTGTGACCTCCATGAACACAATTACATAATCAAGGAATGAAAATGTCAGCTTTTCTGAGATGCATCTCATGTTTTTACAAATTTAAAAAAAAAAAAATTTACAAAAAAGATCTATTTACATGGAATTTTTCGTTTTGACATTCATATTCTACAGCAATTCCTTTTTCATGAAAAATTACTGCAAACTCTTAGAATATTGCAGTGTTGAGATATAGTCTTGTAACCCCAATAAAAGCAGCAGGTACTGGAGATCACTGACAGGAATACCATTAGGAGCTACCACATGTAAAAGTGCAAAGTGAGTCATGTATATCAAAATTTCTTCTCAGCATCACTGTTTACCTCTCACTGCTGGAGGTTTTCATGGGATGGTTACACTGCTAACAAAATCCATGCCATTAAATGGGATGAAACTATGTCATCCTTTGCATTGCTCTCTTTGCTTCTTTCTACTAGAATGTAGCAGTGAATTCCCCTTGGTGTGACCACTCACTCCCTTCCTCTCTTGCCTGTATTTCCCCCTTCTTCCATCTTTCTGCCAGACTAAAATAACCTTTAGAAAAGCATAAGGCTGTCACAACCTTCCTCAGTAAATAGTGAATCAAGGAGGTAAGTCCAGATATGACAAATAGCCTTTCCTTTCTGTTGCTTTTCTTTCGAAGAGTGAGTACAGAGCTATGTAAGAAAAACAGATTCCCAAATTCTTCACATGCTAGTGGTTCAACACACGGCATTCATTCCAGCCATGTATTTTCCATAGGGAAACCACACAACACAGTATGTAATAAGATGCCTTGCAGGCAGACTGCCTTGGCTTCCTGTAGGTTTTGCAAAGAAAATGCTGAACAAAGCAGACAGTTCCTAGACCTGCCCCATTCCTGCCCGAATATGGAGATCTTGCTGAGCTCCACCAGAGTGAAAAATGGAGCTGGAAATAGAAAAAAGGTGCACAGTCATTTTCTACAGCATAGTATTAGCTTAAAATAATAATTCAGTCTCTTCAAAGAGGCGACAACACTACCGGAGCAATGGAACTGTATTTGCCTTATAGAAATATTCAATATGTGCCATTCAGAGTCACAGGCTGAATTAAGATCAGCTTGTATGAGCTAGAGACAGCACAAGCTAAGCTGAATTCTTCTGAGCTCTGATTTTGTCATCCATTCTATTGCAGAAGCTGTAGGAAAACCACAGCCACTGTGGGCAGTTGTACTGTTGGAGATACCTCACTCCCAACCCTCATCCTGGGAACAACTAGACTAAACTAGAGTAGCCATGTACAGAGAATATTCATCACTAAAATAGAAAGGATTATAAGAAATATAAAGACAGACTTTCCTCTGATGCACAGTGAGGAGAAAAGATCCAGCTGTCCCAGCTTGCAGAAAAACCAATTCTGACTAGATTTCTGGAGAAAATGTTTTCTGTGGGAGAGGTTAAGCACCAGCATAGGTGCCCCAAGAAGGTACTCCATCCTTGGAGGAGATCTCCTCAGCCAGATCAGGCCCTGAGAGACCTGATCCAGCTTGGGTATGAGATGGGACTAGATGATCTCCAGGGAACCTGCCAAAATGGACTTTTAAATTTTTTTATTATTTTATTTTTAAATGATGTTAGCATTTTCTACACAAATATCCTCCAACCATGTTTAAACTGACTTTTCCACATAATTTTTCCTTGTAATACCTGTCTTCACCAAAATGCTGCCAGAAAGCACAAGTAAATCTGTTGATAAACTTCCTCAGGTCTGCACTACCCTCCAGGCCCAGCCTCTCTCCTGACCAAAGCCTGTTCACATGCTTTTTTAGCAGATTAGGCAAAACAAAATTTTTTGCAGACCAGCTCAGCATTGCAGAGCTCATAATTCAGGCCAGGAGAACCAGGAGCAGACAGCTGATTTGGCTACCTCCACCCAAAACATGCTGCACACAGCTGCTCAGCGAGTTGCGTGGCATGTTCTAGCAGCACGTGTATCCAGGATGTCATCACTGAACAAAAAGTGGGAGGCCCAAGTGCCATTTTGACCAGGGCCTGCTCTACCAGCACAGCCACGCTGGGCCTGCAAGTGAGCCAACACAAATGCCTTCCTCAGGAGAGAGGAAACACTGCTAGCAATCAGAACCAAGGCAATGAAAATCTGTGCTCCTGTCTTGCCTAGGCAGTCCTCAGAACCTTTATACTGCGGAACAAATTAATACAGAGCTCTTCATCTACCTCTATCTACATCTACTTCTCCTCCTCCTCCTCCTCACCTTTAAAAGGCCACGCTGTGCACTTGGAATAATTCCTAGACTTACAAACTGCTTCCAGAACTTGTCAAGGAAAGCCAGTGTTTACCAAAGTTCTGTTGAGGAGTCTTCTAAAAGGCTGCATGGGGAACTTCAGCTTGAGACAAAAAAAATGGGCTGGTTCAGAACCTGAAAATGAGCCTTGTGTGTGATGTGCTTGGCAAAAACTTCTCACTCCAATCATTCTTCAGAAGTTTATCAAAGGGTTTTATTCCATCTCCCACCATGGATTTCCATGCTATGGTGCTGACCTCAGCACACAGACAAAGTGCCATGGCTAGCAAGCGATGAGACAGACTATTGGAAACAGACAAGAATTCATTCTAGCAGGCAATTGTATAGCAACCAGTGTGATATCAAGCAAATTATGAGTCATATTATATTAATAAAATATTTTAGGCAGGTTTTCTTCACAATATGATATTATCTGTGGCAGGATAGAAAATTTGTAATTGACTAGATGAAGAGGCTAAGGAGAGGAATCAGTTTGAATAAAACATTTCAGCAGGCAGTTTGAGCCAAAAGGTCATGCTGAGTATTTGCTAGGAAACTAGGAGGAAGAACATCTCAGATGTCGAGGAATATATTTAGTGCAGGTAGCTCCCTGTGAAGATTGAGGTCTGGGTGGCAGAGCCCGAGGCAAGTGTCCATGAACTGCCAACCTTTTGCATAACAAATGCCTCTGGCAAAGGAGCACTCAGCAGGGAGATCCCAGAGGTCCCCGTGTTGACTGTCAAGAGTATAAAAACCAAGGTGTCCTTTTTTGGGGGCCCCAACTCCTCCTTGGCACCAGCTTGAGCTGTTATTCTGTTGTTGCACATTATTTCAGGACCCAGAGGTCTGAGACTCTGCTGTGGGAAACCTGAAGTCAAGGCAGTAAGGAAAGTGGTCTGACTGTGTGGGGTGTGCAGGGAGCCAAGCAGGGCATCCATCACTTCCCTGGGGCTGCCACTGCAGAGCAGCTTCAGACCCAAGCAGGTGGTGCCAGGGTGGCTGACAGAGCAGCTCCTGGATGTCAGACAGCAAAGTTTCCTTAATGCACTCAAATCTGACACAATAAAATTGACTCAAGTGCAGGCATTACAAATAAAAACACAGTGCTCATCCAGGTTTACTCTACAAGGAATTTGTTTGAGAGGACTGTGAATCTAAGAGGAATATGGAGCCCAACACAGCTGTACTGACAAAAGACCTTACTGGAAAAACAACATTTTTTCTGAATAATAGCTTGTTTCCCTCGGGGGCAGGTGAGTGGGAGGCCACAGTGGCTTTGCTATATGTGTAACCTGCAAATCTTTGCCTTCATAGCTCTACTGCTAATATACAACATCTAGGTATCTACATTCCAGGAAAGTGCTCCATATGTAAACAAACACAGGTTAAAGTTCAACCTTTTCTTGATAAATTCCCTAGACTTCTGTGTTTTGAAAGTCACCTTTCAGACAAAATTGGATAGACTCTGTGCATTTCTGAAGTTGTCATCCAGGCAAAATTCTTTTGGCATGGCCAGAGCATTACCTTTTGAAGGCAGTACTTTAGAAAAAGCATATTCAAATGTGAATAGGATATGTATTAATTACTGCATGGAAAATACATAAGCAACCTGAGCATGCTGTTGATTCAGATTTTTAAGCTTCAGAGTAGAAAGCTTATAATAAATCAAAACAATAAGCTTACAATAAATCAAAACTATAAGAAAGCAATTGACTATGTTCTCTGATAGTTAACAAGACTGATTCACATCTCTTGGAGAAGTTTGATAGCTTCCATACATCTGTCTCTAAAAATAGTGCCAGTGCTGGAATACACAATGCTGGCAATGCCTGCAACTGCTGCTTCAGCATTTTCCTCCTCTGGTAAGCATGCTAGCCTACCTGCATGAGCTTGCCATTTGGCCTTAAACAAATTACTCCCCAGATTTTCTTGGCTGGGGTAGTTTGAGTGTGTTATTTAAAATGTAAAAAGCTTTTTTTTTTTTTTTTCCCCAACTGACTTACCAAAAATGTTCCACATAAAAGATTGGGCTTAATGGGAACACAATTTATTCTGGCCACGTTCTTGTCTTGACATCATGCAAAAGGCTGGGTAGCTATTGGTCTTCTAGGCCCCCAGAGTGGTGACCAAATTAATTTAGAAATCGTCCTCAGTCTTGTGCCAAACATGAAAGCAGGCAAAAATGTCTTCACAGTCTTGAAACAAAACCATAGTGGGGGAGTGTTGAAGGAGGACTGCAATGAGGAAGCAATTAGTCAGAACTGCAAGGATTGTGCATTTCAGCCAGGCATGTGTTCTTTTATTTATCTGGGTTTATAAGTGAAGCCTACAAGGGAAGCCAAATTTTAAAGAACAAATTGTACATCTTTAGTACTTAAGTTCCATAAATATGTAAATCTTCATGTCCTAAAAACACTGATCCTGGGCCAAGATAAAGTGTTAAGAACACTATAACAAAAAAGGAAAAAACCAAAAAGAAGTAAAAATAGTGTCTTTTCATACCACAAAAGATCTGTAGATCATCTTAAGCAAAAAAATCTTGTGGGCTTTTCATATTAAATTCTGATTTCTTCCACCATATTACTTATGGAACAGAAAAAATTGGTACAGGATTTTAAGTATCCTTCACAAAGAATATGCTAGTCTCAAATGAAAATATTTATACATGGGATTATTTATTTATACATTTTTATAAAATGCAGCTGTCCAAAGTGCAGACCTCTGCTGCTCTGTGGCAATAGCCCTTATCTTCCCCCTGCTGGCCCAAAAGTTATATACCCTGCATATGTAAGAGGTAACGCAAGGCAAGGTTCAAGATCAAATGCACAATTCATACAGACAGAAAGTACAGCCAGAGGCCACTTTATGAAACACACCACATGCCCAGGTGTGTCCAAAACCTTGGCTGGTTGCTGGAGACCTTAACACGCACCTTAGAGCTGGCAGGCTCCCTGTGGCCTGCCTGTGGGCAGTCAGTACAGCACTGGTGTGGATTAGGAAGAGAAGTCAATCCTAATGCTGCTCACAGTTTTTCCTGGCACCACTCACAAAGCATGACATAGATAAAGCCAGAGGATCCAAGCTGCATGTGACTGCAATTCCACTGAGCAAGGAAGACCAAAGTGTAGAAAGCTCCACCTTTTCTTCTGCTTCAGCCCTTTCCACCCAAAGCTCACTAGCTCAGGGCCATGAGCTACACAAAGAGTGGGTCTTGAAGACCACCACAGAGATGAAGGGAAGCTGCTGGGTTGTGCTCACAAGTGTGATCACAGGCAGAATACTGCAGACATGCCAAATGCCACTGCTGTAGGAGACAGTGAATAATGAAGCCTTGTCTTCCTGACCAACCCCGAGGATCTTGCAAACATCCTGTCTTATACAGACTGTACAAGATTTGTGTACAAGAGCTTTCCCTCTTTCTCCTGTTTCATTCTATCACATGTTTTTCACAAAATGAGAAACATGTTGTAGTCTGACCTTCAGCCCTCTGGTTAGGTGTTTGGTTTTACATAGCAATTAAAAAAGAGCACGTATTTATGAAGTGTGTTTATTATGTGCGTTTGTTCTTGTGCATATTTCCTCATATTTGCTTAATTAGGTTCTGCATTATCACTTTTCCTGTTATTACTTGCTCAAAGACCACTGAAGCCATCTAGCTTGGCTAGTGCCTTTTCTTATTTTAAGATTGGTGTTGATAAGAATTAAATTTGCATTCCCAGTACCATACTAAGATCAGTAACTCGTGAATACCATGTATTCATTTAGTATAAGCTTGTGAGTAAATGTTACTGATTAAACTAAGTGTGGATGACAAGTCCCTCACTAATTTCTCAGTATTTGTTGTCTGGAAGGTATAAAATGTTTGCCTTTCTTTACATGATTATTTACTTTGTTTATACCCATGGCATTTAATTCATTCTCTGATTCACTTGAAATAGCTTTCTTTCCTTGTGTAACACAGGAGAGATGTTGGTCTTAGCTCACACGAGAAAATGAGTAATACCATTGCTGTTTCTCAGTGAGCTCCCAATCCCCGTGGGTGAAATTCATCCTCATGGATGGGGAAGGGGGGGAGGAGGATCTGCTCCTGTGCAACATTTTAGTCGACAGAACAGGGAGTTAACACTAAGCTGATATTTAACCCTTCCCATCAGGGAGTGACAAGCCATGAATCTGACAATGAGCATCAGAACCTTGTCCCCATAAAGACATAGCAGTCTTCTCTCAGCTTTCATGTTAAAGATCCAAGCTTATTATTCACACCCATGAAAGGATTTAGATCTCTGAAATAAATCACCAGTAGGACTTCAGTCAAAACATTCAAGCCTTGTGACTTCAGTCTAACCACAGTGCTGAGTAAATCTTGGAGACACCTCAGGTCTGAGGCAGGCAGTTTGATGGGAGCATCTTGTCCAGCTGTGCAGATGTGACTTGGAAAAGCCTGTGCTGAATTCACTACCAGTGAGTAGTATCAAGGCCCATGGATGCTTTCCACCTCAGTCCCCAGGAGCTGAGTGTAGAAAGCATCCACAAATCACCCCCAACATACCCCAGCCCCTCATTGAAAACTGTGGCCAGCCAAGAGAAAGCTGATAACAGCATGTGTACCTAACAGCAGCACACCCAGTAGATGTCTACTGGCATGTACCAAGATTAGAATACACAGGTCCTAAAATAAGTAGTTTTCAACAATCTTTCATGATACACTAAATATTTCTTTTGGCTCCAGAAAGGATAAAAAGCACCATACTAGCACCATGAGGTCTGGACAGAAGTTTTGTCTTTCAAAATTAAATCCTGAAAGAAATGACAGATCTGGATCTCCAAAAATGAAAACTTGGTTTTCCAATGTGTATTACAACTATTTCCAATGGCTATTACAACTATCCACCAATTGAATTCTTACTCCCTGTTTCTCAAATTTACTTCAATCATTGGAGCTTTTTATGGAAAAATCATGTCTTCCCTCAGCTCTGCCAACAAATCACACACATAAATAAGTGAACTAAAAAAAAGAGCTGAGGAATATTCACTGATCATCAGTGACAGTAATGACTTACAAATATTTCAAGACTCTGCCATGAAGAGGATCAGAAAATATCAGGCTGTGACATATTTACATCACACAGCATTCAATACCATCATACAGATTGTACGTGAAATCATCCACATTTCATGGCAATGATGAATAGTGAGATCAGCATTTCAAATATCACACAAATCATCCCTGTAATTAGTCACTAAGGAATGACTATTACACATAACAGAGTATGCTGAATAAATAAAGTTCTATAGTGCTAATGAAAAGCAAATCTATAGTTGTCTTATTACTAATACAATAATTAATTCAGACATAGATCTTTCACTTACTCTAAAACTGGGACTTGAAATCAGAAACTAAAGGTAAGTTCTGCTCTCCATCAGAGAACATCAGCTGCTCTGAGGAGCTGTACAATTATAATCAGGAAATGCATAATTATAACTCATGGGATCATTTAACCCAATGAATCAAAATATTTTTTGTATTCAATTAATTTGTATGCTACCAAGAAAAAAATAAAACATGAGGTCATTTACCTGCTATTAGTCCTTTCCAAGAACTCCAGTAGGTTTATGTACCAACCTAGGACCCCAGCTTAGTCACTCATTTAATATACTGTGAGACCTGTATCTTTGCAAAACTATTTTTTTTCTTGGTTTCAGAATATCACAATAACATTCCTACATCACAATCACATTTTAATGGCTATATCATCTGGATTGTAATTTTTTTTAAAATTATTAGTACAACTAGTACAATTTAGAATTGTTTAACTCTTTAATGAAATTGGCCCAGATTGTTTCAATATTTTGCCATTTCATGAGCATTGTGTACATTTCTTGCCTTATTAACGGGTAGATATTTTCAAATTTGACTACATTTTTTGCATATCAGTTTAGATGCATTAAGAAGACTTCACTGTCTAAAAATTTCTCTTTAAAATTATCAAGAGTAAGGGACGCGAGGTTTGAACCCACAACTCAGATTCACCAGTTTCTTTTGGAAATCAAATAAACTTCTTTTTATAACCATGTTCAATAACATCAAATAAATCAAATGATGTTTCTTAAAATCAAATTGTCTCTCACCAGTTTTCCACGTGAAGACATGAACAGGCTGTGCAGCACTGAGGAGGATGAGGGTGACAGTGGTGGCATCTTCTCAAGAGACCCTGCAGGCTCACGTGTCTCATCCCACCGAGGGCAGCAGAGGCACCTGTGGACTCTGCCATTTCAATCAGTAAGTCAAGAGTCTGTTGAATTTGAAGGCTGGAAGCAGGTCACTGCCCACTTGAGAAACAGAGCTCCTGCTCCTGCTGAGGACGAGCAGTTAGCAGATAGATCTGGTGCCTCACACAATGAGTGTGAGGGTCTGGAACTGGGTGGAGTGATCATAAATTCATAGAATGGTTTGGGTTGAAAGGGATCTTAAAGATCTTCCAGTTCCAACCCCTCCTGCCAACAACAGCAATACCTTCCACAAGACCAGTTTGCTCAGGGCCCCTTCCAACCCAGACCTGAGCACCTCCAGAGATGGGGCAGCCACAATATCTCTGGGCAACCTGTGCCAGTTCCTCACCACTCTCACAGCAAAGAGCTTCCTCCTAATATATGATCTAAACCTACTCTCAGTTTGAAGCCATTCCCCCCTTGTCCTGTCACTCCATGCACTTGTAAATACTCTCCATCCTTTTTGTAGGTTCTCCTCAGGTGCTGGAAGGCTGGAGCATTCTCTTCTCCAGGCTGAACAATCCCAGTTCCATCAGCCTTTTCTCACAGGAGAGGTGTTCCCTTCCTCTGATCACCTTGGTGGTCTCCTTATGACTTGCCTATATTTTTAAAGAAATATGTGGCTCTTTTATTACTCCATGCTCAATCATGAGATAAGTTTAACAACTGAAAAAATGGACAGACTTTCAGACTTTCAAAACTTTTTAGTTTCTATAAATGAGGCCAGATTTTCAGAACAGACAGATATACCAAGCACAAAGTTCTCGGGTGTCCAGTCAGTAGGGTTACAATGGGAAATGCTAAACAATGTGCATTAAAAAAAAGGCCCTAAACTGGTAATTGTAAAGAGAATTTAAAGCATTTAGTATTGCACACTTTTCACTTCTTCAAAAGATTAAGCACACAATACTCAGTAGCCAGTTGTTTCTCTTGTTTTAGCAAGGCTCACAATCCCATGATTCACAGTTCTTCATGTTACAAATCAGGAATCGGGTGGAAATGAATTAGTATTAAATTTCAAGGATCAGGATGATGTGTGAATCACTTCCCCAAATCTTTAGTGTTCAGATGATGGATGGTGTGGAGAAGAGTATATTTCTCATCAATTCTATTATATATTTGCTTCATGTCCATTAATTCCACATTTATTCTACTTAAACAAGTCCACAGATGCAGCTACACTGTAAATTATTAGTTTGATTAAAAATTGTACTTAAAACTGTTATTTTAAAACTGTTTTTCCTCTAAAACTTCCCAGTGGTCTCTGAGAACTGCTATATACAGTTCTGGCAAGCACTGACTTCACAGCTGCTATGAGTTAGTTATTTATTTATGCACCATCCTACTACCTACGGAGCAAAATAGGTTTGATTTTGTTAAAGGCTGAGTGAATGGATACAAATCAGAATTTTCAAATTAACTCCTGGCTATCAACTGTTAATGTTAGAGGTTGAGAGTCATTGTTCAGACATCTTTCATCCTCCAGAAGTGTGAAAGCCACAGAGGTTGTTCAGCTTTCCTCTCTCAAGTGTAACTTGGCCCTCAAGCTGAAAGGAAAATCTCTGTCATCACAGGCTCTGGGCCCATGCATACCTGACTGGAAAAAAAAAACCTCACAGAAATTACCTGAGTGGGAATTTTGGATTATGAAACATTTTCAGAGCCCATGCCTTAACTGATTTCTCATCTACCATTTCCAAGCAGGCAGCTGAAAAAGCACTATGGGTGAATCATACTGCATGAAAACACTTCTCACTTGGAAGGTGCTGAAATTCAGTTTTCTCCAGGTCACCCAGCAGCTGCCAGATTCTGTGAGGCTTTCTGTCACCAGTGATGAAGCCAGAATTTCAAAACAGCGAGGTCCTGGGATGTGCTGGGGAGGATGTGGTGTCCTTCAGTGGTCAGTGACAGGGGAGATGCATGAAGCCCTGGCATGCCATGTCAGTAGAACATCCCAAAAGTGCCTGACATGGCATTGTGACACCACCCTGTGCTTTGCATCCATCAGCAGACTGGGACTCAGGAGTCACTATCAGAAAAATTTACCCAGTGGATGATATCCCTTTGCAGCCCATCTTGATGGCAAATCCAGACTGTGCCTGAGGGCTCTTGGGGTGAGTGCCTGGAAGGGGAGGCAGGACATTTCCTGCTGGAACTAGCTTTTCCTGTGAAAAGCAGTATGAAATATCCTTGCATGCATGCTGTAATCTATCTGGCATGTTGTCCAACACTGATCATCACTATAGTTACAGGGCTTGATTTATTTTGGGTCCAAAATGACAAAGAAATGTAGAGTATCATCCACTCGTAGGCTGGCGAGATACTACAGTCATGCAAGCATTAAAAATATGTGTGGTAAATCAAGTAACTAAGCAGAGGTAGGCAAACAGAAATGTGGATTTTGAGATGCAAAACATTATGCCTATATCTGTTTTGGTGAAATTACACATCCTTCACCCATGTGTTTCTGTAGTACTGTGTAAGTAATATACTTCAGGCAATAACCACTGAAACAAGTGAAAGAAAAATAACAAGAATTATAGTACAAGTACAATCTTACTCTTTTTCTTAAAAAAAAAAATTAAACCTGGGAACTAGAATATCTTGGGTAAATTGTAGAATGACACCTCTGTTTTTGTTGGTTACCAATAAGCACCATACTACAGTAAACTGTTCAGAGTTCTTAACAAATGCACTCATTTGATCACATTAAATGGGAAGGTTCCTGTAAAAACTGTTTTGCCTGTGAAGTGGAAAATTATGTTTTTAATAATTTAAACATCATCTACCAACTGTCCCAATGAAGAATTCTGAAGTATATTAGGTTGATGTTATGACAGTTCAAATCTAATGTTTGCATTTTTCAGTCACCCTTTCTAATCAAGTCTCCATAAATAATCTGATTAAGATATACTAATCCCTGATTTGATGCCTTGTGCTGATAAGCAAGTGCAGATAGTGTGCAGGCTAGTTTAAAGTCGGGGCTATGTCTAAACAACCACTGCTTCAGTCAAATCTTTTGAATCAGTTCCTCACATTACACTGCTACTGAAAGCTAAACCACTTTTGTACCAGAAAATGTGGTATCCACCTTGGGCTCTTCATTTTCAACTTTAGAGACTTGGTAAAGGATTAAAAGAGAGCATAACTGGATGCTGATATCTTCTAGGGATTTTGAATAGCAGAATAGTGCTCTGCTACCTACCTACCTACCTACCCCACACACCAGGAACTTCTATGGTTCCATGGAATCAGGTGAAAAGACAGTTCTGCATTCTTCTTCACTGGTTTTCCCCGGAGTGTGGATAAGCCCAGACTCCTGGCCCACACATAACCCATCCCTAACATCAAAATCAGATCAGTTTAGCCCTCTCCCTTTAAAGTATTTACACACAGCTGCATTCCGTCCTTGTTCATACAAGCATGGATGAGAGGTTTGCCAATAGCCCACTTCAGACTCACAGGGTCAGCCACAGGCACAGCAGCCAGCAATTCTTCTACTCTAAATTGTTCATGGACCTGACGCTTAGTACCTCACTGGCTCACTCAAGAGCTGTATGCCCAGGCATACTTTTGGCAGGCAGTTCACCTCTTGTTTTCAGTGGTTACTCTCTGTGCTATTTTCTTCTTCTCCAAATGATTCAATGCTTGTTGGGCACCACTTCACTGTTCCACCATGCTTTCTCAACTTTGCCTCTTCCTTCTTCTTCCTAGTGGCTTGCACTATCTCTTGCCTTCTTTATTGTATCTTCTGTCTCCTCACCTCATGCCTGTTAGAGTTCCTTGTTCTCTTTCTCACAGCACTGTTCCCACCATCCTCCTGCTCTTTCTGTCTATTCCAAGCAAGATTTTATTTCCTCCTGGCCACCTGTCTTACTCAACCTTTGGCACACTTTCCTGCCTTATTCTGTTCCTTATTCCATGTTCTTCCATACCTCTGTTCCTCCATGGTTTGCTGCTTGATCCTTTCTTCTGTACTCATGCTTCTCCTCCTTCTCCACATCTTCACACATTCCCAGAAGTCACCTACAGTATCTGGCTGTCCTGCTTGGTGTAGACCCCTGCAATTAACACAACCCCATTTCTGTGTTGGCCTTTCCTCTTCTTCTTCATGCTGACTGTTAACATGCCTAGGAAAAAGTAGCTGGAAAATCAGATTTCTCTTTTCCTGTTCAGCTCACTTCAGAGTATCTCTTCATGCTATTATACATCATATGTGAGTCATTTTCTCCTCAAATCTGGCTCCTCTAAGTCAAAAACTTTTCGCTGTGTTTCTCAAAGTTATTAAAACATTTCTACTGTGAATACTTTCCCTGTTCCCTCGAACATTATTTTTCCTTTTTGGATGTGTCTGATGTAAGTTTGCTTTTAAAGTCCTGAGGGATGTTCCTGACATGCTCTAGGTTTATTTACTGGCTTGTGTACTTAGGTTGCAGTACTGCTTGGGACTTATTTGCACTCCCAAATCACAAATACAGCTGATAAAATTCAGGTCCACTGCAATCTGCAACAATATTTCTGGTTTTTATAATGCTGATTAGCAACTAAAAGTGAAATTTAATTGCAGATAGCCCTCTTCTACTCTCTCTCTGTCATTCTAAATTCCTCTTGCAATAGTGAGCCTGAGAAATGCCAAAACCAGGATAACAGGAAGAATGCAAAGAGAGAGGTGGGGAATCCTAAAGGAAAAAGTTAACAAACTAAAAAACAAAAACCAAAAAACAAATAAAACCCAGCCAAACAACAACAAAAACAAACCAAATCAAACCAAACCAAACAAAAACCCCAAAAACATAACAAACAAAACAAATAAACCAAACAAAAATCCCCAAATCAATCAATCAATCAAACAAAAGACAACAACAAATAAACAAACAAAATAAAGACAAAAAAATCCCAAACTCAGAAAAGAAAGCTTACACTCAGCAATTGCTGTCTACATCTAAGATCTAAAACCCAGGCTTATTGCATTTTCTGAAGCTCAAAGCAAAACCCTGGGCCTATTATGTAGGCCCAGGTGTTGACATGTTACCTGATTTTTGAAAATTCGTCCTCTCTGTCAAAGTGAAAATATTTGACTCAGTGAGGCTCGTAGAAGCCTCTTTTCTAGTTAAAGTACAAAAACACTTACATAAGTCACCCTTATGGCAATATACTTCTATCCATCTCCTCAGACTTTGACACAAATTTAAAAAAAACCAAAAAAAACAAAACACCAAGGACTGTTTCTCCTAAGTTTTTTTGAATTATAAAACTGTATCTTATTTTTTTTCCCTATTATGTGTTAGCTGAATCTGGGGTAAGAGTATCATGTTTGCGAGAGCACTTAATTTGGAAAAAAGGGAGCATATATTTGAAAAAATGTTCTAAAAAATTAGAGCAGTACCTGCAAATTTTATTTAACAAGGTTTCCTAAAAGCTGTGGGTCATAGATCTCCTCCTCATCTGCTTTTTTTCTGATTTGCAACCCACAAATGTACTGAGGACAGAGCATGAGATGCTGTTATGATGTGTACTGCCTGTCTTTGAACCTTATGGCACATAGCAAATCTACAGCTGTGTCAGGTGACCTTGATGGAGGATAATAATTTAAATAGCCAGAATAGAAAGGAACAAAATTTAATCTAGGGTGGAAATTATTGTCAGGGAAGGACATGAAGATTTCCTTTCCTTACTTATCCTGGCAGCCAATATATATTGGAATGTGTCTGGGTGGTTTGAACCTTAGTGTGGCCCCACCTGCATACTCAGCGAGCTTCAATCTCAGGCCATGGGAAACAGAATGTTAGGATGGGAAACATCTGTTTAAATTATGGTGAGAAAAAAGTGTTTACAGGTGTGGCTCTGCAAATGCTATGTTTATGTTACTAGAATGTTCCCCAGTTCTTTCCCCCTCATTGGTTGCACTTTGCTGCAGTAATTTACATACTCTTAATCCCAGTTTATGGTTGGACCCTTACCCTCAAACTCCACTCCATACCTAACCTATATATTTTCCAGGTCTTGGAGGCTTTCTCCTATACAATGCATGTGTTCTGCCCCATTGATCTTTTCTTCATTATTAAAGTTCTTTGTTTTTCAGAGATCCTCATCATTCCTGTCCCTACTTTACTTGGCCACATCCCAGATTGATCCAGTTCCAGGCTCGCAGACGCCGAACCGCAACAAATATAAAATCATTGGTTTCTACCTTACTATTTGTGGCTTTTCTGATGCCACCTAGATTGTCAGAGGTATTGCTTCAACAGAGTCTCTGATCTGCATCTGCATTATTCATTTGTTCTTGTTGACTTACAGAATTTTATTTCACATATACTTTTAAAAGTGTGCCTGCATTACAATTGTAATATCGATTGAAAGGCATTTTAAGAACCACTCAGCAGGTACTCCACTAAGTTGGAGAGCAGCAATCTCTACACAAAATGCCTCTTGCAGCCTAATTTCAACAATCCCACTCATAGCAACAGCTTTCCTAGTGGGTTGCAAACATCTGTAGATGTATTTGAGTACCTCCTATACAACTGTAACCACAGGCTTGAATAAATCTGTCTTTCTTCCTCTTACAAAGGTAGCCAATAGTGATTACTACTTATGGCAAATTGCTACACTTAAATTTTACTCTATTTTTATGACATGCTGCTACAATCCTTGCCACAGTCTGAGTGTAAAAACAGGGGAATGACTGTGTTTGTGTCTGCCACAGAAGTATCAGGACGGCCCACATATTGGCCCCAGGACAATCCCACCTGCAGCTTTCTATAATGCACAAAGATTTTACTAGGCCACCAATAAGAAAATTAATTTTGAATTTTTCTCTCTCTTCATTGCATCTCAGTTCTTTTTGTCTGTGTTTTGTGTGCAGTATGTACAATGCCACATACAAAGAGGAAAGTTATTTACCGTCAGGTAAGGAAATGTTTGTGTGTTTTGGGCACATTGAAGTATGTGGTTAGGTGCAAAGGAGGTATGTATGCTTCAGTGTTGCTTGAGATGGAAGCAGGTAGAATTACAGGAAGTACAGGGCAAAAAGGCTGGTGTGACCTTTTGAGAACCATGTGTAATGTTACACTATCAGACAGGAATATAATGTGAACAGACAAATGGAAGAAGAATTTTAACATGTCCTGTTCCTGAGACAGTTGCCAAACAGGCTGAGTAAAATCTGCCCACAAAAAAAAGCATGAGAAAATGCAGCCACAAGTTAGCCTGGATGACTGTATCACAATTAAATCATAATTATTTGAGAAGCATTATAGCAAAAGCAATATACCAAGATCTGTCTCAGTACAGCATGAGCTTCTTGCTAATACAGATCACATTCCAAATCCACTTCAGTCTGTGGCACACAGCCAAGTGGAAGAGTATCTGCTATGAGCTCATCGTCCTGGGGGAAAGGGGATGGGCTTCTGGAAGCCACCTACACTGAACAGCCAGTGCTGGCTGGGTGAGCCTCCTCACTCAGCCAGTGGCTCCCAGCAGCTTAAGGCCAGCTGCCATCTCTACACAGAGATGATTGTACAAAGGGGTGTTAATCAAAGGGTTTGCAACCACTTTCTGCCTCCAGCCTTCCTTGTCTCTTTTTCTTTTTGGAATTAACTCACCTGAGGCTACTTAAGTCACCCTTCACCCTACTCTTCTGCAATGGTAATGATTATGGATTGTTTATTACTCTCAAAATTTCTAGAAGTGCTTCTAGAAATTAGGGGCACTTAATTCTTAACTTCCCAAGGTTTTCCTCTTTCCATGTTTCTCAGTGCCTTCTGAACCTGAGAAATATATATCCCTCTACATCTCAGCACATAAACTGCATTGAGAAAAATGAGATACCTATTTTTTTATCCTAGCTGCAAAGGAGTCTGTGGTTCAGTTTTCAGGGAGTAGCAAATGAGGAAGCCTTGCCATTTGTACAGTTGTCTACCGTTTTCTTCCACTTTCAACTCATCTGTCACTGACTATGTAGGTAAACATAACTAATTTCTTCCAGTTTACAGTGAAATCCATTTCAAAGCCTGGTTGTTTTTTTTTTGTTTGTGATGTGCTGCAGAATATTGCACCATCACATACTGCAGTATTAATAATTCTTGTCCCCAGGCAGCATATCCTGAAAGATCTCTCCCACACCACATGGTTGCTGAGGCAATTGCAGTTATTTCAATGTGCAAAGCCTGTCATTTGGGTCCAGGAGCCTAATAATCAGAGGGTTAGCTCCTGCTGAATCCCCTGTGAGTCTTGAATAAACCTTGAATAAATCTTTTAAGAGTTCAGACTATGGAATCAGTGAGTTGATACCTTGTGATTAGCTGAAAAATACTTGTACCACCTGAAATTTAGACAAATTCTCACACAAGACCTGTGAGTTTACATTTCATGGTTTTCACTAAAATTTTTTAATTTGGACAAGTTCTTACTTTGTCTGGTTTTATGACACTGATTGTGCTTTCAGCTCCTGTCTGAACCTGTGTGAGTGACACCCTGTTTTATCAACCGGAAAAATTCCTCCTTTGCTGTGGCATTTTTTGCTGTTAGGTCCTTATGTGAAACACCTGCATGTGTCACCCTGCTTCTCCCACTCATGCACAGATCTGTGATAAAAGGAGCAGCTAAAAACACCACGGCCTCACATTTCTTGCTAGGGTATAAAAGCTGGTTTAATCACTAGATACCAAAAAGATGTAACTATAATCCTCAAACAGCTCCTGTTGTTTCTGGATCCTTGGGATTACTCGTGTTCTTTATCTCACAGAACTTGAGCTAGAGGGGTGTCAGCCAGCCCTGGAGCCATTCTAGCTCTTTGCCCAAGGTGGATCAGTGTTACTGCTGATGCTAAATTATACTGAGTTTCAACAGCTGCTGTGCAGCTCTCCAAGCAGCAGGGAGCTGCTGTAATGCTGCAGTCTTTTCCCATGATATGCCTTCCATCCAGAAGCAGTGGAGAGAAAAGACCCAGGTGAAATTACCTGTTACCAGCCATGCAGCAACCTGAGTACTCAGGGACAGGACTGGTACCTGAAATTTAGTTTGTACAGTACTACCTACAAAAAATTTCTGGTCTATTAAGCTATATCATTTCCTGAGCTCTGCCACCATTACTCACAAGTGACCTCACTGACCATCTGGGTGAGATGTAATTCTGTCCTATTATTATATTTTATGCATCATTACTTTC
Source organism: Cyanistes caeruleus (assembly GCF_971803275.1). Lineage (NCBI taxonomy): Eukaryota > Metazoa > Chordata > Aves > Passeriformes > Paridae > Cyanistes > Cyanistes caeruleus. The sequence goes on along the minus strand of NC_141732.1, from coordinate 8,736,404 downwards.
TCTTGGTTTTGTAATGTTGGTTGGAGATTTTTTACCAACATGAATCCCCATGAGAAGCAGCAAAAAGAAAGACAATACCAAACTGTGTTAGGGCAGATCTTGTCAACATCATAATCCATTCCTGAGAAGTGCAACACCCGCCTGCAGCACAGCACAGAAATACTTTTCTTTCATTATAGCTGACTGTGTTTGCTCAATTAAATTAATGCGCACAATAGTTCTGTCTAAATCAGAGCTTTCAGCTTTGTTTGCACAGGCAAAAGGAAACCTCAGCCCTTTCAACACATCCAAAAACTACCCATTCAAGCAGAATGTCCCAAAAGCAAACATTCTCAAAGGGGAAACCAGAATTTAAAACCTGTTAAAAACTTCAAGTTTCAATGCAATCTGTTTTGTGATCCCATTGTTTCAGCAGAAATTGCTCCAATATGCAGTCTAGATCATAGCCTTGAGAGATTTATCTTTTATTCATGGAAGAAACTGAGAGAGAAGGAAAAAGAGATGATCTGGCTGTTGCAGATTTCATTGTACACCTACTCACTCCTTGCTGCTGTTTCACTGACATAAGTGTGTTTTGTCCTTTTGCATCCATCACCATATGTCCTCTGTTCACAAACATGATCCTCAGGGAATCAAACAGCAAAGTACTCTAAATATCAGATATCCAGATTTGCAAGTGATCTGTCCCTTGCAGCATACACACACTCACTGTGTGCATGGCCCCACCACTGGCCAGAAGCAGGTTTTCATTCAAGCTCTAGACCTCTTTTCCACAGACCATGGGGATATAGGGCTTTAGATCAGTCTACCTTTGTTTAATTTGAGCATTATGATGTCAGTCCTGCTCAGTGCTGATGCAGGCAGCACCCAGACTGCACAAAGCCTTCCACAGCTCTCACCTGATTGCAAGGGTGAGAAGGGGAGCATCTTTTGTGCCCTACCGACCACAAGAGGAAACTGAGGCCAAGCCATGTGCCCCAAAATCCTTCTGTCCTCTCCTTCACTCCTCCACTGGCCAAGGACTAACTTCTCTGCAGAGGAAAGCTGAGGAGCAGCAAGGATTTGGTCTGAGCTGAGCAGGGGGAATACACCTTGGCAATGCACCAGCAGCCTGCAGTTGTCTGAGTGCCACATCCCCCTATTTACTGCAAGCCACCCTTGAACAGAGCAGGAGGAATGGAGGAAAAGCATAGAGATGCATTCTTCTGTGACTGTGGGCACCCTTTCTACCTTAACAGGGTAGGAAGCTTGGAGCTGTTTCAAGCTTCCCTTGCTTTAACTGGATGCATCATGTACCCAGAACCTTCTCATTGGTCTGGTTCCTAGGCTTAAAAAATCCCAGCCCTGCTGGGCAGCCCTGACTTCTAGCAGAGAAGTGATATTTTTGAAACAGAAGGCAAGGAGATTCCAAGGGAAAAACAGGATGCCTGATTGTGCACCTCAGGGAGAGACTGAGTAATGCCCAGTGGCAGTAAACCTCCGCTCACTGCTGAGAGAGACAACTGTGGACAAGGGAGGAAGGTAGAGAAATGACTGGAAACATCAAAGACAGTGGAAAATAAATAATTTTGTATTCTTCCACTGTATGCCACGCTAGAAAATTATTTTCCAGTTGCTACGTTCACTGGCATTAGACAATGAGTAAATTCAACCTTCTCTCCCTTTTAACATCTTACACTTTTGGCAGCTCACAGCAGTTCATTTGGCAGGCGTGTGCACCAAATGTGCCTTTCAGTCTTGTAACAGATGGAGTACATTACACACAGGACTGCATGCCTCACGTACAATATCTAACACTTAAACCAGGAAAGGACATCCAACAGATCCCACTGACCACAAAATTACTTCCATATTGCTGAAGGGAAGAATTTTATAAATGAGTTAGAAGCAAATATTCTCTCTCCTCATGGTAAAGAAGTGTGTTTTGCCTGACTCCAAAGCCTTTGTTTTCAAAGATGCAAACAATTTATTCTTGCACTCACATTTTACTTTGGATATGTCCTACCTGAAATCTAAACCTAAATAATTAAATATCCTGTGATCTGTTTACATTTGTGGTATCATTCTTTCAGAAAGAATGAGTTCAGGAAGAACAATAATTTTACTAGCTGTTTGGTTTTAGTGGCTTCTTTGCTATATGTTTATAAATCCCAGAATAAAATATTATCCACACAGAGTAGTCAGGGACCATAGGCTTTTGATTGATTTACAGAGTAAAATGTTTTACTCAATTCATATGTCAAATCTAAAGGTACTTAAGGTAATTTCAAGTACAACTTGCAGAAGATTTTCAAAAATACTCAGAAATTTGTTTCCTAAGTGCCCACAGCAGATAGGTTGATGAACCTAAAGAAGGCACCTTTTAAAACATGGCAGATACCAGGTGCACTTAAAGAACAGAGTGCAGAATAGAAAAATAACTGAAGGACAAAATATTAAAATATAAGCACTGATGGGTTTACTATTTGTATATTCAGAAACTGAAGGAGGCCTGAAATACAGTTGTGAATCACACAGCAAGTTAGAAACCACCACTGAATGTTTTATATATACTAAATGCATATGCTAAATTATACGGAACATTATATAGCATATATTATACACTCATGGGTGCTTTCTAACTTGCAGTGTGACTTGAGGTAAGATAGTCACTCCCTTCTTTGATTTCAGAATCTGTCAGGTGAGCATAAAAATATTTGTTGATATCAGTGGTCTAGCCTGAGGACATCCTGGTATTTGAACAGCAGTCATTCATGAGTCCAGTGTTACAGCTTTTATCACTGAATTATAGATAGTGCTGTCAGTACTTCAGCAACTCAAACACCAACATAAACCATGGACAAAATCCTGTTCTTTTCTCTGCAGAGCTGTAGTTAAGAAAGAGATTGGGGACCCATTTTCTCATCTGTGATCAATATTGTCTCATCTAGGGCAGGGTCAACTGTACAGACAAAGAAATTAAGTGTACAATGGATGCTGCGAGACTTCATCCCCTTGTAAATGTGGGAAAGTATTTAATTTCTGCCATTTTTATACATGTATATGTGACATGGGTCACATATACAAATACCATCTTTATTGGTATACATCCTGATATGAAATAAGTTTGGTATAAAGCAAAACATAACACTTCATTTGTGGATGTAGAAATGCATAGTTTGATCTGTCTGAAACCAGCTATCTGGTGGACAACTGCATATCTGATTAGACAGTAACTATACATACATGAACAGAATTGCAGTACAGAAAGGTTCAACAAAACATATTTGTTCTCATTTTATGGAAGATAACAATAGATCTTCAAGAAAACCTCCAGAGCCAAATACTATTCATCAAAAAATTCATTTCCTGCTGTCACAGAAACAGTCTTAAACTGAGCAAAGCAGAGGAACAAAGTTAATGTTGACTGAATTTTTACATTCCAAAAACTTACCCAGACCATGGAGACAAGATAAGAGACAGAGGTAAAGAACAACTCTTAATTCATGGAAAGAGAGTAAGAACTTAAAAGGAGGAATAGTCCTGTGTTCAGCCAAGCCTTATCTCTTTGCTCCAAGTACAGATGGATTTTATTATGCCAGAGACTAGAGCCAATAAAACAAGTTCACAAATTTCTGTACGACACAAAACAATGCTGTTTACAACAGCAGTATGCAGATGCATTACTTCAGTATAAATGTATAACAAACAATTTCAGGCATAAAAATTCAATCTTGCTTGAGAATTCAGTTGCACCTGTAAAACAAGTTAAATCAGAGAGGCAAATAAGAGTAGAGAGCACATCAGACGGGCTGTGATGAGTCCAAGCCTTCTCTCACACATGTGAATCTTCTTGGTTCTGCTGTGCTGTTGAATCTAGACAAGGAAATATTGCACCCCACAGACCCAGACTGCCTTCCAGGGGAGGGCTCTTGACTGTAGAGTGGCATTGGTAAGCTACTGAGGACTGGGGTGTTGTGGGGCTTTTCTAATGTTGATAATGTATATTGTTAATGTACAGTGTTAATAATGATTAATAATAATGTTAATAATTGTATGGACAAAGGGAATGATGACAACCCACTCAGCAGAGACAGAGCTGTGCTACTAGCAAAAATACTGCTCTAGATAAATTAGCAAGCCTGGGTTGCCTCAGATGTTTGCTTCAACAGGGGCATTGCATTCATGCATTAGGTTTATCTGACTTTCATTCACTATTAACACACAAGCCATCAGTCAGTTTAAGCAATGCCCCTCTGTGCTCTGAGGTGAGCTAAGCATACTGATTTCTTTATATCTAATTCCAGAAATAAAAGGATAAATATGTGCAATATCTAGAAAGGGGTGTAGGACTTGTGTGCATAGTTCAGGACTTGCTCTGCCTACCACCATGACTTGCCAAGCCACAGGGCAGGCCCTCTCAAGAGCCCATGGACTCTGTGTTGTGCATGTGCTACACTAAACACTCTGACCCATGGATATTGTCAGTGTTAGATGGAAAATGTCACAGTTTAAAAGCTGATGACTCTGCTGTCACCAAGCAATAGTGGCAAAAAAGGCAGCACATCCTCCCGTTTAGCAACAGCAGTTCACAACAAGAACTTTGATTTGATCTAGTAAGAATTTGGAGTATTAACAGCTGGGGTACAGGACAATCTCTTAAAAGATTTCTGATGAAAACTGCTGTATCTAGACCACCTAAAACCAAAAGGGAGCCTGAGTAAGAGCTCAGATAGCCATATTCCTACTGTTGGACCTATCTTGGAATACTGCAGGGGCCAGTTTGCAGGGAAATAGCTAAATATCCCCTTAAATTATCTCAAATAAATGTACACATAATAAAGGACACCTTTCCAACATCTGTGCTCTTGACTTTAGTTTCTAGTACACTGAACACAAACCTACAGTGTGGATTTGCTATGGGATTATTACTGGGATATAGACTGAAATATGACACCTTAAACAGAAAGCATCTTTAAAAAAACCCCACCATACCAAAATCAAATCAAAACAACAACAGCACAATCAAACATAACATCAACAAAACAGCATTGGTTTTAGTCAATTTTTATTCATAGTCACCAAAGCACTGTAAAAATAGTAATTACATAGCTATACAGCAGGCACGAGCACAGTAAAAATATTTTGGTTTATGTATTCTGAGGGTCTTAACCATCACCCAGAAAGAAGATTATTAAGACTTATTATTAAGCCTTAAGTCTTAAATTAAGACTATTATTAATAAAAATATCTCAGCATTTGGGTTTGTATTAATCCTGAAGGCCTCTGCTAAAGCTTTGTACAGGAGTGAAGCAACTACAAGCTTGAACTAGATCATATCAAATTACACTTGCTTTCTTTACAATCTATATTTCATTAATTTTTCTCTCCCTTCAATTTGATTTAAAGCACGTTTTTTAATACAGGCTCCATCAGTGCCACACTCTCAAAGAACATTTCCCATGATATAGAAGGTTTCCACATAGATGAGGGCAATGAAAAAAACATCTATTTCCAGTTTTGGTGAAATTCACTGTGTAGTAGTTACGCAGGTTTGTAAAAACAAATCATTTGAATTCTCCAGGCCCTAGACAGGTTACATTTTAGCAGGCTTCCATTTCATCTTTCCAGATATTTGACAGAATTCATATGACTTTCTGACAGCTAAACTCAGTGTTGTTTTGAACTATTATTCCATTGCAACCCTGCCTCATCCTCCTCTATCTGCTTAGCCATCCTCCATCTGGTGTGGGTAGGGATTTCAAGACCAAGTGCAGCTGCTTCAAAGGGTGATCACTGCAGCTGACAAACTGGAATAGGAGCTGGATGTGGACCGAGTTTTATATTGTTGCTGTGATGGGCTGCAAACAGCAGTGGCTAAAGTGGCTTCACTGGTCCTCATCCAGATGTTTGCCATAAAGTTGGTGATCTCCAGGAGGGGAAAGCTGGGAGAAAGGGGTTGACAATATGACTTCAACACTGAGACTCACACTTGCTGCTCCAGCCCTGTTATATAAAACTTACCTATTCAATTCAATTCCACTCCCACTTAATAATGTCTTCTCACATTTTTATCCTTCTTTATCATGTTAAAAATACCTTTGGACACAGATTTTAAGAGTTTAGATCTCTCTGTTGTTATTCACACCTTACTCACCTTATTGTACTGCAGTGTGATCTTAATGAGTTTCCTCTTCCAGACTTGAAAAGGTGATGATGGATTTGATTTTCAATCATACCACTTCCTGAGAGTGTGTGGTTACTAACAGTCTTTGACCTTAATGAGTTGTCTGTTGGATTCCAGGTGGCATTTAACAGCATAAACTCTGATCTGAATAGTGTGAAAGCTGTCCATTTGGAAAAATTACTCTTTCCTTATGGGATAGTGTTAATGCATCTGCCAAAGGTTCTGGTCCTTCTGGAACTCTGAAAAAATAAAAGAAAGGGAGTGATGGCAGGTATTTTCTTCTGTGGCCTAGCTCCAGGACTTCTTCATCTTTCAATAAAACCTGTCTGGAATTTCTTAGACCAGTACAATGGGTATTGTTAGACACTGAATTAAATCTCATTGAACCTAGTTCAGACATCTCCCCTCGCTGAACGGGCAAAGGAATTTTGTTGCTATAGGTGAAAGGGTTTTTTCTTATGCTTTTAATTGAAGTTTGAATGGATGCTGGGTGTGGAAAGTCTCTGGGTTCTTTTCCTCAAGAGTGGGATTAATGAGCAGAAGAGAGATGGTTTTGGTGTTCAGACTCAGTTGTTTATTTTCTCTTATCTATATTACATTCTCACAGAATTCATTCTCAATCTCACAGAGAGTGAGTTCACCTGCACACTATGCTAACAGCCTAGACCATGGAACCCTAGGTATCTCTTCCTAAGGCTTTTTAAGTGTCAGCTACCCAATGCCAACTAATTTATTTTTACTTTTAACCTAATAACCAAACACCCGTGTTCCACATTGCAGATTTTTCTATCCAATCACACAATATTACTAAAATCCATGAAGGAGAAGGAGAAAGAGCAAGGCAAGTTAACACTGTAAAACCTCCCTCTTGTTGCATACATATTACTATATTCTAAAACCTTAAAGTCTAAATTTTCCTCCAAATGATATGACACACTTCTATTCAAATGACACACTCGTGGTTTCATTGATAGCAATTTTGGAAGCTTTTTCCATGGCCTCATGTCAAACACAGTGTTCTCTTGTGGTTCTGTGCCTCTCAGCATAGAAAGCATGAAATTCTCTGTGCCCAGGGTTCCAACAGCTGGACACTCAAGTCAGAAAAAAAAGGATATGGAATAGAACAAAATAGCACAAAAAAAATCACATTGTCTTGGGCATAGAAAGAGGTACAAAACCAGGGTTGGTCCTAACCTAAAAGATTATGAAGAGGATATTATTTGATTATTCTTCTGCTTAAAAAAAAAAAAAAAAATCAAAAAAAAAATCAAAATCCAGATTTTCTGTATTACTGCAAACAAACCAGAACAAAGTAACTCAGCTCACTGCTTGGTCTCTTTCCCTCCCTGGAATATCCTTAAAAGCCCCAAATGTTTTCTAGTCACTTGGACCAAAAGGAAGGCAATTATGTGTGCTACGTCTTTTGGGAAGAGAGAGAATTTGTGTGGGTAGATCTATTCCCTGCTGTTCTACATTTGTTCGTGTTTCTGATGGGTGTATTATGGTTAATTAAGCTTTACATAATTTGTTATTTAAATAATTGCTAAATTATTTAATTGTCATGTAATTGTAGGGTCTAGATCTGGAAACGGATGGAAAAAGAAACAGAACAGTTGCTCATGGAACAATTTTAGTCAGGTGTTTTATTTTTCTCCCATTTTCTTTCTCTTTTTTCCCCACTTCTCAGGACATGGGTGACATTCCATAACGTGACCCCGACTATACCTTTTCTTGAATTATGTGAGTTTTCCATCTCTCTTACTACAACCAACACCTAATTATTACTTGGAAACAGCTGGAAGCCTTTTACAAAAGAAAAGCAGGGAGGAAATGAACAAGACAGCATGTTTTATACTCCACCCAAAAGACCAAAAGCTTTCTCTCTTCAACACACCTGCACATGAGCCTCTGTTGTAAATAAATTCATGGTCCAAATTCAAAGAAAAAATAAATCAAACATAATTAAAAGAACTTTACAGATAAAGCTTGAAAGTTATTTTAGCTTTCTACATTTCCCGTTATTGACTCCTACCTGACCTGTTTGAAACTAAACATCTTTATTTAAAAATAAATACAATTGTCATTATCAAAATGATACTTTGATTCCCCTCCATGGATCTTATCTCCACACATGGTGGCTTGGACACCTGTTTAGTGTCAGCAAAAGAGCCTCTTCCTTTCTAAAAAGAGGGGAGAGCCAAGGATATAATTACTATAAATGTTGCATGGAACACAATTGTCTTACACTTTCCAGCTTTTATTTTTCATGATAAACTTTCTTCTCTGTATCTTACTCGTCTGGGTAATTTCATGGTTTCTACACTTGAAGGGGGAAATGAAACTAGAATTCCGTCACAGGTGTTGACTGATAAAGATAGAAATAAAGTCTATTTTTAGACCTAGCTAACTAATAAGTTTAATTATCACTAATGTTCTCAGACTCAGATGTTGTGATAATTGCAATGGATGGTCTGAAATGCAATAAACAGATGACAAGACATAAAATGTTACATTGATGTACTCAAAGTTTTACTTCAATATATTCTATCAACTTACAGGAAAAAAAGAGAAAACTTCAAATCTCACAAATTAAGCTTTTTGAAGAAAATTGATGGAATTAGGTTTTATCCAAACTACCACTTGAATCACTTGATCTTTTACACTAACAAATACAAGAAAAGGACTTTAATAACACAAAACCCATAGAAAGTGATTAGCACTTGGGATATTTTTGATATGTCCAGCTTCTCATCTTGTTCACATTTATCCTTTCTTCAAGTGGAAATCACTGAAGTTGTCCCTGCATATGGTTTAGTCCAAGCTCTTACCCAAAGCAAGTCTCCAGAGAGCCTCCAAGTTGGATTAGGTTGTTTAAAGTCTGGCCTACAGTGAGAAATCTCTAGGGATCAACATTAAACATCTTCATAAGACACCTTTGCTAGTGTTTAATCACTCCCACAATTAACAGTTTTTGCCTTACACCTACTTAGACTTTTTCTGAAAGCTAGGCCTGTCGTCTTTTTGTCCTTCAAGCTCAGACCCCTGGGAGCAGTGGGGTTTCATCCTGTAAACAGCCCTCATTCTGCAGCTGAAGAATCAAGTCTTTTGAAAATTGAGCCAAACAAACCGACTACCCTCAGTTTGAGAACATGTTATGTTCTCAAAGCACCTGCTGCTGACCTTACATGAGTTCTGGCAAGAACTTTCCTGTACTGGGGTCCCAAAATGCGATATACTACTCCAGTTGTGGCCTCATAAGTGTATAAAGTGAATACTCACTTTATGAAGGCAAATGAATTCTGGCTAATGAAGCCCATCTTTCATACACAATGTTCATCTTACCATGCTGCTTGTACTTAATATTTGTCACTACAGGCACACAGGTTCCAAACAGGCCAAAACCTTGGTTTTGTGTACAGCCCAGCTGAAATAAAACCTATGCTATCACTCCTTTAAAAATATTATTAAACAAATGTTAAATATAATACCTCTACAGAGGTCATCTGATGAGCAGAATAAATGCAGATGTCCAAATCTAATATCACAAACACTTAAGCCATGAAAGTATTGTTATTTCAAAAGGCTGTTCTAACCTGAAACCTCCAACCCCTCATAGCACACATAAAAGAATGGTTATTTCCAAAATAGCCTCAAGTTAGAAACTAGATCAAGCATTGGACTTTAAACTAGTTTAAGGATGATGTTTTACTACCATTAGTCTGAAATGCTACTTTTCTCTGAACAAACACAAGTAAATTGGACACTGCTTTTTGCTAGCAGTTTGAAAGGTGTAGTACACCATGGAACATTTATTTTGGTCTGCTCAGGTAATTGTAGATAGCTCACTATGGTAATTTATTTTTATTATATGAAAAGCTAGTGTCTTATTGAGTACAACTTCCATCTACACAAAATTTGTTTCAAGGTATTTCAAAAAGTTGTTCTCTTCTCTTCAAATTCTTCCTTTCTTCCTTACAAGTGCACTGTATTCTTCTTACTAAACAGAGTTTTTATGTGATCTATTTAAACATGTTGTTGCTAGTCTTCTAAACAACTAAAGCAAAGCCTCTGGAGAAGACAATTTTCTTTAACTCCCTTTACACTATCTTTTCTTAAGCATAAGCTACTTGTCTTCTGAGCAAGGTCTCTCAAACACCAAGTTCTGAAAAAGGAAAATTGTTTATTTTGTTTGTGCTATGACCATTTTCAGGATCTGCAGTGCTGTCTGTATGAGATCTCTTTCAGACAATGTTTTTTCAAAGTCTGTTTAAGAACAAACAATGATTTTGAGAAAGGTTACAGTAAGGTAGGGATTGAACTAGTAGTTTGACAGATCACCTGCCAAAAGATTACAGAGAATCAATAAGTGATTACTTGTATGATTCTGAAGTCAAGCCACATCTTGCTGTGGTAAGAGAGCACAGCCACAAAATGAAAGATAGACAAGATTTTTACATAAGGCAAGTTCTGTTCATGCTTACATCAGCTGAAGCTGCACAGTTTTTTGTCTCAATCTAGGAGCAGGAAAAAAAAGTGAGCAAACAGTGGTTCATCTATGCAGAAAAAGCCTGCATCACTGAGAAAGGCACATCAGGGAGGGAAAAGACAATCCTTGTCATTAATTTTTGCTTATCAATCAGCATCTTAATTTCCATCTCTTGAAGTTCAGCTCTTCAAGCCTGTTGCTGTTAGCCCTGCAACTACATGTCCAGAAAGGCTGGTCAGTGTCATAGAGTCAAAAATTGTTAGAGACATTCTCCATCGAGGGAAAAAACAAAAAAAAACCAAAACATCAACAAAATCACAAGGCTTTTTCCCTGTACATTAATAAATTTGCATATAAAGTTGCAGCTATGTTAGGAAAACCTTTTGACTCAGCTAAACTCATTAACATTATACTGGCAAAATCTTTCTATTGGTCCTATTTATAGAATAGCTCATACAGGAATGGGAGCTAGTAAAACAAACTCATCTTCCAGGAGTTTGAAAGGTGGCTTTTCAGAGCCACCAGCTACTCATCAGCCACACTTCAGCAGGGCAACATTAATTTACACCACACCTAACACCAGTGACTTGGTACACCCAATCTCACCAGCAAGGAACAGCCCTAGTGGAAAAACACTTCAAAAATTCAGGTAAATTAGAACAACAGATATGGGGGAAGAAAAAGCAGCATGAATAGGGGGGTAAATGATCACAAAGTCACAAGAGAAATCAGAGACAAAAGGTTTTTTTCCAGTTTTTTGTCAGACAAAAGGCATTTTTCACTCTTAAATGAAACTTGTTCAGGTAACTTGCCCATGAGAACCGTTCAGTTTGAAGAAATTCACTTGGAGAAGTGAATCTGCATTCTAGATTAAAACTGTGAATTCACAGAAAATTTACCTTCCGTGACTTCAGTCCAGTATATTTAATACTTACTAACTCTTAAGAAAAAAAAATGTTGACAATTTTTAATATAATATGAAGCAAATTACTATGGTCCTCATGAAAACAGACTACAAAACCAAGCAGCCTGAATTATTCACATTTCATCAATTTATTTAAAATACCTGGCTGTATTTCATCTTCAGTCTTAATAGAAGCAGCCATTTATATACTAACTTGTTCATAGATCAATTTTTACACCTATCTGAAAACAAAAAAGATAAACAAAATATACTGTAAAAATTTCTTACAATTTTTAAATTGACTAGAGAAAAAATAAACCCTAACTTAATGACTATTCCCAAATGTACCATATTCTACTCATGACAGAAAAGTATTTCACTGCATAGATCATGTTTGAAGCATTAAGGTCATATATTGTCAGATAAACTGCTTCCTAATTATGCCCAAGTGACTAATTCAGTCCTTTTGTTTTTTATATTCAACAACTATTATAATAAATGGATGCACAGACAGGAATGTCTCCCTGAAGATGGTCTGTTAAGTGAACATCCAAAAATTAGAAGTATTCAGATCAAAAACATGAACTTAAGAAAAAAAGGGTATTTTTTAAGAGAAACCTACCTGATGCATAGGGAAAAGCAACACACCCTTTCATGTGACTACTTTCCTCAGCCAAAATTAATAAACCTTTTCATTGCCATATATTAAATATGTGAAGGACTCAGAAATTCCATTAATAGAAATTGCTCACCAACTTATTTCAAATAATAGAAAAATACAAGGAAACCATAAGTAATTCACACTTTATTACAGCAAGAGAACATATGCATTGGATAAAGAATTTGAATAGAATTATTGTCTTGCATCTCACAGTTCAAGTTTCCATGACAACTTTTCTTTACTCATGAATAGCAGGTTTGAAGTAGTACCAAAGTATGATTAAAATGTACTCTACATTTTATTTGAGCTTATCAAGAAAGATCCCTAGTAAAGAGAAGAGAAAATACATGCTTATTACATTCATTTTACAAAATACCTGAGTGTGCACTACAAAAGACTCCACAAGGGTGATGTGATGGTAATTATTTCAATTTAAACTCCTGACTGCTAGCAGTAGTGGCACATACTAAAAACCTATGCCTACAAAACATTTAATTACCATAACTGAGGCTAGTCAAATTTATTTCAAATATGACAAGATTTTCTTGCAACTGCAGTGTCTCCACATTTACCAGGTTTAATCATGAAAACTGCACAGGAACTCACACTCCTGGTAACTTCAAATAGCCAGCAGTAGAAACAGCAAGTTTCTCATGTGAGTGGAGTGCTAAATGGAAGGAAAAAAATGACAGTGAAGTATCTTTTGGTGACTGTGATGTCACTGATGATTAAACTAGTTCAAAAAATATTATGGTTTCGGGGAACCTTTGTATTCAAAAATGCCCCAGCTTTTGAGGATGACAAGATTAAAAGAAATGAAGCAAGGAGCATTACCACATAAATAAATGAGTTGGACTTCTTTTTCAGGATAAATTCTTCTTACACAAGCCCCGTTCTCTGGGTTCACCAATTTCAAAACCTCCTATTAGAATTAATAGGGCAGGTTTAAAAGACAGAATTTGCAATTATCGCAAAAGAAATATTCAGCTTTTCCCAGAGGATACATATCCTTTTCTACAACCTTAAGGAGCCCTGGAGACAGGTGCAAAGACACATGAGCTTTCTCAGCACAGCGTATTAACTCAGGCTCAGAGTCATGGTAATGAAGCCATATGATCTGCAGGCCAAAGCTGGCCCAGTTCCAGGCAACTTTAAGTGTCCTCATGGAAAATGTATTCACCTTTTGTGTCTGTCCATAAAAATGGCACTCACAGACAGTATTTCAGCTTCAGGTGTTCGTTCTGCTCATCACAAATTTTTGAAGCTCAGCATGAACTTCAGAGCTGCCCACATTTAAGCATCAGCTACATCGAATCGTGGGAGCAGAGCTCTTCATCCGAGTTTGCTGAGTTCACATTTGAAAAGACTGGCCACGGTCACTGGTTTTCAATCTGAGGTTTGCACTATTTCTAACTATGAAAACCAGACCTAGACTCAACAGGCCAAGGCTGAGAATAAAAGGCATGTCTACCAGAGTGCTTTTTAGAGGATCTGCAAGGTGGAGAACACTGGCAACTCTTCCCAGAAAAGTACTCTGTTCACTGCCCTGGAGCATCACTCCACATCTCCCACCAGCTGTACTGAGACTTCTCATTCCACTAAGTTACTGAAAATACAGCTCGTGTGCAAATATTTCTGCCCTCTATTTGTCAGTAACATCTTCCTCTGTGACAAAGATCTTGTGCATAGCCCTGCTCCTTTGCTTTCTGTACCTGCATAGGCAAGGTGTTCTCTGTCACCTCGTGCTAATAATATTTACTCACAAAAGATTGTCACCAGGAACTACTTCAATCTGTTGCAAGAAATGCTAATTTCGAGTGTTTCAGAGTGTTTGCCTGAGGAATACATTTGACCAGTGCATGTCACTTACTTGTGAAAGAACACATCTTTAAGTGCACTTAACCACCTTCTGTTGTTATCTTTTGTCCTTCTCCCAGAGACATTAAGATGCTAAAATCTAAGATAAAAAGTATGTTTGTCACATCACATTTGTACCACAAAAGGACTGTGCTTGACAGTCTGTGTACAGGATTCCTCAAGTGATGTTTAGAATGGCTGATTCACTCACATGAGTCAAAGTCACAAGAGTGAGATGAAATCCCAATTCAGAACTGTGTTGACTGATGTCAACAAAAGAAAACAGTATGAACAAAACACAGAGCACAGTTGAGTCCTGAATAGCCAGCTCTAGTATTTTAAAGACAAGCTCAGTTGTCAGTTGTTCTTCTATCACATACACAGTTGTATCAATGGTAATTTCTGGGGAAAAAAAAAAAAGAAAAGAAAAACAGTATTAATAAATTTTAGTATTACTAAAAACCAGCCAAGGTCTTATGTAATTCCTCATGTCATCTTACTTCTATATACTACACACACCATATGTATAAAAATAGGATTTGTGAGCACTAAAATATGACAATGTTTCATAGCATCTGCAATTCTTTCCTCTTACAGTGTTTTTTCTTGTGTATCTTGTGTTCAAATTACTGTACTAGAGAAATTTTTAAGTCATCAATAAGTTATACAAGCTACCTTTTCTAAAAAAGTTATGGATTTGATGTTTTCAGTCTTTTAAAATATTAGAGTTGTCAAAAATACTAAACATTGCAATTTTAGGGCAAATATTTGCTTAAAGAATCCAAAGCTAGAGCAAATACTGGATTAAATTACTTTAATAATGGCTCATGAACATAGACTATTTTTGAGAAAAAAGATTTCTGTATAACTAATTTTTAGAAAAGTGAAGAAAATGTTTTCTTGTCATGCTCTCTTCTTCCTGTAATCATTTGTTGTGTTTAGAGATTTCAAAATTTTGAGTAAACCTCATAGGTGATAAATTAATAGAAACTGCACATTATCACGATCACAGTCACTGGATAAATTGTAGGGGGTCAGACAGATTACTAATCTTGTATTCATATTTTTATGTATGTAGAAGGCATAGAATGGATCATGGGCCAGTCTCTCTGTTTAGGTTTTACCTGAAAAATACTTCAGTACTGCAGCACCATACAAGAATGACTGGTCTAAACAGGAATTATATTCTTTTTTCCACAACATAATTTGTATTTTATGGAATTACACATCTTTATAAAACAAAATTCCAAGGGTGTGCTTATCAATATTAAAAATCCAGAGAGTTACATTTGTAATATTCATTACCTGTATGTGCCACCTTTTCAAACAGACCTAAACATACTTCCTGCAAGTGACCTTTTCTATCAAGACTTTAGTGAGATAAACACATGGTGACTATCTTCCTTTAAACAAAGGCTTGATTTTGGTGTCTTATCTGTACAGGAAAGCACACAAACAAATAAACTTCAGTCAACAGTCCCACTAACTCCATTTTGTGAAAATAATTCCACGAATCATAATGTACTGTTGCAAAAAAGTCAGTAAACCTTGGCATCATTACTGTTTGGAAATCCTGTCTAAATAGAGGCTGTCTTCAGCATGGAAGTGAAGAGATCTGGCTCTGCATGTTTTTAATTTTATTTTCTTCCACACTGAATACAGTAAATCTTGCATTAAAACAAAACAAAATAAAACCATTTTACAAGCTCCTTTAAAATTATATTCAAAGCTGTACGTATTTGCTTAGAGATAAAAACAAAAAGAATGAAGAATCTGTTTTAAGGATTCCACCACTTATGGGAAAAACTCCATTACTCCATCACTCCCCCACACTATGAACCTTCCCAAATATATATTTGTATTTAAATTTATATTTAGATTTTTTTTTTATTTATTTTACTTATTTATTAATACCAAGCCCTACATATCATCTTCAGCATCTCCACCATCTGTTAGCATATATCACCAAGAAGGTACTTGTCCAGTAAAATTAATTTCAGGGAGTTGTGTCTTTTCCTTCTTCTCAGCTCACAGTTCCATTTGTGAAGTTGTGCAGTGCTTCACTTAAATCAAAACACACCATGATGGAATGATGTTGCATAAAAAGGCGCATCCAAGGACACCATTTTATGATGCAAAAATACAGTTTGGTTTATGATACAGCATAGCAAGTGTTTCTGAAGTTCTCCCAGATAATTTCAGAGCAAGCAAAAAGGTGTGTCCAAATTTTCAATTCACTTAAACCAATACATAAAGGTCCTTCTCATATATTCATTCTCATCTTATTATGGTATATATGAGCTTCTGTTTAGTATTACAATCAAGATGATTTTCCATTCTGATGTAGTATGCTACTGCCAAGAATGAGTCATCTTAATCACATGGAATTTTAAGTGGCTAGTCCTTGCTTTTTGGGCTGAATAAATTAAGTTTTCTGCAATCCTCACCTGCCATGACCCCTATTTAGCATAACTGTTTATCTTTCTAGTCTCAGATAATTATAATAAACAAATGCACAGTTTCTGATGTGACTTAACATTTATGCAAATCTGCAGTTTGAAACTGAGTTCAGTAAAGTAATCCCATAGGCAGAGTGACATAAGTTTAAAAATATTCCCTGACTAGAAACAGTGCTTTCTCTGACTTTATTTTAACTTAATCCTAAAATAATACAGCTATCCCTCTAAAACTCCTTGAGTTAGGGTTTCAGTGTTAGCTCTGATGCATTGTTCTACATAAACAAACCAAACCAACCAAAGCAATAAAAACAACACTCAGAGAGAGAGGGGAAAGATGCTTAAGAACTAATAGAATGATGCCCTGTCCCTATCTGTTTTCAAGTGCATTTTTTCTGGAGATGGTCAGAAAACAGCATTTTTGCCTGCATTATGAAATCTTTCTAGCAGTCACATAGCTTATATTGCTCCTTTAGAAGCTACTTTATTCTCTACTTTAAAACCCATATTTGAGCATTTAGTTTTTCTTTCAGTAACAAGCTTGTCTTCTGTCTAAGTGCTTTTCACTCCCAGGCAAACTGAAATCTGCTTTTGCTTTCAATTTTTAAACATATATGTAACAATATACAAAAGCAAGTATGTAACTATGTAACAAAAGCAATTTAAAGGATGCAAAAGTATGTGGACATGTTTTCAGTTTACCTTTAAATGCAGAATTAATTGTATCTCTCTATTTTCAAATTGCTTACTTTCTTAGGCACAGATCTTGCATTTATATGCATTTAACCTTTAGCATATAATTAATGGCACTGTTGCCCTGCAGGAATTCAGGTAATCTGATAACATTGTTTTCACTAACTCTTCACTAACTCTTCACTACAGATCAGGTTTTCAGAAAACAATATCTCAAAGTTGGAAATGATAATTTTAAGGATTTTATTCACATCTAGGACAGTAGGGCTACATTTTTTTCTGTGTCTACTGAGTGGTCTTCTGAGCACTACTGGAAACAAAGAGGTATATCTGGGATATGTGAAAAAAGCCCAGACTTAACAAGTAACTGTAATTTGGACCCTGCATGTTACTTGGCTTATCTGTAAACAATGAAAAAGGAGTTTAGATTCAAAAATAGGAAAGCCTTTCCATGAGCAATTTAGGATTTGGAAAAGCATCTCCAGCATGAGCATTAGGCTGTGCCAGAGAACATGTTTGGCTAGGCTTCAGCATCGACGCTTATCAATTTGCAGGGCTCACTCTGATGCTGCCATTTCAAGGGCAAGTGAATTACCTAATAACCATGTTTGGGGCTGTGTGCAGTGGGCACTGGCATCTCTACCCTGCTGTAAAAGTTCTCCTGGAGATGACCAAGGCAAGCTTTGCAGGGGTAAATACAATTGCAGCAGCATGGGGTTCTGCTCAATCTGCCCCACAAATAAACCCTTGTGGAGCTGTGTTCTGCAGTGCTGCATGCTGCTAAAGCTACCTCATTCCTCCATAGCAGTAAAGAATGTTTTAGTTTGTTATGATTGAATATCATTAACTCTTCTGTCTTAATGTTCTCTAATGTTCCCCATGTAGATCTGACCAGTCCCATAAGCCAGCAGTTCTGAGGAAAGATCCTGTTTTACATTTCTCATTGGATCAATTTCTGTTTTGAAAATACTGATTTTCTCATTACCTGAAAGTGCAACTATTACAAGGTGTTCTGTGGGTAGCAAAACTAAGAAGCAGGCTTCTTAGGGTTATGTCCTTTATTCTCAACCTTCAGACAACACCCTCACAAAGGCAAGAAATAGAGCATGGAGCAGCTAACATCCAGCTGCCAGCTGGTTAATGTGCTGCCAAACACAACATCTAACACCTGAGTTGTCTGTATTATTTCTTTCAGTGACACCTTTTGCTTGTAAAAAGTCAGCTGTTTTCTATAGGAGAAAATCTATAGGAGAAAAGTTTCTTTAAAACAATTATTTTAAGTGTAAAATCTGCAATACAAACCAGGAATGAAGAAAACATTCTGCTACAGACACTATAATATCCATTCTCTGTTAGCTATGCCTGTGTTCCAGCTGTTTGATTGCTCAAGCACCAGTTACCTATTGTCTGCTTCTGGGTTGTAGACACTTCCTGGAATACATTTCTACTAGCTAGTGTTTACCACATATTAGCACACACAGAGATTTCAAGCCTTGCTGCCCTTAGATCTCTTCTTCACATAAACAGAGAAAACCTGAAATTTTTTTGTTATCTTCAAACATTCTGCTTTCTGTTCATTAGAGAGAGGAACACAGCACATTATATTTGATAATTTGTGGGGTTTTTAAGTAATTAAGTAATAACAGACTATCTGACTTATAGCCAAACACCGAGGAAGCTCCCTATGAAGAGCTACAGCGATAGCTTTCTGAGAGCCAGACCATTACACATTTGAGAGGTACACAGATCTATTCTCCTGGCTACTTATGTTCCTGCCCATCTGTTGCAGTGGCAAGGTGCCTGCTTATAGGCAGACATGTCCATTTCAATAAAGCAAAAATAACAATTGTCAAGAACAAAAGAGCTTCCAGGTGACGTAAAACTTCCAGCACTTGTACTTCCACAAGGAATCCCTCCTCAGTTGCAGCAAAACCATATGCTCCTCTCACACCACTCCCAGTGTGCCAAACTCTGTTGGTAGGAAGAAAGGACACCATGAGTTCACAATTGCCAGGATGACAGACTGAATACAGCAGGAGGAACCTGAGAAGTACGCTAAGACAACATGTGCTGTTCAAACACGCCACAAAGAAGCACAACTGCCATCTGTGGCTCGTAAAAGCATTCACAGCTGAAGTGTCTCAGTTGTAACTAAGACACTCCAGTTGATATTCTCTACCTTCACATTCAAACAAAAACTTTTTCTTTTTTTTTTCTTTTAGTGATATACTGATGTCTCTTAGGCAGGTCTTTTGGGCATTCTGCATGTATCATTCTTCTGGAACCATCATATCATTACGTTCTAATTAAAATGAAGTAATTTCTGACAAGCCCAAATTTAGCATGGGATTTGAAAGTCAAGATGAGTTAATTTCTGTTTGCATATGATCGTGAGAACATTCAGCAGGAACAGGGAAACCCATTGTTTTTAAAGGACATACAAAAGCTGGCATTCAGTAAGCAACTTCATAAAGAGAATATGCAAAAAAAAGGACTTAGTGTATTCCCTTTAGATGAGTGAACACTGAAGGTTAAGAGGAGGAAAAGCTGGTTAATGCTAGTTTATCCTGTCCTCCTGAGTCTAATGATCTGTAGAGAAATAAAAGCCTTTCCTGTAGTCACTTCCTGACACAGACCAGTTTTTAAGTTATAAGTAAATGAAATTTTAGACAAAATTGTATCTAGTTGCCAGTCCAAAGGCAAACTTGCGGAGAAGCTGCATGTATTCTGGATTTTAACTAGTTGAGATGTTAAAGCCTAGGGAATTACATGTTGAATTTGAGAATCTGCATTTATTCCAGGCACCTAAATGACAAATTTGAACTTGTCCAGGTAGCAGCAGGGTTATCCATTTAGAGGTCTGAGTGAAACAGCCAGCACTACACAGCTATAAACAGACAATTAGCACAGCGAAATAGTGACATCTATGTTTGAAAACTGTTTTCAAAAGGATACCAGGGTGCTCTGAAAGGCTTCCACCTCCATGCCCATATTGACTCATATGTACAGGTGTATTGCAGTGCAGAACCAGGACTTGGCTGTTCTGGGATCAGATCCATAGCATAATCCTGAGTGTACTGTGGTGATCACATGTTGCCTTGGCTTTGAAATCTATCTCTCTCTACTCTGCACAGGGAGGGTTCAGTATTTCAGAACTAGCATGAGAAAAAACCCAGTATTTTGAGCAAGTGCTACCTATAAGGGTCAATAGAAAGCCTGCTACCAAAACCTTCCTCTGTCCTTTCCAGAGCAATTTCCAAAGCAGTTTGGCAATTTGGCATTGCATTAACCCCAGCAAGCAGGTAAATCTGCAAGAAGGAACAGGTACATGAGGTATCCAGTGCCTCAGCTGGCTCAGCCTGGTCTACAATCAATGTGCATCCCTGCCATTGCAGCTGGGTATGTCTTCAGTGGGCACAAACTTCTCCTATGGAATGGACACTTGTGACCAGCAGCTGTTCTAGACTAAGTTAAAGCCAATAGCTCTTGAGGAGAATTGAAAACTTGTATCCCATTTCCATATTGAATAAAGCTATGGGGGTTTTCTTATGCATGGGATAAGAATTGCAATCCTATTCTTGTTGCAGCAAAAATGAATACCACAGTGTATAATCTATCATTTATAGTTCATCACTCATAATTGCTCATAGTGAATGGGACAAATATTGCAGATTAATACTGATATTTTTCATATTGCAGCCTGAAAGGATCTTCTACTCTGCAATTTCCTAATTAAAGAGGATGTGTGCAATCACAGAGTGAAAGAAAAACTCCGATTATCTTAGCCTATGTCAAACACATTGTCCAGTGAAACTACAATGTTGAGGGTTAATGAGGAGCATCAGTGCAAAATAACATTAATTCTGCATATTAGCACCAGCAGATAGCATTAGTTCTCAACTATGAGCAAGTTTCACAACTGAGTACTCATTCTCTGAATCACACTGTGCTGTCATTTCAAAAGAAAAATCTCCTGGAATTTTATGTCCTACTCTGAAAGGATATATTAAAATACACTGAACCACACAGAAGAATAATGGTCATCATATAATAATATAGAGGTGCATGCCAGAAGAAGCAGATGGGGAAAGAAGGCACAAAAGTGCATGGATTGAACTGACTTCCACCTCTGGTCAGTTTGCAGCAAGCCAAGGCAATTTTTCCAGCCTGCAGTTTCCTTCCAGATGCCCTTTTTTCCTGAGGACTATGTGGAAACAAGTCATAAGGTGCACAGATTGCCACATCATCTTCAACTAGCTTGCACCTAGCTGCCTCCCTTCAAAGGATCCCTGATCCTTTGATTTGTCACTGATTATTCCATGTTTCTAGGAAGCCTCAGGTTTACCATTTAAGCAAAAGAGAACTGTACTATATTAATAACTTCTTTTCTGGTTAGGGCATAAGTGGGGCCCACAGCCACAATTAGATGAAACAACACTGCTCACTGACTAAAAAGACTGGTCAACAGGCAAACATAGATATGTGTCAAAATGCTCTGGATTTAACAGGGCACCACTTTTTCTTTGTTAGTCCAAATTATGTAATTCCTAAGCACATCAGGACTAGAACTTCTAGCAGGGACACAGAAATATCAAAACAATACAGAAAAGGCCAGATGAAAGATGTCAGTTGTTAACTTTTTCAAAGGTGGTAATTTTTAAACACTCACCAGAAACTCTGTGTGTTTTGTCAGCATATCTCTCTCTCCTTCCAGTTCCCCTGTCTCCCACTGACCCAGAGACATGGTGATTTTCAACATACATCATTTGTATACAGACAGCAGCACTTAGAGCAACGATATGCCAGCACCCTTTTCAGAGTGAGAAATTCTGCAAACAGTCAGTGCACAGGGAATTGTTACAACTTCTTAAACCTATACAGAACCAAAAGCCAGAACAGTGATGCATCACTCCACAACACAGACATTGGCGCCACTCTTACAAAGCCAGAGGAGTTGCAGCTACAGAACATTTTGCAAAGAAAATGTTCTGGTAATTTGAGTACCTAGGTGACAGCTCCTGAGTATCTGGACAAGAATAAACAAGTCCTTTTCTGTACAACAAATATTGTTGAATCTCTTCCACTCCTTTCCACTAGAATTTAAAGAAGAGGGAACAAGGAGAGAGTCTGGAACCTATCCAAGGGACTCAGCAAAGAGAACACACCCTGAAGAAAAGCAAGGATACTGTAATCTTTCTCACTCTTGTTGTGCCCATTTCCACAGGACTAAGAGAACCTTGCTCCGAGAAACTGAAAAAATGATTCAAACTGAACTTAGAAGCCATACTCAAAAGTGCCCAGTGTCAAATTAACTGGACACACTACTCCTGGCTAATGTGCAGAGTGCCATAGTAAAACTGAACTTCTAGTGGAAAGGAGAAAACTGCTTTCACAAAACATCCTAAAAAACTACCAGCACTACCACTACTACATGATGGTGATTTAGACAAACAAGTAGTCACTGTTTTTATTCCGTGACTGCTTTGACTGAGCTTCTCAACAGCAAATAAACAGTTCAAAGCCTTAACAATGACAGTAAGAAGGGAGGGGCGGTGTTTGGTATGTTTACATTAAGTAATGTTTTGAAAAGAAAAGCTATAGAAATTCTCACAATCTGAATCTGGGGCAAGTTCATCCACCATCCTCACAGAGCAGCTGAGCAGCTCATACCTGCTGAGCAGAACTGTGGACACTAGGCCAAGGACCAATGTGTCATTTTCCTGTACCAGTTTCAAGTTTTCTTCTTAATTCAAGAGTAAACAGATACATGCTGCTGGGCAGATCTCTGCACCAAGCAATTCCCATACTGATTTTCTGTGGCTTTTTCAATAACCGTGAGAATTATTTATACAATAATGGAAATACATTATCCTAAAAGTATATGTAAGGGAGCAGTCTGTTATTTGCCACTGATGTCTAGATCCACACATTAGTAAATGAGTCCTCTTTTGGGGATGCTCAGGTGCATGAAAATCTGCTTTACTAACTGATTTACCTGAGCCTGAGTATTTATTCCTACCAAATACTTAGCCCTAGAACTACCACAAAATAAAGAGTCAATTGCTGGATTCATATCACAGGGAGAAAAGACACTTGCCCAGAACATTTTTTATGTCCAGGATAGCCTAGCTTATTGTCTTGTTAGTAGTGATAAAAATCACAGAACAGGTAGGAAAAGCCCTTCACTCTGGCAAACCAGCTTCAAATGCAGTGCACTGGATGAAGAGACCCATGATACAGAGTGGTTATAAAAAAATTCTTGAATCGAAAAAATTCTTACACATTTATCAAAATTCCTAGTGTGCCAGTATTTTACTGGGTTCTGTAATTTAACACACTTAGCAAGTGAGGCTACCAACAGAAGCTGAGAGGAACTTGCAAATGGCCTGCACAAATCAGCTGATTAGGGAAATACAGCGGCAAACAGTCAGTAACAACAAATAAAAGTAAAGGAGAAAAAAAAATTGCACTAGGAGTCCCAAAATGTTTCCCATTAATATTATAACTTTTATAGGAAACTGACATGCCATTGTAGTCCAGTGAGGAGCTTTATTCAATGAGCAAGTGTTGCTAGAAAATGAAGGGAATGAGCCGTTGCCACAAGAGCTTAGTAAGATTAGGCCATTCTTTGGCTCTCCAGAATACCTGAAAAGCTGCTATTTGACATTAATTATTAACTATTAACTGCTATTATCTTTGAAAGATATAGCCAGCTTCATGCTTCTGGAGGCTTGTCAGCCTCTGACAAGCTCACCATCTGCAGGTGACTTGACGCTGCCAGCTTCATACCCTTTCCCTAGCTCAGCTTGTGCTGACAAAAGGAAAAGTCCGCTGTTGACATTGGCTGTGCTCCTACAAACCCAGCGAACCGCAGGAACTTGGCACTGCTGTCCTGGGATTCTCTCCATTCTCGGGATTACACTGACCTCTGGTGGGCTGCAGGAAAACAAGACACCGAGAAATAAAGCGGATAAAAAGGAAATGGTATCCTGCAGCTTCGCTGGGAGCTCAGCGAGGGCACGCAGGGAAGTCTGACTCTGGAAGTGCCTCAAGACAGGAACAAAGCCACACTGATGCCCCCCTGCTCACAAATCGCTTTAGAGATATTTCAGCTTTTACTGATGCTCTCTCCAAATACTCTACTGTCTTGTGTTGGGATTGCCACTAAAACACAGCAGCCCCTTAATCTTTATGAAGCCAAGGAAGACAAGAACAGGTGGATCTGCAAGCTTTCTTTGCAACATACATCTCAAACTGAAGTGCGTATGTTCAACCTTTCTTGACTCTTCTCAGGCTGTATTTAACTATTTTTGTTTATTTTATTATCTTCTGTTGCACATTTTAGTGTGCCTGAAGGCAAACTGCTTGTTTTTAGGAATCTGACCATTTCAGTGACCGGTTTTGTGGCATGCCGCCACAAATACCAGCACTGACAAACCTCATGGAGCAGTTAATTGATGTTGGGAACAGAAATGAGGCCACAAGGCAGGAAGGGCAGGAACTGGTTTTCTTGCTGAAGAAAGCACAACAGGGAATTTTAGCCTTAAAAGTGAGTGTTAGAATTCACTCAGGAAAACTAAGGACACACCCAGAGAGAGCGGAGCAAAACAATATGTTTATTGCAGATTCAGATTTTAAATTTTGCTTATTAGTGTTCACAGGAAATCAGTGACTACTGAAAAGGATGAAGAACCAGAACTGTCCTTACTGCACTTGTAGAGTAAGACTGAATATTCACTATCCCTTGCACATAGTGATAAATTTATAAAATACTAACTTAGTTTGACATTTTATTTTCTGGAGAGTGGTGGTGCAGGGAGCCACCTTCTCACTATGTCAATTGCCAGCTGTTGAAATCTACTTTGAAAATAAGAAGTAAGAGTGAATGAAGAGATAATTTTTGATATACAGTACTTTTTAGTACTAAAGTTAATGTCATTTAAATCCTAAATAGCTTCTTTCAGTGCTAACTTGTCAGAAATATTCTCAGGTCTGACAAAATACATTAGTGATAAGAAAAGGCCTTTTGTGCATGCTCAGGAAGTGCCCAAGAATATATTAACAGGAAGAAAAAAAAACCTCAGTTTATGTAGCTGTTAATAGCAGACTCACTTCCGTGCTGAGTTTGAAGCAGCTCAGTGGAGCTTGAAAACACAAATTCTGTCCACAAGCACTCAAAGACACAGAACCATGTTGCTGGAAGACTGTAGTGCCACTTGCAAGGTGGTTTAATAGATTGAAAAGAAAATTGTGGAAAAGAAGGTGTACATTAGCAAGTGTAGACATTATCACTGCTCCCTCCCATGCTTTCTCCATTTGGCAGAATGACAAGAAGTGCACACAGCACTTCCAGCCAGCCAAATGACAACTTTTCAGAAAACCTTTAAAGAAAAACTTTAGACCTTTTAAAATTTGACTTTAAAAATATTTCCAGCTGACACTGAAATAATTCCAGTGATTAAACAATTGATCACGTTTTTAGGAAACAAAAGTGAAAGTAGTATCTCACCATTAACTTCAAAGACAAAAACGCTGAGTATATTATGCCTTTCACTTGGTAGGTTCAGCTTTTCTTCCTTAATCACTGCAGGGTCAAAGTTGTCCTGTGGCTGAGCTGACAAACTGGAATGCATCAACCAGTGCATGCCACTGGACAGTGGTTTAGCTTGGGAGTCCCCATAAGAGGCCACAAACCAACAACAGGGCTTTGTATCAGAACAGCTAATTCACAGCTGCTAACCATGCAAAATATACAGTAAATAGCCTGAAGAACACAGCCAGCTGCTGGGACAGAAGTGTCCTGGCCTGGCAAAGCAGGACTCACACTTCAACCTTGTTAAACCTCCCCCATATTTAAGTGTGGTATCTGTTTCCACCTCAAGAGTTTTGCCTGATCTACTAGATAACTAAGAATTATTGTTAGTTATGCCTTCAATTTATCATGTCCTCGTTTTGTGGGACATATAAAATGATAGCAGATTCAGAGATTAGGAATTCAGATTCACTGTGGTCATCTAGAAGAGATATCACATTAAGCCATTCCAATTATGTTGCCACTTTCCAGAAAATTCTAACCCTGATAGGACTAAATGAATCAGTTTGATAAAAATAAATAAATCCAGCTGTGCAGTATCATCTCCATCCCTTGTAAACTGTGCCACTGGTTATTTTTTACTGTCTGGAAAGTCGTTTAGTAAGCAAAGAAATACAGGATGTGCAACCAATGTCCCTAACCTATGCTTATGATCTGAAAAGCTTTGATTACTGTTTTCTCATGTGGTGCAGCATTAGTTTGCTTTACAGAAATTAATATTTTATATTTTATAATAATATAAATAATTTACATATATATAAAATTTCTTTTAATTTTACATTGCTTCAGCAAGTTTTCAGATGACACCAAACTGAAAGGCTTGAGAGAAGGGATTGTCTTCGAAGAGACCTCAATGGGCTTGATGGGTGGGTTCACAAGACTTGAATTTGTTCAGCCAGGACAAGAGAAGGCTACAGGCAGACGTTAAAGCAGCCTTTCAATACTTACAGGGGTCTCATAAGAAAGATATAGACAGGCTTTTTACCTGGGTCTATAGTGACAGAACAATGAACAACAGACTGAAACTGAAAGAGGATAGATTTAGATTGGACATGAGGACAAGATTTGACAATTCTTTACTCTGAGGATGGTGACACTCTGAGTTGCCCAGAGAAGCTGTGGGTGCCCCCATTACTGGAAGTCTTCAAAGCCAGGTTGGTGGGGTAGCTTTGTGCAGCCTGGTCTAGTGAAAGATGCCCTCGCCAATGGCAGAGAGTTTGGACTAGCAGGTCCCTTCTAACCCAGACCATTCTGTGAATCTGTGACTCAGCAACAACTTCTGGGTCACCTTAAGTGACCACGTTTTTCATACACTCCATTAGTGTTCCATAGATGGAATATTTTCTCATTCATCTCATTCAAGTTCTCCTGTATCCTTTAAATGTCACAGACATTTAAAGCTTTTTCTTCACTATACTGTTCACTTAGATAGTCAAAATCTAGTTACATTTCACTTAAACTTCTGTCCAGGCAGCAGTCCCTGAGCTGCAAATCAACACAGTCAAGCGTATGTATCAGCAGCACAGAGTAACAGATCTCCACTGATTTAATAGCTTGGCTGTCAGCAACAATCTCATCAGTGTCCCTCCAAGACCACTATTTGTGAATTATAAGTATCACTTTACTCAACATCCTGACCTTTATGCATGCATAAATTTGGCTTGAAGCAATGACTAAGACAATCTTCCTCATGCGGAAAACGGAGCTTCAAATGACAAACCAAAGCTATTGCAGGTGAATCTGATTAAAATTAATGTTGATGCTATTTTAGTTTGTGCTATAAATGGAACAGTAATATACCCCATCCATTTTAGACATGTCTAAAAGCATAATGACACAAAAAATAATTTCTGTAAAGCAAACTAATGCTGCACCCTTGTAAGTATGCAGACTTTCCCAGAAGCTCTAAGTGGTGACACCTGCTTGCCCCTTAATTTTTTGTTATATTTACCTTTATTCCTCCTGTCTTGGCTGCAACGAATCATGCCTCTTTGCCTGGGCAGTAGGCAGCCTTTTCATTATCTCCTGTGATGTAGCCAAGACATCACGCTCCAGGCTGTTCTGCAGAAGTGACTAGGCAACTCTGCCTTCCAGACACTGCATAAGTGCTTCCTCTGAAATTCCCAGCTAAGGAGGAGCAAAAAGTAACAAGCTGACCACAGCAGCCCCAAGCAGAGCAAGGTGGGTAGGAGAGCTGTACAGGTTTCTCTACAGCTGGCACCAGCCTCATCCTGCTCTTCCCTAGACTAGACACCGCTTTATCCTCCAGGTGTTCCTGCCTGCTCACAGGATTTCAAATGTGTGAACGTCACCACTTGTAGGGTCAGGAAATATGGAAACTGCACTCATAGCTGGGCCTCTGCCAGCGTACAAGCCTTAAATATCAAGGCTTAAATATCAAGGACTATCACAACTTTCAGTGTGAACTAAGGCCAGTTCCTCTCTCCATGTGCTCCCAGGGAAGCAAACAGCCAGACAATGCTGGGATGGGTGTGGCCCATTTTGGCTCTCACAGATACAGAGAGAGATTTAGAAAAGAAACATTGCTTATTCTGCAAGAGAGCAAAATGGAGGTTTCCACAAATCAAGTACACCAAAGGGCAAAAGGTCACAGCTTTTACATAACAAAATATTCTTGGCCCACCTAATGCATGTTTGTATCTGTGATGTAACCTTGTACAATTCTTGAAACACGGCCCTTTTCTTTATTAAGCAACTTCTACTGTGTAAATTATCTGACAGCACTGGTTATGCCAGCAAAAGGCGAGGGGAATTCAGCCCTGGGAACAGACAATTCAACCTGAAGGCATCGCGACCATGAGCGAGCGGTACACACGAGATGGACGTGTTTATGTGCAGTCACCTCACCATCACCTGCCCCCATAAAGACAAAGGGAACCCCAGGGACTTGCCCGCTGCAGCATCCCCTCCACAAGGGCACAGCGAGCACCAGGAACCCCCACATAAACCTGGGGAACACCAGAAGCTTCCACAAGGAGCAGGAAACATCAGCCACTTCCTCTCTACAGCCCTCACACACCTCGGTGGGCGCAGCACTGCGCATGCACACCTAGCGGGATGTGACACCTTGTCTGCCTCTCTGAGGTGCCTGCATCACCGTGTTGGGAAAGGGGTGAGAGCCTGTCAGGGTCAGAGATGCACGATATATGCCTTATATATCTGTGATGCCTGACTCTGACACCCAAGAGAGCACTGAATTCCACAGTCCATGGAGACAGCTGTTAAGTAGAGAAACTGGGAATGTGAGTGTGTAGGTTAGATAGAATTTTCTTAAGTCACTGGGTGGAAAAGTTAAAGTTTAAGGTTTAAGCTAGTTTAGAAAATAAAAGGCAAGATGGAAGTCTAAGGGCGTTGTCCCTTTCTCTTTCTTCTACCTTCATCTTCTAGAGGTTTTTGGGTAGTAGTAGGTGATTGGATAAAAGATGCCGCAGTGCATCACACAGGTGTTGGGTCATTGGGTCACTAAGAAAAATAATTTACTTGGCATTTGTTAATTGGATACATATAAAAGACCTTGAAGAGATTCTCTGTTAACTATTTTGCACCTCTCTATCTTAGTGTATGTAGCTCCTTGTACCCTGTCTACACATAATACAGATAAGAGAAGAATAAACAACCAAGAGAAAACAAGAGAAAACTGCCTCTCTCTCAAACTCAGTCCAAGGGAAAAGAACCCAGCCACCAGTGTCACATCCCGACACTGAGCCGATGTTGGTCTGCAGCCCAGCACCTCTCCCAGGCGGAGTTGCCTGCACAGGACTCCTCTACGTGGATGACCACGTCTGTAGCCTCACATCTGCAGCAGACTCAGTTCGCGGCCGCTGTGCCACGGGAGGAGGAGGTGGCACATGGCCTCCCTTTCGGGAGGGATGTTTCACCTCGTGGGAGGCATGCCAGGAGGAGTGGGGTGGCTGGGGCTGGACAGGGAGCTGTGGTGTGAGGTTGTGGTGATTGGGGCTGCCTGTCCTCAAAACTGAGCACTTACCTTTAGGATGTCTTCTTAGACTCTTTGTACTGCTTGTGTGTCTCTGTCACTCTTCCAGATGTGTCTTCTCCCTTTTTTTTTAACAGATGAAAACTGATTAAATTGGTCTGCAGCCAGAGCATGCACCAACATGACCAAAAGATGTCCCAGGAGCGTGATATTCTTGGCTTTTCTTACTAAAACTGATTATTTCTCTTTTTCATAAACTGTGAATTTAATTTTTCATAGGTAAAGAGTTCCCGTACTTAAGTTTTGGCCTCTGTGTTGCCCATTCATTCCTGTCCAGAACTGATGTGGTATCAAAAAAGGCAAACAGGAATTCTTGCTCAAACTGGTTTAAGAAGCTGGTTATGTACCTTCCCCCTCTGTTTTCGAAAGGACAAAAAACCCAAACAACCTGTAGAATCAGTACATTTGAGCAGCTACATCGTAGACTTTATTCTTCAGTCTTTTAATATGGGGAATCTGACAGTTACTAAAAGAGGAAAAGCTAAAGTTATAATTGGCTCTTTTAGCATTGTTTAGCTGTCCTGTCTATCATGATCTTTACATCTGCAAGTAATTAGTACATAACCTTCTGGGTTTTCACCTGTGGTCTGTAGTTTTTTGTATTGTAAAAATATATTTACAGCATAATACTCCCATATAGAAAAGAGTAAAATCATCTTAAAAGGGAAAAATGTTTTGTTTTTGTAGATTTGTAGATCTGTTACTCAGTATTGAATAATACGTTGTCTACTCTTTTGCTGGACTTTCCTTGATCCCTTTTTGAAAGTGTAAAATGTACTTTGATATTGTCAGATTCCTGACAGTATGCTTAATGCTAGGAATGGCTTACAGGTTTCTAGTGTGTTTTGCTGGAAGTTTAGGATCTCCCAGAGATAGCTCTGTGTGGTGAAAGCCTCTGAGCATGAGAAGGGCATGTGAGAAGAAGCCACCAAGTGCTGATGGCACAGCTGTGTGTAACAACACTTCCTTGCACAGCTCTGTCCTGTAGCTTGCTCTTAGAATGAAGCATGCTTTCTGCTGCGAAGGAGCTTTGGCACAATGACTTCAGAGCAGAAATTAGAACTGAAACAGTGAGAGTGAGATCAGCCTGATGGCTGTATTCTTATCAACAAGAGCAAAGTGGAAGCTATAAAATAAAAAGTTTGGTGTGGACAGCCTATTAAATCAGTATGTGGCTATGGAGGCTCCAGAGCCAAGGGCAGTAATGGTGCAGAAAGAGGTCTCTAATGTGTGAAATTAAAGCATAAAGAGATGGTTTTCCCCCATATAAGAATAGAAAATCTCTTCCCATAGTTCTTTGCAGCACAATGTCACTGCACCCCAGTTATATGTACCCAGTGGGCCTCTGGGCTGTCCCTCTCCTTTTTACCTTATGTCCTTTCCCCTAGAAAGTTCTCCCTTCCCTGTTTCCCCATTGGCCCCAGTTTGCTGCAATCCTCCACCCCTGTTATCCCATTGGCTCTCCCTCTCCCTGACCCTGTCCATGTACCACTTTACCCTGTTCCTATTGGATCCTGACCCCTGGATCCACCCCCTCAAACCCATATATATCCCTGGACCCACCAGTGTTCCTTGTCTTTGTTCCTGGGCCCCTTCAGTGTGTGGCTGCAATAAACCCTGCTGGAACTCCATACTAAGACCCTTCCTGGCTCTCCACCGTTGATCATCATCCCTGGCATGTTTGTGAGTGTGAGTGTGATTGCAGCCTGCCCAGACACCTTCCTCCCTGGGGGTGCTTTTGGGAAGGTAGCGTCACCTGACCATCGCACCTGATACTACATGAGGCTGAGTGTGTCCAAGACAAGGACATGCTTTCTCATATTTGTTTTTAGGGGTATGATATTGTTGAGTAGTTCAGAATGCAAGTATTGAAAATGTTAGAGAGACTGGAAAAACCTGAAAGGTTGGAATCTCATATGCCAGATACTGCTTCACTGTAAAGTCTTGGAAAAGCCAGCAGTATTGAAAAGCTGGGTATTGCAAGTTAGCCCATTAATACGAACAAGGTATTAATAAAAGTTGCATGCACTATCAAATCTTTCTTTGTTGCTGATACTGTGATTTGTGTAACCTACATACCCAAGGCTGTGACAAGTAATCCAAGTCTCTCCAGACAGGAACTTCAAGGTCAAGATTGGAAATCTGGTGTAAGAATGATCCAGTACTACATCACTGTGATTTTTGTTTGGGTATTTTTATTTTTTTTTCAGGAGAAAATACAACTAATCTTCAGTGAAGTGATAAAACTCCTTCAGGTTGGCCATAATGCTCTTGAAAACAGCATCATAAAGTTTCATCGCTGAAATGTGAAAATCTGCTTCAGCAACACAGATGTACTGAATTCTTTACTACTGCTGTTGGTAGGAAATGAGCCTGTGAAATCCATCCCCACCTTTTGCACCACAGTCACTGGAGACACTTGCAGGGCTGAAGAGTAAGGTGGGCACTCTTAGTATGAACCGGTTGGACACTGGGAAGAGAAATATTTGTGTAATCCGTTTTTAGAAACGTGTCCAGTAACAGGGCTGCTGCTTGTTCCCCAACATAAAACTATTAAATCATGTGTATTACTGGTTTACTGTTCCCAGAGTGTTTTCTAATGCAGTCATATGCATGAGTTAGTACTGCAGAAATTTCTGTTGATTCCTACTAGCCAGAAAGTGTTATTACTGCCGCCAGCTTGTAGTTACCATCTGCATTCTTGCTTAGGTGGACAAAAGGCCTCTCTTTCAGGCAGGCTCCTTAAAAATTAGATTTGCAAATTTTACCTTTTTTCTTTTTTCACAAGGGATAAAAGGTGAAGCTCAGCTTTGTAGTTTTGTATTAGGGTTGGGGATTTAAAGGATGTTACTGAAAAAAGCTGTGTGCTACATGTGTCCAGTCTCACACTGTGTGTTCATTTCTTTCCTTAGAAAGAATTGTTAGAACCAGGCTGAGAGCAGTGCCTGTCTATGCAAACATTCCTCCCTAAGAAACAAAGAACTGTTTAAAAGATGGACTATTAGGCTTCCATGTAAGACAAACTGCATTTAAACACATTGTGGCAGTGTCTAGTAATGTTTATATAGACAAAAAATAAAGTGTGTCCTCAGAATTTCTGAGAATTTCTGTCTTTCCCAAGCTGTTTCAGAGTTTGGACTTCCTGTGTGTTATTGTTGGGATACCAGTGCACCCCTTTGGACGAAACAAAGCCTAGGAGCTGCTGAGTGGTTGGGGTGTGATGACTTAAATGTCTCCTGCAGTATTTGCAGATAAAGTTGGCTGAGATTTGTATTGAGGTGAGAAAAAGTTGAAATTTAAAAAGGAAAAATTCAGCAAACCTGGGTTTAAAAATAGCAAGAAAGGTTTATCCAACATGGAGAACAGCAAGCTTGGTATATTATCACCTTGACCAGCTACATCATGTGGTATTTCAGCATAACGCAGAATGAAATACTCTTGAGATAATTTGGATTGCTGCTGATTGCTGCTTATTTTTCTAGGAAGACTTAACATGATTTATCAGAAGAACAAATGCTTAAATTGTGTATTTTGCAATGTCTGATTTTTCAGTACTGAATATAAGCATGTATTGGAATGGGTCTGGTTGGGTTGGACACCAAAGTGGCTCCAACTGCGTATGCAGACAGGATCAGTCTCTGGTCTTGGGAAACACTGTGCTAGGAGGGAGAATATCTTGTTAGGTTAGGGCAAGAGCAGAGAAAGAGAAGTTTCCTCATGGAGTTAGTATGTTAATCAGTTTTTTACAAATACAGTTATGTTTCTCATCCTTGTTACTGATTGGATCCTGCACCCTTAACCCCATATATATAACCTACATATAACCTACATACTGTTCTACCCTCCTTATTCCCAGGTCTTTGAGGATTGATCTCTGAGGTTGCCTTTGAGGTTTCAACCTTTGTACTGTGCATGGTTTCTTCCTTTTTTATTTTAACCATGACTAAAGTTCCTTTGTTTCCCGCATCATTCTTCTTGTTCCTGACCCTCTATTTTCGCCACGCTGCTCCCCAGCTGGACCAGACTTGGTGTCACATTGCCGCCTGCTGTGACAAGCATCACTAATTCTTCGTTCTTCATTTGTCAAAAGAGAAGGAGGTTTAGACAAGAGCACGGGAAATAAAACAGCACAGTGGAACTGATAAAGGAGCTTAGGATCTTAGGGCTAATCAAACAGAAACCATGGCAGAGGCAGACACAGGTAACTACTCCTGGGGGTAGAAGTGACCAAGAGATATGTTGTGAAACTTTGTAATGATTACCAGGTAACTGATGTCATGATCAATGTGTAGCCAATGGGAATCTGTCACTGAAAATAGAATCCTCTAAAAACGCCCTGCAAGTAAAACCCTATATAAACACCTTGTATACTCAATAAAATTGGCTTCTGATCTCAATTCTGACGTCTCCATCTGTCAATCACTGATACAAGAGTAATTAATTTTTAGTGATCCAGCATGTAATTATGGGATATACTTGAAAGTTTAGGATATTTATTAGGGATTACATTCCCTGAAGATACCATCTGTTCAGGATTTCTGCTCATGGGCCTTCATTCTTGAAGTGAAAAACCAACAGGAGTAGCTTTTTAAAACTTTGGAAAAAATCTCAAGAGCAACAGCTACTGCCAGGATTTGATGATTAGTATCTAAAATATTAATTAAATTTTGTCTAGAAAAAATTTAGAACCCCAAGCTTTAATGTGTAATACATGTGTTATAGTGGGGTAGAATAAGGGAAAAGTGAGGTAGAGTGAGCAATAGGTGGGTGCAAGGGTCACAGATTACTTAAATAATAATGCTGGTAAATGTGAAGGACAATGTTAAACATTAGGACTGCCTATTACTTTGTATGACTGAATTGCACCCTTGGAAAAAAAACAGACTATAAGAATCTGCTCTGCTTCAGCTTATAAAAACTGAAGAAAAAGGCTAAGGAATTCGCATTCTGGAACCTACTGCATGTACTGAGGCCCTACTTTGCAGCAACTGGGGGGACACCAGGTGCTCCTGGGAAGTAGAAGAGTAAATATTTTGGAATTTGGATTTTTTTGCTTTTGCTTCTGCTTTATTAAACTCTTTTATCTTGACCTACAAGGATTTGTTCCATTTAATTCCCTCCCCCATCCTGTTAAGGAGGGGAGTGATAGAACAGCTTGGTGGGCACCTGGTGTCCAGCCAAGGTCAACACACCACAGCTCTAACTCAGGAAAACAAACACAGGAATAAAAACAGACACATTGAGGAGAGAGTGTCTGCCACACTGGCTCTGTGTTTGTGTGTTTGGTTTGACAGCTTACATAGTCTATGTTGCTCTCTGGTGATTTTTAGGTAAGAAAGGAAACTGGCATAGATGTACGCTGGAAATGTAAAGCTTACACTGACAACTTCCTGCTACAAGATAAAATACTTAATCTGGAGAAGCTGTATCCTCAAGTGGATTTTAATTGGTACTACACCTGTTTTTACCAGATGGTGGTGTCAAATGAATTTGTGTTTCTGAGGGCTTTGCTCTTCTGTGTAATGTAAATAAGACACAGGCAACCATGCAACACCCTAAAAATTCAAATTTTACTTGACTTTTAAATAACCTGGACACAAGTATTGACACAGCCATCTATCAATCTCATTTTAAAATAGACCACACAGTTGTTTCATGAATACCTAAAGCACATGGAACAAATATATCACATTGGTATGTTCATGTATGTTGTCTTCAAACACCTTTCTAGGCAATTTTGAAGTAAACAAATCTTCCCAAAAGAAAACATGCTATCTCTTCAATTCAATATCCACCTATATAAAGGGAATGAATTTGGCAACTTAAGTGGTAATGACTTTTCAACAAACACCATCAGTATCATGAGCTTGATTAGAATACAAGTTGCAGTGCTAGTGATACTGGCAAGAGACGCAGTGTAGAAAACAGCAGGTCAAGGCTAGTCCCTAATGAAAGAAACCAGACAACTAAGCAAGGGAACTAGTACAGGATATACAAGAATGTGTTTGTGCTATGGTTAGTAAGCCCTCTTGATTGTACAAAATACATGTCTTGCAAAAGGTTGTACAACTCTGTTGTAATTGTTGCTAATTAGTGAGAGTTCTAGAACTTACCAATGCTTAGCACTTGTGGAAGTCTCAGAAGAGGTAAAGGCAGAGGCACAAAGTCAAAATCATTGGCCTGAGATCAATTCCGGAGAATTATGATGAGGATGCCTCAAATACCAGTCCTTTGTCCAAGTGAGCACCAGTCTGTATGGCATTCAGCCCCAGGGTAAACTTCCTGACACTCTTATGCATCTCATGTCTTTTGCCTGACTCATTAGGATGTACAGGTATTTTAGACTGACATCCAGACTCCAGATCTGAAAATGCAACTGCCTCTAGGCAGTGAATGCCCCAGGAGAGCTGGAGAAGGGTAGCAACAGTGGAGAGGGCAAGCTGTAGCTCAGACTGTAAGAGGCGGGTCACTTAGACATGTAGGGCTGGTTTAGGTCTAGAAGGCATAGCTGTGACACAGTAAGTGCTTTCAGTGATTAATCACTTGTGTGTATCTCTTACAAAAATAAAAAGTTCATAAAAAAATGTGCTTTTCCTCAAATGATTGAGGAGAAGAAGCTTGAAGGGAAAGTAGTATCACATATATGAAAGGAATTTGCTTTTCTGTACTATTAGCTGACAGTGACATCCTTGTTGCCCGTTTTGCCTTGTTTGGCACAGCAAAACATTTGGAAAATTTGTAATGGAGGCATTATATCTTTAGCCTTTTGTGGACACAAAACTGGATTGCAGTGGCCCAGGCTAACACCAGACTTGCTAAAATCCTGCTTCCTGCATAGACCCATCAAGGAGAAGACCACTAACTCAAATCTAGGGCTTGCTCCATAAATTTCTCATTTAAATGCAAAAAAGTTGGCTAAATTATGAAACAACTTGCCAGTGACTTGAGAATTGAAACGTTTCACTATTAGACTAGGCAGAAGCCTATTTTCTGATGTAGTGCAATAAGTAAAATACCACACACTTGGTTGATGGTATCCAGCAATAACACACAAAGGCCACAGGAAGATGAAAGCATACAGGATAGCATGAGGCCGGATATAAACCTTCTTGATCAATATTTAAAGATTGGCAAGATAGGTATACTATGTACAGATAATTCTCAAATAATAACACAAATCCTCCTGTAATAGTAGATTTGTGCTACTTACCTGTGCCTGGGTAAGGATAGCAAACTAATGGTAATGATTTAGAAAGCAGCAAACCACCAGCAAGTGTGTAATACTCCAAGTTGGAACACCTCAAAGGAACAAGGAGTAGCTTTCATTGCAGACACTGTAACCAGTTCTGTACTATAACCACTGTACAGTTTGGCATTTTTCAAATGTCTTCCAAAAGATTGTGATGCTCTCCATTAAGCCATTTTGCCACAGGAGATTTTTTTTCTTCCTAGGGGTTAGTTGGGTTTTTTTGCTGTACTTTGGGTTTGGATTTTTTTTGTTTTTGGCTTTTTCTTTGGCTTTTTAAAATGTTGTTTATGACAGAACTACACGAGGTCATAGATAGATCCTAAAGAATCACTTTAAATTGGAGTAATCACAATGAAACCATTTAACAAACTTACAAAATCGAGCAAATACTTTAAGCCAAGCCCAACAATGTCCTAGGAAAAAATCCATAGTAAATTCAAAAAATTCTGAAGAACCTCCATGAAAATTGAATTTTTACTACAGAGGGGTTCTTACTCTTTCCTTCCCTTAGATTTGTTCACTGAAACTGTAGAAGCAGAGCTGTCCTAAGTAAATGACCAAAGAAAAGTATTTTGTAAGTGAATCTGCCTTCCCTGGAAGGATGCAGCACTTCCCAACCTAGAGACCACGCCATACTGTGATATACAAACCATACAAACTGTATGGCTGCTGCCCTGGCTAAAACATCCACCTGACCAACTCAGATCATGAAGCAATGAAGAATCAAAAAATTAAGTGGAAAATAAAACACATCATACAACATTTCGCTTACCAGTTTAGTCAGTTAAAATGTGTATTGGTAATCCCATGCCTCCTGTAAAGTGTAACTTAGACACCTTATGCTAACTGCAGTTCTCAAGCAGCGTTTCTTTTCTGACAAGGCTGCAGTTCCCTGGTGCTGCTCGGACAGGATCACTGCAAATCTCTGTGGGTTGTGGGGGTTGAGTGTTGAGGGGATAGATGTAGAAAGGCACATGAGCTGCTACAGGTGTTTACTACACTGTTTGACAAATCCAATATTTAGTTAAATGATTACACTTAGCAAAAATTACTTCCACAACACAAAGACTTTGCTGAGCTCCCTAGCGAGTCAACAACACTTGAAGGCTCATCCATGTGCTGCCTGTGGACAAATGGGAGGCAGAGAAGTGACTTTCAGATATTTGTAGGTGATAGGAGAGCAAGGCATTACTTCAGATATATATTAGAAGATAACCCACTCAATGTGCAGCATCATTGAAACTTAGTATTCCTACCATGACAATAAAAAGAAATTATAGTTACCATTCCTGAAATACTGCCTTTGTCATTTTAACATACTAAAAATGGCTCAGAGAAAAGTGTCAGATTATTTTATATGAGATACTAAGACTGATTTTGCTAATCTAGTTTAAAAAATAATAATAATAAAAAGCTATTTTCTAGCTGTCTTAAATACTACTCCACAAGTTTCATTTAACCAGCACTGATGTGCCTTGCTAAGCAGTCTTAACACAGTGGGTTAAGTGGATTAACTTAAGTAATGTAAGACTCAGTAGGCCTTAACACAGTGGGTTCCCCAGTCTCCAGTGTGTTTTACTACAGCTTGGTAAATGTGTTTCTGTGATATGGAATGTTCATTTAAATAGTCCCTCTACATAAAAGGACATTCAAAATTTAGAGCACTTAAACCTGCCTAAGGCAAAGTAAGTCTGTATCACCTCTGGAACTCACTGCTACAGTATGTTATGGAGTCTATTATTTTTGAGCTAAAGTGGGTTGAGTCAGAATTTGTATAAACAACACCAGTGTGTGTTATTGTGCTAGGCTAAAATAACCCTTGTAAGAGCTATCTGTCCTTATGTCTCAGGACATAAGTTGATCCCCATATAAATTGTAAAGATAATTTCCCCATGTCACACTGTATTGCACAATTGACAAAAAATATGACTATTTTACTTATCTCAAAGCATCTGGTCCTGATCATGTCAGTTAACAGTCACTTCTGGGAAGAAGGCTATTCAGTTACAGGGTAGACCATGAAGCCTGTTTTGTTTCAGCGATTTTTTTTTTTTTTTGGTCATTGTTTTTGGAAATGTAACTGCTGATCTTTCAGTTTTGCAAAGACTTTTGTTTTTGGTTGTCTATCAGGCAGCTTGTCCTTAATCAGTCACACCACTAGTGGTGATAAAACCATTGCTTGGTCTTCCCAGCAAGCAGGCTGCACTGCCAGGTGTCCTGAAGGAAAGACCACCATGTCGACTTCAGTTCCTTCCCCTGCACACACAAACAAATTCTCACTTTCCAAAGACCAAAATCCATTCACCACCTTCAATTCATCATTCAAGTCTCCACCTTGAAGCATGACACCTGTACAGTTTTTACAATCTTAGTGGCGGATTTTCCATCAACATTATTAGTGGATAGCAGAGATGATTCTTCTATTAGGCTGTCTTTAGATCCATTCTGCCTCTGAAGAGAATAAATTAAACATATTGTTAAAAAGATACAGCAGAATTTAAACACTGAATTTTGCTAACTATTACTATGAAAGCCATAGGCTATGGGTATGGAAATTTATGTATACATATATATATATGTGTGTGTATATATATATATATGTATATATATATATGCCCCTTTATGCTATTGTCTATTCAGGAAATGTCATGATTAACTATTTAATATTTAGCAAAACACTGCAAGCAAACACTCACAAGGAATTAATGGCCACTGTTGTGAGGGAGCCTGGGGCAGAAGGAAAAGAGAGGTGTTTGTAGACACTGAACATTTTTACATGACTGGTATGGTAAGTTAGGTATCTGGAATTCTCCCTTCTATGTTTTGGCTCTCCTTTTGTGTGTTTGTACAAAAGACCTGTGAGTGCTTTTGAATAGAATTTGCTTCTCAAATTTTGAGTTCAATAAAACTGTAGAAATGGAGAGATATGGTAGTATATCATGAAAGACAGTGATTCAGTTAGATTAGCAAAAGGCAAGTTCTGTCCTTTTTAGATGTCAATAGCCTAAAAAAATATTCAGTATTTGTGGGGGGAAAAATAAAAGAAAAAGGAAAATATAAGAAGCACTGTTTCAAGCGCAAGCAACAAACCCCTTCAGACTATCTCTAAAAGAGGTGAATAAATGATATGATTGCAGCTGCATCACAACCACATCTGTATAATTCAAGAAGTTGTAAAAGTCAGTTTGCTTTCCATGAGGAGCAGAGATGCATCTTAGGGATGCATCAGATTGGGAAAGAGTTCTCAAGCAGCAGAAGCAGATGTTCAGAGGGGCATATGCTACAGAACCACATGTATTTTGGAATACAAAGTTTAAGTGTAAGTAAAATACAAAAATTCAATTCACACTGCTGCTGAAAATTTTTTTTTTTTTTTCTCCAGTAAAAAGGAAAATTGCAAAGGATGTACAATCACTAACCTGTTGAGTCAGCTGGATGCTGGGACCTTTCCCATCTGAAGATCGTGTAACAGGCAGTGGAGGGACCAGATCAGTTTTGACACTGGAATTATAATATCAAAAAATGGATATGGCTTTAATGAGATAAACTATAACTGTGCAGAGGAAGAACAATGAAAAACAATGAGACTGTCACAGACTGCTCTATAGATATGACAAGCTTTTATCACCTTACTTGGGATATCTGAAAGCTGTCATGATGATCCTCTGTGGGCACCTTCAGGGCATTGACTTCAGGGCAGCCCTGTCTTTTCCTGGTCTTTGGAAGCAGCCCAAATTGATACAACATCACTGAAGCACAGAATGGTTTTGGTTTGGGAGGGACCTTAAAGATCATCCAGTTCCACCTCTTGCCATGGGCAGGGACACCTTCCACTATCCCAGATTGCTCAGAGCACAATCCAGCCTGGCCTTGAACTCTTCTAGGGATGGGGCAACCACAACTTCCCTGGGAAGCTTCTGCTGGGGCCCTGCCACTCTCATGGCAAAGACAAGTCTCACCTGAAATCACTGGTGTGCCAAACCTCCTTCAGGATGCTATCCAGCTAAAACTAGTCTTCCAGGTGGGGACTGCTTTTCATATTTTATGGCCTTGCT
This sequence comes from Cyanistes caeruleus, assembly GCF_971803275.1. Lineage (NCBI taxonomy): Eukaryota > Metazoa > Chordata > Aves > Passeriformes > Paridae > Cyanistes > Cyanistes caeruleus. The sequence goes on along the minus strand of NC_141732.1, from coordinate 8,695,269 downwards.
GCAACTGAGAATGGGGCTGTTGCTTTTCCATGCCTGAGTACTCTTCAGTCTTCTAGGAAAGACTGATCCACCCATTGAAGAGGGATGTACTAGAGTTCTCATGAAACAAAATACAGAGCTAACACAGATAACATCTTAAATCTGTGAAGGATGAAGTTACTTGGAAAGCAACTCATGATTTCTCATCCCCTAAGCAACTTTATGGCCTGTCACTGAAGACCAGTACAGGTTTGTTTCAGCCTTTTCAGTTTTTTCTCCTTCCAAATGGATCAAGAAAGCCACTGTGGCTGAGAACAGACTATAAAGGGTTTTGGAGTTGTTTCATTCATGTTTAGCTCTGAAGACATAATATTTAGGGGATTGCCTGAATCCTGAACAAGCCACATTTACACTGTTTCTTACCACCATGATCTCTAAACAGCTTTTGGGCTGCACTAGACTAGTTAAATGCTAATAACCATGTTCACATACTTCACTTCAGACAGGACAGATCTCTCCCCATCGGAGCACTGGGACCGCCGGTACTGCCGGTAGCTACGAGGGGAGTGCGAGTGCCGGATGCGGATGGGGTCACCTTGAGTCCTAAGAGAGACACAGAATTCACAACAGGAGGTTGGTAAACCAGTTCTTTGGCACAAAATATAAATTCAGCTGCAGACAGAGAGGTCCTCCCATTTCTTAATAAAGTGTAACAGATGGCTTTTTGCACTGGCTGAATTTAAAGGGCTGATACTTCTTTTTAGATGTCTGTACTTAGAATTCAATGCTTTAGGAGAGCAGAGGTCACAAACTGGCATACTTATATTTGAGAATGAAACTTTAATAAACAATGCATTAATTTATACCTCCTTAACATCAGCCTTTTCTGCCTAGTGGTGTTTGGAAGCACATTATGCAACCCAGGATCCCATCTGTGCCACATTCAGCTGCTTGCACTGACACATGGAATCCCAAATGGGCAATTATCGCAGTGAAATGGATGTTGGTTCTTAAGAAAATAGCTATACCCTGCCAGCTGCCCATGACTAGCCAGGGAAAGGATTGCAGAGGTCAAAGAGTGCCTTGGATGATCAGAATATTAAAAAAAAAAAATAAAATGTTAAGAAAAAATTTCTTGTTTGCATTCACTTCTTTCTGATTCTGTAGTTTATAACATAAGAAAGATTCTTGGCTAGCATAGGGAGGAATACAGAACACACAGACAGGTTCATAAGAGTGTGGGAGAGATTAGGACAGATTAAGATGATTTTTCTTCTTATTTTGTAAAGGGAAAATACTCGATTTTAAGATTATTAAGTATCCCCACCCAGTCCATCCTAGGGGAATATTTGGAACAGATATGAGTTTATAGATTATGTGTAAACCCATTCCTTTTTCAGTAGGACAGAGTTCACAGTAAAGTAAGAAAAGTGGACTTTTGTATTCCCAAAAAAAAGTCTGACATAAACTCACTCTACTTTAGTGTATGGAATTTCTTTCAGTTGCTCCTCAGACAGGCCAGATGGATCCACAAGCTCCTTCCTATAAAGGATTAGGAAAAGTACAAAAATGTAACAGTAATTGTGAAATGCAAAAATTTTTATTATATTGGACTAAAAAGTTTTACTAAAACAAGCTGTTTTCAGCTTTGAAGCTTTCTTGACGTGAAAATAGGACACCTATTTTGAAATAAGTGTAACTTCACCTTGATCACTTCAACTGCATGTCACATCCCGTTCCACCTTCCTCTCACCTCCCTGCAAATCTGATCTTGTTGCTTCACAATATCATGAACATGATGTGTGCTTTGGAATTGCTAAATATCTTCCTAAGGGGTAATGGTGTGTCATGCTAAAAGTATTAATATTGACATTCTGGAAGCTACAGAGGAATAAACCTCTAAAATGATGTACTGTTCTTTAATAATTAATTTATACACAATGGTCATCTTTACTCAGTGCACTCAGTGACCTGCAGTATCTTCTACACACAGGAGGTCATTAACATGTACATAATTTACTGAAACTAAATCAGTGTAGTGCCACACTGGAGGGGATTTTATAACTACATTAAAGGCAAACCAAGCATCTCTCAGACCCTACAAAGATCATACTTACTGGATATGTTTCCATAGTTCTTCTTTAGCTTGTACATCTGGGCTTCTCCTATAAATAGCAACAAAGACAGTAAAGGCTCAGCTGTGAAAGCCATCATCTGACATGTTGCTGTTCAAATAACTTTTAACACACAGACCCTGCACAGGAATCTTGATAAATGTAATCCAACAGTGACTTCAATTTTAAGGTTTGTTATCTCAGAAAATGCATTAAACCTCATCGCTTCATTTCAACTGAAAATTCATTTCTTGAACGACAGGCTCTCAATCACAATTCCAGTTCCACCAGCCTTCAGCAAGACTCTGCATAAAATATAAACAACAGCTGAATTCCCCAAGCCAAATCACTGCCCAGTTGCTGCCAACACTTATCCCTGCAAGGACAACACATTTTGGAATAACACTTGAAAAAGGCCCTCAGGAATGTCCTGTGGCCCATAGAGCTCTTGGTGGGCAGAAGGAGGGACAGCCCACAGGCCACTGATCAGTAATCCCAGCTATTCCCAGTGGACTCCAGTAAAGACCTGTGGCTCCACTGCAAGCGCAGTGCAGCCTCTCTCCTTCTGGTCATCTCCAAAAAGGGTTTCTGCTCAATTTATTTCTTTTTGGTGTGCAGCACAAAACAAAAAAAAACAAAAAAACAAAAAAAAGCCACCAACAAATTAATCAAACCAGCACCTACGCCTAATTATGTACCTAAACATTTTAGCAAGTATTTAATTCACGTGCAAAGAATGTACCAAAAGTTGTAACCTCCCTCTTGCAGACACAGAGATGCAGCAAAACAAGCCTGAGGGGCAGCTCTCACCTTTTCTACTGAACCATAGAATAGATATTTCTAAGTGGAACCCCTTTATTTTTACTTTTCCTTCTCTATTGCAAGGTTAGTGCAAAACTGCCACTGTTGTTTAAGCTGCACCTGGACTTCAGCCAAACCCATTCAGAGTAATAGACAAGTAAAGATTTTAGACAGTGTCACAGACTACATTTGCATGGAGAGATTAGGTAACACTTTTTATTGTCATTATATAAGGTCAGTGTCAACAGCTAGACTGTTCCACACCATCTAATATGCAAGGGATGCAACTTTAGACACATACAGCACACATAAATACACCCAAAGTTTCTCAAAGTCTTACACTTTAGGTCATACAGCCTGATCTTTTTTTTCTCTTAGACAAAAAGGCCAGTCATATTCAAAGATGCTTTAGGAGAGATATAATCCAAATATAGCTGCAGATGAAGGACAGCAGAGATCTGCATTTTCGCACCTCTAAATCTCTGTCCAGAGACAGAGATGTATCAGAAATAATTCCAAACTGCTCTCTATCATTAACAGTTTAACTGTTTTCTTACTTCACCATTACCATGTCTGGCTTATTTCCAGACTTCACCCTAGGAATAACGTTCAGAGAAATCTATATTGCAGTAAACACTATACAGCTGATGTAAAGGCAGAATATTTTGGGATGGTAATGTTTTGGGGTGCTTTTTAGACTTTCGTTGGAGCAGAAATACTAGGAGATACTATTTGACTACTTTATAAAACATCAGAGAAAGACTAAAGGGTGAAAAACAACCTAGCATTTGTGCTTTCCTAGTAGGGCTAAAATTAATTACTCCATAACCACCTCAGGCTCCAATGCCTTCCAGGTAGTAAGATTCCCATCCTTGACAAACTGCTGTCCTTCCAGCTCCTCAGGTTCCCATGATGGCTACAGCACAGGTGCTTTACAGTCCATTTGTTCTCTGTGTTCAGAGCTTTTTAAAGCCGAATGTGTTTATTGTAATGCATTTAGTTTTCTCTGCTTTTCACTTCTATCTGTGCCTCCTGCTCTCTGTGACCAGCTCCAGGTATTTTGCTCTGTGATCTCTGCCTCTTTCCATCCCTGCAATGACACTAATAACAAAGATTTTGCTGTACAATACCAATTTAGCAGTATGGCACCCCATGGAGTAAAAAAAAAAAAAAGAGAGAGAGAGGGAGAGAGAGAGAAAAAGGGCTAAATGCAATCCTCCTAACACTCCTCCCTTCTTGCATTTACTTCTCTCTATTACATCTGTCCATGCTGCTTTTAACTACCTGATGCAGTAAATGCAGTGGCATTGAACAGCCTTTTTCACCCCTCAGTTTTGAACTGATTTCTGCCCCCATGAAGCTTCCTGCTCACAAAATAGCAGCTGCAAGCCCTGCATTCACCCTGGGGCTGGAAAGATAGGCATCCTCTTCTGAGGCTGAATAATCAGACAGTGGGGGATGTGAAAGACATCATAAAAAGCTGGAAAATGCCAGCTTCTTCAGGGAGGCTTTGTCATGCTTACAAGCCTCAGTTTGTCTGAGGAGGCAAAGGCCCAAGATCATTCCCCAAACCAAGACCCACACAAAGCAGGGTACAGTGCACACCACTGACCCATTAGATCATGGCTTTTACTTGTTCATGAAAATACAGCAGTTCATAACCTGGCCTTAAGTCTCAAGTATCACAGAGCATCCTGTGAAGCCTCACCGAGAGTAAGAAATATTCATTTGTGGGGCAGCATGGAAATACAGTGGTTAAATACGAAGACATCTTAATTTCTCCACTTTCTAGGAACTGTGCCTCCTGCTTTCTGTGACCAGTTCCAGGTATTTTGCTCTGTGGTCTCTGCCATTTTCTTTCCATCCCTGCAATTACACTAATAATAAAGACTTCACTGTACAATACCAATTTAGCAGTATGGCATCCCATGTGGAAAAAAAGAAAGAAAAAAGAAAAAAAGAAAAAAGGGCAAAATACAATGATTCCTCAGAGCAAATAGACTTCACATCCTGCAATTAGTTATTTTCCATCTGTTTAAGAAGTATTACCATACTGAGATAACCTTACAGCATTTATTCAGGTTAGCTCCCTGTCAAAGAATTTAAATAAATATGAAGCAGATAAAGTAACTTAATTAAGGCATTTTCTTTCCAAAGGCCTGTTCCTGCTTCCTTTGAAAGCAAAATGATGGAAAGCTTACAAAAATGAAAGTGAAATGTAATACTGAATGTAGGTATTGCATATACTGCATAAGAAATTAATGTTTGTATGGTTCTTAAGAGCCTGCAACAAAGCAATTCTTCTGTTAAATCTTTAAAGCCAGATCACAATACCCCTTTTACTTTTTTTTTATTTTTTTACTGTGAATTTTTTTAGAACTCACAGTTTTGATATATAGGACTCAGTTTGTCCTGTCTCAGTATCTGAATCAGTACCTTCTGGACAATTTGCATGCTAATCAGTTTCTCTAATGTACAGGAAATCTAATGGGAATTCCCAGTAAGTGATGAATCTCACTGGGGTTTATTTTTTATTTTGTTTGCACAAGATGGAACAGCTCTACACATTAATAAGGTCTACATTATTTTTTGTGCCTGCATCTGCACCCTTATTAATATTTCAGTTTGAGTCACAAATGGTAAATTAAATAGCCATGGAATTTTATGGCTATTCTTCTTAATTAGAAAAAGCCCTTTGGCTACACAGATGTTTTACTTGAGCTCTTGAAAATAAACCCTGTGGAACTAGAACTGGGAGCTCTCTGCATTTGCTGATACCTTGAGGAGAAAGAAAAAGGTCAAATTCCTGTCAAATACTTTTATTCTCAAGACCAAGGAGACACCACTTGCCACCACAAATGATTAATATTACTCATTATCAAACAAATAAAATGCACTGTGCCAGGCGCAGTAAGAAACATTTCAGCCACTGCTTCACAAATCCAAAGGGAAGCTCTAGTTACAAATGCAATAATGGCCTTACTGTGAAAGAATTACCTGTTCTACTAAATTTAAGATTTTGTACCAATTTTTAAATGGGCAAGTTGAAATGACCATTTGACAACATTTAAAACCAAAACAACCATAACCTACAGAATTATGTTTCCTTTTCTTCTTTTCTTCTTCTTTCCTTTTTTCTTGACCTGTATCCAGTCAAGTAAACCAACAGCTGAGCCAAACTAAATGAAATACATTCTCTTATAATGTACAACATGTTAACAGTTAAATACCTTTTACTAATTTTTTTCAAAAATTAATTTGGTCTTATTTCATTGTGGGTTTGCTTGTTTTTGTGTTGTTTTTTTTTTTTTTTAACTGGGGAGCTTATTATAAAGAAGAAACACATGAATAACTAAAAGAATAGCAAAAGGAAATGAGAAGTCTTTCAAAATCTTCAGGACATCCTCATTTCTTTGCTTCCTCTAGGACCTTTGCTTTTTAAGTTAGATGCCTAACATCTATGGTTTTTTGCTAAAACTAGTTTAAATGAAATATAACTCAGGATGTCACTGTGCTGGAAAATCAAAGTTACGTTTTAACATTTTATAAGTTACATTAACCACAAGAGGGAACCCGTGCTGTCCAAACAAAGATTTACCTGGCCCGTGGGTAAAAAAGAAAAGTTGGCTACAGATTAAATCTAACTATTACTGACTGAGTACATTTCCTAGTTTACAGTTTATTGTGTACTTTCTGTATATAATTAAACAAACAGTAATCAAATTTAATCAGCTGTATTTTCTGGATTCCATGCAAGTGAGCTTTAATATTCCTAATTTTTATTAATATATCATTGCACAGTAATACCTAATAACACATGACTTTTGTGCAGCTGAAAGTGAACAAGTCTGTACAAAGCCTGTTAAAGTAAAAACTCCAATATTTAGACTCTTAAGGTAAATTGTATTCCTCATAAAGAAATAAAACTCTGCACTATAAAACTGGAGACAGCAATGAGTTCCAGCAACACAGACAACAGAAAACAGATCCTCAAGTGGATTTTAATGCTGGAAACTTCAATGCTGACTATGGTTTCAGTGATACCAAATACTGTGTCTATGCCCCAAAACCAGGCCATTTTAGAAGGGAAACATAATTTAAAGGGAACCAGTATTTCCATTAGCTTGAGAAAATTAATTTCAAAAGCCGGTGACTTCACCGTGTCAGAACAGGCTCATGTAAGCAGGAACAGCAGTGCCTGGCAGTATGATTCCATCATGGAAATCCTGACATCAGGATGCAATATATCCCTGACTGCTGCTTGTCAGGGATAATTTGACATGGAAACATGAGCAGCTGCTTTCATCTGGAACACCACTGCAGGTATTATATGATTAAACAGGTGCACATTATTTCTTAAAAATGTTCACAGCTATCAAGTAAGCTTCCACAGCCTTGCTGCCCAGAAAAGAGAAATCACTGTACTAATTAGAGAGCTATTGTTGAATGAGCCACAGAACCATCCAGGACTTCTTCCCAGGTGATGGACAGAGTTTCTCAGCAGCTTCATTACCCTCTCTGCATTATTTTTGCCCTGTAATTCAAATCAATAAAAAAGGCAGTTTGACCACAAGACAAATCTGCTAATGTGGGAGTATGCCATGTGAAAATCTCTGCTCCTCAGCAGCTGAGAGCCACCACCGCACTGAAGATACTCCTCCTGCTCTTTAACATGATTCAACAGCCTTAATTTACACATCAAAGGGTGCAAGGGTTACATACGATCGAGATCTGTGCCTGGATCGCCGGTGGTTTGGATCCGCCTGGGTTTTCCCCTTCTGCCGCCGCAGCACAGCTTCCCACTGAGGAGCCGAGTCAACCATGTCATTCTCCTGCCGTAATCTGAGAAAGACGTACCCAGAGTTTAGTCTGAGGGTGCTGAGGGCAGGATGCTCTGAGAAGCAATGGGGTATTCCCCTGACCACAAATAAATAAATAATCTAGCTCCTGCAATGCTGTACTTTACCTATCATCTTGTTAAATTTTAACTAATGCTCCCAAAAACTACATTAAATTGTAAGAACCATATAAAAGAAAACTTGCTTGTTGCAATCCTCACTGGCTGATTTGTTATTTAGAAACAGCATGAGCCAAAAATGTAACAATCCATGCTTTTTAAGGACAAACCCACAACTTGAATTCTTTTCCCAGCCCAAGTCAGGGAATTTTTTCCCTGCTTACATCTTCCACTGTAACTCATCTGCACCAAATGGGAGACCCATATCGTGATGGGTTCTACTATTACAACTTTCAAAAGTACTTCACTGCAGTATGCACTTTCCTAGGATCCAGGGAAAGATCCCCTTGGTAAATCCCTGCTCAGAAGAATCATCCTTTCATCTTAATCTGCAACAAAGCTCAGGATGCATGCAGATCTCCATGGCACTCCTTCTGCACTGTCCCCTGAGGCTTTGGTCCCTGTCATGGCTGATGTGGATATAAATGACATGCTACGCCTTTTATTTCTACTTTTTTTAATTTGGTTCTTTAAAATCCATGAATTCATTAACTGTAGGTATTACAGACTGAGACAAATATCAAATTCTGTCAGTTCAGTGCATTGGTAAGCAGGCTGCAGCAATTCCACAATGCCACAGCCCTCCAGGCAGCCAGGCAGTGTTTGACCAAAGTTCCACAGATGCTTCCCATGGTTTCAAGGTTGCACATATGAGTGCTAAGGTGGTGGAGCAAATGGACATGCTTGGTCAGAGCAGTGAATTTAAAATTCAGCAGGGATTTCAAAACACCCCTGGAAAATATCACCCAAATGTGGATTGTCTGATCGGATGGTAGGACTGGCATACTGGAGAAACCAAAGGGGAAGACTGACAGGTAAAACAAACAAAGAAGCCAACAGAGATTAAAGGATTACACAGGAGATGTAGGCAATGCAAAGTATGTTGTTGCTGTTCTTCACTTCAGATGTTCTTTTCTCTTTGAGTTTTGAATTGTATCAGGCTAAACCAGCTACGCAGGCTTCTGCTTTTCCTTTAATCAGATCTTCTCTCACATGCATAGTGAATTTTGAGCTCAATCCCCAACTACTGTAAACAGCCACAACTCTACCAAACGCTATGAAGCATCTGGAGAAGAATGCAACCTCTAGTTTTGATTTCTAAGAAAATCTTTTTAAATCTATAATCTGCTGACAGGCATTAACATAAACTTCTACCTAAGGATTTAGAAGAAGTACTCACACAGCAAGAAGTAATGAGTTGTGATTTTCATCCCAAATAATCCAATTTGGGCAAACAGCAATCATCCCATATTGTACAGACACCACCAACTGCCTCCCACACACGGCAGTCACTTGCACACAAATACCAAAAATCTAAATATATAGTTTGCATCACAGCAAACAAGCCGTGTCAGCACTCAAAGTACTGTCACACCACAGCAGAACTCTACTAGATGGAGACATGAAGAAGCAAAACATACATTTTGCAGCTGCAAAGAAAGGTAGTATGCTGACACTTAACAAGGTTAAAGATGGCCAAGGTACCACAATCTCTACATGAAATACATTATTTGAATCCAATGTTCAAATTCAAATAATTTTGGGTCAATTTTTTTAGCTTTTTGGTGACAGAAATGACAAAATAATAATAATTTTAAAAAAGCTGCAAGAAGTTTAGCTCAAATCCTGAATTTCTATTTAAAGATACTTTTGAATAAAAACTTGCCCTGGTACTGAAAGCTCATTATAGCTTTCCTTTCATTCTTTTCACTGAGCTGCCGAGAGAGGTGGTGGCAGTGTCTCCATCCTTGGAGATACTGAAAAGCTGCATGGGAATAGTCCTGGACACCTGGACCTTGGTGGCCCTGCTGGAGCAGTGGCTGGACCAGGTGGCACCCAGAAGTCCCTGCCAGCCTCTTCAGTCCTTCTCTGATTCTAATCAGATGCATCTTCCAAGTGTAGTCAGGAAGGAAATTATGCCTCAGTACACATTGTCTACTCCTTTAATATATGTTTATCTACACAATAAATTTTGGCCACAGGATTGAAAATGCAAATGCATTTCTGTGATTGAAATATGCTCATCACAGTTCTTCTTCATTTTCATATGAACATCTGCCTTGGAAAAGACATTCATATAATGGAGTGAAACCTCAAAGATCGAAATCAGGTAAACAGGTTTTCCCTAAGATTTTTCTAGTGTTCTACCTTCAGAAGCTCTCATCTACATTTCTGGTTTTCTCTGATAATTTGTTTTCTTCTAGAAAATAGTTCATAGTGATCTCTTGTCATGTGAACAATATATTCTACTCTACTATGACCAGAAACAGGTTTCTTTGGTTAATGTGAATATTCACATATTTTATTTCAATAAAATAAAACAATTTTGTTTCTGCTTGTGTCAAGTATCTAATTATTGTACTGAAAAATAAGTTGTATTAGTCTATGCAACAGCAACAACTTGAGTAATAGCAGTTGCAAGCCTCATTATAATGTCCTATTTAATCCTGCTAGGGCTGGCTCATCTCTGAAAACAGGAAAGCTGCTCAGTGCCTCTCACCTTTCAGCTTGTTATGTTCCTGCTGTGGCTGCTAACAAAATGCAGAAATTCATTATGACTGGTTGTTTTCCTTCACCTGCTCACAAAGAACAAGTCTTAGACTTCCAGCATATTTATTTTTTGTTTAATCTAACTGGTAATGTTTTTTTATCTGGTTAGATTTCAAGTGATCACCCAAGAACAAGAGATACTGAAACATTAACATTTTTGCTGTATCTTATATTTCTGAAAACATGGGAAAACTTAGAAACAGCCCCCCAGAATTGTTTTTTTTTTACTTTTATCTTTAATTTTTTTTCACATGAAGTCAGGAAGGGTTGGTAATGGCCCTCTCATTCTTCAAAAAATGATAAGCAGTACTTAATCCTTCTTACAATTCAGTCTCTATATTGCCAGGAGTTCTTAAAAACATTCTTGTGGTCAGTCTCTAATTTCTTTCACTTGCTTGTGGAGCTCCCTGCACAAGGAGTTTCAGAGGCAGAAAAGAACCTGGCAAGAGTGTTCTGGGAGAAAGGGATACAAAATACCATTTACTGTTGATCACTGAAACTACACTCAGCATGTCATTTAAACTTCAGCTGGAAAACAAGCCTTCCATGCACACTAGGTTATTGTTAGCCAAGTACCTTACAAGACTGTGCTTTAATTTAGGTAAGCTTCAAAGAAATCTTATGTCTCAGATGTGCTTTATGCCATCCCATGTGGCACAATGACTTTTTAACATTTCTTTAACTAATGCAAGTCATGCTGAAAATGTAATTATACTGCATACTCCTGCAGCACTATCTAGCATGCAATTATTTCTAAGAGCTTCCAGAGATCTGGAAATCATTTTTCACTGCCTATAAGACATGACGAAATGATGCAGCTCATTCAGACAGTAACTTAGAAACTTTGCCTTTAAACAGTTCCTCTTTTATCTAGTTACATTTCTCTTGCACCGTGTTTATGCAATATGAGAAAATTCTATGTGCTTTTAAAAAGCGTATTTTCAGAAATACCTCTAGGATGTTGTTATCCCTAGAGAAACATAAAATAAAGAGCTTTGAAGGGAATTTATAGGAAATCAGTAGTTATGCTATCTTTTTCATACCTGCAATAAGAAAGATATAATATATAATACAGAACTCGTTAGCATCACTTGGTATGAACTATTGCTGTCCTATTAAAACTTGATGCTGTACATATTTTGGGTTTGGGCCCATGCCTGATATTTTGGAAAACAAAATCTTTGTACAGTTCAATACATTATTTTTAAAACAACATTGAGATTCATATCCAATAAAAATATTTTCACTTCTCAACAGCTTATTTTCTGCTTGAAAAAATCTGTACTTTGTGAGGTAAAAGTATATGCTGGGAATATCATTATCAAGATATTATCCACTTTATTTGCATTTATACTGCAAGTCTTTTGTAAGTGTGCCCTGTACTTGATCTTGTAGCTCATTGCTGAGCTCTTCCCAAGCAACAGGAGGGCAGGCATTCATTGCATCCAACTATAATGATGTATTCTGGCAATTACCTCTTCTTATTCAGAAAAGGGTCTTAAGCTGCCTCAGGAGGACTCTACACACATAAAATATGTTAGATCCCTTTATGGATGCTGAAAGCAGGCAAGAGGCACAATGACTGTGTGAAACTAAGTCACTCTGGCCTGAGAAAGCACAAGGAGGATTGCAAACAATCCTTGGAGAAGGAAAACCTTTTGCAGGTGTTGTTTAAATCCCTGTTTTTTACGTGCAAGAAGCAGTCAAGGGGTGGTGTTCCAGTTGACCAATGATGGTGATGTGTTGGTTTAATGACCAATAAGAGTTTTACCTCTCAGGCCTTTTCAGACCTGTCTATAAAAGAGATCTGGAATAATAAACCTCGCTCTCTTGTACAGCACACAAGAGAGTCTGTGTTGTACTTCTTGCCATTCCTAATATAGTGATACATCCCTTCTTACTAGGTTCATCTGAAAAATCTCCATCTCCATTTGTCTGTGTTTCATGTTCCCCTGTCTAAAATATGTAATTTATTGTCACCTGTTTCTCTTCTTCCGATGCTCTCTGTGGGAATTTTCGGATTCGCTGCCACTGCTGGTGTTACAGCGGGACCGTGACCTGGAAAAGAGAAAAGCCACATCTCTGGACAAATTTATCTACTAACACCAAAATTATTTCAGTGTTAAATGAGGAAAGAACAACACTGCAAAGACATTACCTGGAAAATCAAAATTAAAAAACTTTGGAGAGCTTGTCTCCACCTGCAACTTATATTAACTTTTTCTCATTAATTGATTGGAAGAACTGCTTCAAAAGTAGTGCACCCAGAGTGTAGTATCAAGTGCTATTTTCATTTTGAATAATTGACATTTGTTTCTTTTATTTTTTAAATATGTATTATTGTATCATTCAGCATTCTTTTTGTATATGCCACATCAATGTATTTCTTGGAGGTGTGAAATGTTTCATCTCTATCTGTGTGGCTCTTTTGTTCTTGAACACTGTGGTACATTTAACAGAAATGATACAGAATTCTGGGTTTGCAGTCAAAACAAAATGCTCAGAGATCTATGTTTTCTATTCCTCTCAACTTCTATCCTGTAAGTTCCTCAATCTATGGAGTCTGTTCTCCTCTCTCTCCTAAATTAGAAGGTCATTAGTTCAAATATCTCCCACTCAAACAAAAATGTGTTAGAAGAATAGGGCAGTGAAAGCCTAGGAAAATCAGCTCAACCCAGCTTGTCTGAAGGGAATGTTAGGCAGCATGGAAGAGACACCAGTAACACTAGGATTCTGCTGCTCTTTATGGAAAAAAGAAAGCTACACTTCCTACAGGCAAACTTCTCTTAAATCCATGACTGACTTTTGGAGCAGACAGACTAACTGTCAGGACTTTGGTCCTAGAAACCAGGACTCCGCCACTGTACCACTGGCTAGGTTCTAAGGACTAGCACTCTCAACAAAATCCAGTTTGGACCATTCATTCTTTAGTGTGAGGATGGTCTTAGAATGGCTGGATTTGATGATCTGAAAAAGGTCCTTCCCAACATGAACATTTTTGTGATTCTATTAATGGCCCAAAGACAGTTATGTTTTTCTGCTATACTGACAGCCCAGATGATTAATGAGGAAAGCTGACTGATATTAGCAGGAGCTGGTCTACAAGGATTTAGACTGTCTGGAGTTGGAATTTGTGATGGTTTTGCTGCAATGGAGAACAGAATTTTTCTTCTGAGGTATCTGGCCACGAAATAGGAGGTATAAGGAGATAACTCCTGATGATGCTGGTAGAGATACGTATTTTCTTATGCCTCCTGGCTTTTCTTTTGCTCTTTGATAGCTGACATTTGTAAGAGGACAGGTTTGTTAAACTTCACCTCAAACAAGCCAAGGAGAGAAAGCAGTTCCTTAGGTGTAAATAAAAGATAAGGGGGAGCATTTCATGACAAGGTAGGAAGCTTCTGCTCACTGCTTGTTCTAATGGTTTAGGAAGAAGAGCCCAAACAGGGTGAGAGATTATTCCCAGGGAACAGCAGAGATGCAGCATGGAGCTGTTCTCAGGCACACACCACTCTGCTTTCTAGAGGACTAGGACTAAATAACCAGGACACTGTTACAGATGTCATTCTGACACACCTGAGAGCCCCATGAAATTCACCATAATACCAGTGATTTATGGTTGCCTTCATCACATTGCTGAGCCTTTAAATGCCTTGGTCTTTGGAATTTGTTCTCCCCTCTCACCTAAATCAGGAAATCATTAGTTGAAATAGCTCCCATTCAAACAAAAATGTCTTACAATAATGTGACAGCTAAAGTCTAGGAAAATCATCTCAACCCAGCTTGGCTGATGGGAATAAATTTGGCAAAGAGAAATTTCTCCCAGAGGAGAAGTTTCTCCCTGTTGGAAAAGATACTAAGCTGAATTTCTATTTTATTTGATAGCTTTAGTCAGGTTTGTTCGCCTTTGCCCCAGGGGAAGGGAACTGAAGTTTTTTTCAGGACATTGGTCCCTTAGGCAAGGCCTGATGAACTTGACATCTCAACAGACTGGGAGTAGTACAGAAGATACACAATGACCATTAAAAATCAGCCCTTACAGGATCAGACACACCTAGTCTGGGAAAGAAGATACAAGAATGAGGACAAATCGGAGGTGAACAAATTCATACCCAATGGAAAATCAAGTATTAATTCCAAGTACATAACTTGGAACCAAAGAACATTGAACCAATTAATCTCTATGGGTTTTGACTGTATAAAGTTAGTGAAAAATCTGGTAAAAAGTGTCATGGAATTATTTCCTCTGCATGGCCAGGCTACATATGGATGAAATTATTTCTGTTGCATATCCTGGTCAGAACAACATCCTGGCCAGAATAAAGTAATGCCTTGATTCTCTAATACTAAAAATGTTGTTGGTGTGTTTTTGCTTTTCCCACAGTTTCAGTGACATCCCCCTCCCCCAACCTCATGTTCATAATTTAAAGCCAGGTTATCCATGTTGCCAGCTAAAAATACACTTTTCTGGGTGAAGCTCAAAGTGGAGATAAAACATACGTGTGTTGCTATAGAAAATTGCAACTCCAAAGGAAGAAGGAAGATTAAAAGATGGTGTCAAAAGGAGTCACTCAAGCACAATGGAAGAGTTAAGAGCAATAAATGTTCTAGAACTGCAGCAGACCTTACACAGCCAAAAGTATACCTTTCCCTAACCCTCATCAGATGTTAATAAATAATAATAAATACACCAGTAACATCAACATTAATATGTCATTTGAGCAACACTGTTCTTTCACCCTTCCAGGTCATTAGCATGACTCTTCTAAATTTTTAAGTATGACAAGAAGTAACTTGATTTACTGTGATTTAAGTCATTTATCTCATGAGGTACCAAAACAGCCAAAAATCACAGCATGGCAGGCAAAGTACAAGATAAAATATCCAATTTGAACAAGTCAAGGTAAGCCTTTCTCTAACTTTTCAGGAATGGAAATGCAATCCACCTTTGGATATTGCACATTGAATTAACTTGTGTTCCCTGTCAGGAAAGTACTTGTGGGCTTCTGTGAACACAGAAGGGTTCCTGAGCTGTCAGCTGAGTGGCAGCTGCTCATGCTTGTTGCCAGGATATTATCTTTTACTGAATATTAAGTATCATCTTTTACTGAGCAAAATACCAAAAATGGGTGGAAAAAAAGATAGTTTCCTAAATCAGGTGCAAGAACACATGAGATTATCCTGATCTCTGACAATTTTAAGGTACCTTTTGTCCTTTATTTCCCTGTTCTCCTTGTTATGCAATATATTTCATATCTTGTAGGTAGAATACCTATATACCCTATCATAAGAAGCAGGAAAAAAGTCATAGTCTGTTTTACAAGAGACACAACAAATACTGCCTAGAAGAGGGCTTGGAGGGTTGGGGAAAGCTCACATTCTGGCAGAGTCTTTTTTCTAATTAAAATGAGAGAATAGCCAAATTGTGAGGAAGTGGAGGTCTTTTGCAATGTACAATAACAAATCTGTGGGAAGAGTTGTTCTGAGCACTGAGGCTTTCCATCTGATATGCTTAACTAAATTTTCTCAGTTTTGTGTGCCGGATATCTACCACAAGACTACCACCAGCAGCTTGTAATGGCAACATCCTTCCAAAAAACATTCTGTTATCTTATAGTAAGTAGGAAGTAGGTGAGCGCTTTCTCTGGCTTCCTGTGATTGTCCCGAGATGTTTGTATCTCTGCCAGAGCTCCTTCCCCGTGCTGCAGCAATGATTCAGATCCTGGGAGTGCCTCCTCTCCTTCCCAAGCTCCAGGAGCCTCTGACATCGAAAAGCCCTCCACTGTCTCCTTATTCCAGCAGTGCAAACAGGAGCACAGATGTGAGAAGCAATACACAGAGTCATGACAAGCAGATGTGGCAAAAATCTGTAGATTCACAACGTAGCTGAAGTTGTTGAAGGGCATACCCAAATTCACACCTGCATTTTATTTGAAATGTGTCAACTAGTCAAGTCTGAAATAGGAGATGGGGGCAGGGACAAGAAGCATTTTCAAAAAATGTGCAAGACAGCAAGAGGACCATCAGGAGTTATATATGCCTTTGCACTTACCTCTGTCAGGACAATTCATCTCAGATGATGGCACATTTGTTTGCAAAACAGATTAATTAGAAGTGGGTAGGGAGGCTGGAGAAGTAAAAACAAATCTGCAGATTCAAACTCCAAAAGCTGAAACTTCTGGAACTGACTTTCAAGTTGCAGATAAGCCCTCAGGAAACTTTCACAAGCTGCTTATAACATGGAATAGCAGCAATGTGCTGAAAGACTGCTTTGATGAGGCCATGCACCAGAGCATTTTAGTAAAAGACAAGAAATAAAAAATTGAAAGGTCATAACACAACAATCCTTTTATACATTTAGGAAGATGAGGGAGAAGGAAGGAAAGAAGCGTATGCAGTGAAACAAAATACAACCCATACCTTCACTATCATTTCATAGCTGCTATAGATCATGTATTTACCTTCTCCTTTGCTTTAAATCTGAATCTTCACCACTATTATGATTTTTCCTGTGACATTAAGGAAGTTTTAATGAAATGTCATAGAGTTACTTAATATAAATACACAAAACTACCAATAAAAAAAAAACAACAAAGTGTTTTGGTTTTTTGATGGATTTTTTTTTTTCCCCAGTATGATGTCAGGTAGAGAAAATAGGGCATGTGCTTGTTTTAAACCTTTCAGGACACCTTTACAATAAGTTTTGAAGGCATGATTCCCTTCAAGCTCTCATTGCAAGCCCCTGACTTGCAAAATTAAGCAGAGCATGCTGGCCTTTAGAGTCTACTACTGTTTCCAGCATAGCAGAACCTGTTGGTTTCCTCTTAACTCCACTAAAGAGTGTATAAACAGCACAGCTACTAACAGCTGGAAAAGGAAAGTGCATGAATAAAACCAAGCTCAAGAAGGCATAAATGAGTTAAAATCTACCTACTACTGTCAGTATTTACAGTCTCACATATGAGAAAATACTTTTAAAAACATTTTGTTCATGTGGCTGCCCAAGAGAAAACTTGCTATTGGCATGACTGTCCATCTGATTACTAGATCAGCCCAATGCAAATCCCCAGTGATAAAAACAATTTCATGCTGCACAGTGCAGAAGCACTCTTCCTGATATAAGAGAGCTTTGCATTGCTTAATCTCTACTCTTTTGCTTTTAAAAAGCCAAATGAATCTTTCTGACAACTAGCAATGCATCAGAAAACCTGTGCTGGTTTTATCTGCAGTATTTTTCCTCACAGTGGGGCTGTGTTTTGGGGTTGTGCTGAACACAGGATTGATAATAAAGACATGCTTTCATTATTGCTGAGCAGAGATTGCACAGAGCCAAGGCTACACTGCGGGGGAGACCAGGGGTACGTGGGATCCTGGGAGAGGACGCAGCCAGGACACAGAAGTGACCGAAACTGACCAAAGGGATAGTCCAGCCCATGTGGCATTACAGTCAGTGTATAAAGTGGGGGGAAGAGGAAGGAAGGAGGGGATGTTTGGACTGATGATCTTGTCCTCCCAAGTCACCATTAGTGGATGGGGCCCTGCTCTGCCAGAAATGGCTGAACACCTGCTCAGCCACTGGAAGAAGGGAATTCATTCCCTGGTTTGCTTTGCTTGTGTGCACAGCTTTTGCTTACCCTATTAAACTGCTTCTCAACTGACAAGGTTTCTAACTCCTACCCTTCTGATTCTCTCCATAATCCTGCTGGTGGGGGAGTGAGTGAGGGGCTGCCTGGGGCCTGGCTGAAGTTAAAACATGAAAAAACCCATTCAGGAAACACATTGTTGTTAACACCTACAAGGGCACTATCCAACAGAGCAAATAAACATAACTCTATTGCTGAAGAGTTACACTTCACATTTATTTGAGGTCACTAAGCATGCACTATTAGGTGAGTTTCTTCTCTCCTGTCCCAGACAGCGAGTGGCAGGTAAAAGGTCTGAAACAGTTCAGAAACCTGACACAGATAAAAGCTCCACATCAAATTAGATTTCCTCATCAATATGCTGCCATTTCAAAGACCCCAGAGCTCTGGCTTTGAAGGCCAAGCAGGTACTGATTTCAGAGCTGTCAAGAAAGAGATGTAACTCTCATGTGCTAGCTCCCATGGCATAGAAGACTGAAGTGAATATGGCACAGTATCTGTGTTCGTTTATACTTCATAACAGATCACCAGGCAGGGTTCACTAGTGATAAAGGCAGCTTCTCAGCAGGACAAATCATCCCAGGTAACACACATCTCTCAATACTCCATTGCTTCAGAACTGCCCCTGTAATTTGCTTTTTGGACATGTTTGAGGACACACAGCACAGAATCTCCATCCATTCTATTTTACTCCTCTAAGTCATTCAATTCAGCTTGTACCAATTGAAAGTGTCACACAGTTGTATTTTTGCTGGTGTCCTCTCTAATGCAAAGTGGTTCATGTATGGGACTGCTGAAGACAGCTTTATGGCTCATTTGTGTAATCCTTCAGGCAGTTAAAGTAAAGAAATGCTATAACACTGCTTTGGAAGCTGTCAAGCAAACAAATCCATCAGTTCTTAATCATTCACCAGGCAATAAGTGCTCCAGTATCTAAAGGAATCTTGCACGTGTCAATACTGCAACTTTCCACATTTTTAACATCATTTTCCCACAACAGCACACAGGCAAACAACCAGACCAAAGCTTCCGTTACAAAAACAGCTGTGGTATTTCTTACTTGGGTTGTTTTTTTTGACTAACAATTGGCCCCTGGAATATCCCCTTTCCCAGGGCCCAGCTGTGCCTACACGAGCTGAACACCAGCCTCAAGTTTCTACACAGAGAAGCTGACAGTAATTAATCCTGAGGCTCTTACCTCCTCCGAACTGGCTGCCCAGATTCATTCTCACTGCCACCAGATGGGTTCCTTCGGCGAGAGTAAGGAAACTTTGGTGATTTATTGCGATCACTGGCAGAATTATACAGTCCACTAAGGTTAAAAAGAGAGAGAAAATACTCAGCTTTAACATTTCCCGGGCAGTTAGGCCAGCTAACTGAGATTCAGCTTACAAAAATTAAAATATTCATGCACGCACAGGGGAGTATTTGGCTATACATGCTTTTCTGGGTGTTAGTGTGATTTCTATGTAAATGCAGATAGTACTGCTTTCTAGCAATACATTTTTCGCAGTAAACCTTGAAATGTAGGAGAGAGACCTCTTATCATTGCCGAGTCATCAACTCTAAGCCTACAAAATATAGATTTTTAGTCTATTAGTATTCTTTTACCATACTAAAATTTCTGTGCTTTAGTATCGCATGTCCAACCCAGAGCTAGGCATTCTTCTTGTTTTCCATGGATGTAAGTATGAAAACTTGCCATGTTCTATCATGGCATACATCTTTATCACAGAGCTGATGTTTGGGAACATGAAACAATTACATTCCCATTTCTCTTCTGTTCACCCACAAACAAACCTCTTCCATTGGTGTGGAGGTGTTCCAACCTCCAGATTTCTTTCTGCTTTCCTAAAAGCCTCTGCCTTTCAAACTGAATCCTTTCTTTGTCATCTGCTTCTGCAGACAGCTGTTTACAGCACTGCTCTGCACAGGTGAAAAGTTCCCACAGCTCATCTCAATGAGAATTATTATTAAGAGCT
The DNA here is from genome assembly GCF_971803275.1 of Cyanistes caeruleus. NCBI lineage: Eukaryota > Metazoa > Chordata > Aves > Passeriformes > Paridae > Cyanistes > Cyanistes caeruleus. Next base: position 8,675,183 of record NC_141732.1, on the reverse strand, counting down.
GTGAAAGCTGCTGTGCAACATCCAGCCTGCTTATGTGTCTAAACCTGCACAGTGCTTTAGAATTAACAGATTTGCAAAAACTCAATTCTAGCATTGTTTGGCTCCTGCAAGATCAAACCTCCTGCTGTCCTGAAAGCAACTGAAACACTGGAGACATAAAGTGACAAGATGACATTACTTTTCTAAAAACAACTAAAGAAAGGCCTGTCCTAGCAAAAGACTATTTGCTTGCTGCTTTGTTCCTTACTCTACAATCTACTGCTGATTACAGGAGCACAAGGGGTGCATCAGGTATAGATCTGAATTGTCACAGAAAAGCAGGACCATTCTGGATTACACTTTACATCCTGTCTGGTTTAGTAGCCTGTTTCCAACAGCAGCTGTAAACAGCCATCTCCAGGCAGCAGAAGCCTGAAGACAGCTTCCCCAGTGCTCCCTGCATCCCACACCATTCCCAGTCCAGGGGACTTACTGAGCCAGCTGCTGCTTCTCTGTCTTCAGAAGCACTTCAGGATTTTGTTCCATGACTCACCCAGCTCCCCCAGGAATTCACCTCCTTGCAAAGGAGGACCACAGATCTCCCACTTACGGTGAGTCACTACTGACTGCCTTTATCAACACTTTTATACCACCTTCAATAGCTTCACCTGAAGATCCTTAGTTCTTTTGCTGGAAAAAAAGTCCTGATCACTTTCTCTTTTCTCAGTCCAACTTGTGATTTTCTAGATGTTATCCCCTGAAATTGCCTCTTTTGCAGGAAGATTCCTGTCTGCCTCTGCCTTTGCTCCTTGTACAGATTTACTGCAGAGCCTTTCACATTTTTGATCCCCTTTGCTGCCCCACTCAAAGCCTATTCTTTTTCCTGAGATAAGGATATCAGAACTGCTTCCAAAATTCACTGAGTACATATGTGATCCACCAATTTATATAATGGCATAAAGCTGCTCTCTTGATTTACTAATAATTGCTAATTGTTTTTCTAACTGCTACACAGCTGATGTTTTCTTTGTTATCCATCATAATTCCACATAATTCCACAGCACTTCATATTAAACAGAAATCTAGGATTATTTTTTTTTTGTCCTCACACACCTCTCTTTACATTTTTGACTCAACAGAATCTATCCATCAGTCACACTTCAGGAGCCTTTCTGCCACTCTCCACAGACAAGTTTCTCACTATCCTAAACAATTTCATATCATCACCAAAGTTTATTTTTCAAGTTCTTTGACAAATATACTAAACATCAGAGGTCCATGAACAGATCTCTAAAGAAAGCCACTGCTGACATTTATTCACTGGCTACCTCCTCCCACACATACTTTCCTAATTTTTAACTATTTATTTATCCATGAAAGAACCTATCTGCTTACATGCAATACACATCTATTATGAATCAAATAACACATTAATATATTGTATTAATAACCTTCAACTTTCTGCTGTTGTATGATATTTACCATTGCACAATACCTAAGTCATCAAATCTTGTCTTACCTCTGTGGGCCATTTTCCTCCCATGGAGCACTTGTTTTACTTCTTTGTGTTTCTGGGCTGTTTTCATTTTTCATCTTCTTAAAGCTAAACAAAAGTACAGGTATATATATATGTATATGTTTATTTTTTAAAAAAACAAACAACATTGTACACAGATCACATTTTCTTTTGTGCTGACCACTTAAAATTTAATTTTAAAGGCATACACTCATTAAAGAGACCCACCCTGGCATATAGTTACTTATTTGTTATGTGAAAGGGGCAAAGAGTTGCTACGTTGAAAAATCTCTCCTAAAAAGAGGAATTATAAAGGGAAGGAGAAAGAAGGGGGGAAAAAAAAAGAAGGAAAAAAAAAATCTCTGAAAGCTCATAATTGTGGGAGCACTGAGTCAGAAAAACAGGCAATCCTGTCTCCAAATAAACAAGAACAAATACCTGGGCAAGAAGTCTAACAGTAGGGCAAACATACAATATGATCTCATAGCCTTCCATAATATACAGTTAAGAGATTATTGAATCAGAGGCTTTACCTTCTTTTTTATTTTACAAAGCTCTTAATGAAACTTTTTTCCATGGATTTACTTAAATACCTTTCAAATATTTTTTTTTTAATTTTTGTCATAAATAGTGTCTGGTAGGAGTATGTGCCAGTATCTGTCTATGACATAAACAATTATTTAACATTATTTCAAAACTTCTACCTGGTTCAAAACTTCCATCTCTTGTTCCTGACTGTTTCTGTGTTTATAGAAAGAAATGAAGAAAAACAAACAGCTATGAACGATGGCTGCCTAATCAAAAACTCCACCCCTTGATGTTTTTTTTACACATTTTTAACTGTCTTATCTCTTTTCCTAGTGAAAGAACCACAGACTACTTAACCTCTCCCAGTACAGGAGTCACCACATACCTCAGATTACCCTTATCATATTTCTCTACCATTTTTCCAGGTGCACAGTACCTACTTTAAAATGGGAGCAACAAAGGCAGGGGTGATGAAAACTATTCAAAGCATGACAGATCACAGGTTCATAGGTTCGCAGGGCAGCATATCCTTCTCATACCCTCCCCAGCAAAGCCTTGGGTTTTGTTTTTGCCAGAAAGATGTTTTTGTGGAAGAGCTGACTTCACTGACTGCTGCAAGACAAGGTACCAGGACTGTCACCTGGCTTGAGAGATACATTAGCATTTGTAACCAGCTTCTGACAGCTGGTTACAGATATATCAGCATTGTTACAGCTTCTGACCCATTAAAACTCTCAGATAATTGCCACTTCAAATACTGGGAAGTGGCTTTTAGCTGAAGCATGCCCCTGTCCTTGCCAATGGCTCAGCAGAGCTTTTCCATCTCTAGAGCTCTTTTCCTGTATGGACAAGCAGTTTACCTGAGACAGAAAGAGGCAGCCACATTGATTTCCACCAAGGTCATCAAGAAATATTACTGAGAGCAACTCCATACAATCATCATATAGTTATAAAATGCAACTCAAGCAGAAAAAATAAAAGCTTTACTGTTGCTTACAGAGAGGAGGATATAAGCTGGGAGTTCTTTCCCCAGAGCAGGAAATGACAGACTCAGCTTTATGAAGGAATCGTGGCTACTTAACTCACTAATCCACTTCTAACCCCAGCCTTTGGTTACTACAGGTCAGAGTTAATCATTTAATTCTCACAGAGTGAACAAAATACAAAGCTACAGTAAGTCAGCAGGAAAAGAAATTAAATTACACCTTATCAGGTAAATCATTTTCTTAATACTGCACCCATTAATTATTGACTCATAGGTGCATGCAATCTATTCCCAGGCTTAAAAATATGTTCTTACTGCATACTGAGCAAGTAATCCAGATAAATACATTTCTAACCCATACTGCAAAAAGGAATTCATTTGCACAGCATGAACTACTGAACAGTACCTAGGTTGAACTTAAACAATGGTGAATACTGTTTTCAAGTCTTAAAAAGAGAAGGAAAAAGTACCTGGGAGGTAAATTTACTGCATTAAATTCCCAAGTCATTATTCATTTGAAGCAGTCACACACTTTACAGACAGAAAATTAGAGCATGGCAGCTCTTCAAATACCAGCAGTATCTCCAGGAATGCAGTTGCAAAAGGTAGTGAGTTCATTCAAAGTATCTGAAAGATACCTTCAGATACTTTTCATATTCAAAGATCTGAATTTCATGTGAGATTTCATTGGGGGGTTTTTATTATTTGAGTTGATACCACTTACATAGAAGTGATTAACTATAGATATCAACAGTGAATAAGATGTTAAATATGAAAACTCAGCTTCTGAACACTACTGAAAGATGTTCTGCAAACATCACTGACAACTAGTGCAAGAATTACACAGCATGGAGCAAACTTCCAAACTCTAAGTGCTACACAATTTTTGTGTGCTGCCTCCCACATATGTGAAGCCAGGCAGACACAAAAGGTTTTCTTCATGTGCAGAGACACAGAGAAAAACAAAACAAATCCTAAACAGAAAAATAACTTCCAAAACCATTTTTTTTCTGGAAGTGACTAACGCTGTCTAAAATATGACTCACTAAGAATCTGCCTGTGAGATGCTTTTAAACTGTCAAGATAAGAAATTAAACTCAGAAACCTTGAAGCTGTCATATTGAGAGCCACTTATTCTGGCTCTTCCTCTAAAACCTGCCTATCAATTTTTTTTTAACAGCTCATTGTTACAAATTCTGTAGTGAAGGAGTCCCATGCCTCCCAAAAAAAAAAAATCTCTGCACTAAGGGATAATGGTACCTTTTGCTTTCTATCTTTCTTTCTCCTAACAAATCACAGAACAACACAATAGTGGGCTAGTCAGGTTCTTCTGGATGTCATCTGGTCCAGCTGCCTGCTCCAGCAGGATGATCCAGATTCAGTTGCCCAGAACTATTCCCAGACAACTGTGGAATTATCTCCAAGGATGGAGACTCCACCACTTTCCTGGACAACCTTTGCCAGTACTCAGTCATCTGCACAGGGAAAAATTGTATCCTGACTTTCAGAGGGAATCTCCTGTCTTTCAGTGTGTTTCCACCTAGACCTGTCACTGGGCACCACTAGAAAGAGCTTGGATCCATCCTCTTTGTGCCTTCCCTCCATGTATTTTTTTACCTCTGTATTGTTTTCCACTTAATGGTTTAGCTTTAGAGTGACCAAGTGGCAAAATCATAAACTTTCTTTTAACACACAATTAGCATTGTTTTCTAAGGGCTAGAATAGTGGATTTGATTTCCCTCAAAATGAGAAAGCAATTTAACTCAGCTTTTCTTTTGGAGGTCAACTGTTCTAAATATTAGGCAATAGAGAACACTATCCACTAAGTACTTCCAGCAAATCAGTAAATCTTTTAGATCCTTTTTTAGAGGTCTGTCCAGACACCTAGCTTGTGAAGCCAACAGCTTCAATGCACAGGTAAGCCCAGTTAAGGGTTACTCACTCAAGAAGAAACACAACTGTCAGGATTGCCAAGCATGCAGAGACAGATATCCAGGCAACTAAACAAAAGTTAAGTGCTGTGTTTTTTGACTCATTCTTTTGTCAGACAATTTTTTTTTTTTTTTTCTGATTCAGGCACATAAATTCCTCCTAAAATTAGGGGTGGGGATATAAACCCATTTCTGAATCTGTGTCTTACTTCTTCCTTTCAAATATACTTAAAAACCAGAGAGGTGCACTTCAGCACTGATAAATGAGACACACAAGTCCAGAGGAGCCCTGGCAGTTCACTACTCGTACAGATCAGGAACATTCCTGATTTTTATTACAATTTCAACAGTGTAATGGGCAATCACTGCAAGATTAACAAACCTGTTGGGAGAAAGCCCGTGCCCAGCTCCTCCCTGCCCACACACCCCTAGCTTGCCCTGTTGAGAGACAGAAGGCCCATGCCCTGAGGGCTCTGACAGCCAGCCCACAGCTTCCAGGGGAGAGACTAACAGGACTTCACAGGACTATCCTGACCAGTGCCCTTTGGGTCATTATCCAAATTTTCCTATTTAAACCTGAGACTATACGCCTTCCCATTAACTTGTGCTCATTTATGGGTTTTCAAACCATGTGTCACCTGAAATCCCTATTCTGCATTGATTGCAAGATCAGGATTTTATAAAATTAGTTACTTGGCAACACTCTCTGACCTTTGTCAGCAGATGATCAGATGGTCCTGAACTCAAGTGCAGGATAAACATGTTCCTCTATCCAATGTGTTATACAACCTATTTAAAGCTGTATGGAAACTTAAGGTCTACATACCCTTTCACTGGAGAAGGTGCAATAATTTTAGTAGTTCCTTCATTTTCTCCATTTGTTGTAATCTGGCTCGTGTTCTTAGAACCTAGAAAACAAAACAAAACAAAACAGGTAAGTCCTGTAGCATTAATGTTTGCACACCTATTCAGCATAATCACCTATAGGGCAGCATGAGAGATAAAATGACACACAAGATACCTGGTGCGTGCTCCTCTTGTTAAAGGTGTGTAAGAATCACATCTTTGTGTCTTATCCTTATTTCTAGTTGCACCAGAGCTCAATAAAGTTTAACATTAAGCACATTCATTACTCTTCCACATAAGACAGGGAATTCTGAACCTGTTGTTCTCAAAGGGATACCCTACCACTGTCAACAGAAGAAAATTCCCTGCTCAGTCAACAATGAGAATAAAGGTGTAAGGAGAATATACTTTGGTTGCTGCTGGTGCTACGATTTCAGTTTTCCTTTAGTTTACACATGTAAATTTTCCTTTAGTTTTCTAATTTTCCTGTAATTTTCCTTTAGTTTACACATTCTGTTTCTACCTAATTGGCAAATTCAGACATTTCTTACAAAACAGTTATTATCTATAGATGTCAAGTAGAACAACAAAACAGTATCATCATTGATGTAGACCTCCTCTGGAGAGAATTCTAAGCATGTCCATTGAAGATAATAAAGTAGATTGAGATTATAATACAGGATCTTCTGGACACGAGCAACAGCATCACAGTGTTGTTAATACAGCGGTACAAACCCCAAGTCATTTTGACTGGATAAAACAAAAATATGACATCTTAATTTAAGCTGGGAAAAGATTTTGCATGGTAAGTTTTCTCCTCAGCCTCAGAGAAAGGATTTCTTCACAATCTCCTTCAACTTCCCATACCACCCCTTTGGCAAACAGAGTCTCTGGACCCTACTTCAACACAAATACTTGAGATTTTCTAAGGCATTTTGTGGGCTCATTAATTGGTTCTCTTACAGGTGAGATCTGCCAGTCTTCTGCAGAAATCAGCAAATATATAACTTTTCAAACAAAGGAACTGATCTCAGTACTTCACATATTCCTCTGTGAGGAAATTTTCAGTTAAGTCACAGAACATCCTTTTATTACTTAAAGGAGTAACAAAAACTTGTTCTCCAAAATGTATCATAGCAGTGAAACAACTGCCAGAAAAACAGCCAAGGGTCAGATGATAAGGTAATAGACACCTCCAGAAGTGCTGGTTTGATATGTGTGGCAACATCCTTACCATTCTGCAGGCACCCACTCACCTCTGGGTGTCAGGTCATGGTGGGTAATCAGAAGCTGTAATGATTGTCTCCAAGTGTGTTCCACCTGGTGTATCTTTTACTGACTACACTGCTGTTCTACCAGCTTATACCTCTGTATGATATAATCACCTAATATAAAAGAGCAGTCTGCAAAAACACTGTCCAAACACTAAGCCCATTGCAAAAATGTAGGTGTATCACTGTTTCTTGCTTGCTGAGGCAATAGGCCTCTCAAAAATACCTTCAGCAGAAATCTTGAATATCTCATTAGCGGATGGTTTCCCTGGTTGTTTAAATATAAATATAAATATAAATATAAATATAAATATAAATATAAATATAAATATAAATATAAATATAAATATTTATAATAAATTACTTTTAAATTACTTTTTTATTTATATTATTTACTTTATTTATAATAATAAAGAGTACTTTATCCTTCCTTACCTGGATAAGGTACTCTCAGGATTGACTGCACTGCACTGAATTTTTCCAGTGAGGTAAATGCACACACTTAATTCCCTTTTACAGCCATCTTGACGCTGATTTGTCCATTCAATTCATGCCAACTATTACATTTTTAAAAACGCAAGTGTCCAAAACCTACATCAGCCAACCAGGTATTTGTCCAAAGTATCAGCCTGGTACTTTGCTTGTCATGCCTGTTTCTTATCAGGTGAAGCCACTTATCTGACATTATCTGGAAGTAGTGTTTGTGTTTAAACCAAGTCATGAGAGCAGCAGATAGTGTGACCAAATGGAAAGCATGCAGTAAGTGCTCATGCTTTGCACCCTGAGCCCAAAAAACCGAATGGACTTCCATATGCCTACACCAGCACAGCCTACTCTGGCATAATGGCTTTTTTTATTATTAGTTTCTAAGCCTGTAGCCTTAAGAGTTTGTTCATCTCATGTTCCATGACTGCAATGCAGAAGCAGTCACATCCATCCTTTTACCAGACACTGGATTTTAAGTAAACTTGAAAATATAAAGCTCTAAGTATATAAATTAGGAAATAGCTAAAATCACCCCAAGATCTATTTTCTCAAACATCTAACTTTCAAACCCAATCTTACAATTTTCTGGGAAAACACTTTGACTGGGCCAGACCAACAGTTCTACCTACCATGGCTACTAATACGGCAGTAACAGGGATCTGTGGCAAAATGTGATTGCTTAAGGATTTTCACAATACAGACAGTACTGTAATTGTAACACCTACACCTAGCTCTCCACCTGGCTTCTAAATCAGAATGGCAGCACTTATTTTACACTGGTTTACACAACTACCCCGCATACAAAGGCAGGAACAAACCAAGTCCTCAGCTACCAAACAATAACAAACCCTAAGCAATGTGTTTTCCACCACTGAATAAACTCAGACCCACAGCAACAGGTCTGGTCACATCAATGTTTGTCCTGAGAGGATGTTCCCAAGGAGCTTTTCATGTTCAGCATTCAGCCAAAAGAATAACACTTCCACTCTACATCATAAAAGCTTAGCATTATCAGCCTGGCCCTAAGACAGCAAGACAGAGAAGCAAGAGATCCTGTTCCATGTTTGAGTTCATTATTTGCAAGCAGAGCAAAATGCAACTGTAATTCTCTCTCAGCTGAAAGGGGAAAAATAAGCAAATTAAAAAAGTTGCGCTTATCTCACTCATAAGGCTTGACAGAACAAAACAAAAACCTCTTTCTCTAAATGAACACCAACTTGAATACCAGCCTAAACATACAGTAAAAAAAACCCTCATGCACTAATATAAAAACACAGTCTAAATCTAATATAAAATCATAGCCATTAAAGTTTCCTGATACCATTTTTCAACTACCCCTAGACCAACTGAGATATGAAATGTATTAAACAAGTGACAAAATGGAGGTTACTGCATTTTAAACCACTGGAATCTGTATTCTAGGAAAATAATCTGCCATGCTAACGCCAAAAGGTCTGCACTGTTCATCCTATCAGGGGAAGCAATCAATGGCAGTGGCTTTTATACACAAAAGATAGTTTCTCTCTGTTGACAGTATCATCTCGTTCAATCTCACTATTAAACCACAAATATTTTTACTGAAAACAGAAATAATATTTTCTGTCATTGTTTTGGCTGGCACCTGCTCCAGCTCTTAACCAAGACTTCATCAAGTGTCTGCAGTCCTACCTCAGTGTACTTTAGTGGACCAATGAGACAAAGAAACATTATTGTTCATCTCTGATAGAGATAACTAATTTCTACCTTCAGGTAACAGAAAAAAATATAAAAAGCACATACTGTGTTTATAACACCAGAACATGTACACAAAAAGAAGCAATAAGGGAAAGGGTTTTAATTAGATGTCAGAGGTTAGAGGTTTTAGCACTTCACAGACGTTTATCTGATGGAGGCAATGCCAATTTTATATGCTTCAGTCATGCTCTTGTTCTAACTGTCCCCAAAACCACTGCTGTGGCACCATCAGTGGTGCCAATAGATTAAAAAAAAAGAAAGATTAAACAAAATCAAAATGGCTAACTGCACTGGCTGCAAAAAATGAAGCCTAGAACACATTTCATTTTGCAGTTTAGAAAAAGATAAAAAGGGACAGAAGAGATGAGGAAACATGCTGAATTCAGAGTAGGTAGAAGGAAGTTATTTCATATGGGTTATTTGTGAGCTGCTGTTGGATTTGGGGAAGTAAATGGAAACCTGACTTTCATTCCAAAAAATTAAATTATGAGACTTTTTCCAGCTGCATCCTAACTAAAGTGGTATTTGACAGGAAATACTGTAAGGTAGATTTAATACATACAAACTAATATCACTCTGTTTAAAATGTTGGGTAAGTCATATTTAACTTCAATACACCATAGTACAAATAGAAAATAAAGAACAAAGGACTAGCCATCAATGATGACTATCTGCATAATGTCATTGTGCAAAAGGAATGTAGTCAGGGAAACTTTTACATAACTCGTAAAACTTATTAGACTACCAGGTTAATTTCCAGGATGAAAAATAGTCTACAAAATAAAATCTACATTGTGATAACATATTTAAGCAAATGATGCTTAAAATGTGCCAAATAGTCTTGATTTATTGTGTAAAATGGACTTCGTTATATCTAAGAACAACTTTAGGTGAAAAGAGGTAGATTTATTTTATGCAATAGGTCACGTATCTGACACAGTGAGGAGAAGCAGCATTAGCATTCATTCAGCTTCTGAAAGCCTGTTTAAATGGAGGAAGAGTATTCAATGTTTATCACTGTGAATGACAAAGACAAAATTCATTATTTTTTTTTTAGAAAGGATATGCTTATTCATAGGGAAAGATGGCATTTGAAAGACATAGCTCTCTTCCCTCAGCTCATATTTTGAGCGGGAAATGAAACAAATTCATTTAGTATTAATATAATCTAAGTTAATACATTTTCCCCAGTGGAATATGACTTGGAATACATGGGTAATCAATTAAAGCTTTAACTTAAAAAGAAAACAGATGGAGGACAGAGATTGCACAATGATATGCAAGCAAAATAGTGAAAAAGCAGACATTTTATTTTTAAGTGTGAGAAAGTGTTTAAAGCCACCAAAATAGCAAACACATGTTGCCCAGAGAATTCTGCATCACATTACATCAGCAGAAGAGGCTACAGGAAGGTTTCAGGTTTTCCTCACATTTCCAGCCAAAGAGACCAAAAACAAAATGAACAGAACACATGCACAGCCTTGCAGCAGCGCAGACCCACCTTCACTGCCTGCACTAAGGCAAACATTATTTTAAAACAAGAGCTGAGTTTTAGCTGACAAAAAGCCACGCAAATTTCCTGAAACAGAACCAGGGACTAACGAGGTAGGAAATGCTGTTTGGCTTGAACTACTGCCCTAAGAACAGGAGAGTCCAGCTGAACAATAAGTTTAAGTCATTAGGTTCAAGGGTGAACAGCTTCTTGTCCTCTCAGACATGCAGTTAAAACTGTACACAATGAAACATCACAATCAGAAAGCAAAGTAATTCTTCTCTTTTTACACTAAGTAAAATAAAATAAAATAATAAAATAAAATAATTAAAATTTTAAAAAATGTTATAAACTGGCTCTATTTTCTAAGGCTATTCTTTCACCTATGTTACATTTCAAGAGCAATCTCAGCTAAAAGGTAGAGCACACCAGTTTTGTTTCTAAATCAAAAGACAAAAGACTGCACTCTGGAGGTTTCCAGAGGTATGTATCTGCTCTCTTTTTAAAAACAGGTTCTCAAATTCTATACTGGCATATTAAACTACAATAAAAAAGAGATACTGTTTTTTCTCAAATAGCAAACACATAGGTGCTTAATTCCATGCACAAGTTTGACTGAACTGTGTGTGCCTTCTGTCATAGATGAAGCTAAGCAAAATCCATGTAATCATATGTGCACCAGGAGTTTGACGTCTCTATTACCGAATTTCAGGAAGCATCCGTTATTTAGGGCATGACGTCTGTGATCCAAACTTAATCCTATCTCCTCTGTAAAAAATTCCAGCTTGCTATGACAGCTTCCACATACAGAACAGATTTCCAGCTCACACACCTGAAGCATGTTAAAATCGCATGGCACTAACTTCTTTTCCACTTAAATTCAAAATAAAGGGATACTGTCCTTGACATGGGAAGAGGATGCACAAAAGTGGTACCTTGGGTCAAACAGGCCAAACAATGGGATACAAACTAAGACACATGGGTGTAAAACTTATTTGCGAGAGACAGGACTCCTGAGAAAAAAACATGTTCTCACTGCCTGTTTTCAAACCTCCCTCTCAACCTTTACATTAGACCTATTCACATGGGGTTTTATCCACTCTAATCCACAGCAACTCTTATTTTATATGGAAAACTGGAGGTTTCATATCCTGTTAAGCTTAGATACAAATACTGACCTAAGGCAAAACACAAAATCCATTCCAAGAGGTCCTCCAGGACACTGCAGCAGTTCTGAGTCACCTCATGATGACAAAATGAACCAAAAAAAGAAGGCATCTGCCCCTAGACTGACCCACCTGTCTGTTGTGTTCTTTTGGGGTAAGTCTTGCTGCGACTTCTTTCAATGCTCTGGTCAGGCCGCGGTAGCTGCACAGAAGGGTCTCTGGTCATCCGCAATGATGTTTTGCCACTTCAAAACACAATAAAATCATGAGAAAGCACTTGAAAAAGTTATCAAAGAGGATCCTTAGACTGAAAAAAAAAAAGTTATTAAATTGTCATCTTATCTCTGGTTCTCCTGTTGAGTAGCACTACCCTGAATTTCGTTTTGAATCAGTCACTGGCAAAATCATCGACAGATTGTGCCAACCACTCCTATACTTGTGATTTTCAAGTGGAGATAATCCACTAAAACAAAATATTGTTTTTTTAGGAATGGCTTAAACTAGCACAATGATATATATGGATACACAACACTGTCACTGCTTTTGGTGCAACAATAGGGACCAAACACAAAAAGGGAAGACAACCAAAGTTGTCAGTTCATGACTGTCACCCAACATGGTAAACCAAATCACAGATCATCCATGACATTTATTAAAACAGGAAGATGAACCGAACTGCACCACCAACAGCAATAGCTCAAACTTTAGTTAACTGCTTCATGGCATGTTGTTTTTTTAATTGATTAGAAAATTCTTGCCCATACAAAGCTTTCTCCTCCCCAGCACCAGTGCCCTGCCCCAATCTGCTGAAGTGGTCCAACAGAAAAAAACTCATCTGCAGTACTCTGGCAGGAATCCAGTAAACTCCCACCCATTATCCTGGATGGGGTAATGCAGGCCAGGATCCACTACAAACACAGAAGCAGGACAATCATTGCCCTGTTATCCACAGCAAGGAGAATCTGGATAATGCCAGAGAATGATAACTCACATAATCTGGATTATGAAGTAGGCAAAATGACAAAGATTTGCCTAACTAACAATTATCAACTTTACTCATTATGATCCATTTATATCTTGCAAGACAGTGAAAAGAGTGCTCCTTATCCACCTTTAATTTCAAGTTCACAGCATCTTTCAAGGTTTAGAGCCTTGAACATTCATCCAGTGTTGTCACCTATTCAAGTCAGAAAAGATATAGCCTCATTTTGGTATTCTCCAGTTGTCAGAAAAACCTCTCTAGGACATTAAAGTAATTTCAGAACTTATAAGGAGATAAGGATTTAAAGAACTGTCAAATCTGCTCCCACTTTACCTATAGAATATAGCAGGCCTCAACCTATTCTGGGGATCTGGAGAAGAAACTTTTATTTGTCTCAAAACTGCTAGACTCCCAAGGAGAATCTGTTAAAATGGTCCTGATTCATCCTTTGTCTTCAGAACGATACTGGGTCGTATTCTGGTTGGGGGTTTTCTCTCATTGGAAGAGGAGAAAAGAAATGAAGAAGGAGCAAACTGAAGTTTAAACAATCAAAAAAATTCACCAGTACCGATGTTTATAACCTATGGATCCAAACTTGCTGACTTTTCTTGACAGAGAGTTTGATTCATTCTCTGGCACCCTGTGTAGTTTGAAAAACAAAATAACAGAGTAAGTTGCAGAGATAGGTCTGAATTACACTCCCCATCCCAATTCAAGAATATAAATCTGGGCTCAAAACAATTTTTTTTCTTCAACCTCCTCTTCATCCCTACCTCTAGATAGGCTCTTATGGGGTTGAAAGTCTCCCTTTTGTCCCCTCTTTTGTCCCTGTTTGTCCCCCCCAATTTTGACTACACAGCTCTTTATTTCAGAGTCAAGTGTAAATTGATAGCACCAGCAGACTTTCACCTAATTTTGGGAGAAGGCAAACCCACCCTGCCGGAGTAGTGAGACTACAGGAGGGATTCTCAGTTCACTCATTTACAGGACTGTTAAAGGCAGCCCAGAAGATTCTATCTACCAGTTCCCAATTAGACATCTTAGCAAATTTCTCTTGGTGTTTTTTGCAACTGTAAAATCAGTTGCTTTGAAATGTGCAGTATTTTGAAATATATTGAAATTCAGTGAATTTCTATTAAATTAAATTTCTATTAAATTAAAATTTCTATTAAAACATACATATATATATATCTTTATTTGTGCACTTTAGAAAATATTCATGTCTGAATTCCAAAAGCCTCCCTCAAGCCAATGCTGCTATAGAAAATCTGATGGTCAAATACATCAAAATCTACATGGCAACTTAAATCCTGCCATATACATTTGTGAATATTTCTGATAAAGCCTACTATATGCAACCTGAAGCACTGTTTAGAAAAGAATGCTAAGACAAAAGAAACCATCAAACTACCCAATTTTAAAAACACTGCTTCACATCACTGTAAACAAAAGGTGTAGGCTTTTAAAAGCATTCTATAACCAAGAGGACAAATGTGTTTCCAGGCAGGAAACCTCTGTAACACCACTCTGCATGTATAACACAAGGTTCCCACTCAGTGTAGGCTCTATGGAAAACACAACCTAACTTCTGTATCACTCACCTGAAAAATGTGTGATGCTCTACACAGCATTTCCAGAGATGTTTGCATGTGACCTTGTTACGAGCTTCAAAAAAGAAGGAAGTTTCATTGCACTGAAGATAAAACAAAACAAATTAATTTTCTTAGGGGGGATCCTGCCATTGAAGTGAATCTCATTTATTGAACACAAAATCCAACCATCGCATGTCTGTCCATGCAAGAAAAGAAATCAGCATGAAGAAAAGCAGGTTCTACAATTTTGTAGAATTCTTCATTTAAAAGCAGTTTTCTTTTTGAAAATCAGAGAAAAGAAATTATTGAAACACTTCTGTTCCTTCATTCTTGTTCATACACATCAACTTTTTTCCTAAATAAAACACACAAGTGTTTTTTTTCAAAAATTATCTTTCTGATATTTTCTGAAACTGCAGGTCAGAAATATTCTGGTTAACAGCATAAAAAAGGACAAGAATAAGTTAAAGAAAGGAACTCAAGACCTGTTATAAACTAATATGAAGCAATGTCACAGGAAACACACAAAACATACATGTAGAAAAGGACCAAGGTAAACCTGAGGGAAAAAAACCCCAAAAAACAGAAGAAGGGAAGAGTTTTCTTTTTTAAAAAAGCTAACTTCAGAATAAAACACTCAGATGTGTTCACAAAAAATACCCTCCCATCTGTTTTTCACTTGGTGAATTCAAGTGCTTGGTGTTTCAGCTAAGATTTGCACAAAGAATAAACAGTCCCAGAGATGTCAGTGTGAGAGCTCAGCATATCACAGCCCCTGTAGCAAAACTGAGTCTAAAACCATTTCACCAAGGTGAGGGTTGCAAAGGAGGTGTGATTCACACCACCCTCAGCAGCTGATTTTGGACAATCTATGCCCTTGCCTTAGTTACATTCTGCAGTCCCATCCACACACAAGTAAAGAGCTTGGCCAAGTTTCCACCCCTCCTCATTTATTATTGTTTATTATTATCTGCAAGCACCTTGCAAACTGTCAATTAATTATGTTCTCTAGAATTCAAAATTTCACCTATAACAAAAAAAGCAGTTATATCTCTATTAATAGTTGTCAAGCAGCTTCACAAAACCACAAATTACCTCCTCAAGCAGCTTTCCCTTCACCTTGAAACAAGTAACAGTAAAAATTACAGAATTTTGCACCTGTGGTTAGAAGAATAGAGATTTCATTCCCTGACAAGAAAAAAATAATTATACTGAAAATACACACATGAGCTTATTTTCTCCCATGTCTTATTTTAGTTATATATCTGGTTGGAACAGCCCCATGGAATAGGCAAGGAATTAAAATAATTCTCTGGTCTTCCATCAAAAACACATTTTACTCTCTATCACAAGAAAGAATACAGGTAGTACAGTAAGACAAAAACCACCAAGGATGCTGAAACTTAGAATTCATCTGATACTGCTGGGGATATTGTAGAATGACTTTGGTGTACATTGGTCCCATAAATATATTCCCAAAGTCCCTTAGGTTTGATAGGGATCACCATCTCTCTGCAGGATTCACAAGCAAAAATAAGTTTAATTCATGAAAAGTAAAGGCTTCCTCAAAAATCTTGAAAATAGTCAAGGAGAAAAATCAATTTATCTTGGAGTCTTCCAGAGTAATAACATTGCTCTTTCTCCTCTGATGGCTAGAAACAAGAGTCTATACCCACTTAGAAATCATAATGCCTTTTTACATTTTAAAACTTTTAAAGAAAATATGTAAAGTGGTACTTTGCATTTGCTTATTTTGCACATAGCAGAAAAGCAGCTTTGGATTTCATTATTTGATTTAAATTACAATTTCTATATCAGACTATCATCTAATGATTTCATATAAACCTACACAACTATACTCATCTTCAAAAGGTTAATATCTGACTGGACTTTAGTATTGCAAGTTTGACGCAATATGATGAGTCAGCTTAGCTTCTGTTAGGAAAAAACTCAGTGATTCACTTTTAATATGCAGGGTCTTCCTTCTTTGTTCACTCCTACTTTTGGCAAAGAATCCTCTGTTGCACTTAAATTTATTTAAATATGTAATCACAAAGGAAGGAGTTCCTGGGATGTGGGAAGGGAGGGGCAGAAAGAAGCCAGGTATGATTTTTTTTTTTTTTTATTTTAAGAAAATCTTTAAAATAAGGTGTTTCTGCCATATTTTACTGTTAGACTAGTTTGAATGCCACTGGCATTCAGTGACAGATTTCTGTTGGGAAAAAAGTTCTATCTGTCCATTTTGCCTTCTTTAAGTTACAGTTTTAGAGCTTTCCCATACACAGAGCAAAAAGCATGAAAACACATGAAAATCAGTGAGTGACAATAAAGGGAGCACATAGTTACACTGTCATATCATAGAAAGATATGACCAGCAAAAATTACTGATTCCATCATATGAAGGCATAATTTTCTAACACAGAAGAAAGTTTGCCTTAGCTGGTAAGAAAAATGTTGATGACGCTGAAAACATCTAAACTTAGTATTCAGCAATCAAGGGCACTCAGGCAGGGTAAAAAAAAGGGGGGTCAGGGAGTGAATAACCTTATAGATCCAATTTACCAAAACGTTATGGAACTCAGATCTGGGAAGTGAAACAATTGCCTAAAAATCATGGGACAGACGAATAAGCCTTCTGATAACACACCCAGGCTAATTTATTTGAATTTGAAAAAAAAACATGTCTGAAAACTAATGGCCTTAAAACTGATGCTTGCAATAACTCAATAACACAATTAAATTTTATTAGAGAGGAAAAAAGGCTTAAAACACTCATTACAAGGGAAACAATCTATAATTTTTTTCACCATTTCTTAGCTTATGTAGGAAGGATTCTGTACCTTACTGCAACCAAGTCCAGTGTGACACTGCTTACAGCACAGACAGGTTTAGGACTTCCTCCATCCTTTTAGGACTATTTAAAGCTTGTAAGAGTAGGGATTACCCTGGCAATTTATAAATGCTTATATAAAAAGTAAGCAGTACTGAGAACAGCAATGCCTTTCTGGTTTAACATTTCTCCCCCAAGGGAATGAATTGATTTATATAGGTAAAGTAAGGATGGCCTTACCTGTTAAAACCATGAGCTTTTCTTTCCAATAGAAGACAACGTTTTTAGCATTTTGAACACTGCAATTTCCTACATGTAGTTACACCAGTGTTACCTGGGTGTTTTGCTTATTATTCTCATATAGCTGAACCAAACAAAACAAAGACCAATTGTAATTTTACTAATGATTTATAGGGAATGTCACTTCCAAAGTCATTCAGTGCTGTTTGGTGCCTCACAAGCTTCTCCTGGCTACTCATCCTTCTGCTTTCAGAGTGCCCAGTGTACTAAAGATGAGGCACTGTAAATCATGAACTGTTTCCAGAGCAGTCCTGGCTGTCTGCTCATTTTAGAGATCTCTCTCCTTTGAACCATCTTGGTGCTTGTCTATTCTTTCAGGAAGCCCATTTTGCTAATCAAACAAGTAGAAAACCACTAATTTTTGTATGGTTATTTTCAATCCTGTCTGTGAATTGCAGGAGCAAGGGAGGGCTGGGATGGTGAGACTGGAGGCTGTGAAAGGACCCTTGCAGCAAAAACCCAGCTGTGGGACTGCCTCCTCCTAACCCTGACAAAGGCACACACTGAAAAACAACGTGAGGATGAGCATTACATACCCCTCTCCTTTTAGGTGCTCTGAAAACCCGCAGTCTCCAAAACATGCTACAGCTCATACTGATAGAGCCTCACCACCATTCTTACCCACAGGAGGAGAGAGACTAGCACAGTGCATGCAGATAGCTGCCTACACTACAAGCTTACACACTGATAGACACTGAAGTCCTTCCCTGTTTTATGCTGGCTTCCAGACCAGCCAGAAGACTGATCTGGCAGGGCCTTTAAGACCTCCACTAGAAAGCTGGGATTCAGAACAGCACTACACCCTGAGACCCACACCTCTCAAGTGAAAGATTTGAAAGCATGTTACTAAATCCTTCCAAGGAGGAACGTCAGAAGCCACATTGCTCTACCTAGGCACAGAGCACCCCTGGAACAGCACACAAGTTCAAGAGTGCTTGGCAAACAGCTTCCTGCTTGCTTTGCCACACCAGCCTGATTACACAGCTTTCAGACTGAGAGCTGCTTTGTGCCCAGCTAGCTCAGTTCCCAGGCAGGGCAAGCTCAGCTCCACCTGGAAGTCACACACTAAATGAGAGCTATTCCATTTGGGAACAAGAAGACCCCCTGTTCTTGGAGTTCATGGATTATTCCCAGGATAAGAGGCACTGTCAGTAGATTTACACCCATTCCAGGGAGCACTGAACCCATGCACACAGCAAAAATTATTTGAGAACCGCTGATCCAGAGCAGGCTTTGCTACCCTAATTTACGAGACATTTATGGGCTCCCAGCAATGCAGGCACAGAAAATGAAGAAGAATACCCCAAAACCACAGTAGGAACTGTGCCAGCACACACCCCACTCCTCCCAGTCACAATGGGTGCTAATGGTACGTAAGGAGGGACCTTGCTCCATTGCAGGGAGCAAGGTCCCTCTGCATGTACATTATGCTGCATGTACACATGCTACACCTGCACATGTAAGAATTATTAACACTGGCTCTAAAGCTAGTGCTTCAGAACATTATTCTTTGCCAGGTTAGGCACATACCTGGGTACCATCAGCTGGTAATTCCAATAGAAAGTATTCTGTCTTTAGATACTGA
Organism: Cyanistes caeruleus; assembly: GCF_971803275.1. Taxonomy (NCBI): domain Eukaryota; kingdom Metazoa; phylum Chordata; class Aves; order Passeriformes; family Paridae; genus Cyanistes; species Cyanistes caeruleus. The sequence goes on along the minus strand of NC_141732.1, from coordinate 8,655,960 downwards.
CATATGCAGACAAATCACAATTTGTATAACAAGCAATGTACTATTACCGGTTACTCAAGGTCAATCTTTAGGAACATTATACCAAGCTGGGAATTAAAATTGATAAAGCTGCACTGGTTGCGTGTCAACATTGAAACAAACATATCTCAGCTGTATATTACAGCAATTCAAAAATACTAAAGAAAAATTAGAAAACAAGAAAGCTGAAGTATCACCTTAGTGTCAGTGAATTTCATTTTATGCCGGCCTTAAACCAGTCTTACAGTCCTTCTATGATGGCTCAGGAAGTGAGTAAGAAAAGACAAAAAAACCCCCAAGCAACCAAAACAAGCAAAAACTGTTTAATATGACATATTAATATCACCGTGCTTGCTCACCTCCACCCTTTACTATCACTGAGTTAAGTGGGTGCAAATGCAAATGATACAAAAGTCATTAGTAATTCTTAAACCCTAAGAAAAATCAAAATGCTATTTTTGTCTGGAAACTACTCATAAAACACATTGGACCTAAGACTGAGAGTAATATATCTTCAATTCCTGTTCAGTCATCCCAAGAAACTACAGGAACAATAAATCAAATTAGAAGTTCCTGGCTGGAACTTGTAACTCAGGATGGAATACAGCATTTGATAGGAAAAGAAGGGGTACAGCTGAACCACCTTAGTAACATAATTTATTTTTCAGACTTATCACACTTATGAAAAGCAGACTAAAAAGACAACGCACATTTATAGTGTTTTCTAGACTATTTAAAAGAACCAAAAAAAAATTGTATTTAGACAAGTTTCAACCACACAAAATGGGGAGGATTATGTACTTCAGAATTGCATCAGTGGTTGGTACTGCTCCTGAAGAGTCATTACTAATTTCTCCTTGTGCATTCAGCTGAGGGAGGCCTCTTCATCTGAATATGGAAGACTGCAGAGGAAAAATGTGTAAATAATTTTTAACTGCACAGATTGGGAGACTGTTCTGACTTGAAAATACCGAAATTTCAAGATGTCTTGAAATAAAAATTTCAGAACTCAAAAGGACCTTTCTCTTACAGCAAAAACGATGAAAGCAAGTGTTTTGCACATTGAATTCTTCCTGTTTTGTGAAACAGGAGAAGTAAGAACAGAAGTTTTGCATAAACCCTGCTAAGGAGTGAAATCATTCATGTGCATGTTCAGACACAGAGCAGCTAAAGTAAAAGGTGCAGTTACACAGAAGGGCACTGGGGTGCAGGGAACAGAACAAAAGTAGTTGGTACCTACAGGCAAAAAGGCTCCACATCTCTCATTCCTGCCTATTATTACATTTACATTCCCAGCCTACACAGTCTATCAAAGCATGTTTTTTTCTGTTTCCTTTCATGTCTCTAGCTGAGAGAGAAAACTAGAGATCAGGCCATGCTTCTCACATGGGGAAACACAGGAGCTATACTGGGCACCCCTTCCACTACTCACTCCCACATAGAGCATCCATTGTGATCAAGTTCTGTTTTGCTGGTGGAGAGGAAAAAGCTTTGGCAGCCACCTGTGTTTCTGGATTGTTTCCAGCAAGGTCGCTCAACAGACATGCTGCCAGAAACTGTGCACATGCATTAGATGAATTTCTCAGTTTTCTGAGAAAGAAACTTCCTTAATCTTCAAAAATTCTTGGCAATTTTTTGTCACGTTCAGGGAATGTGAACATGAGCGGTCCTTGGAGGAGAAGGGTTCCTAATTTCATGCTGGTACTTAGAGGTGCCAGGGAAGACCTAACACATTTATAGCTCTGAATTCATAGCATGGGTTAATGCAGGGGACAAATGAAATACTGATTCAATGATTAACACATGATTAAAAAAGCTTCAGTCTCACATGTCCATGGATGGCCAAATATTAAAGGCAGTATTTTGTTTATGGAGGGGCAACAGCAATGGCCTTGGAGAGAAAACATGTAATACAAGCAAAGTAGTGAAACATAGAACCAGAATACTGAAGGCCATGCTTGTACACAGTAGCAACTGGTGTGCAGGAAAAAAACATGAGGTAGCTAAATATACAGAAATTATTCCCATGGAAGAGACATGAAGGAGTACAAAAGGTTACACTGCAAAACAGAAAAGCCAAAGCAACTTACTTATTTATAAGACACTAAGCAATAACAACTTCTGCTCAGTAAACATCAAGTTCATGAAAAGTGAAGTAATGTAACAAGAAAACGAGCAGTCACAGTCACATCTGGTTGACACAGACACCCAAGAGTGTGGAGTTGAGGTAGTCTGAAGACATGGAGTTGTACATTTAGACAGTTGTCTGTCAAGATCAGGATGTCCATTTCCACCCCTCTAGTGGGAAATACACAGATCCTTCTGGCATGGCTGAAAAATTTCACACCAATCTCAGCGAGCAACAATAAAGTTATCACAAGTAACTCTGTTGAGAGGAAGAGCAACACTTTGCTGGTACTAAAGGCACCAACAGGTTCCCCTTCATGTGCAGTGAAAGGTGACAGTGTGAATAAGGGCAGCTGGTATGTGTGGGAACATGGATCAAAACCCACCCTGCAGAGAGTTTTTACAACGTATGGAAAACATGATTCACACAAAGCACTTGGTTCACTCAGAAATAATCTGCCCCATTAAATGGTGTTAGCTCCTTCACTTTATGCCATAAAGTTTAATTTAAAAACTTGGAAAGTCCCTGTTATTTCTACTCCTCCTGAATCTCTTCTGGAGCTCTCTACAACCAACCAGCAACACACAAAACATTCCAGAGTTGGTATACCACATCTGATACAAGGAAAGTATTAATTCCCTGAGCTGTGAAGTGATATTCCAGGAGGCAGGATGGAGTGAAAATGGCGTATTTACTCTCCTATAATATATTCATGTGTCATATGAGAGGAAAAAGTGATAGCACTTATTCAAAAAGAACAAGAGGAATAAAATTTGTGAATCAGATTTTTTAAGATTATTGGAACATATATTCATACAAATGCACTGATGAACTTTTCCTCCTCTGCATAGAACAGTATAAATTTTTATGATAACTCTAATCCAGAGACTGGGGTTACAGTCTGCTTATTTCAATATATAGTTTTGTCCAAAGCACCCTCAGACTGTTAAAAAAGGGAAAAAGAAGATTTTTCTGGGCCATTTTGGCCTCTCCTGATCTTGTTAGGATACAAAGTGCTGTGGAAATACTTCAGATTAGTATTAGTTGCAAAGGCAAATTTAATGAAGGTACACACCCCTGTACTTACTGTTCTCTTCAACAATTTCCTAGAAATACCTGTTGAGGCTTGAAACTACCAAGTTCTTTAAAAATGTCTGCCTTATGATCACAATGGTAAGAGTTCACCAGTCATCAATATTCACAGCCTCAATTTTTCCAAAACCTTCCAGGTTTTCTACTCAGCATGTTAAACCTTTGCAATTCCACACGTTTGAAACAAAAACTGTGGAAATGTGGCATCAAACAGAAGCTACAGCATCACTCCAAGTCGAGCTTGGACTTGCTTATACTGATATATGTATCAATGAACTATCACTGACCCTTTACATGAAACACCATGAGAAGTTTTCCTGATCTTCCCCCAGCCTTTAAACAACTCTCCTATTTCAACTAACACACCTTCAGAAATAAAATTCCCATAGATTGCCACACCAAATATAAATAAGCCATTTGGGATTAACAAAAGCAGGATTTGTCAAGACATCTGCAAAGACACAAGAAATGCTGTCCACAACAGGAGCAAGACAAATGTCCTCATGGAAGAACCATGGATGAGACTGACAACCATTACAAAGATGAACAAAGACACAAAGATAAACAGTACAGGGTATGTTTGCCAACAGGTTAATACTATTTAAAACTATAAACTTTCATGTTCCAAAAAGGCATACAAAATATTTTTAAAAAATAATTCAACCAACTAAACTTATAATTAAACCAGACAGCAAAAACCACAAACTGACTCCAACTATGTTTATTATTACATTTTATTATTTTTTCCTACATTCTCAACAGTCTCCTCCTGACCCTACTCCACATGCTTTATAGGGGATAATTTATAGAGATTTTTTTAAATTTTTTTTTTTTTAAATTTACTGTATCTTAAAACCTCCTCTCTTGCTGACAATCTGCTGTCCTTGCCCCACTGGAACCAACATTACTTTCTCTCAAATGATCTAAGAGCAAACCGATGTTAAACTCTGACAAATGGGTTTCATGCTATATAATGTGGCTGCCTGACAGCTTTGTGAGAGTCCCTTCGCCTACATTTGGTTTCATACAGTAAATTTCAATAAAGTAAATTAGACTTTGACAGACACACTAAATTTCCACCTTCATTAGACCTAAAATTGTTTTTTGATCTTTTCAGGCCTAAATAAAAACTTACATCTTTTCCCAGGACTCGAAGTTCAAACTGTGTTTCCTTGAAGTGAACTTTTGTAATTCTAGGCCTGTAATATTGAGAAAAAAAGACAGCCAGAACTCCATGAGCTTTTCATTTCATGCATAATAAAATAAAAAGCTGTATGCATTTCCATACAAAGACAAAAAAAAAATCACAGGTAGATTTATTTTTCAGTTATGCCCCAGATGCCAGCAGACAATTAATGATATGTAAACATTTCAGCATGAGTATGGTAAAGGTGATCTACTGTTTTCAATACCTGGATTATCAAAGAATTAGAAATCTACATAATCCAGAGAAATATTAAGAATTCTGTGTATACTTTTTTCATATTGCTATGATTAACCTTTCAAGTAGATACCACGAATCACAGACTTCCATGCAACATTGTCATTGTTTGAGTGCAGACTACACATTTAAATAATACATACCAGAAATACTTTCCTACTTGTTTTTTATTCTTGTAGACAACAACTCCTATGGGTGTTAATCCTAGAAAGTATTCAGATTTGTTTTCACCCTAGGAAATAAAAATCTATGTCATTCATGCAGTTGTAAGCAGAATAACAGTATTAGTACAATGCAGTGATAAATTTATCCTGGTGACTTGAATATACTCCTGTAGATCACTTGAATATCACTCTGTAGAAATGGGGAAATTGTACTTGATGTACTGATGAAAACTGCTATATGAAAATTTGTAGTTCTGAGGGAAAAGAGGCGAGAAAGTATGGCAGTGAGGGAAAGAATGGGAATTTCATGCCATGCTGAAAAAAAAACCCAACAAACCTTTGTTTTGTTGGTTTCCTACTGAATTAAATTTTGCTATTGGCAAAGGGCCAAAACTCACAAACTGAACTCCTTATTCAGGCATGAATGACACAGATATCACAACTTTCAGCTGCAAGTAAATAGTGATTTTCTGACTTATACAACCACGCAGCTGCCTTCCCACTCCTAAAATAGTGTCAGCTGCTGCTGCCGCCAAGTGAACTAGCTCCTTTGGGAGAGCCAAGCTTCTTTTTTGTTGTTCAGAAAGAGCAATGGCATGCAGGGAACAGCCATATTCATCAGCTCCCCCAAAGGAAAGGACGTCAGGATTCCTGAAGTCTGGATACAAATCTCAAATTGCACTGGGAGAGAACAGGGTGAAAGTCCTGCTGCTGAGTGGAAGAAGGTACCTACCTCCCCAGTTTACAGTCAATAACCAAAACCAGAAGCAGCTCACAGCTGAAGGAGTGAAAACCCTAGTGCAGGAGGTTAAAAGAAAGTCAGCTTGAAAAGAAAGTGAACTTTCAAATTCATCTGCCTACTTGAGGCAGCGAGGAAGAGCAAATGAGCAAAAGAGGAAAATAACTGCATCTTGTCAAGTGTGCAGCTTCAGTCTCAAATGAGGGCTTCTGCAGCTGCTGTAATGCAAGTAGGAACAACGAGGTTCACAGGTTACCCAGGCAGGGATTTCATTGCACAACAAAAACAAGTTATGAGGCAAAAAAAATTCCAGACTGTACTAATATAACATGGTTTTGTTGGTTCATGTTGGATCTTGTTGCAGTAACTCCCCAGCTTTCTGTGGGTGGGAGGGGAACAAAGCCTGGGATATGAACACAATTAAGCCATAGGGTGCGTTAAAAGGTACTTTATATTGCAGGCTATACATTTTTCAGAGGAAATACATATTTAATCTTCAGTAGTATCTTGATTTCTTTCTTTTCTTTCAAGTACTTTTACAAAGTACTGACATCTAACTCAGTGAGCTATCTATACTACACTCCCCATTTGAACTCCTGATCTTCTTTTATTAAAAAAAAAACCCGCCACAAGCAGAATAATTCAAACAAGATAGAATGATGTTTCCTCCAGGAGTACATAGCCTCCAGGTGATGACTTGGATCTAATCCCAACATACATGCTGACAGACAAAAGAAATGGAGGGGTTTTCTGAGGCAATACAGACAACTTGCAATGCTGCATGATACAGCATAGAAAAAATTGGAAACATACTCTGGATCTTTAGTAAAACCTTGATAACAAATATTTTAAAAAGCCAGACATGTTACTGCTACTTCACCCTAATTTTTTCAATGGTATTGAAAAAGTTTCAGGACACACTTGTTCTTATTTAAACGAAAATAATGTGCAAATTCTTGTGTCAAATACAAAGGTGATAACCCTCACTCATGCCTCCTGACACTTGCACAAATTATTTCCTTTCTATCTGAATTGATTTTCCAGAGTACAACTGATTGTTTTTTATAGGCATAACACAATCACAGCATTTAATGTGAAAATCATTAGGCTTTTGTATGTATGAATAACTGAATCCTCTCCATCTGTACTATATGTGCTGTTTTGCATTTCTTGAGTAGCATTCTATGTTCTTTCCAGTTATCCTGTGGCAACAAAACCATGGTAAGTACTGTTTCACACATTAGTGCAGTAATTATTTTTCACAGTTAACACTTACATAAACAGGATGGAGATCCACTCCATACATTTCCAGAGACTTGGCCACACCTAAGTAGTTCACTTCTGCCTCAGCAGGAACTTGACCCCTGTAGACACAATTACTTGTAAGCCTCTTGCAATTCCAATCAATATATCAAAATAGATCATATTAATAAATATAGTTTTCTGGACATATATGCAGACCTTCTTACCAGTTTTTTAGACTGTCATCTTCTTTTCAACACTGAGGTTCTTACTCCAAGTAAGACTAGATCTCTGGTGGTCTCCTACCACAGACATAAATGCTATCTATACATACAGAGTTTGCTTAGTGCAGTAATAACCTTTTCCTTGCTATCACAGACACACTTCACACATTTCATTTTTAGGCTTCAATATGCAAAATAATTGTTTTTTCCCAAAAACTGCATTATTATTAATAAAGCAGAAATAGTATGACTATTACTCTTACTATAGTACTTGGGGTACTATTTCTCCATAGCAGTATTGAAGCTCCTGAAAGCAAGGTTCACAACTTCAGATAAATTATTACTTTCTCCATAAAAACTTACCTATTGTAAGTCACACCTGCTGGTAGTACCCAGGTCTGCTACACTGAAAACAAGATTTGGAGTCTGCCTCATGAGATTAGCCATTTCAAAGATCCTGCCTGCCTTTGTAGCTACAGATATCAATCCATCAGTTTAAAAGTACCACTAGCAGGAAGCAACTGGGAAAACTGGTGAGGGAAAACTCCTGGCTAGTAGGAACATATTTGACATTGCTGACAATGGATTTCTTTTCAAAAAGAACAAAACAACTAAATAAATTCAAAGCCTTGTCCTCAGACTTTAATTTGCTCCTCCCTTAATATCTGTCATAGACAAAAGAACAAAATTCCCTTTTGTAAGCTTGAAATAGTTGAAGCCATATTTTAATTTTCACTTCTTTTCAATAATTCTCTGAAAGCAACTGGACTGTTATTGGGAAACTACAGCACATCTTTTAAAAATATCAGCTCAAAAAGATGGATATCCTGCTTCATCCTGTTCATTTCCTTGGGAAAATACTTTACTGGATTTGCTACCTTTCAAACTCAAGGTGTGAAGTAGAGCATTCTACATTCAACAACTTGACCAAAGATCTGGAGAAGTCCTGCAATATACACGTTCTTGCTTCTTGTGTCACCATTCTCTCTAGCCTAGAAGCTACCATCCAAGTTTTCTCAACTTTGTGTTACGGCTGATAAAGAAAAGAGAACTTCCAAGGTCAAAGAAGTGAAACTGCAGTGCTGGCATGAGTGCAATGGATATTTAAAGGTATTCAGAGGCATTTAAAATTCCTTCTTTGTATCTGCTCGATGGACTGCTTCAGCTCATCTTATCCGTGTAGCAGCACTGCCACTTTTCCAGGTGCTCTTCTCTCCAAGGACTCCTGGAAAAGCAGCAGACCTGAAGCTTGTAAGAGAAATCCCTTTCTTCAAATGATGTGTCATTCATTATCTGCATTCAGAACATGCAGAAAACTGGATATTTGACACATCAGTAATGTCACATCTTTTATATATTTTTACTGTAAAAATTTACTCTGCAGCTTGCTTTTTTAATTCAAAGTCTTGCAAGTAGCTCTCAGAAATGTAAGTGAAATGTTCACAGGGGCTGTACTGTTTCATTAAGTTTACAAGCAGGCTAAATATCAGTCCTGAGCAAAGTGGATTACCCTATTACTGAATTAGTGCTAGAATACAACACCAATTTAAATCCTGCTGTTAATCTTCCCTTACTGACCAGGCTTAGAAAAATGCTGATGAACTTACTTCTCTATTCTCACCTGCTTCTGAAAGCCCCAAAAGGCTCAAATGTCAAATAAATGTTTGAGTATGTTTTTATAAATACTTTCACAGTAATGCATCATGTATTAAAAACTGCATTTGCAAAAATACTGAAAGAAGCAAAGATGTGAGCTAGAGCTTCTGAAGGAAGCAGATGGAAGCCAGAGGTAGAAGTCCTCCCAAAAACAGATGGAGAAGCCAGAACATGAAGGGATGAAGGACTGTCAGGAATGGAAAGAAATTCTGTTAGCACAAAGGGTGTTTCACTTTTATCATGTCTGAAAACACAAACTCTCCTCAGCATCACACATCTCAAAACTAAATCAGTCTTTGCCAGTGGGAATGACAGAGCTGGCAAAGTGACAGCACACACTCCTTAGAATGGACAAAGGGCACCTGCGTGCCACTTGAGGCCCTAAACAACATCAAAAGCTACTTCTAAAGCTAAATATCAGGGCATTTTTGCTATGCTTGTGCCCCACTGGCAGCATGAAATGTTGATTCAAAACACAGCAGCAGCTGACTTGCCAAGCACCAGTGAGTGAAAGATCTTCCACAGTCTGAAATGAGCACTGTCAGCAGTGCAACACCAGCTCTCCTGTCCACATTGAGGGATTCTCCCTCTCCTCCAGCACCAAGTGTTTGCTCCCTCATGTGTGAGCCCCAAAGTCACTGCTTGATCTTCCAGATGTGCCTGACAATATCATGTCACCTCACACTGCTCTCTGACCTTGGAGCTGTCATGCTGGTTTATGGATGGAGCACACTAGGCAGTATGCAGAGCCAGAAACATCCTCTGACTTCTTTCTTCACCTTCCTTGCTTTAGAAACTTTCTCAAAAAACTGCATCCTTACCAAATCTCCAAATAGCTGTTGTGCTGTGCAAAAAAAAAAAAAACAAACCAACAAAAAACCAAAAACTGAGAGGAAACATGCAACCAAAACTAGCTTTTCTCTATACAACCAAGAGAAGGAAGGCATATGCAGTGCCACAGCAATGCTGAAGAACAAAAAAACAGAAAAAAACAGCAACAACAAAAACACACACATATCAAAAAAAAGCTCCCATGTCTCCAAACTGGGATCCAGAAAGAGTACAGTTCTTCAATACCATATCACAAACCTGTCCCTAAAATGTCTCTGAGACAATTTGGGATTCCCTCAGCCATTGCAGCTTCTAATTTCTTAGCTGTGTCACCAGTGCAGATGGTAAGAATTGGGCTGAAGTAGCAATGAGTACACCTTGACTTTCCTCTCTTCTGATGCTGCTAAATCCCTGACACCCAACTGCAGCCAAGCAGCAGAACAGTACCAGAGCTCCAGACCAGTAAGTGCTATTACAGTGATCACTTCCCTTCACAGCCACTGGCATCTCAACATAATGACTACAGAAACTTATGAGAGGGAAATGGAGGCTGCTTAGTTCACAGTAATTCATCTCAAGTCTCATTTATCACAAACCACTTCTGTGGTGTTGAACTGAACAAACTAGCTGTGACTCAGTTTCCTGTCTCTGTAACAGAACACTCACAGAACTACATGTAGTAAGTTCTCTGAAATGTAACAATTAGTATAAGGCTGTCATGTGACCACACAGAAATAATTACTGACAACAGACTCTCTTCCCTGGAAGAGAAAGCTCAGGTCAACATGGCAACTGGCTCAGACCCCAGTTACTAGAAAACTTTTCAGAGAACAGCTGTGACCCTGAGTTAATACCTATTCTCATTAAACAAGATACATATAACATTAACACACAATGCTACAGGCAAAAATTACTCAACCTTTACCCAGACTGTGGTTTCATTATAGCACGAAAATCAAGAAATTTAGATCTACCACAAGATGGGTAACTGATTCTCTTTGCATTACTTCAACAAAGGCTATGATGAACACCATCATGAAAGGGTCCTTACGGCTCTCACCTTCATAAATGGTTTTATCTCAATTGCACCCAACATGGATTTCTTAGAACAAGCTTCTCTACACTTACCAGGGACATGAACTTGGAGATAAGCAAGTGAATGTTTATTTTGGCTCTACGTATGGTTGAATTTCTGGCATATGTTTTATTAAAACTGCTGGCTCTGAAACACCCATACCTACGTCTGACACACCTCACATTTCCAGTTATTGTCCTACTCAGTTCCTAAAAGAACAGCTTCAATATGTAAAATCTTTTCTGCTTCTGAGAGGTATAATTGGATTCCCTGTGTCCTTTCCTCAAGCCTAGAAACCTTCACTCTGCACACAGGCTATTCCTCCCCACCTACCTAGCATCCCTGAGACTGCTGTTACCTGCCAAGCTCCCAACAGAATTGAATTCTTACATCAGAGTCTTGTGTATCCGCTCTATGGCATCCTCCAGCTCTTCCTTCTGGTCAGGAACGAAGCGGTACTCGGAAACGTAACCTGCCGTGTGCTTGTATGGGTCATAGTCCCCCAGCTCAGCTACAGGACACAAGGAGAAAACAAAGGTCACCTGTGCTGTTTCTCAGACAAAAAATATGTTATATAATCCACCTACTGGTGCCCAGCCACCCCTTTCCAGCTGATGACCAATTTAGTGAGCAGTCAGATAAGGAAAAAAGGAAAGGAAGAGAATACAGAACTATTCACATCAGCACACATAAAACCAAGAGAAAATTGTCTTCACTCATTTTAAAAGATACATAGAAGGTTAGAGCAAGAAAGAGGTAGAAGCCTTGACTGGAAACCTACTGCTTCTATAGGCCAGACAAAATTCTGACCAAGCCAGAAAAGTTTAAATTCCATGACATTACTTGGCAGCATATGCAAAACAAGTGTAGAAGAAAAGTCTAGTTTTGTAGTATCTTGCTTTCATGATAAACTGCAATATTACTGGCAGAACCAATCCATATTATTGCTGGGACTTTAACTTAAGCTGGGGATACAAATGGAGGTAAATATCCTGAGAGTTCTAGAGGGAAGGACTTCTGATGGTAACTGCTTCTTGTGAAGAAACACAAACTTTCCTTTTTCAATAAAATATCAGTGTGTTTCCTGGATATCAAATTCACTTTTAAAATAAAAATAGCTTTCAAAGGACTTCTCCTAAAGAAAAATTATGACAAATAGACAATTTTCTGAAATTTTCTTTAAAGCAACCCTGAATTTGTACACATTAGTCATGTCTGTTCATATGTAGTAATACAATTATAAAACAAATATGCACCTTGGCCAGAACTCGCATCTAATGATCTTAACTATAATTGCATCTATCTGAGAAACTCTCCAGAAGTTAGTATTTAAATTTTTTTATAGCCCTGGGTAATATCGCTCCACTGGGCTTCCCTGAGAAAGACTTCACAGGAGCTTTCTATCCAATGCCCACTATGCCAAAAACATAGTAAAAATGAGGCTTCAAGAGTCAAGGTGTAAAGGACTTACCTAATTACTGCTATTTCTTTCCAAAATGTTGAAATTACATTGCTAGAAACAGACAGTGATCTGCACTGTGATCAGTAATCAGGGATGTTGAAAGTCTCACTGGAAAATCTCCCTTAAAATTATGTGTTCATTGTCTGAGGCAGACATTTCTCAGGTGTCTTTACATATTTGGAATAACTGCAAGCCCTAAATATAAATTTTTTATAGAGCCCATGGGAATGCATGCCTCCTAGTGCCTGGACTAACTTTAACTTACTGTATGTAACCTTGGCCATGCTTTAACTCTTCTTTCTCCCATAAACTTCCTCATTGTTTTCCAACAGAATATATGAGATTAGAAATAGAGGAACAGGACACTCTAACAAAACAACAGCCCTCACCACCTTACAAAATTACTAAAGGGCATGAATTTACTCTTTTTACTCATTTCTCATAATAAAATGAAGATGCTAAATGAAGATGCATCATTGCATCTGTTCCTGCTTCACACTTGCAGTATTTTTTCTGGGAATGTATGTCTGCCAGTAAAATGAAACATGCATTACAAACAATTTTTCAGAGGACAACATGTCATGTTTCTTAGATGGCAAAATTAAGTCAAAAATAACTGTACACAAATAAATACTGCCTGAAATTTTAGCTTTTCAGATACACATATAATCCACCATGACATCCTAAATTATGCCCATTCCCATTTCACACACATTGTGAATTGTGTGCCTTGTCATTCTAAAAGGGATATAAAAGGAGGACTATTTTTTATGTTATATTAAATAATAATATTATAATTAATATTATAATATTTATATAATACATAAAATTTTTATATATATGTTGCTGAGTCACACTTGTAACACCAATAATACAAACAATCTTTCCTTAATACATATCACTTTGGACAAATCTAAATTTAACACAGGAGGAATTACAGATAGAGGTTCCAGCATGGTTCTTCACACAGTTTTTGGTCACTGATTGTGTTTGAATATAGATCTTGAGCTTTAATAGAAAAAGAATAGCAGCTCCAGTAGACAGACAGCTCCTTTCTAATTGATTACTAGTTCTATTAAGCATGCAGGATGTAACATCCACTTTTGAAAAGATCTCTGCTGATGGATGAATGTAGATAAATACTAAATAAAATGAAAATTCTTCACCTCAGGTTGAATCATATCCTCCCTGTAAGTAAACACGCATTCATATTGACATCATGTATTTTTGAGATAATATTTTATTTCCCAAATTTTGTGATTTGAGGCTGCCAGTAGCCTTTGAAATCTGTAAATCTCCTGATGAAGGTTTTGTCATACTCTACATGTAATCCAAAATCATGAAGTCTTGAGTACTTGATGAAATACTCCCCAGCAAAGAAAATGTTTAGCAGTCTTCAGACTGACTTTAAAGTTTCTTCTTTACATTAACTTCCATATTGCTCATGCATTATCGATTCAGAATGGTCATTTATTTACAGCTCTTGAAGTGAAATCAGTCATGCTATTTCTGTTTGGAAATGAATCCATAAAGTGTTAATGATGTCTTCAGTCATCACTTAAAATTAATCACAATGCAGGATTGAAAGAAAGAAGCTCTCAGTGGGCCAGGAAAACTTACACTGAATTATATACGCTCCCAGCTGTGCTGCAGTGTTGATTGGACAAGGCAAACGGCCCTGTAGAACATCTTGCTTTACCTGCAAGAAAAACTGATACCTAAAACACAGAGACAGAACAAAGTTGTTACTTCAAGTCCAATTAATATTTCAAAATTACGATGCACATAGCATGTACCATAATTATGTGACAGTAAATGCCTGAATTCATCTCTAAATGATTTCCCCTATTGACCATGAAGTAACAGATAAGATTAATCCAGTGAAAGAGCAGAGGAAAGGGAGCATTCCCCTACTTTTCTAATATGCTTATGTTGTGCAGATGAAATTAATTATCTCCCTAGAATGTCATTTCCCTCTTTTGACTTTCACAGAGCAGTCAGGAAGCGGGAAAGAGGACAAGAATCAGAAAAATTGAACAAGAAACCTATCAAAGGGCAAAAGTATAACCTCATCACTGGATCAGTGCAAAATAGGACTGGGTATTGGATCCTTCCTTACTCAAATATTTCCTCCCCACATACCAGAGTATCAACTACAATGCAGCAGGTAGGTTTGATGGAGCCCATGAAAAAGACAGATGGGTGTGCCATCAGCAACTAACTGAATCTGTCATAGCACAGGGTACTCTCCTGCCTGGAATAGGGATAGCAGGGGTAAAAATGTAATTTTCAAAGTCATCACCTGTTTCTACACTTAATAAAGCTGAGACCACTTAGAATGAATCAATATGCACAAAGCAGATGGAACAGACAACATAGCAAGGCATTATACAATGGCAGTTGCAATTTTGCAACTTCCCATAATGATTTATAAGAAATCCTTGAAACGCTATTTGGATATTTTCTGGTTCTATTAAAACAGATTCATGCAGTGTTTCACATCATTGTAAATTTCTTGAACTGATTTCCTACAACATGTAAAAATACAATTAAGGTAATTTTTTACAGAAAAAAAAAGGTCTTCCATACAACCACATAGCTTTTCCATTATTCACTGGTTCAATGTTATCTACATAGAGCTATTCAGCTACTCTGCAAATAATTTATGCTGTGTTAGTACAAGTAATTTATGAAAGCACCTTGGAATGATCTGTAAGTTCAAAGTGCATCTACACTGATTTCAGGAAGTTTAAAAACTGCAGGTTACATGATAGCTGACTCAGAAAACTTAACGTCCAACCAAATTTTCTAGACTTTATTAGATGAGCCTCTGAATAAAGACATCCATGTCTTTCTGATTAATGATTTCCCCCAGAATGTGTGCTGTGACAGATGTTATAGTAGGAATGTCCATCCTCTAAAAAATGGTTAATGTTCTCTACCTTAGAGGAGCAGGGCATTTGCATAAGAATTTCCTGGGAATATCACTGGGCAACACAAAGCACAGACACTCAGTGTGTCCTCACTCTAAGCAATACCTCAGTTCTGCTTCTAGTTTATGCTCACAGTCCTACCTAGACAAATCTTCCCTGTATGAACTATGATAATGACCAAGATGATTTGACATCCTCCATGGAATACACATCATCATCTTTCCAACACAAAATGCATTTCTGATGCATACCCATATTCTGTTAGCATTTCTCCACCTCTACAAAGCAGAGCTTGGCAGGAGAGTATGCTAGAAATATATTTTCCTTGGAGCAGGTACCTATATTTCTGCAGTCGCAAACTAAAGTAGCATCAGAACCTTCAAAATGCACCTGCATCCTGCACCGCTAATTGCTTAAGTGACTCCTGTAAGGTGAACAATCTCAATTCCCACTGAAGCCGCTGAGCTCCTCACAAAAACAGGCCTTTTGTCCATACCTACAGCTAAAGCAGTCTCATCTTGTATGCTGTCATGTTTGTCATGCATATATTAGAGTGCCTAATTGCAAGTTTTCTCTAACAAGCACATCCAGCAAACACCGCAGTGTTAGCTTTTGCCAACAAGCCAGATTCTCCTGCAAAGCCATTACAAATTTGACAGGTTATCATTATTTGCAGAGAGTAATGATGTAATGACACAGATCATCAGAATTTAATAACAACAGAGTTAGTTCTCACAGCCATTAAAGTAATAAATACGTGCTCCAAAGAAACACATTGATTAACACAAAGCACTTAACACATCACTGGAATTACACAGTTAGGCAGAACATTATTGTTATAAGGAAAAGAGGGCCTTTAATGACTCTTAAGTGGAAGCACCTTTAAAAGTCCCTTCCAACCCAAATTATTCTAAGGAGACAGTGGTGGTGGTGGTGGTGGTGGTGGTGGTGGTGGTGGTGGTATTATTATTACTACCACTACTACTACTACTGTTACTACTACTACTGTTATTTTTCTGAACCAAAAAAAACCAGCCTTCCTTCCAAGATTTACGAGCCAATGGTAATAAGTGTTCACAGATGTTGAAGGCAGCTAACTATTCAATATGTTTCACAGAAGACTAACAATACCATCAAATCATTTTCCTAGGCTGTCCCTCTGTACCACCCAAGGTGCCAGTTCTGCATGGCCATCCACTGTCAAGTCATGACCAGAGGCTTCCTAATGCCACTGCAACCTTTCTTGACAGGATTTGCATGCCTAATCAGCAGTGCAGATCACTGGCTGGCCTTGCTACAGGGCAAAGGATGAACTTGTGAAAATTTAGCCCCCTGCCTGCACTCTGCTTCCAAAGAGGGAACCATGATAGGTTTTGTGGTCAAAGTTCCCTTTCCCAGGGACACTTGTGGGCAGGATTTAAAGCTCTGCTGGGAAAGTACAAGAAAACAGTAGCAAATTTCCATAGTACAGGGGCATCCCATTTCTGCCAGCTTATGCTTTTTTACCTGTCAAGTTACAGTATTTGTTATTTTTACCGGGCCAGCCCAGGTCTTGTTATGCCGGACATTTCTATTCCTGTTGTGCCAATATGGAAACAAAAGAATTTCGTCACCCTGGAATAAGAAAAATATTCTACCTGTGCTGCAGGTATTCTACCTGTGAGTTAGGAAAATTGAAAACCCTGAATGCACTCTAATGAATCTGCATGTGTCACATTCTTAGGACATCAAAAATATTTTGACATTTATTAGTGCAAGCCAGCATGCTAAGTTTGTCCACCTACCTACCCAAATTCTCAAATTTCCTTTAGAACCCAAAACTAATTGTCCAAGACATTAAATATATAAAACAAACAGAAAACCCCAAAACTGTGAGAGAGTTCAGATAATGATATGTGTGTCTGTGTGCAAGCATATGCACATGTTACTGTGTGCATCCTCATACCTTGCAGAGGACAAGCTTAGGTAAAAGAATCAGAAGCATGCAACTCCTCAATTTCCTTCACATATTTTTAGTAAGACCAAAAGAAATCCCCTTGAAAAACAGTTCTGGAATTTAAGCTATGACCAATAAAGAAGAAAATTCCCTGTATTTATATCTGATATCCAAGGAAACTCTAAACTCGGTTATAGCATAGTATAAATACAGCTGTAGCAATGCATTACTGAAAATAAGAAAAAAAACAAATACTCCAAAAAACACAGATCAAGGCACTTTGATTTTTCATGTGCCATAGAACATCTTTTCTTCTTGGGCTAACAGTTGTCACTATGAACCACTGTGAAGTTAATGACAATTTTCTTCCTGCACACCAATGTTCAAGCAAAAACATTCAGATGTTCAAGCAAAATAACAACCCAGGCACGCCACAACAATATGCACCTGGCTGAAATATATTCCTAGCCTGAGATCAACAAACTATGCTTTTATTAAATACTGTACCTTGTTATTTCTTCCTTTAGTTTACATGGATCCTCTGCATAAAATTTAATGCCAAAATACAGAGTGTATGGTGGTCCAGCTGCAGGAAAAAAAATTTAGTGTAAAAGTGAGTTGTCATGAATTGCTAATTGGTATGAATTTGTTGACTACAAAACAGCTACTAAGAAGCCTATCTTAACATTTTATGAAACTTGAAATTTTCAAAAAAAATGTTGCATTTACACAGCAAATCCATACATCTATACTCATTGCACATGAGGGGGTAAAAAAGGATTTTATTATTTTTTTTTAATCTTTTAATTATTCACATCTTGTCTATCTACTTGAAATTCTTGCTTATTTTAAATACTTCAATTTAGCTTTCATTGCTAAATTACTATTTCTCCAAGATATTTTTTGCTGCTTGATTTTGATGTTTAAGTATTTTTCTCCACTGAAGCTTTTTGGAAAATGTAATCATGCATGAAATGCGACTCCCTTTAATAACTAATAATGCTGAATACTAATCCCTTCCACACTTCCAAGTATCTCATGGAGCATTTTTAATTATGCACCAATTAGATTTGGAAATATTTAGAAAAATTTCTTCTAATGTATCTTTTAAAAACATTACTCTCCAGTTATTCAGGTAACTCAGTAGCAAAATTTTTACAGCTATATTTATTTCATGCATTCTCCACATCTACATCTTTTTTTTTAAATGTCTCTAAATACCATTCTTTAATTGTAATAAATATAACAGATCTACCATCTGCAAAATCTGAAGACTGACAGTAATAGAAGAAAATCTATTATCTAATCTATTATTAGTAGAAGGTACCACTTTTACTTTAAGAAGCAGAAGGGAATCTAAATTGATTATGGTATGCTAAGCATGATAGAGGCATCACAGCTACTATAAAATTAATTATACAAATTAAGAATAACACCACTTCTTAGCCTAAAACAAAATTTAAGCACACAGAAGTCTCTGGACAATAATGACACTGTTAAACAATACCATGTGCCATCCATGTGTGAAATTTTGATACAGAAAAGAACTGCAATAACAAACTTGTTAAGAACTATAAATCTGTTGTGCCTAGAATAGAGATATTGTGCAGACTCAGTAGATGGAACACTTCATCCTTGCCCTTTAAGTTCAAATTAAATACATACTGTTTATCAATTCTTTATGTTCAGCGAGGGTCTTTGCAGGATCCAGCCAGTACTGCGAGACACATAATTATGGAAATTAGTTACTTAACTTTGAAAGGTAACACAGAACAATTGGTTATTCATATCACTTAACCTTTTCTTCTCCTTTCCTCATACTGAGCTGACTGGAGGAACTGCACTCTTATCCCTGGAAGAGAGAGCGCTGCTACTTGTGCTTGTGAAAATGAGTATCAGCTGGCATGAGAAAATACATTTTTCTGTTAGTTCTGTGAGTACCACAGGTCTTGAGATCAGCACAAGTGAGATTAAACACTTCAGTGTGGGGGAGAAGAGACAAGAATCTCATCTGCCTTTTCATTTCTCCAGTATTTAGCACTGTGGCCATGGCAAAAACTCACGCTTAAAATCACCGCACAGCTATTTATTATTTCAAAGGCTGCCAAAATTTTCCTGAGGAATGCAAGTGGTGGGGGTGGGGAGTGGGATATTTCTAACATTTTATTTGCAAGCCAAAGATGAGTGGAATTTAATGGGTAACGCTAAAGCATTTTTCAAGCCGAAGTCAGACAGTAAAGATGAGATCATTTAGAGATCCAAGAACGCCGACACCGTGGCCCTGTGAGCACACCTGGGCACAGCCACACAGAAATGTGTGTGAGACACTTGTTAAATGCTTGTACAGATGGATAAACAGTGTCAGGTAGAGTTACACTACCGAAGCTGACAGGCTGAAGTGCCAAGAGAAATGGAACAAAAAACCAGTGTCTCATTAATCCAATGCACTTGCACAGCACAGTTGCTGACAACAAACCCCAGAGTGGTGAACGCCCAGACAGCTCCAGCACGCTGCCCTCACCCTTTTCATCTCCTGGCAAACAGTGTGACACTGCCCAGCACTCTCCCACTTCTGCCCCCCTGGCACAGGCTTGCAAACAGCTCACCACTGCTGCAGAGAGCTGGAGGACCCAGCACCTCCCCACCCAACTGCAAGAGACCAGTGCTGTGAATCTAAAAGATGTATTTAACATTTACAGAAGAAATAATAATTTTTAATAGTCCTAACCAATCCAGTTACTAAAGGGGCTAGTTTACCAATTGTTCTTTACAAACACATATAGTAATTTTTTTAATATTTTTTTTTATTTAATAAGACTGATTAAAAGGGTACAATGTTAGTGAAGAAAATAACTCCCTTTTAAATTTTAGGTAGAAATTACACACAAAAAAAAAGTTGAAAAAAAGAAGTTTTAAAGTACAGCATAAAGAATAAATGGGATCTTTTGTCTTTTGTAATTTACAAGTCTGGCTCCCATTCAAGCCAGATATTTAAGTAGCATCCATCCATGTTCCATGCAGTATTTAATACTTAGCCCTTTTAAGTGCCTGCAAGAACTTTACCACAAATCTGGGATCTTAATTTTTTTGTATCTGCCTAGGGTTAAACTTGGGTCAAATTCCATGAACCTGCTTGAAACAAAATATTAACTAGGTTGAAATGTTTGCTGTAGTATCAATCAATGAAGTGCCTGGTGCAGAAAGATCTATCAGCTTCAAACTAAACGCTGGACCATCTTAATTAGATTCTTACAAATCTTTACATGTCCTGCCACACATGTCAGTTTTTGAACACATTTACAACAGGAAGAAACACAATTTGGAAAAAAAAATATGTCACTTTTCAATTATAATATGAAATTATGGAGATTTTCCCACAACCTAAGACAACACTGAGAACTGGAATTGCTATGTCAGATTTTTTCCTGCAAATGTTCAGCGCAAAGAACCTGTCTGCTGGGTACAGCATGTCCTTATTATATGAGGAATGTAACAATTTTCAGGCATTTCCTAAATACAAATATGTATTTAATGCCACTATTTTCTTTTTTAGAATCTGAATTATATAGATCACAGTTAGCATCATATTATCAGTGAACTGATCCTGCTGCACTTTCAAAGTTTATTCTTACTACCTGTAATGCACCTGACCATCAGCTTTGTGTTTGTTTTAATCCATTAATATTCTTCTAAAATGTCTTGCTTCTACTGAACATTATCAGGCTCCATTTTCTTTCCACTGGTTATGACATCTAACTTAACACACACAACAAGTCTCTTTCCTCCTAGATAATTTAGTATACCATGCTTGGGAATAAGTGTAAAAATCCATAAAAAGAAAAAAATCTGTTTAACAAAATACAAGCTAAGTACAGTTTGACATTTTTACTAAGATTGTAAGGACAAAATATGATCTACATTATATGATATTAATTCCCTGTATTGCCATGGGTTGCCTCCTACCTGCTCTGCTCTTGGGGTTGTATGCTCAAACAGAGCTTCCTCCTAGCAGGGGAGAAAAACATACCTACATTACAGGGTGGGGGCATGGTGCAATATGAATTAATATCATGATGTCTTTCTTGTATTTCTCCTCTTAGAGCCCTAGGACGGTATCAGTATGTGGTACATTCTGATTATAACAGCCCAGATTCACAATATCGGGTAAGAGAATAAGAATATTTACATCACAGCCTATTTTTTGTATTTTTGTATTTTGTGTATGTAGCATGATTCTTTTGGCATTTTACAAGCGAACTTCAGAAGTACCCTTTCCCTCATCAAATTCTGCTCAGATTTTCCTGACCTATCATGTATTTAAATTGCTATCTCTGCTCTTTCTGTACCTTGAGAAAACACTGACTCTTCCAGACCAGTAACCAGCTTGGCTATCCTACACACCCCTAGCAAAGCCATAAAGGCAGTAGCAAAGGGACCGTAGTGAGTGTGGCCGGCAAGCTGAGGGAGCTGATCCTGCTCAGCCCTAGTGAGGCCCCATCTGGAAAACTTTGTCCAGTTCTGGACTCCTTAGTGCAAGAGAGACAAGGAGCTACTGGATAGGGTCACAGAGATGATGAGGGGTCTGGAGCATTTCTTTCATGAGGATGGTGAGAGCTGGACCTGTTAAGTCTGGAGAAGAGAAGACTGAGAGATGATCTCATTAATGCAAATAAATATCTCCAAGGTAGGTGCCAAGAGGATGGTGCCAGACTGTTTTTAGTGATGCAAAGTGACAGGACAATGAGCAATGGCCATAAACTAAAATACAAGAAGTTTCACCTCAATTTGAGTAAGAACTTCTTTCCATAGAGGGTGGTAGAGCACGGGAACAGCTGGCCAGGGAGAGAGTGCAGTTTCCCACTCTGGAGGCATCCCAAGCCCACCTGGATGTGTTTCTGTGTCACTTGCTCCAGGTGACTCTGCCTTGGCAGGGGGGTTGCCCTGGGTGATTTCCAGAGATCCCTTACAACCCTAATGAGTCTGTGATTCTGGACAGAGTTTCCTACGTCACCCTCAGCTTCTGCTACACATATTCTGGTGATTGTGTCTCACCTGAAAATAGTAGATGGGGGGCAAAGTCCTGGGAGATGAGACAGAAGACACAAATACCCTCTCCAGGAAGACCCAGCTGTCTATCCAACATTGAGAACCATGAGGACAGTATCTGCTATCAATTTACACTGTGCCAGCACTCCCTGCAGTAATGCAAAAGGCTCAGGTGAAGGTTACATGATGAAGAACAGTATGGGATTTGAGGACACTCAAATAAAATTGGTCTTTCTTTTAAAGAATTTGTACCACAAAGAAAGGTACTCAAAGACCACATGAGAAGAAGCACCATGTAGTTTGTCAACAGAGGCACCAAGGGAGAGATTAGGAAGCACTCCTGACAACACACTGCATTAGCTGAACTCATCTGTTCACTGGGGTGTGGTTTTATATCTTGGAATTTTTAATTCATTATTGAATCTTGTATTTTAACTAATTATTAGAAGATTAATTTTGTTGCTCCTTTGGAGACCTGCCTTGCTCAGAGCACTAAGTAGATATAAGTAATGCTACTCTGACAACAACTTGTAATCTTCCAGAGCTTGGTTTTTCCATTTGAATAGTGTTCTTTTCCTGTGTAGAGTTTAGGGAAAGCTACAATGTCAGTAAAGCAAAATCCGTGTAATGTGACCAAATTACCACTCTAGAGACAGGGTCATCCAATTTATGCTTTATCCTGCTGCTCATGTCCCTGCCAGTGCTACTCAGTTCTGTCAATCTGTTTGCTGCATCCTGCGCTTCTCACAGGCTAATTAATTTCCTGGCTGTTCAGGAAGAGACCATTTTAATGCTACACATTCATATACACTACATAGCACAGTGAAACCTTGTTTACTCATTAGAGCCCTCCTAGCAGTACTAAAATAATTATGATACCACCCACATAAGAGGTAGCTTACCAACACAACCCTTAAAAGACCACCTGGAAGTGCTGAGGCATGCAAGAGTGATGGGAAAAATAAATAAATAAGCCCTTTCAAACCCTTAATAAGAAAAATGTTTCTTTTGTGACTGGTTTAAGTTCTTTAAAATATATTGCCTTGTCTACTTTGCTACTTTATTCATCATTCAGTTAAATATACAGTGTGACAAAAAGACCCTGACAGTACAAAAAATAAAACTTTCCCCACAACAAGCAATATATTAATAGGTAGCCCAACCCCCAAAACCACTTTTCTCCTTCTGAGACTAACTCAGGACCATGATTTTAAAACTAGTAGCAAGGTAACTTTTTTTCCTCTTCCCTTAGGAAATCTACTGTGGTCGACCCAAAAAATATCCAATCCAAAATTCAGATCTAGGCTTCTTGCCAGCCATTACAGGACTAATTCCCACAACAGCCCAGAGAGTTTTAGCCACAGACAGCCTGCAACTAAATATATGCTTACAGCTAAAACACAAGGTGTTTGTTGTGTGAAAACTTTCCATTATACTGACCATTCTTAAGAGCTTACAAAATTTCACTAAAAATAGCAAGCTAGCAGCATAAAACCACACATCATAAAACACACAAAACTACACACAGTAGCACTGTTTGGCTCATTTATGAACTTTCTAGGTAAAGGAACTTCAACTTTTCATTATCTTTACACAGACAAACAACGCAAGCAGGCTTTTTCACAATTGTTTGTCACAAAAGGGCCCAGGTGCAAAGGCAGCAGCACACACGAGGCCAGTCACTGTGGCAGCACCTACATGGCAGGGCAGGAGCACCTCATGGGCTTGCACACAGCTGAGGTCCCATACCCACCTGACAAAGGCCAGTGCTGGTGCAAAGCAGGCAAATGGCAGAAGTGGGATAAACACCTTCCTAATCCATGGGAAAATCAAGAATCACGGTGGCTTCCTGACATTGGGCTGGCCAGAGGATAAAGCCTAAAGCCATCATTAAACTTGCACCACTGGAGCATGACATGAGAGAAAAAGCAGAACAAAAGGATATGCCCTAAAAAGTGCTTTTATGTGTCCCTTTCACAATAGAGGTGCAATCGCCTTTAATATTAATATTTTCATATACACCACTAAATATACCCTGTGAAATATTCCCAGGAATAGCCATTTCTATTTTATTTGCAACCACAGCAAAAAAGAAAACTCTTCTGAGAGCAAAAAATACCTACCTGCTCTTCATTCACACCTCAAATTCCTCAGGGAATCAAAACAACTGTTTTTAATAGTCTACCTTTAGTTCACAGCTGAATCTGGCTTTCATCTTCATGGAATTAAATGGTTAGAAGCTTATCAAGAAACTAAATTCATCAATTTCTGGACTACAGCACAGAAGTTAAAATACAGGGAATGGGGCAGTCTGTAGCTCTCAGTAGCAATCAGTAATCTTCTGCTTAATACAGGTCTAAATTCAGTCTTTATACGATCAACTACTGGTTAACAGAAGAAATTGGCAAATATTTAGCCAATTCAGTATGTTATTTCTATATATAAATGAAACAGGATCTACATTATCATCACAAACACTGGCTTCCAAACTGTAATGGTTTGACTTAATTTAACCATAGGCAAGGCACTATTCCCTTCATAATTTCAAGGTAGTATGAAGACCATCCTGTCAATACAGCACTGGTTCCTGTTGCTGGGCACTCCCTGCTCCTCACCTCTGCCTGCAGCAATCCTGCACCAGCCTTTGACGGGGCAGACAGTGCTGCTCCAAGACACTGCCTGCTTTGGCTGAAACATCTCAGCCTGGCTGAAACATCTCCTTATCTGCTTAAGACAGTAATGTCCCAGCAGAAAAAGCCTCAGATGTGGGGTGAGTCCCTGTCAAGGAGGCTCTGGAGACCATGGGCCCGGGGGCACAGAGATGGTTCAGGCAGAGTGAAAATGGCACTGCCCAACACACCCTGAGACAAGTGTTCAGCCAGCGTGGCAGTAAGTGAGGCAGGCTTTGATGCACCCAGGGATGCTGCTTCCCAGGCACTGAAGGGCCAAGTGAGGCTGAGCAGCACAGAGCACCAGGCACTGGCTTCAGGGCACAGTGTTAAAGAGGAAAAAAAAATATCAGTCCTACTATCATAAGGTAAGTGTTTACTATTTGTACTTTCTTGATTTAGTTTCCAACATCATTCAACATTTGATTCCATTCCTATCTAAGATGTGAACGGCTATTCCAAGACTTTATTGCAAACAAAAGAAATTATTACTGGAAACTTGAGCCAGGAAACAGTGAAAGTTAGGGGAAGTATGACAATCTAATGCTTTACAGGCAAACAGCACAACAGGGTAAAATTTATACGTGGCAAATCCAATCTGCTGTGTTTTTACTCACCGTTTGATGACTTCGGTCACAGTAACGCAGTCCAAAGTAATCTATTTCCACCAGGTTTAAGTGGCGAAATACGTAGCCCAGGACAACCGACCCTTTCGTTGACTTCTGTGGGAAAGAATTTACAGAGCCTATTCACAAAGATGCTCTGCTTTTGTCAGCTATGTGCAGTGGCATTCATGCATTCAACCAGCTTTGTCTATTAAAAAAAAAAAGAAATTGGGCAGTTCCCAGTGCCTTTTAACAAAAATTTCAGCAGTACAGATGAAAATATTTTACATGTTTAAGAAATAACTGTGTGAAATACTGTTAGGAAGGTAGTAGTTACACAATACCAAAAGAAAAACAAACAAAAAACCCCCCACAGTTCTGGTGAACACAGCATTTTTCAAATCCCATTCACCCTTCCAGGACAGACCTGTCACTCAAACTCTGACAATGGAGATCAAGAAGCAAAACTGCCCTTAAGACCTAAATTGTACATCATTAACTTCTCTGTTACTAATCTTTGTAAAGAAGGTTAGGTTTTATTTGTTTTCTTGTAAAAAAATTTTTGATAGCAGAAGGGGGAGCAGTCCAACACCCTGAATTTAAATAGCACTTCATTAAGTGTGTACAGCAGTATATGCAAACAATGCTGGGGACAATATTGCAACAACATTGTGCTGTTGAGAATGGTCTATAAAAAGCTCACTTCTACCTGAATGCCTTGTATTTGTTGGTTTGCCTGGCAGCCAACAACAAACGAGGAAGATGGAGAATAATTTACACAGAATGATCCCCCAGCTCAGAATCAATTAGAGCCTTTGATGATTACAGTCCTAAATTCCATAAGAAAATATGGTCATATGTCATAATTAGGTTTTGCTTAACTGCTTCATATTTTATAAACTACTAGAATGTAGTAAAATCACCACAGAGAAAAGAAACAGAAAGTAGAAGCTGTGAGATATTGTTTGTGGAATTTCACTTTCTAACCTATGAACAGATAATTTCAAAATTAAAATAATACTGATTAAAAAGTTCTTTAACTTAGTTCTGCTAGTGTAGTATCAATCACACCACAACAGTTAAGATCTATTTTTTTCAGCAGGTGCATTTGATCAGGATTAATATCTAATCCCATGAGCAGAGGCAATACAACAATTTCAGGAGGCCACTCACACGCTAAGCAAGCCATGACAAGGTAAACATCTCTGGTAGGTTGGAAATTGCATATCCATGCTATTCACCAGATTTACTATATATTTGCTTAAAGCAGGAGATGTACTTGAAAGGTTCTCTTTTGTCTAAATCCATCAGGCTGGTTGTTTACATCAAGCAACTTCAATTACATACTCCTTCAATGTGTACAGTGAGCCTTAATGATCAGCCACAAAACAGAGGGAAATCTGGGGACAAACATAATTAAGGTAGGCAGAAATTCACTGAATCTCAATTCATCAAGTTGGATAAACCAGAGCAATACAGTGATTTTATCATCTGTTTCATCAACAAGAAGCTGAACTCAGGTTGTGAGAACAAAGCAAGACAAGCTGTAGAGTGACTACCAGGAGCAGTGCAGAAAAAAGATGGAACAAAACAAAACACACCTTAAGAAAATACTAAAAATAAAGGTTTGAATACTAGACAATAGGGGTTTAAGACTGAAGTAGTAATTGTCCTTATTAGTTTTATTTTTAAATCAGTTGTCATCCAAAAGAAGCACAGGAGACATCCCACTAAAATGGACATTGTTATCTCATCATTCATATACTGGACTCAGTGACCCTGATGAGCCCCTTCTAACTGGAATGTTGAATGATTCTGTGTCATATAAGGAAAATTACCTTCAGCATTGTTAGCTATTTCCATCATCATTTAAACAGTACAAAAATGTCTTGGGAACCTAGGACTGGACAAGCATTTCTAGAAACAGACACAAGAAAAGTTCAAAATAAACAAGCAGCCCTGACTGGCCCATGCAGATAAATTATTGCAACACTTCCAGCTGTGCACTAAACATTCAGAGAACAGTTCAGACTAAAGGATTTGCCACTCAGAGTCGATGGTTTTTGACACCGTTAACCACAGTGGGGTCAGTAAACCCTTGCAGAAGGTATAAAGAGGGTTGCCTGCACCATGGCTCACAGGACACATCGAGTGGTGCTCACCCAAGCCTTGCTCAATTTCTATGATTGTGTGAAGTTCAAATCTGTTTGCTTTCAGTGAGCTTTCCACTCCCTGTCTGATCAGCACCATTATTCACAGCATCGGCTGGTTTTCTAAGCAGCACTGAGAAATACTGATTGAGGCTCCAAGATGAAGCTGTCAGTTTCCCATTTCACCTTACAATAATAGAACACAACCCTGGGAGTAATCAAAGAAGCTTAAGCCTTACTGAAGCTCAACTTAGATGACTCTGCACCAGTTTAGAATACAACTGCCCTTCTTGGCTGTAAGTCTGCTTCATTCAGTTGAGGACTGCACATGGAGTTTTTGGGACAGCTTTCCTTCCATGGACCCTAAAGCTGGCACGCTACCCCCAGGAAACACACAGATTTCAGACATGGTTTGCTTAAAATTAAAGCCTCTTTCCTTTCAGAGATAAAATGCTTTTTAACTGTGTTTTACTTAGAGAAAACATAAATGCCTGTTAATTTTTTCTCTTTTGATGCACCTCTATTAAAACTTCAGTAATTGCAGGTCCTGCAGAAACAGGTGGTCTGGCTGTGAGGAAAGGTTGAGCAAACCCATCCAGCTTACAATGGCTGGGGGCTCTCCACCTCTACAGCAGCTCAGTGCTTTGGTCACCCTCAATCAAAACAGACTGCACATTGTAGTCTCCACAGCCCTCTTTGCCAGTTCTTTTCACATCTTTCAGCAAAGCCTGCCCAAAACAAAGAAGTGCTTTGCAAGGGAACAGCCAGGATGTGCGCCAGGACCTATCCTCACACACTTCAAACCTCACCTTCCTTAACCTCGTATTTTCCCAGCACTGGTGAGTACTGTCCAGGTAAAACACTGACCCTTGGAGAAACCACTGCAGACTCATTTTCAATTGAGGTTCTCATTTTTAGCCACATGATTTCAGGGTTTTATGCAAGTAATTTACATCTTCAAGTCGAGTCAAGAAAGTAGTTTTGCTGATGAATCCCTTAGTAAGTACTTCTCAGTCCTGAAAGATATTTTTACCTCATTTGCTCAAAGTTTTGCAAACTAAGATAAACCAGCTTATTTCCCCTGATAAAATTACAGCAAAATTCAGCAAAGCTGGAAACCAAAACTATCAAAGACATTAACAGGATTACATTCACATCACATGGCATTGCAAAAATTACATAATCTGCCTTGCATTAAGCTCAGACTTGCAAAAGGCTTGCATTCTTAGGGGTAAACCCAAGTACATTTGAAAATACCATCAGCAACTCTTTCAAGAGAGAACAAAGAATTGTTTCAATGAGTCATAACATCTTGCTTTACATGTTAGCACTGTGGCTTCATAAACCAGAAAGGCAGGTTTATACTGGCTGAAGAAAATGACAGCCAGAACATTCAGGAGAAGGCTGATTTAAGTGTAGTTTTCTTAATCAAATTGAAATTATTCTTTTAAAAGCAGTACATACAGTACTGTGTTTTAATATATTCCTATTACTTTATATTTAGACACTAAAAATTCCTATCTTTCACACAACTCACTGCTTTTTAGCTCCAGTGAAGTTTTTCTTGTTGGGTATTTTTTAATCTTCTCTCTCATGTTGTACAGAGCAGTGGAGGCCATATGAAAATTATTACTGTCATTAACTGAATTTAAAGACAAAATCTCTGCCCCAGTAGGATCCTAGTCCCTCTATTGAAAGAAAAGAGCTATAGGTAGTGAAGCCTCTTGTTATTAAGATAGAGTAAAACACTGTCTCTTTTAGACCAAGCAGACATTATCACGCTTTTCTCCTGAAAACAATGCAATCCACACACTCTACCTCTCACAACCCAAAAAAAGCTAAGAAAGCTGCAGAAGAATCCATGAGACTTTGCTCAGAAAAAGGGCTTAGAACTTAGGTTAAACATAACCTTTGCCTTTTGAGATGCCCATCAGAGAATCCTCCCTTATGCAGCACACTTGGAGACCAAATTGCAGTATTTGCCCTGGGTAAAGGTTACTAAGGAGAGACCAGAATTATGCATAGACAGCATATAAACATGCGTGAGGGTGAGCAGACACAGAGTAGAAACAGGTGTCTACAAACAGCATTTTCTCACTTTTCTTTCTGGCCTATTGTTCCTCCTTACCTCAAGTTCAGAAAAGACTAGACACCACTGCAGTTTTCCATCCCCTTCCCCTGACAAAAGCAGCAAGGCATGAAGCTCTGAAATCAAATTCTTGGTTTTTAATAGTGAAGACTAAGGACCCCTTTTCCCCAAGGCAGTGTGCCACCCAAGCTTCAATTTGCACACCACATGTTCAAGCAGAGAAAAGTGTTTAAATTAAAAACGTTTACCATTTACAAATATTCACCCAGACAAAACAGTTTAATCTTAATTTCCAGAATGCATGTCCAAACAGAGAAGAATATACATTAGTGTTACTTTATATGTGCAAGGCATTCCCCAGCACAATCACGTAACAGAAGTAAATACTTTCAGAAACTGAGAATTTAACAAATACAAATGAAACATCACAGGCTGCCCTAAGTATATATCATTAAAATGAACCATCCAAAATGTACTAATCCATCCCTGCCTGTCTGCCTGTATTTCACTGGCAGCAGACATGCCAACATGTTTTCAGATGTTTCTGTTTGAGAACTCCTTGGATTTATGGACACAGGGACTCCCTACCACTGTTCCCAAGAACTTGACACAGTGTCTGACCTGCCTGGATGTAACAGATGACGCTGAATTCTCAGTGCTGTATATTAAGATACTTGTAGACCAATTTAGCTCTCACTATGGTCAATCCATTAGAAAAACTATCTGAAGATGCACCATGTTTTTCTTGGTTTGCAATTATTGTATCTGTCACAAATTTATCTGCTCAGGGGCAAACTCCTTGAAAGAGGGATACATTCCTAGGAGCATGGGCTCCAGCCAGTTAAACATCCCCCCTTGTAACTACTGCAGTACACTTTGAGGCACAGTCACAGATAGATGTAAATTAATTTACTTGACTCTAAAACACAGAAGAAAAAAAGTTAAAGCAATGATACTTTAAAAATGTTTGGCTTATGGGAAATTACTTCAGTTCAGTGGCGTCCTTATTGAGAAAAAGATGTAAGCAAGTATATTTATATTTATATACATGTATTTATATACCTGGTATAGTAATGCAATTTAGACCTGCACACACATTAAAAGGAATGCTCCAAGCAAGCAGCAAAGCCCAATGAAAAAAAAAAGACAAGTAGACAAAGCAAATAAGTAATGAGAAGACTACTAAATTTTGGAAACTTAACTAACCATTTACTAGTACTTTAAAATTGATCTCTCTTCTGCAATGAATGATATTTTAAAAAATGGCAGCAGCTGGTTCTGTTTAGGGGAATTCTAGACATATAAAGTGTATTTTAAAATCTATTCACTAATCTATCCCCTGATATTAACATTATCCAGTTCATTAGCATCTACATTCACCATATGACAGCTGAATTAAGCTACCAACAATAATGCATTTCAAGTTCTCACAGAAAAGAGCTTTTCTGAAGAACTGAATACCAATGAACATTTCCGTCATCCTCATATACTCTGAATAATTCTACACCTAAGAGAGGAACTATGACAATAATAATGAAATTTAAAAATAGAGAATGCAACCATTCATTGGGAATGGTGAACATGTAGGTTACTATTTTTTTTTATTTTTTTTTTACTTTTTGAAACTGCTTTTCACTCACAGCTGTGTGACCTGGTGTACCTTCTTGTCAGGTGAGGACCATTTACTCTGGGAAGTGAGCAGCTCCAGAGTACAGCAGTTGGTGGAAGCGTTACCCTGGCAGAGAAAGGATGCTGTACTTACTCTCAACACATTCATTCTAAATAAAGTAGGCATCCCCTATTTTCTAGATGATTTTCATTACATGGTTTCTGCATTTTTTTTCCATTGAAGTATTTCTTAAAACCTTTTTCATATAAACTTGTTGCAATTTTAAAAGTCTGGTTTTGCTGCTGCTTATTTTGGCATTCTTGATTTGCATTTTGTCCTCTTTTCAGTTATTTTGCCTTATTTCTTTTTTCTTTCATCTCCCTTTACTTCTTATTTTTTATTATGGCAATATTTCTCATGTTAGTTCTGTCAATGCACATAAAAAATATCAATTAAGGAATAAATGCATAGGTATAATCTTATTTGTATCAGTTATTCTAGTCCTAGTATGTTTGGTTCTATTCCTCCTATTTGTGATTTTGTGATTTCTGCCTTTATGCCAAATGGAGGCATTTGAGGTACCAAAGCCTCACCCTGTTTTCTTTTCCTATGGTCATCCACTTAAACACCTATTTTAAATTAGTTGTTGCATACATTTTCATGGAGCATATTAAACTGATTATGCACAGCAGTTTCAGAGCACAGGCACTTAAAATTTAAATATGTCACTTGCTTTGCTTAACTGCTTTAAGTGCAAGACTGACAAGGGAGAGTGTCAGTAAAGAGTTGAACTCTAAAAGGCTTTCAGAAAGAGAAATATAAAAATTAAAGATTAGACACTCTGTCAAACTGCTCAGGGATTTTACTATAACTTCAACTGTTAAAGAAGTAAGAAAGTTATATTCTTGTTATAAGAAGTTAGCTCAAACTATTAACTGGCAGAATGGTTAGAAGGTTTTTGGTGTTAGTTTGGGAAGTTTTTTAGGAGCAAGAAGAATGGTAAGGAGAAAAGGTCAGTGTACATCTTGCCGATCCTTTATTCTGCTATTTTTTCATTCAGAATTAATAACTGTACTCTCAGAGCTGAGCATACCTGCAGAAGCTTTTTTATACAGAGCTCCACTAGACTGAGCAAAAAAACTGTCACGGTATTGTGACAGTACAGCTGGCCTGGACTGGAAAGGTAAATCTGACCACAACACAAATCCAACTCAGCTAGCCTAGTTCATGTCTGAAAATGTCCCCAAATAAATTACAGGGGAGCCCCAACCATCCCTATTCCAGATTAGCAGGAAGTACATCACTGGCCAGAGATCTGGGCAGAAAGAGATGCCAACCAATTAACTAAGCCCGGGAATTTCCAATCGAGTACATAAATGAGCTCTGAACAGTAAATGAGGATGTTTTGTCTGACGAGCATCTGGATCTTCAGTCGTGGATTTCATCTCCCCACCCATGGGGAGCACATAACACAAAACAAACGACCTTCTCATGCTTTCTCTCCCTCAACAAAGCCCAAATTTGGTGCCCTGCTTACCACCTGCTCTCAGGCTTGCTAACCTCTTTGCCTTCAAGTCGCCTCTGTTCTTAGGATAATTATTTCTGCTGCTCTCTGACTTTTACCTGTCATCCCCCCGTTTTTCTTCCCCCTCCTTTAGTCTCTATTTCTCGAAGTCTTGTTAATGCTCTGCTCATGAAGCCAGCAACTTATGACAGTAATTCCCAAGTAAATTCTCCTGGTTTTTTTAAACCCTTTCTTTCTGAATCCCCATGTTCAAGAGTAAGGGCTACAACATACAGCACATATAGGGGCTTAAATCTTCAAGTCAATTCACAGCTTAGAAACTTCTATCAAGCTCAGTTATTTTTTTTAATAATTTCTTATATTCTCCTTCTTCCAAAACAATGGTGCTAGCATGTTTTTATCATCTGATTCCATTAATTGAACTGTGTCGTGATCAGTCAAGAAATATTACAAGAGAAAAAGTTACAAGAAAAACAGTGGAACCTCCTCAGATTCAAAACTAATGGAAAAGACAAAGAGGATGTAATTCTTGAAAGGACAGAGACACCTTTTCTCTGGCATGGGTGAGTCAGGGAAGAAAGAGAGGGAGAAGTACAAAACAAAAATAGTATCTTTCTCAATTCAACAAGCCTTTCAAAGCACACAGATGTTTGGAACTTTCCTCTTCCACCCCAAACCCCAGGGAGTCCTACCCCACCAGAGAGCTGCTCACATCCCAAAAAGCTTTTCCCAAACACCTCATAATTTTTAATATTTAGAAGTTTTATTTCCAGTTTGATGAAGGTCAATTTCTCATTTGGACTGACACCACCAAGTTACTTACTTCTGCAGTGGTGACAGACAGTAGGTAAAGGCATACGTATATTATCCTGGAAAATGTACATACAGTTTCTGTGCATCTTTGATAATTTCATTGCCATGGTGCTTCTGAGAAAACTGATTTCATTCTACTGGAAACTTAATTCTCATTTATATTTCTCATAATAAAACTCTCAACTTTCATATTTTTTAAAAAATTGAAGATTGACATTTTTTAAAACGCATTCATTTTTTGTTTAATAGACATTTCTTATTAGAGCAATGGAGGCTACACTATAAGTATTTTTGTTCTAAAAATAGTTTTCCAGATATTCTCATTAACAAACACACACACAAAAAGAGCAGTCAACATGTTTGCACCAGGACAAGAATAAGTTACCCATTAGCAGGCCATAATGGCTGTTAATGGGGAACTCTATACACCTGCATTCTCTCCTTCCCCTTCTAGAATTTCTGTCTGTCCTGAAGAGATGCTATCCTGTGCCACACACTGCATGGGCTCATGTTACCATTTTACTGGTGCTGGGCTGCATTCAACTTCTCCGGGCTTGACTGGGGAAAAAAAAAAACCAACAAAACAAAACCAACATAAAAGCCCCTGCATGGGAAAGGAAGGACACTCACGGAGCCGCGGCAGCAGAGGGACATGAAAAGGAGGTATCCATCACAGCTCCCAGCTCTTGTATCCCTCTGCTAGTGCTGCCTGGCCCCTCACACCCACACTCACGGTCAGACTGCCTCATTCAGCTGCCAATCAATTCCCGAATCGCTGCAGATTCCAGCCCTGCATATTCAGCAGATACAACAAAATAACAAAATCCAAACCAGCTTTTCTTTTTTTTTTTTTTTTTTGGCTTTTTTTTTTTTTCTCTTGTAGAATGATACACCTGCACATAAATAAACACAGAACGCAAGTGTTAAGTTGAAATAGCAACACACATAGTAATTTAAATTTAAGGCATCGACAGAAGCTGCAAACCATTAATTCACTCTTTTGTGCGTGTGTGGCCGTGTCACCAGCAGTTGTTTCCCCTCCCCCCGCAGCTCACACAGGACTATCGCTGTCTCCTGCCTGGCATCACTGCTCATCCCTGCCTGCCACTGCTCTGCTCCTTAATTAGATATACCCATGGCGTAACCTAGGGGCTTTTGTGTGCTTTCCCGAGCCACTTCCCAGCTCCCTGCCCTTTCCCACACGCTGCCTCATTCCACAGAGCATCCTCTGACAGCATCCTCCATGCTCACACCCCCTTGTCACAGACACTGCTGCTTCCCCCAGCCATACATCCTAAGTGTCTCCTGTGAACTGCACTCAATCCTCCCTCCACTACCCTGACCCACCTCCAATCTGTTTCTTCATTCTCCCCTGCCGACTTTGCCCTTGTTCCCAAGTGAATCAAGACAGGAAATTTCTCCATACTCCCGTGTTGTGGGACAGGTAAAAGCAGAGACACCTTTGACAGCTCCAAATGCAAGAAAATTGTTTTCGGTTTTGGTGTCCAGACTCAGGCATCAGAAACACGGGACCTGATAGGGCCAGTGTGAGACAGCGTTCTAACAGGACTTCACTGATAAAGTCTAAGGAAATCTCTCATCAGAGAGAGATCCCAGCATCTTAAATGGTCTTATATTAGGCATATCTTAAAAAACCCCTGAGAACAACATATTTCTGGCATGGTGACCATGCTGACAGCAACAGTAGTCTTTGCTCCAAGAGTTTCTCAGGAAGAAGTTCCCTCATTTTCTTTTTATTTGACAGCTGTTTTTTCCTTGTTTTACTCTTGGAAATAGCTACACTGATTTTAACAAAACTTTGTGAAATAATTCATTGTAGAGTTTGAAAGCTGGTGAGTAGAAAACCTACAAAGAGAACAACCAACTCCAGTAGGGCTAACAAACCTCTCCTTTGCACCTTCCCATCGGGAAAGTCCTACAAGCTTCTCACACTGAATTTACACCTATTTACTCAGAGACTTCATTAAAAGGTCAGTATTACTCTGAACAAATTCTTGGGTAAGGAACTGTAGTAATAACACATCTATCTCCCGATAAAAAGGTAATGCACAAAATATTCTGTGTGGTTCTAAGGGAAACTGTGACATATTTTAGTGAGATATTCTTTTTCTGTGACCTCCATTCTTTTTCCCTTTTAGTAATTAAACCTCTCAAGTAGTGACTTGACGTTAATTACAGCCATTCAGGCAAAGTCCCTGCTTTATCACTGCTTAGTCTTCACTGGATCCTTAAAATGGGTAGTATATTTTGAAGTGCGTTTATATGATATGGGAAAACTGCACAAACCAGCAAACACAATCTGCATGTTCACGTACTCATCAATAAGATTGCCACAATCTCTTTATTTTTGAGACGTGTTTAACATACCAAATTTGTTGGGGAAAGATGTTTTTAACATGAGGCTACAAACCAATTAACTGCTATACCTTGATTTGAACGCTATTCCTGCAGAAGGTTTTTATTCTTTGATATGGAACATTCAAGAAACTGAAGATCTTATACATGGTATAATATGATATGTTATACATGGTATAATATGATATGTATGATATATACTTATATATTTGAGAGTTGTATTTTTACACATGGTGGCAGCTTACCTATGTAAGTTAAAAAGAATATTCCATACAATGAGAAAAACAAACAAACAAAAATAAAAAGACAACCTAACCTTAATTAGCATCTCTACAATACATCTCCATGAAGGAGAATATAAAACAATTATATACATGTGCAAATCTAGATTAATTTCTTTATTGCCAGCTGATAGGCAGATTAGTGATAAGCATAGCATAAAGATCCGTACACAAACAAGACACACAGACTTTTTCAGAACCAGATCCTTCTTTCTTTACATTTAGAACAAAACTAACAAATATGTCTGTGCATTAATAAAAGTTGCAGAAATGTAAGCAGTTAACCCCTTAATGCTCACAGTCTCATTATTGTGACTCCACTGAAAAAAGGCATCCTTGCAGCATCTCCATCATCAGACTCAAGAGGTTAGTTAATGAAATGCCCCAGGCATACCGCCCTTTCCTATCTGTTATATTCTATGAGTCCACTTATACATCTCAAGCAAGAATTGAAACAGTTTTTTAAACAGCTTGCTGACTATAGACATGAAATCTCAAACATATTTCACATTAGGAAAAAAAGGAGTTGATTATTACCAGAAGACAACAAAAATCTGTTCAGATTTTTCACTGGTGATGTGAAAATAACTCGCTCAGATTTAAGTAAACATGAAACTCATTACTGACTTTTAAGGCAGAGAATTTTAGATTAATGTTTGAAATAAGATTTTAAGCCTTCAGCCTAAAATTTGCTCACAGTGGAGCTACCAGGCTCATGAGCTTAATCACCTTTCTTTGGACCCAAACAGCACCCAGCTACCTCCGAATAATTGGAGTAAAAAATTGATAACTGCAATAAAAGCAAAATAAACCATGAAACTGAAGGCTGATTGTAAAAACTCTTCTGTTTAAATCCCAAGATTGAAGGGAAGCCACTGGTGTATTGTCAAGAGTCTCCAGCAGAGAATCTCCAGTTCTGTTACAGCTGTACCCTGTCACAGAGCATTAGATGAACCTCAAACAATCATGTTTTAAAGGAATTATTTTAAATACTGCATATGCCCAACAAAATTCTTTCACTGCAGGCAAGTTATGACATGTTCTTCAGACCAGACCATTACATTTCAAATAGAAGATCACTACTTTCATTTTTAACTTGCTCAAAATGTACTTGGTTATGTCCAAATCTTAAAGGTAAAATTACTCATCTCTGATCTGTATTGAATACAAGACTTCTGGCAGCATTACTTTTGTTTACAGTAAATTTAACTTACGGGGTGATTTAGACAAAATCCTATTCACACTGAAATCCAAAGGTAAAAAAGAAAACAAACATAAAAACCCCCACACAACCTTTTACTTAAAGACAGGAGGTTCACACCCTTCAGTTCTGATTGCTTGAGGATAAAATAATGTGCTTTGCTTAGAGTAAAACCAGCAGCATATTAGCAGAACTAAATAAAGTAATAGCCTCTAGGCTTCCACTAGTATTTTAGTTAAGAGGCACCATTTCTGTAAATTTTTAAGGTCTAGCACTTAATGTGGTCCTCAGCCATGCCCATACTCATCCCTTTGTTAGTGAGCTGCTAAATGAGATATACCAAAGTTGTGCTTCTTGAAGTTCTACTGCAAAGTCAGTGACTCTCATTTTCCAGAATCAATTGTGACTAAACACCCTTCCTTGTAAAATATAATATTTTAATTTTTGCATCTTTTTTCTTTCTGGTGATATGAACTCCTGCCAACAAAAGTTCTCTGCTGACAATAACCACATCTGGACTGTTACATAAGACAACACCCAAAACCATATTAGAACCTAAAGCTCTTTCTATGTACATATTTGTAAAATTATTTTAAAATAACTGAAGAAGTGGAGGAGGCTGTTTTATTTTTTAGGACACCCCCCAAAATACTGATGTTTCCCAGCCAAAGTGAGATTTGAAACTTCATCCCATGTAACTAATAAAAGGAAGACAGACACTAAAATTGCAAGATTTTCTCGTTCCACTGAAAGGTGCAGTTCTGTATGAGTCAAAGTAGGTTTCAGTAAATCTTTTCCAGTGTAAAAGTCTAAACCAAACACCATGTTAAAGATTCATCCCAGCACTATTTCTCCCAAGCTCTGCTCCTCAGACACCACATTGTACTACGATGTCTCAGCCATGACTAAGGATCAATTTCATTCATTTATTTATTTCATTCATTTGTTTTCCCTATTAGCTCTAGCTGAACTACCCACATAACAAATGTTCTCAATGACAGTCTCATCCAACTTCCCAGTTGTAACAAATCTAGCAGCTCTCACCAAGATGCCAAAGGTGCTTGACATCCCCATCCCTCTGCTAAATAGAGTGGATGCCAGCCCACACAGCTGCTCCTGGGAGCATAACTCATCTGGTTTCAATGAAAATGAACCAGGATAGCAGCGATCTCTCAGTTAAACTTCACAAATCTAATGGATTTTGACTTGCCATAGCCTGCTGATGTCTCAGTCAGAAACCTGCTGGGAATTTTAGGCAGGTATCCAATCAGCATGAAAATGAACAAGTCCCCCAGGTTGCAGAAGTTGCACTGGAGTAGTGATCAATTATCCCAGCCACAGCACAGAGCTAAAGGTCATTTGGTATATCCAGTTATGCAAAATGTATGACATTTTAGCTGGAAATTGGCCATCTCCCAGGCAGAGTTATGCTGTCGAAATACACAACTTACATCTAGATTGGGCCTGGGAGGACGACAGCACTATACCAGTGACGTACGTAGCATTCATACAGCTAATGAAGGAGGTGTATTGCCAGCGGCTTTACACCCGAGGCCCAGCCTGGACCTGCTGCCATGCAGCACTCCACCAAAGTCAGTGACTCAGGTCATTCATGGATGAGTGGGCAGCACTACCCCAGTATCTTCCCTACATTCTAATATAAATTTTAATAAAAAGTAAAACCACAGAACAGGCAAAAAAATTCTCACTGATAGAAGGATGATCACAGATTATCCCGGCTAACTAAGAAAATATGGAAAATACTGAATTTGAACGCTGAAAGTTTGCCTGGTCCCACACACCCTCACTTCCTCCCAGAGTAAAGTAGTTCTCACTTCTTTGCAGTCAAACAGTTCACTCTTTTACAGTTGTCTGACAGCTTCTATAAACTCAGCTATTACCTAGCTGTCCCTCCCTGCTCCACGAGCAAAAACTTCTGGGAGCACTGAGAAGAAAGGTGACACTGACTCCATTAGAGAATCATAGAAAAGTCAAGCTGGAAAAGCCCTTTAGGATCATTGAGACCTATCACTGACCCAGCACTGCCAGATCTGTAACACTAAACCATGTCCCCAAGTGCCACATGACCTCATCTTTTAGATATTTCCAGGGTGGTGACTTACCCACTTCCCTGGGCAGCCTGTTCCAGTATTTGATAATCCCTCCATAGAGAATGTTTTCCTATTATCCAATATAAAATTCCCCAGCACTACTTGAGGCCATTTCTTCTTGTCCTATCACCTGTTCATGGGACAAGTAACCAAGATTCTCCTTCCAGGTGGTTGTAGAACAATAACGTCTTCCTTGAAACTCCTTTTACCCAGACTAAACAACCCCTCTCATCAAACAAATATTCCAGACCCTTTCCCAGCTCCCAGAGAAGTTTCCCTTCTCTGGACATGCTCCAGCATCTCACTGACATTCTTGTTGTGAGAGACTCAAAGCTGAACACAGGATTTGAGTATTATCATAGTCTGAAATAAGCTGCTGACGTTTCCTCAGGAAAGGCAGTTGATGGATTTGAGGATGTCACATTTTGACACAGAAGCAGCACAGTATGAAAATCAAGTGCAAGCAAGTTAAATAAAATTTACTGAAGACAAGTTAAGTAAGAGAAACCATCACCCCCACTTGCAAAGCTAGATTGAGAATGGCCCATGAAGGCTGCCAAGAAACACATTTTGCTCAGTTCAGAGCTGTTGGTTGAAGCAGAAATAACATTACTGTTTTGCTAAATGAGGGGAACCCATCTGTTATCCCATTCAGAGCTGTAATAACCCAAACAACACTGGAACTTCCATCTTGGGTAGGGGACAGTTATCACTTAGGCCAAATTATTTGGATAATAACTTTTGGAGAGGAGAGGGGCAGTTTCTTATTACTGTAGCCCTGAGGTAATGCTTCATGTATGTCCTCTGTATCACTCTATTTTAGTCCATCA
This sequence comes from Cyanistes caeruleus, assembly GCF_971803275.1. NCBI lineage: Eukaryota > Metazoa > Chordata > Aves > Passeriformes > Paridae > Cyanistes > Cyanistes caeruleus. Next base: position 8,615,714 of record NC_141732.1, on the reverse strand, counting down.
TTACAGGTTTAAATCTTGGTTTAAAGAAAGACCTAGCAATTAGCAAGAACAAAATCAGTGCATGTTTTTACAGAAACTAGACTACACCTAGCACTAAATGTAAGAAGATAAAAGTATGTTAATATTCAAGAACTGAGATGTTTGCACATTTGTATTGACTTAGTTTTGTCCACAAGTATCATAAGTACTATTAAAGCTCTTCCTGTTCTGATAGGAAAGGAAAGTCTTCTCTGTACCTATTCCCCCAGTAAGAATCTATTTTTTTCCATTTTTCACCTTCACATTTGCAAGCATGCTCATGCATCCTTTCTGTAACAAGAAACTAAATGCTACTTAATGCTTATTTGCATATTTATCTGCCTCTTCTTACTTTTTTGTATAAATCTGCCAAAATCAATACAGCTGAGATATGGCCAAGGAAACTTCAGTGTTTTATTCCTAAACCTAATATCATCACACAATACCAAGTTCCAAGCAGCTAAAACAGGTTAATTACCAAAATCCTGTTGAAGAAGCCTACACTTCAAATATACACCAGTGAACTTTACATTCATTGGGCAACTCCTTCTTTCAAATTAGAAGAAAAAAAAATTACAATCCTAGTAATGAAACCCAGTTTTAAGTTCTTTCTCTGGAGATTATAAATGCATTGCACAATTGACAATGACAAAAAAAAATTAGATCTCCATCTGGTTAATTTTATGAGTGCAACGAGTCTTAGAGACTCAAGACTTTTCAGGATTTCCAGCTGATACAAGTAGAAGAGCCTCAGCTGGGTTCACAGGGCAAAGACCTCTAAACGCACGGTGTTCAAACAGCTGTTACAAAGCAGATGGCTGCACTGTTCCTGGTGACAAAACTGAAGAAAATGTTTGAATAAGTTAGATGCACAGCTGTTGAAAGTCAAAGACATTGTTGGTTCACCAAACAGCAGAATATTGTAGGCCTTACTACATTCCTCTATACAATGTTTGCTCTCAGATCTGTCACAAAGGAGCAAAGGTGTGCAACTCTATGGTCAAAACCAAGTGGCACAAGTAGGCTCCAAATACTTTAGTGTTTGAACAGTCAGCCAGAGACATGGTTGTTTTGACAGCACTCAACTCATTGTGCCCTGATCCTGCATTCACTGTATAAGCAAGATACTATTCAGGAAAACTGTATTTCGTAGAAGGACTTATATACATAACATTTACCAAAATAAGCAAACATTTAAGACCTAGCAAACAAACTGGGAAGTTTAAGACTTCTATTTTATGGAAAAGGCAATATTTGGAGTCCAATCTTTTAGTAGCTTACTTGAGAAATAGATGCTCACTTAAAATAGCAAGAAGAATACATTGCCACTAAGACTATGAAGAGGGAAAATATTTCCTTTTAAGTCATTTTATAGACATTATAATATCTATTTTTGCCTGCTTTCAGAAGCCATACCCAAAGAAGCTAAGATCAGTTGCAGTTAATCTGGTATATTCACACTCCTACCATCCTGGGAAGGTTCTGGGTTAATTAGGATCAGAAGTTACACATCAAAAGTCTTGGTAATTTATAGTCACCGTATCTAGACAGGGATGAAGTACAACTTTTTTTTATATTGTTTATGGACCAACATGAGAAAATTCATGTTTATTCCTCACTCTCTCCTGGTTGCTTGACTTACATCACATTGATTAAGCCTCCTTTCTGTAGAAATGTGAGTTTATCCAAGTCCTACACAAAGATAAACCAGGATAAAGTTCTGCAGATGGCCACACAGGTGGCTAGTGGGTTGGAGCACACGGACATAACACACTGGGAGAACTTAACTACATTGTAGAGAATTCAAGGGAGGATGTAGTTACAGCAAGAAACAACAGACTCTCATCACAGATGCAGAGTAAGAAAATAAAATGATCACAAGATGTAGCAAAGGAAATCCCACACTGGAGAGGAAGTGCAAAAACAGGCTGCCCACAGTCACAGGTTACAGAGCTTCTGCCATTAGAGAGACTAAAAACTTACCTGGGAAAGTCCCTGCTCTAACTTGGAAGGAAGATTAACTCCATGACCTCGTTCCAGCTTTATATGATCCTATCACACAACTTAACACAGCCCTCAAAAGAGAGACAATTAATGCTGTATCATTTTATCTGCATTTGTGTGAAATTAGACTAGTATGTGAATAAGTGGAAATAGTAGTCTGGGGTAAGGATGCCCGTATCCCCGGCTGCCAAGGATGTAAGAAACCTTTCTCATACAGACTTTTTTAAAATAAATGTATATAATTGATAGAACTATAAAAATAGGGTGGAAAATGGGAGGTAGTCTGTAAAACTCTCCACTCCTAACAGAGCTTGTACAGACCTCTAGTAAACAAACATTATCCGTACTTTTCTATTGAAATGGTTATGAACAGTACACTTACTGTTCCAAGACATCAGAGTATTGTTTTGCCAAATTCTGCTCACTTTAACTTTGAAAATATTTTGAAAATATAAATACACAAACTGAAAAATATTTTTATGCAATTGTGACAGCATATGATTAACTCGTAGTGGACACTCATAGTGACTATTCCTACAAAAATACTTTATGTTCCTTTTTATACTGTTTATATTTATACAAAAGGAAAGCAGGAGTTAAAATAAGTTACACAAATCTCTTAGATGTTAACTACAACTCTTAATTGCAGTGAGATATTCCAATGCTAACCATCAAGTCAGCTTAACATTAAAAGTAAACCCACCAGAAGATAGGTTATACACCAAGTCAATTACACAACTCAGCTCTGTTTACCTATAGCAAAATTTCCAGAAATGCTGCCTCTGAGGAATTTCTAAAGAGAACTGTTAGAAACTCGAGGTCAGCAGCACTTGTCATGTGTTCTTTTCAGTAATTATTAACAGAAGACTCTTAGTTCAAGCAGACTATTTTCAATAAATTACTGTGCTGCTAACAGAGCCACTTTGAAAAAATGTCACAAGCATCTCAGTGACCCACTTAAAGCTATTTCAATCACAGCATGATCTGATAACTTAGTATTAATTATAACATAAGATGACTGACTTTGCAATTCTTACATTTACTTTTGTCTTTCATAGCTCTATTCAACCAACTTAGCTCTATGTACTAGTATGAGTTATTACTGTTGAAAAGAGAAAATTATGGACAGCTTAAACAGGGTCAGCTATAATCGCCTCTACTGTAACAGGAAAATGCTTTGACTTTCCTCTAGGAAATGCAATACCAAACTGAATTTGCTTACATTTATCAACTAGATGAGGAAAGAAGCCCAGTCCCAACAGAAAATGGAAATCAATCTTTCACTCTTCAGTAATTACTGCTGGCAAAAATGAAAACAGAGCTTTGCCATTACATAGAGCTGATTATCTCAGAACTTAGCACCAAACTTATGGATGTAATTTCTGCCATCTATGTCACAGAGTGAAAACTGCTATGTTTTTGAAACATTACGTTGAGAGAGAAAAACATTTCTAATGCACAACTTATAATTGAAAGACATAGACAGTTTTCTTACTAGAGCTTTGTAACTCAAGCAGTTCACAGCAAAATCTGTAGCTACAATTTGTTTCTCTTAAAGATTAAACTTCATTCTTCATTTATATATGGAAATGAGAAAGACAGTGTCTGAAAAAATGCAGCATTGAATACCAAATTCCAAGGATCTTCATCTGAATTTTTTTCTATTCCTTTTCTTCTATCATGGAAGAAACAAATTCTGCCTATAAAACTCAGGCAGACTATGTAGTACCTCACAGTTCAAAGTTATCTCCAAAACAACAGTTGCAAGTAATTTAATGATTAAAAAAAATAAAGAACAAATTCATTAAAAGCTGCTTGTTCCAAAGGCAAGATGTTTTTTAGTTGCAATGAGCAAAGCCCTGGCTCATAATGGGCTAGGCACCATCAGAACTGTGTAAGTTTAGCATTTAAAAGCAAAGTTCCTTTCCTGCCAGCATACTCCTTAAAACTTTATACTGAAATACCTTTCAGGGAACATTTCTTACACTTCTTTTGCTGTTTTATACAGAAAAATGAAAAAAAACATTCTGAGCTTATTTCATTAGTCAAGACACTAAGATAGTCTCCCAGGGCAAAATTATTAGCCTATTTCATAACCTCCACTATATAGGCAGCTAGATAACTGATGGCTTCTTCAGATTACACCTGTATACTGGTTTAAATAGGTGCAATCAATTAGCATGCAAGACATTTGTGTTAGTAATTCACAAGTGAAGATATTTATCCTACTGGTCCCTCATTTTCATATCTTTATAAAGCTGTTGGAAAGAAAATAAATGAATTCAAAATTTCACCCCAAATCTGTGGTACTGAAGCCCCAGGCTCTGTTTTGGAAAGGAATATTGTGATTTTTTGGACCCCACACAGATATGCCAGAAAATCTTGATTTAAAGCTTTTGCATTAGGAATTGGTCCAATTCCTCTGTAAAACAGGAGAACTGAATCAGGTCTCAAACAAGAAATTATGCTGTGGATGAGAAGGTCACCTGTTAGTTACACCATTTTCCATAGGCAGGTTCCACAAGAGCAACACATTTTAAATACAAAACCTTATTTCCAAGTGTTTCAAACAAACTCAGTTGAAGAATACAGAAGACTGTCATTAACATGGATTATTAACATTGCTGGTTTATTCTTCCATGTGGTGACACAATGCTACTGTCTACTTCAGACCTCCCAAACTCTTTGGAATCCAGTCCACATGGTCTTATCTCAGTGGCACCTCAGGATGCGGCAGTCCCCCATGTCCTCACATCCAGATCCTGCAGTATCACAGAGCTACCCTGAGGCTGAGGAATTTGCAGCAACCTGCTGCCAGCTTGAGAAGGCCGTGGCCATGCACCTGTGCCTGCCAGTAGCTTCTGGCATGGAAAGTTCTGAGGCATCCCAGCAGACAAGTTTGTTGCAAGCACAGAAGAAATTCTAAATGTATTCTAATGCATTAATATGCAACATCTGGTTTAATATCAGCCAGTACTCACATTATCCACCCAGAAAGACAGGTGAATTGATCCATTTAATTCCTTTGAAATTAAAAAAACCAAAACACTACTGAGGTTCCAGGATCCAGTAATGTGTTTTTCCATTAAAAACATTCCGTTTCTTAGAGAAATAAGTAAACATTATGTAAAAGCCAATTTAATTCCTAACTTGCTGGCCTTCAACCAGCACAACAGTACTGTGTTGGTTGGTGTTATCATAAAATTGGTGTATTTTCTTGCTATAAATGATCTTGACCTTTGCAGCTGTTAGAATGCACATTCTCAGAGAGCCTGTCTTACCTAGAGGCTCAGGTTATTTTCACAACATTGGGGTGCAGCACATGCACATAAATACCTGGGAGAACTTAACTACACTGCAGAGAATTCAAGGGAGGACGTAGTTAAAGCAAGATACAACAGAGACGGACTCTCATCACAGATACACAGTAAGAAAATAAAACGATCACAAGATGTAGCAAAGGAAATCCCACACTGGAGAGGAAGTGCATTTTCATTACAGGAAGAATAGTATTAATACGCACCAGTAGTAAAAACCATTAAAAAGTAGGTGTTTTACACCAAGGCTAAAGTGCCTTATAAATCCTAAAAACTTAAATTATCAAAAGTGTCAAAAATCTACTCCTTCTAAAGCCAAACTAACATGACATGTATTTGAAAAATCATTAAAAGCCACAAAACAAATTAAAACTAAAACAAGCATAAATAGCTTTTATAACTAGTACCTTTTTAAAATACAGCTAAATATTTTTGAACTACATTAAGTGGTAGAATAGAACTGAATACATCAACTCAGTGCTAACACTGGGGAGGGAGAGCAATCATCCACCATGACTATGGCCAAACACATGTATAACTTAGTATTTTCTTAATATTTCAATTTATCCAGTACCCTTCTTCATTAACATAAGCAGCATTATAATAACCCTTTACAATAATATATTCTTGTTCTAATTCAAGGAAACCAGGCTGCTAACATTTTGTGTCCAAAATCTTTATGGTTATCAGGACTAGACTTGGCTGGCTTCCAGATGCCCACCCAGTTACCCCCTCACTTCCCCACCTCAGCTGGACAAAGGTAGAAAACAAAAGCTCATGGGTCACGATATGGACAGAGAAATTGCTTCATCAATTACTGTCACAGGCAAAACAGACTCAGCTTAGGAAAAGGTGATTTAATTTGCTGACAATTACAAGGATGGTGAGAAACAGCAGCAAAATTTAAAATGCTTTTCATTTCTTCTTCCCAGGCTCAATTATACTTAATTTCTGAGTCCTGCTTCCCTTCCCCAGGCAGTGCAGAGGGATGGGAACGGGGGTTTTGCTCAATCCACGACTGCCCCTCACTGCCACTCCATCCTTTCTACTTCTCTCCTGTTCCCCTCAAAGAGACCACCCCTGCAGACCCCACCACAAAAACCTCGCCATGTAACATAATGCAATTGTGTAAACAGACTGCAGAATAAGCCTCTGAGAGCCTGATTATAGTGTTCCATAATTATGTTATTTCAGAGGGTGGGAAAAGCTCTGTTTATACGTTTCATAACATTTCAGCTTCAGCACCAGAAATATCATATGCAAAAATTTCCTTACCCAAAATAATTAACCACAGTCAAGGAAAAAAAAATAAAATAAAATCAACAATTCCCTTTGTGTAAAATAAATGTGTATTATGACAGGGGTCTGTTTTTCACACACACACACACACACACAAATTTTGGAGCCTGCTATAGCTGCAACACTTTACTGGAGATGTCTGGCAGTTATAAGTAAATCTACCCTAAATAATGTTTAAAAGTAATAATATAAAAATACCAGTGAACCATTAATTAAATTAAATAAACGTGGTGAGTTATAGATCCTAAAATACAATTTTTAGTAGAGAAATGTCTTCCAAGTTCAAAGGAAGGTTTTGCAGAAGTTTTTCTATGACCTGCAATATAAGACCACCCCCCTTAGAAAAATCACAAAAATGACAAGTAATGTGATGAAAATAACCTGAGCCCCTAGGTAAGACAAGCCCTCTGAAAACATGCATTCTAACAACTGCAAAGAGCAAGATCACCCATAGCAAGAAAATACATCAATTTTATGAAGCAAGGTTTGTGTCCTGCCAAGCTGTAGCTCTGAATGGAATTTGGGCATCACCAGGAATAAACAAGTGAAGCTCAGATCACAGTGATGAAGTCATTAAGCAATGGCAGGGAGAGAATACAACAACCCCATGAACTTCTGTTCAGGCACCCGTGTAAGAAAGTGGCAATACTTTCACATAATTGAAGAAATGTAACTAGTTCTTTGGTTCTGTACTTCAAGAAAGAAAAACTCATTCATATGGGGATTTTTAAAAAATTAACAGATAAAATCTGGAAATCATGTCATTTGGGAGGGGTCTAAGAAATATTCCATGTATCAGAAAGAGATTAAAGGTGATTTGGTTTGTGCCTCCCAGTATCAACACAAGGAGGGCCTCTGACAGAGGGTTTTTAAGAACAAAAGACAGAGTAAGCTGAAATGGATGAAAGATATCTACACAAATTCACGTTAAACATTAAAAAAATTAACAATGACAATAACAAAAATAATACATAATGCAACCTAACAAGTGATACAGTAACACCTCATTTTAAACTTTCCATTCTCATCATTGCCTTTTAAAAAATAGAGCACAAATTTCTGGAGAAGCAATACTGAATACATCTAAATTATCATCAGCTAAGGAAGACAGACTGATTTCTGCATCACTGCATACACTGACCAATCACAGCTCCAGTGAAGGATGTGTGGCTGTCTCTGAACAGATCAGAAGAATGTGTATTTCAAAGCCTGAACACTTGACTCACATGTTCATCTTTCCAGTTCAGTGCACTGCTAGCAGTGCCATTGAAGGTCTTTATAATTCTCCTTTAAGAACAGCCATGCTAAGGATCCAAATTACCATGTTGGAGGGGGATGGCTCAGGGCAGTGCAATTCTGAAGCCAAATATATCCTCCTGTGGTGGAGGAGTTTGTTGATGTTTTTGTTTTTAGTTTCTTTTCAGTGGGGTGAAAAGACACTACTGGTTGGTAAACCCGACTCTCCCTGAATTCAACTATTGCCTCTGGTGGCACTCAGATTTTCTTATTGTATCAGGCAGCAGAAAAACCTACAGAAACCTCCATGGTTCTTTCGTGAGAAAGCTACGTTTTACATGAAACATGTAATACCTGTTGGGCTGTATCTTACGGTATACTGCATAATAACAGACAAAATAGGGATGATTACACAGTAAATACACTAGGCCCCTTTTTCCCCCTCTGCCACTTCAATACCAGATACTATTCTCTATTTCCAAGAAGACACATCCCTTCATTAGTCTTTTTGTTTACATCAAGAAAGCAGGACTGTATTCAAACACTGATGGATAAGAAGTGCTCTCAAACAAGCAAGTACAATGTGAAAGGATTGGAAAAATTACTTCTATATTCAACTGCAATCTCTGTGTCAATAGCAGTCCTGAAGCTCTGGGATTCATTAAGTGAAGGGCAAAATAATAGAACAAACAAGACAGCAGCTCAAAAAAGCAGTAATTTCATTTCAGGTATAAAGGAATATTCTAACGTATTTTGTCTAAAAGAAGATGAATGCAAATTTTTAAGCACTTAGCTTTCTTGCTGTGCTTTTGCCAGACAGCCTGCTCTGTCATATCTGTCTCTGCAGGTTTATGAAACTGTATAAGCCAGTAAAAATGAGCTAAAGTATGGGCAGTTTTACATAATGATTGTTCCAAATTTGAAACTGCATTGAAATTAGCACTTGTATTAGAAACAAAATCCTTTTCCTTCACAGATGATGGGTAGGTTTTGCTTCAATTGGCACAATCTGCCAAAAAAAGGCAGTGCCTTTTCTTCTTATGGATGCTGCTTTTTAAAGGATAAAAAGAAATTACTGAATTACCTAGATGAAATAAGCAGGTGTAATTTCTGAACTGATATTCTCAGCCTTTATCCTCTCTGACAAGATTTAGTGTCTGTGTTGCACTTGTCTGTATACAACCTGAAATCAAAAATTCCTTGTTTATGGTAATTTTTGTAAGTCAGACACAAAGCACTCAGATCTCCATTGTCACACTTTGACTTCCATATGCAAGCCACATATGCAACTGAATTTGTCACAGCTGATATGATATATACCAGAAATAGATAATGAGTACTTAAAAACTTGTTTCAGTTCTTCCTTTCAAGAAGCAAGAGAAAGAACTCCCAGGAAGAGAATGAATTTTGTTTAAAGCTGGATGAAAACCAACTGTACTCTAGTACAAATTACTATCTCGATTCATTTGCGGGGGTAACTTTGTCAACAGTCATCAGCTCTAAATTTGCTTCCAAATTTTGAAATTACTCAGATGAAGAATGCCCTTCTTCTGGATCTCTCTGACTGAGTGAGAGAGAAAATGAGCTCTTGCTTCAAAGGCATGTGCCTGAGACCAAAACATCCCTAGCTGTACTGAAAGCAGTTGTGCATTAGGCTTCATGTACTGATAAGCAACATAAGACACAACAGTAAAGGTCTGCTTTCAACACAGTTGAGCAACAAAACAAACAAATTTCAATCCTATTGTCTGCTTTCTTAAAGTAAGCCTTTTTTTTTTTTCCTGCTGCAAAACAGAAAGAAGGTAGGTAGCAAATGGAAGGATGTTCCTGCAGTTCCAATCAGGAAGGAGACAGCCAAAAATGTATTAAATGGAGGCATAGCAAAAGAGCAGAAATAGGTAATAAGAGAGAGAATGCACAGCTCCTTTCTTCCTTGCACTGCCAACACTGTGCCCTGTGTGAAGGAAACCCTCTCCAGCTCTGCCTTCTCCTGCCTAACAGGGAGGGCAGTACAAACATCTGCCTTCAGGGAACAGCACGTGAGCTTTTCATGTCCCCTGTGCCCCGTCCACCCCTCTCAACCTCCTGTGAGAGCCCAGTTGTGATCTGTTGGTTCTGCAGAACCATCACCTGATCATGCACGACGTGGTGACAAAGAGCCTGCCTAACAAGCTGTCTCAGTTTTGGAAGACAGGTGTCTGCTAGGGAGGGCAGGAGCCTCCACTGGAATGAAAAAATGTAAAGCCCCTCCCTCTGAATTATTATAAATTTGAAATCAAGAGGCTCTCAGGCAGAGATCTGGGGATAGGAATAACAGTTCTTTACTAGTATTTATAACAAGGCAAACAAACAACAATAACTACAGCATTAGCAAGAAAACAGAACCAGGGGCCCCGTGACAGCTTTCTCGGCTGAGACAGGAAGAGATGGAGGAGAGGCTTTGTTTCACAAACCCCTTGGGCAGTCAGTCCCGGTGCTCCTGCAGGGCTCTGAGGAACAGTCGCTGGAACAGCAGGGATGAGCTGAGATCCTGGGCCGGTGGCTGAGGTGGATCAGCAGCTTTGTGGTGGTGCCTGGCACTGCAGGATGTCCCAGCAGGACAGGGGGTACCAGGCCCACAGATAAAAAGGGAAGAAGGAGAAGAAGAAGCAGCAGCTCCATCTGAGTGATGGTGAATTCCCTTCCCCAAACCGGAACAACTCCCAGCAAAGTGTCCTTCTCTGAAGCCGAAGAAACCAGCAAAACTGCCCTTGCCCTCCCTTTTTCCTGCCTCCCTTCCACCCCGGGCTCAGTTGAACACTTTGTGTTTCACAACCGCCCACTCAGTACCAGCAGTCAGGTTTCTGTGCAACAAATGGGTAAAAATTCCATAGGTGAGCCAGAACTAAAGGAAGGACACCTAACCCCCAAAACAAGACTGTACAAGCAACCACAGAGAGAGGACAAAAAAAAAAGCAACCTACACTCACAACACCTCATAAAAACAGAATAAAAGAGAAAAGGTAAAAAGAGAGCAAGGATGAAATAGCAACCAAAAGGCAATCAAAGCATGCTGGTAAAAAGCTCAGAGAATTGCCTGTCAGGCATCAATTTATTGTGCAGGTTTATCCATATCTGGTTTTAAAATGTAATTTTTACCTCCCCTTGCGTACTGTGTGTAAGGCTAATTACATAACACTCACAGGCAGGTGAAGTATACAGAACACAGCCTGGATTTGCTTTATATTCCCATCATACTATTTATCACCTACAAGGCAAAAATCCCATGCCTTCTGCAGTCCCTGCCTACTCCAAGGCTTTCTGCTGTTACACAGGTGAAAGGATAAGATGTCTTAGTATTTCACAAACAGAATACAGGGCAGAGTAATTTGTGGGAAGTGATTTAGAAGCAGAGGCATTTCAGCAGTCCCAGTTGACCCAAGCAGGGAAAAAGGAAACAATTTAATTGCTCTGCCAAAAAGTTACTAACATGCTGGTAACCACACATAACGTCCCAAATTCTCTGAAACAGACCCAGGCCCAGACATGCTGTTGAGATTTGTTGTTTATTCACTTCTAAAAACTAGCTAATGCTGTGTTCATTTGTGGCACTGTGAGAAGCATACCTGGCTTTTTGAGACCATGACTGGCACCCCACAGTCATGTCAAGACAGATTATTTCCACAGGGATGCTCCACAAAATCTGTCATGAACCAGAACTGTAATACTGCTATTTTCTTCACAAGCCCACAAGCTACTTAGAAGTCCAGACAACAGCTATAAACCCACTTCTAAACACAGTACTAGTGGAAACTTTGGGAATATTCAGATCATTCAAAGATTTGCTAGTCTGGCCTCAATTCAGCTCAGAACACAGCACCATACACAAATAAAGCATAAAGCCACACCTAGCCTACTCAGACAATGCACTGCAAACATCCTTATGAAAACCAAAATAAAACGAGCTCTTTGCTTCCAGGGAGATTTCCTACCCCCTGATATTGTGACACTGGGACAACCAACTCCGTCTCCTCTGACCTGACTTCCCTGATACTTTGCTGTCTATCCTGAGATGACTTTATGATGCTTGTATCCCCAGTCACCTTGTTTATGTGACACATTAAGTTCTGCACCTCTAAGACCAGCTCTGAGAGTGAAGGGGGGAAGAAGAAGCCACAGTTTGTGTTCAGAAAGAGCCCTCACTGTCCCCCATCCTGCTCCTGGGCTGTGGTGTCTGCAGCATGGACAGACAGCAGGACAGAGCTCTCCTCTGCTCGTAGTTTTTAGCTTGCTGAGGCAGGGAAGTTCCCTGGACTGATTTTTTTTTCCTTTTTTCTTGGATGTGTTCAAACCTGCTCTGGACTGAACACCCAGCCAAACCCCAGGAGCTCACGCCTGTGGCCCACCGGGGCCTGGGCCTCGGCACTTTCCAGCACCGGAGGGACTGATGAGAACCTGAGAGAGCCCAGCTACACCCCATGGAAAGGACTTTTCTGGATTTGCCATCTCATCGAACAGCGAGAGGTTTTATTGTTTAACTGTTCATTTTTTTATGCTTGTTGCTTGCTTATTTGATTGTTAAACATTTTTTTCCACTTTTCTCCAAGGAAATCTTTTTCCCGAACCAATTGGGGGAGGGGCCGCTTGAATTTGTTTTCAAGGGACTCCATTTGGAGGTTTTCTCCCAAATTTGCCCTAAACAGGACACTGTCCCATATTACAGGCAGAAACCCCTGGAAATGCAGGTGAACATTAACAATGCACAGCTGGGATCACAAAATCACAAAAGGGTGAGGTTGGAAGGAGCCACTGTGGGGCCATCTGGGCCAGCTGCCCTGTTCAAACAGGGTCATTCCAGGATTGTGCCCAGGCTCTGGAATATCCACGGTGAGGCAGACTCCACAGCCTCTCCGGGCATTCTGTTCAGTGCTTGGCCACTGCACAGGGAAGTTCTTCCTCATGTTCAGGTGAAACTTCCTAGAACAAACTCCCTAAGTCTAATACACAGCCAATGGAAACCTAAAAAGCCGTGTAAAATAGGAAATACGCCACCAGGAAACCATACCTGAAAATCCTGGCCTTACATTTTCAGGAAAATATACCTGAAAATCTGAAAAAATATACTGCTTATAGGATTTTAAAATGTAGGCTAAAAATGTGAGTTCATATGATCACGTAATATATTAAATTGTGGGATTTTATGTTACTACTGTCTTTACATGTTAAATTAGTCTCTTGAAGAAAATTATTAAGACATGAAGCAAACATTATGGTATCTGTGTGTGCAAAATATCCCGTAAAATGAAAATATTCCACTGCACACCGATGTTTTGTAAACTTTATCACCAATTCCAGTTTTGCTAGAACATTCATGTTGTTTTTTAAATTGTCAAAATATCTTGACAAAATTACACACACACACACATGTTTTTTCCAGGCCCTTGTCAAGGTCTTTTTCAACAGAAGAGAAAGTAATAAAAGCTGACCTTTAGTCTTCTTAAATCAGTGGAAAATGTGACATTTAACTAAGCTGTGTGCACAAAGATTCAATTCTAATTCTTTAAATTTGCATCATCTCGGTTAGCAGAGGTGACTGATATTGCACATCACATGGATAACACATCCTTAAATTTCTTCCCATTACCAACCAACTCACAAAAATTCTGAGCACCTTCTGCTCTTTCACAAGGGGTTCAAAACCCTCTTGCAGACTTTTATGAATGGCAACTCAGTAGTTCTTCAGCACACTCGCACTTTTCAGCTACCAATCTCCTGGAAAAAGGCTCTGATCTTTCAATTACTTTTTTAGGTAGACAGATAGAGCGATTCCAGCATAAATTATGTTTATATTTTTATGTACTGTATACTCTTTTATATAAAGGACATAAAATTTTTTTGAAAGGCATTTTTACACCATGTATTTTTTTTATTCTATTTAAAACTAATCTTTTCAGTAACTACTCAGTAAAACCATATAGTTACAAAACTATTCAGATGATTTGCACAGAATATATCCACATGCTTAAAAATACTGAAATTTCATTTTCACAATCAATATTTACTCAAGGTTTTAGATTTCCAGTTACACAATTTAATACATTATACACTAGTTCACTATAGTCTCAAACCTGCTCAGGTTCCGTAAAACAGAGAGATAATGAATTTTTTCTTGCAGCTAATTAGTCTGCTGAACTTTAAAGTGAAACTTGTTCCTCCTGACTACAGGCCACTGCAACATGAAGGTGAAGTTAAAGGTTAATATGGGAAAAAGAAAAAAACAAACTTTCTTCTACTGTCTAACATCATTATGTCAAAACAATATTACACATTTTAGGATGCATCTTCTATGATAGATGATAAGCCTATACAGAAGGCTGCAGAGAATAATTCCCCATGTAATAAAAAACAGTGCTCTTAAACAAACACAGTGCATTGGAGCAACACTTTTTATTTGTAAACATTTGCAATGACATCCCAGTTCCTAATGTAAGTGTGGTTGCATTAAATCTGCCATCAACAAAGATGAAAATCAGGCCTGATCAGTAGAGCCTGATTATAAATCACAAAGTTAAATAAATGCATGAAGCAGGCCAGTAACACTAGAAATGTATTGGTGATAGCAGATAATCCATGGATGCACCTTTTTATTTAAAGAAACAACATCTCTACTGTGAACAAGGAATCAATTCCTACACTTTAGCACAAACATTTTTAGTAAGAACTGACAAAACATGGCTTATATTAAGGGAGTGAGGCAAGAAGGGTAGATTTAAAAGCAATTATTAAAGTATTTCTGATGCAGAGGAGTGGGAAAAGAAAAAATTAACAAGTTGAATGAATTATGACCTCAATTTATCATGTTACACTGTATTCTGTAATTATTTATTGCATTTACTATTCATATACATTCTGTTAAGTGAAACAGGATGATAAAATCCTTTCCAGCAAGATGAAAAATAAACTCATCTTTCCTAAATTAACCGAAGGCAACTAAATTGTCTTTGAAATATTCCTATTTTGCTCATCCAAGTAATGTTTTTGCAAAAGATGCAGAGACATTAGTATCTCTGACTAACAAACTGCAGAGTTGTTCTGAGAGGGCTTTTAGAGAAGATCCTTGATAAAACCCACTGACTTCAGCCAGAGGCCCTTGTGCCTGTCTTTCAAATTACAGGGCATTGCATTGCAGCATTCAAACTTGTTGCTGCGGGGATGAGGAAGGAAGTCAGCAGGTTCATTCCTTCTCTGCACCCCACACAGCTTGAACAGGAAAGTCAGCAACTTCCCCACTTAGAGGGGGCTCCTCACTTGGAAGGAACCTAGTGGGCTTTGATCCAAGAGAACCTGCTCCCACATCCTCCTGCCCACAGAACCTTGGCAGAGCAGGGAAAGGGAGTGGCTGGGACCAGCCCTGTTCTAGCCACGGGCAGGTGGCACACAACTCCTCAGGGACCACTGCCAACTGGTGTAAACTAAAATAGACCTCAGGCTACCTTACATAGGGCTGGGACAAGTCAGGAGAGAAGAAACATGCAGCTGTAATCAGCAAATCAGACTTCAAGAAGCACTCTCTTATTCAAGGACATTTTTCCTCTTAATTTTGTTGACCATTAAGAATTTTACAAAGGCCTGCTTAGCCTATCTCTGTCCTACCTGTCTCCACAGCCACACTTAAAAATGCCAACAATTCTAGGCTGGAAGAAGCATGAATGGGAAAGGGACATCAGCTTTGCTGTATCATTCCTGTTTCTACTGTACTCAGGATTTCTGTATTTTAAGAAAAGGTGCCAGGGTTAAAAATTCAACTGCAATACCAGTGCTGCTATCGCATTCCTCCAGCCCAGAAGGTGCATCAGGTGTGTAACTCAAAACGGGCTGTTCCTCACACCATGAATCTCAGCAAGCTGAGTGCCAAATTGGAGACAAACACCAACTGCTACCTTGAAGTTCTACAGGGCTTCAGTTAAACTGAGCTCAGAAACAGTGGAAAATATTGATTCAATGCATTTTTTCTGTTTCTGTGATTTTACTGCCTGCATAGCAGTTGGCAAGAGAGCAGGTTAATACCATTTACAATTTCAGTCTCATGCTTCATTGTCAGAAGGACAACATGACCATGAAGACTCCGGAGCACTTTTCAAATATGAAAGATCGGAACTATTCTAATAAGAAGCCATTATAAATGGTTTCTTTAAACCCTGAGACCAGAATGCGAATAGCAATGAGTTCATGTCAATGAACTTCTCAGAACCACAGAATCTTTTAGGCTGGAAAAGATCTCCAAGATTATCAAGTCCAAACTCCGACCAATCTAGATCATATCACTTAGTTCCCTGTCCATTCTTTTCTTGAACACCTCCAGGGATGGTAACTCCACCACATCCCTGGACAGTCCATTCCAATGCTTGAACAGCATTTCCATGAAGAAATTCTTCCTCATGCCCAGCCCTGAGACAGCTTGAGGCTATGTCGTCTTGTCCTGCTTCTAGACGCCTGGAAGCAGAGGGCTCTTGCAGAAACCATGAGTTTTCTAAAATTTTTCAAAAATTGTGGGGTTTGCCTCTGGGAAGTAAATGCATAAACATTTAAAATGGGAAGGGACATTGGATGCAACAGTGAAGTGGAAATTATACATATTGGATGCATAAGCCATCAATGATATATTTCAAAATTAATTCTGCAGAGACAAATCTGCTCACAGCTGTAGGCATTTTTTAAGCGGAGAGGGACAAGAAGTTGGCAGAACTGGAGGGTGAGGTTTTTTGCATATTTTTTTGCCCTGCTACTGTTTTGTGCATTTAAGTCAAATCTTTTTCTTTCCATTTAAATAAAATTCCAGATTTTGGCTTCAACAGATTTCCAGTCTTCAGGGTCCTCTCAGATCTTCTAACAAAGAACTTTATGAGAACTTGTATCTGGTAGAAGGACCTATATCTGGTAAGATCAATTTTAATTAAAATATGTATTTCACACTGCAATGCTTATATCCCCTCATGTCACCAAGCTTTATTACTGTCACCATGATTTAGAGATGAAGCACAAAAAGGAATGATAAAATACTGTATTTCCCTGTGGCATGGATTGTAAAAAATAAAATCCCTGACTAATCCCTGACTCCCAAAACATGAAGTCAAAATGATGGAACAACCCAACCAAAAAAAAAACTATTTCCCCATTCCCACTTTTTAAAATGCAGAGATATGAAGCCCAGATTCCTCCAAGAACTGGTAGAAACAAGAACTGCACTCTGTTCATTTACATGCCATCTCAAGCCTTTGGCCAGCAGACCAATGCTACCAGCAAGGAAATAATAGAACAAGAAGAACTATTCAAGAAAGGCAAGAGAAAACTGCAAAACAGTGAGGACATACTGCAGGAACAACAATGAAGGCTCCTAGCGGTACTCAGAAACACTGAGCATAAGAGAAACAGCTGAAGTAAAACCAACCCAAATCCTGATATTTTCCTTAGGTACATGCGTAGGAGAAGTGGAGATGGAAGAGGACTGCGCAAAACTTAATGCCCCATATTCAGGTAACGTCCCGCATCCTGGCTTGTCAGACAATTACCTGGGTGCTGCCTCTGCTCAAAGTCAAACCTTCCAGCACCAGTCTCCTAACATTTTATAAAAAAGCATGTGAAAAAAGGTTAAGGACCAAATGTACTCTGTGCACAGACCCACCAAAGTTAGGAGAACATGAAAGTAGCTTAACTGAAGAAAAACGTGACCCTGGCGAGATGTCAGGGAAAGCTTTCTTCTACAAGAGTAACAAAGGACTGCTCCTGAGCTCCTGGGAGCCTCCTTTAGGTGGGGTTTTCAAACAGAAATTACACTGAAAGAACCTATAAAGAATGAGCCACATACTTGTGACTATGCCCTCGTGTACTGTAATTCACTTTACACTGACTATATGTCCTACTCATCTAATTCCCTCCTTTCCCCACTGTTCTGCAGAAGCAATCCTGGCCATTGAGAAATGACAACTTTACCTTCAAGGGAAAAAAAAAACCAAAAACACAGCACTTGCTTTAGTTCCAAACTTCCTTACAGAAATATGCAGGCTTACTGGTTTTAGGAGTCAGCAGGGTTCATGCTTTTGAGTTCCTCTCTGCAACCATGACAACAGAAAGTTTATTTCAAATGAAAGCAAGAGAGAAATTCAAGACTTTGCATTGACAAAAACACCAAAGTGAAATTTACTATGAGAATCAGACTGAAGTGTTGCAGATTTGAACCTCAGAGAGAAATCAGAGCCCTTCAAAATACGAAAGCTGAACCATCACCACCACAATAAGTGAAGGCTCTTAGCCAACAACAAATAAAAGGTAATGCAACTGAATCCTTATTGCAATCTAAAATAAACTGATTTACTAAATAGTTGTATATATATACTAAATATATATACATATATTCATGTATATGGACAGCTACCTGACTGAACATTTACCAGCTTGATCACATGTCCAAACTTTTCCACAGAAACTTGTAAGGATCAGCATGGCCAGAAATACTACACACAAGCAAAATGTTTAGATACTGTAGCCCCTCTGGAAAACTGAAGTTCAGATAGGGTAACACACTGACCTGAATCACAGAATTTTCAGTTCAATGTCAACACCTAAATGGTTCTATGACAGCTAAACCTTCCTTTTGAAATACAGTTAATATCTTCCTGTGTGAAGAATTGCTACAGGACAAGCATTTCTTCATCTCAGCAGCAACTGTTCCTTAAAACTGTTAAGTCCACAGGCTCAACCGCATAAAATTCTCTATCTTCTGTTTCTAGCATTGAGTAAGAAAATGCCAGCTCATAAGGCTGAGATGCTGCTTTCCAATCTCAGCTCCTGAGTCAAGCTCTCATACACCAGGTACCTCAATGTAAGTGATACTGTTGTCCTGATATTTACTCTGTAACTGGTAATTCAGTCTTAAGTGGTTTTCAGACTTGCCTGACTGCCCAGTAAAACCTTTAGAAAATACTTTAGAACAACTTTTACTCAAGCACCTTAACAGTTCTGAAAATAAGTTCCAATGCCTGTGTCTTCTGTGCACAATTGCATTCCTGCCTATGATTGTGTGACATATGATTATTCCAACTGAAACTGACAGGCTTCTCTTTACCAAGGTCAGATCCTTCCAATTTCTTCATTTTATTATGCATAATTTTCTTCTGTTTGATCTGCACTTTATTTGCACTGATATATTATTATTTAAATGAAATTTGAGATGATTCAACACAGGAGAGTATTCTTTCCTCCTCTTGTAGCAGAACATGTGTGAGATGACTAAACTCCAGCAACTGACTTATTTTGGCCTAAACAAATGCCATTAGAAGATATAATTCCCCCTTGAAACAAGAGCCAAAAACCAAAACAGATCCTTGTTTAAAATAACATGTCCTTTTAAGCAGATCCAGCCTTCTATCTAAATGAGGTAGATCACTGAAAAAAAAATCACAACAACCATGTTATGACATGGTTCAATAAGTCTGTTATTTCACCAAAATACTTTTTCTGCTAATTTTTAGCATAATTATATATATATATATATATATATATATATATATATAAATATATTTAAAAGTGTTTTAACCTTCTCCAACATATTCCTTTGTCCACAAGTGAATAATCTATGTTACATGAGCACTATCATAACGCATACTCAAACAGACTACAAGTGGATTGTATTTTATTTTTCCCCATGAAAGCAGATCCAGTTAGTCAGAAATACCATTTCTGCATGCAGAGAAAGTCTTTTGAGGTTTGGGGACCCAACAGTCTGGCAGGGGTGATGGGATGACCAAAAGGGTTCAATAGATTTTGGGTAGATTTTGATAAGGTCAATACCTACTGTGAGATTACCTGTTAGGCCTTTGTCAGATGAGCTACCCTTGCAACTTTGAGTTAGAGATGCTTAAAATTTTCAGGCCTAGAAACCTATTTCCATTCAGTCTGCTCCTGGAATCACAGTATACCTCCCTCCCAAATGTTATGCAGGTGGAAACAGCTGTACATTTGAAAAATAACCTAAAACTATATATATACTAAGAATGCTGGAGTATAAACTAATTGAGTCAAAGGCATTGTTTAATTAAATGTTCAGTTCCTCCTTCCAGACTGAAAATGGTGCAAGGCTTCCTTTGTGTATACTTACAACAACCACATTGCAATTTCCTTTAAATTGTACTTCTGGTTCTCCCCTCCTGCTTCAGACTTTAAACAGACGTGCAAACAAAACCCAGCTTTTCCCTGCATTATTATATTTTCCCCCTTTTTTTCAATCCTGTACAGAATAGAAAAAGCCTGTATTAGGCCAGTCACATTTCCTGTTCCTCTGTAACTGTTCCTAACCAACTTCAAAATCTGAGCACATTTGTATGCACAGTGAACTCCACAGAAAACACCTGCTTCTTAAAGGCACTGTACACTGTCTACCTCCTGTAATTTGCTGCTCGAGCATATTATTTACTTAATTTTCTGTTTACTCAAAAATCAATGTTCAAAATTCAATTACATTGCAATTTCTTCAGTTCAAATGATTTTTCTTACCCCATATTCCTTCTGTATGCAAGAAAAGGAACATGAATCACAGCAAGCTTGAAACAAAATAAGCAGCATCCTGTTAGATACTCTTCATCTTATAGATAATAATACCAAGTCCATCTTCTCTGTGTGGTTAGATTATGTAGGAAAAATGCATATTAAGATGAATAACCTTTAATCCACTGTAGGCAAAGAAACTCCACCACTTCCAATAGGATTGCATGAATCAACTGGTGGATTAGATACAAACACAGTATAATCACCTCAAGCTGGATATGGAGATGGGAAGAGCACACATTGGTGTAACTTTCAAAGAGAGGTGAACGCTGTAATGAACACTGACTTGCACTTTTGTAACTTTTCAAGTGAATGCTTATACCTTAGTACAGCAGGCACACAAAAATCTGTCTGGTTTGAATTATCTTCGAGGTAAGACACACTGTAGGATTAACTAATACTGAAGAAAAATTACTTACACGTTCAATTTTGAAGTTTTTTGGCTATAAACTATTAGTTTATGAAAAGTAGTGGGTTAATATTCTTGGAGGGAGGGTTCTATAAGCACACTATATGTCTGTGTCCCACAAAGCAGAAGAAATATTTCTGTATGCTGCTGTACTGCAAATCTTCAACCTTGATCTTTTTAAAACTCATGAACAACACAAAAATTAGAATGAATGAATAGATAGATAGATAGATAGATAGATAGATAGATAGATAGATGTCAAGAGAATTGAAACTGTCATGATCCCAGATACAGACTAAGAAACAGGAAAAAGAAAATGTATCTATAACACAAAACTGAGTTTTATTATTTTTTCAGCCAGCTCAGAGGAAATGGCTTAACTCCCTCCCAATCAAACCTTTCTCTTAACAAAGAAGCTGGAGTCAAGTTTCCTGCAGGACTTCTGCCTGCTTCTGGAGCTTCTCCACGCCACAGGAAAAATTTTCAGCTTTCACAAAACTACAAACACCACAAAGAAAGATTTAAAACACCAACAGTACCAAGGACTATTTGCTTTTGACATCTTATAGATTCTCCTCCCCAAACATATTCATTTCACCAAGACCCCTCCAATTTTCATACAGACACATACATAATACCAAGACTAAACCTACTATTTTTTTCTGATCATCTGTTCTGACTTCTGTTCACCTGTTCACAAAGCAGCAGATATCATAAACAAGCATGGTTTGCATTGCAGTTTTCCTTTAAACAAAGATTTCAGGAGACAGTTCATGAAACCTATCTCTGTAGAAGATTTTTTTTCATGAAAGTGGGAAAAAATAAACAAAATAATAAAGATACTGTCCTTAAAACAGCAAAAACAGCTTTCATGCTCGAAACAGTCAGAATCAAGATCTGAATACTGATGAAAAGCCAAGGATGATTGAGAAAAAGATCTGACTTTTGTTTAAAAAGTAGAAATTTTTTGTGTTTATTTTACATTAATAACATCTTTACCTTCATCCGATAAATAACACTCTTTCCTTCCAGTAAATTTACATTTATTAATTGAACCTGCCCACAGAAAAACTGGGTTCAATTTGGCTCCTGTTAAAGCTGGTGCAAAAGTACTCCAAAACATGCATCATCACCATTGGAATTTAAACCAGGTACACAATTTCAAGTATTCTCCAATCCAGAAAAGACCCTGGTAACTCGCTATTGCCTTCACAGGAAAGAAAAAAGAAAAAAAAAAAAAAAGAAAAAAAAAAACCACCAAAAACCCCCACATTATTACTAAATGGTTGCCTGAGAAAGAGAACTGGGTTTTGCAGAAACTGCTTTGAAACACTGAAGACACAGATAAAGGAATCTCAAGGCTAAGAACATTTGCTTAATAAATGTCATCCATCCCAATCAGGAGCATTGAGAGAGCTCCAGAATACTCCCCATTTTTGGAGAGAGATGGTTCAATCAGAGGTGATTTTAAAGGCATTATAATTTGTAACCAGAAATACATTTGTAAAGAACAAAATACTTCTCAAAATAACCCAGAATAAATGTGGTAGATACCCTTTAAAGGATACCAGAAGCTTTTGTCTCCCACAGCTTTAGAGTTTGCTATGTCCCCAAAGAAGAATGCACACCCTGAAAAGAGAACTGAAGTGTTCAGCCAACTTATGTGTTGTACACAAAAAGAAGAGATGGGACTTTTAGAGATTAAAAAATAATAAAGGGAAAAATATGGCTGAAGAATCTGACATCACTTTAAAAACAGAGGAAAAATACCCAATCTTTTGAATTTAAGGGCTTTATTCCATCCTGAAAATATTATTAAAATGACATTTTTAAGCCCAGTCCCCCCTTCCCCTACCCAAAGTAGCCAATGGAAATTAAACCTAAAACACTGAGGGCAAGTCAGGATATTCACACATCTCATCAAAATGTTCCTCTACAAAGTCTGGTGGCCTTCTCCCCTTTTTCACAAAGCAAATGGCAATACAAAAATGTTTGTTTGCAAGTATAACCATTCTGTCCATTTGCATCTCTCCTTTATTTGCCTGGGAACTTTTTCTCTCAATCACCACTACTGAACTTGAGCTCCCTCTCACCTGTGATCCCTCCTGAGGTGTCCTAATTTGCTGTCCTCCAAGGCACACCTTTCAGGACTATTTGCTGCCCTCCGAGGCACCCCAATACATATCACCCACCCCTTACAGTCATGGTATGATAATCAGAATTACGAGAGTCTGACACTCAGCTTTCTTCTGCTCTGGCATATTAAATAAACAAACCAACCACGCAGACAAAAGATTGTTTGTCAGATTGTTTGAAAGGACACCTGTTGCGGGGGTCTGGGCTCTGTGGGACACTGTGGAAGTGTAAGGCTGCAACAAGCTCCTTGCACTCCATCTCACTTCCCATCGCCACAGGAACCACAGGGAATGAGGATCAGATGGTTCCTTAGTGGGAACAAATACTAAAGAAGTACTGGTAGTCATGGCCTTCCAGTCCCACTTTGTTCTGACAAGTGACATCCTTTCCCTTTGACAGCCGTGAGATTACACCACTTCATAAATTACAGCCACCTTCTACAGCACAGCGCATTCCACCAACACAGAATCAGAGCAGAGGCAGGGCCTAGGGCAGCATTCTTCTGTATCTGGTGCTGGCATGACAAACCAAGCAAAACTCATTTCAAAATAGCAAGTTTTGCAGATAGTTTGAGACACCCCCAAGAGAGAGATGTGGAGAATCTGCTTCCATGTTACCTGTCACACCAGCATTGTTGGATTACCTCTTTTCATAAGGAGTATCCAATCATTTGCTTCAAGTACCAAGTCTGTGCTGAACTCACTCCTCATTAGTCTCCTATGCATTCCTCCTCATTTTTAAAATTCTGAACTGCTAGTTCCACCGGTTTCCTGTGGTAGTCACAAACAGCATAAAAAGAAAATTTACTTTCCTTTATGGTTCTCAATTTCTCTTACGAAGAAAATTCTCAGGGGAGAAAAGAACAAAACCCCTTCCAGCTACTATTCATCCACCAAATAGATTTATCCATTCATCCACAACTCTTTTACACTGTGATGCTGAGATTCTGATGAATCAAAACAAGAACTGTAATTTTTTTCCCAGATCTAACGTATTTAAATGTGCAATAATAAAATAAACTAGATATCCAAGATAATACACAAATGGGTATTACTACAGATAGAAAATATTTTCCAAAACACTACAAATAACCTCTTCTCAGACATAAATAAGAACTTTCAGAGAAATATATAGTATATGGAAAACAAAAACCAGATCCAGTGGGTTTTGACTGATTGAACTTTCTTCTGGCTGAATTCTACACAGAACTTCTGCAAAGTGTTAAATAATGTGCTTACCTACATTAGTAGTCATGCCAAATTTTTCCGCTAATTGTATAGGGAAACTGCCATTTTCTGCCTTCTTAATTCTTTTAATGGAATTGAGATACAGAAGATCTTCCTTTCCATTACTAAGAGGCATTCTATCTCTCACACGGACAAGAGAATTTGTTCTTTAGTGCATTCAGTTCTTACTTTCCTGAGAACACAGGAAAAATATTGAAGTGCTGAGGCATTTATTATCAAACTGGCTCACTCAACCACAGATTTTACCCACCTACCCAAAACTTTAAGAACTGCAGGAACATAGCTTGTCTTCTTCTCTGCTTTATGGACAGTCAGTTGTAACCCTGCAGAGTTTAAAATATAACTACTGATAAATAAATAAGCACATCTCCCATACAAATTAGATACACTTTTCCTTCATATTAATTACTACCCATTATTGTAATGTTTTCATTATTTATTTTAAATGTAAGCAGGAGCAGTTGAATTTCACTGAATATAAATGATTCCTCTTACTAAGTATAACTAATGTGAACACCTTAAAGGAGTGAGAGTTTGCCAATTGCATGCACTCCCCCCAAACCAAGACAGAATTAAGAAGAAATCATTATGGGCAAGAAGAAAGAAAGGTTTCCTAAATAATAATCTTTACAGACCTCTGTGACTTTTAACAACCAAGCTTTGACATAACATCCCTAGTACCATAGGTTACTGGTTCATTCAGCCCTATAGGGACTTCCATGCAAGAAAGATAAAAATGCCTATGTGGGTACGTAGTGGGTTTCATGCTGGCTAAAACCGCCAGTTTTAGCATCACTAGCATTAATTTCAAGCTAACATTATTTACTCATTTCCTGATGTGAGATATGAATTGGGAGGAAGGTAAAGTAGGCTTAAAAGGCATAAAGAAAACCTCATTAACAGAACTAAAAGAATAATAAGAATCAGAATAAAACTTTCACAACACTTTTCCTCCCCTCCCCACAACTCCTTTTCTTTCCCACTGACAATGCAGAGAAAAAACTTGGGATTTGCAATCAGTTACCACCTCTACAATAGTCTTTCATCAGTTCTTGTAGGAAGAGAAGTTTCTCTCACCATGCCATGGAGAAGTCTCTACAAGGAACAGTTCTCTCATGTTTTTTTAACTTTTACAGCTAGCAGCTGCCCAGAAAATTTGCAGTTGTGAAGTTCTTCCTGTTTTTCACAGCCTTCCCACAGTTGTGTTCATGGGCGGTATCAACTTACAGGGTACTATTTTAAGGATGAATTTTTCAAAAGCAAAGGTTCTCTTCATCTATCTTCAAGATTATCTTCATCTTTGGGAACAGAGGTTTTCTTCTTCTCTCCCTGGGGGCAAAGGGTCTTCACCACTCTCATCTCTCTCTCTCTGTTCAAGCTTCTCATGGAATCACAGCTACTTCAACATTTGTTTGGCTTCATTATGGATGCCTCTGCCCATGTCTACAGTTTGAACACTCTATTCCCCCATACTTTTTTATGAATTAAAGGGGGTATTCTAGGGCATATTCTGTATCATAGTTTATCTCTGTGGCCTTACCACAGGAATTCTAGTCCAAGACTATGGTATCTCTTAATTCTCCTTCCATTTAGGACTTGACTCCTTCTTTATTTACCTTGGTGTCTTCGTGTTGTCCTCTATGTGTCTTTTTCTCAAACTTGAGAGAGGATAGAGGTCTGTAGGCCTCATCTGTGCAGTGAAAGAGTCAACACCTTGCCCAGGGCCTGCGGATGGTCATGATGGTTTCTGTCAGGATGGCCGAAGCAGTCACAGTGATGGATTTCAGGCCATGCTGGGGCTGTGCCAGGATCCCAGGAGACCCAGCCAGAATGGTGGTGGCTGCTCTGGCCACATGGCTGGTCTCTGGCCCCTGCTTCCTTCGGTTTCAGCTGAGGGCTGATGGCTTGCCCTTTGCAGCTGCTGGGAGCCAGGCCATGCAGGCCGCAGCAGAGCGGGGCCAGTCTGATTGGGCCCAGTTACCTCCTCAAAGTCAGAAGCAAGAGAGATTTTCCCAAGCTTGCCCATGTTTAAAATGTGAACCTCACAAAGGCAGATCTAGCTTCTTAGTGGTTTAATGAGTTGTCAATTCTCAGAGCTAGCCAGCTATTGGTTTTTGCCAAGCACAAAGGAAGCTCTTAGCGGCTTCTCTCAGAAAAATTATTTCCATAGGTGGCTTCTTCAGAAGCCAGAGGTCAATTAATGCAAAACCAACACAGAGGATATTAAATTTTGGTTATTACTTTCAATAACCAAACAAAGATGATTTGTATATCAATTCAAAGGAAGTTCTCAGGTGTCTTTTTCCTGACTCTGGAAAGGTACTACTAGAATTACCGTTCACAAAAGGTCTCTTCCCTTTAAAGAAATCAATGTTTGTGGTCACTGTGAAAATAAAAGTTCACTCTTTAAGATTTTTAGAAGTTTAATAAGGGATAAAAGGGATGAAATCCTGTGCTGTGGTGCTTGGCTATCTGCCAAAAGCATACCCTTAGCTTAAAACACTGTTCTTTATATACTATTACATTACAGGGGGTTCATGCATATTCATAAGAGTTTATACATATTCACACATTCCTTCGAGTTTAGATGTTCTTTTACTTGATTTTAACCTTTGACTTATCTTCACACCATCTTGTAGTTATACCAACATATTTCATTTCTTCTCATGGTTCCATCCTGTTGTTTTTAGACTCCCTGATAACGAGGAGTCAGTAAATTGGGTTGTGGTTTTTGTCACTGTTATCACTCAGTCTACAAATGTGAGGAACTACCTAATTATCTTACACCATTCTCTGAGTTAGTTACATAAAAGCATTTTAACATTATATCCTGTTTTAGGGCAAATCTGGGAGAGAATCTCCAAATGGGGTCCCTCCAGAAAGCAAATTCAAGCAGCCCCTCCCCCAGCTGCTTCAGGAAAATATTTCCTTGGAGAAAAGCGGAAAAAACTGTTTATTTAACAGAAATTGAATAATACTAAACAATAAAACCTCTCGCTGTTCGATGAGATGGCAAATCCAGAAAAGTCCTTTCCATGGGGTATAGCTGGGCTCTCTCAGGTTCTCATCAGTCCCTCCAGTGCTGGAAAGTGCCGAGGCCCAGGCCCCGGTGGGCCACAGGCGTGAGCTCCTGGGGTTTGGCTGGGTGTTCAGTCCAGAGCAGGTTTGAACACATCCAAGGAAAAAGGGGAAAAAAAACCAGTCCAGGGAACTTCCCTGTCTCAGCAAGCTAAAAACTAACGAAGAGCAGAGGAGAGCTCTGTCCTGCTGTCTGTCCATGCTGCAGACACCACAGCCCAGGAGCAGGATGGGGGACAGTGAGGGCTCTTTCTGAACACAAACTGCAGCTCATTCTTCCATCCCTTTGCTCTCAGAGCTGGTCTTAGAGGTGCAGAACTTAATATGTCACATAAACAAGGTGACTGGGGATACAAGCATCATAAAGTCACCCCAGGACACATCACATAGTCTCTATTTTAATATAATGCTATGGCCTAAGATATATTTATCAACTGACTATTTACTATTTATATAAGCTATACTGTGCATACATAAACTCTCAGATTATGCTATACCAAAAAGCAGTTAAAAGGAAATATGAATTGTACTATATCAACATATTTGTGATTAATAATAATATGTAAAAGTAAATATATAAATGTGACAGCCAATACTGTATTGTCATTTATAACAGTCACAAGCCAAGGAGAGCAGATGAAGCATGTTTCCCACTTGGTAAAACAGGCAGGTTCTCCTTTTTGTGCTGCAGCAAAACCGAAAGAGCAGAGCTCTCATTCTGCAATGTTTCTATTGGTTTTCCACTTCTGAATAATATCACAGGTTGACCTCGAGCACATCCTCTTGACCTTAGTGCCTACAGTGTTCAACCATCCTCAACTCAGGTTGGAATGAAAGGAGTGGGAACAAAAGTTCAATCAATATTGAAATTTTACCTTACTGAATTTTTACCTTAATTTTAAACTGCAATTAAATTGTTACGCAGCAAGCACAAGATGTGATCAAAAAAGCAGCATCTAAAATGTGCACTTAAAAACGTGGTTTTGCAAAATTGTAACCAGAGACTGAAATGTGATTATTCACTATTCACTATCTCAGTTGTGGAAAAAGTGAAGGTAATATAGCTGATTTATCATTACAAAATTAAATCTCCTTTAAGAAAATAAATCTGAAAAAAAAACCCCAAAAAACTGGCAAGTCATCTCTCATGTTTCTACCAAAAATACAGATATTAGTACTGATGCAATATGACCAATACCTAATTTCTCTTTTTTTTCATGTGTTCAATATCATCTTGAAAATAGATACCTTTACAGCATGAAGTGACATAAAATTTTACCTTTTAAAAACATTCTCTTTCTGAAGCACCTTATCAATTCAGTCTCTTCAAGATTTATCATGTGATAATTTTCAGCAGTTTTCTTTTTTCAGGGAAAGGATTGCAATTCTGCAGCTGAATTTTAGTTCAGAATTTTTGTGTACTAAAATGAATAACATATCAAGAGATGATATTTAACTATACTAAATACTTTAATATAAGAAATGGATAATCCAGGTTACATAAATCCAAAACTCTACAATAAAAAAGCAGCCTCACACAGCTTAACTTGCCCTGGTCATATTATGAAATTACTGCTCAATGAGAACAGAAGAACAGACACCTCTGACAGTATTATTGCTCAAATCTCAGACTGACTAAGATGTAACTTCATTTAGAAGTTAATGGATTTCCTTCTTGTTCTCACACTGGTTTCATTAATTTAGTTAAGTCCACATAGGGAAAATAAAGTGTCAAATTGCTCATTCATCTTATGGTTATTTCATGGGGTATACAAAATCACTGGCTTCATCTGCAAAGATACTGGTGAAATTAGTAATCTGTTTCAAATTTTTGACAGTAATTTTTGCAGAGCAGTTAATAGCAATGTCCATGAGCTTTTTTGTTCCTTTCACTCTCCGTAAACTAGAAGTGTGCACTATTTCCGTCCATTTTTACAAGACTGAAATACTGTAAAATTTCACATAAACAACCTGGTCCTTAGTGTGCAATCTCATGACCATTTTAGACCCATAACAGAAACTTAAGAAACACCAGCACCTTTCTGATATGGAAGGGATTATCAATAACTCACTTTTTTGTTAACATTTTTTTTGTTGCTTTGGCTACAGATAATGTAGATTGTATATAGCCATGTAGATGTATGATGTCTACAACACTAAAGAAGAAGAAGAGTATTTATTCACACTTGGAACTTGATGATATTGTCTGTATAGTTTTCCTGCTGCTATGCAAAATATGTACACATAACAGAAAACTGTTGCTTCATAAAGAAAATAAATTACAAGGTTGAAACAAGACTGATATTGTGTCCTTTTAATCAATTCACTTTTTATTAACTATTCTTTTCAAATCAATATGCTGAATATCTATAAGAATCTGCCGTGAAAGCCTTTATTAATCAATACCAAAGAGGGCAGAGGAAATTATGATTAAATATGCTTGAACTTTGATATTACAGTTTAATAATTATTGTACGTGGTGAACTACCATAGGTGGAAAGCAAGTGCAATTTACCTTTAAAGAGATTTTTCAGATTTCTGAAGTAGTGTAACTAGAAAGTTTAAAAACATTCTCCCAAAAAGATCCTTTCCTTTCCTTTACCTATTCCTAGAAGAATAAACAGCAGAAATCACTTTCATAAAGAATACTTTCCATATTCACAGCAAATTACTACCAATTTGACTTTTAATGCTAACTCTCAATTAAAATAATTAATACAGTGTAAATTCTTTCTATTCATAGGACTCTATTTCCTGCTATCAAATACATTCATTAAGCATTTTCACTGGGAAAAAAATAGCTTGACTGCTTGGTGTACCTAGAGCTAAAATATGCTTGATGCAAAAGTGCATCCCACAATTTCTGTATACACTATATTTTAAAGGCATGATGTCTGGAACTGCTTAGCTTCACTGGGACCTGAAAAAAACCAAAAAAATAAAAACAAAGACAAAGCAAACAAAAACCCAAATGAAAAATAAAACAAAACAAATGAAAAAAACAAACAAAAAACCTACCAAACAATATAGAACCACCCCCCAAAAAAAAGGGAAGGAAGGAAAAATACCAGAATAATCCACAGGAAACTTTCTAAGAAATTATGTGTTTAATTCCTTCTATAGCTCATACTGAATCATTTTATCAATTATTCCATAAGTATCTCAACAATATGTGTCATATTCTGATGAACCCACTATTTGAGGTTTGGGGTTTTTTTTAGTCACAGGTTTGGGTGTTTTTTTAAACCATCCTTTTAATAAATTCTCAGTAAATCATCAGGTGTTATGGTAGCCAGAATATCATTATTAAAATTACCTAATAAATTAATATTATGGAACATATTCTCCCAGGAAGACCTTGTGTATCTTTCCTGTTCATCATTTCTCTTCTAATGAAATACTGTTGGCCCATCACATGTCAATCTAAAGAGAACATAAAAACTGTGCTCAGAGAGGAATTTCAAGGAGTACTTCAAAAGTGCAATGACCAGATGGCTTAAAACTAATTAGAGAGCTTCTTCACTGCAGAAGTAGCTAATATTTTTTTAAGATCCTTATTCCAACCAAAGAGTTGTAAACATGAAATACAGATGCTTCATATATTTTCATATATATTCATATTTTTAGCTTCTTCAGGAAAAAAGGGAAAAAAAGGGGTTCTTAGATTCCTGTAACATACACATGACAAAATGAGCACTCTTTCTGAAACAGCTGATCACAAATAGGTTTCAAAGCATTATTTTTTAAGGGCCCACAGAGGTTTTCCTTAACCTCCAAAAACAAGTTTTTGCAATAAGGCCCACCGCTGTTTACAAGGACAGTTAGCTCAGTTCTTAACAGAGCCAAAATATGTAATGCTCACAACCCCTCAGCCCGGTATCATGTCAAAAGACCACAGACATACTTTGTGACATCAGATTTACCACAATTACTACTGTACCATCAAAACACATAAGGTTATTGTTTAGTCTGTGTGAAGACAAAGGAGCAGTCCTAGAATTGTTTTTTATCTGGCAGCTGATTCTTACCATATCTTTAGCAAAAACCCATTTCCTAACTGGAAACTTGAACATCCCTTTAAAAGGAAAATCTGTCCCCATCTGAGGACATATACCTTGACTAGACAAACTATACCAGAACCCGGTGAACAGCCTCTTCCATCCCAAAACTGTTGGGACTAACAACTGCCATCACTTTATTATCTCAATGCATGTACACTCCAGAATATCCGTTAATGTACTATAAGGAAACATAAAAATTATGAGACACCTTTCCATACAGCAGTGCTCTAACCTTGAACCACAACAACAGAAAGGGAGAACAGTAATGCTGCACTGATAATGGTAAAAAACAAAACAAAAAAACCACTGAATCTGAGAAGCAAAAATCAGTTTGAGGAACTACAAGGAAAAGATCCTCACAAACCCCTCCAGACAGCATGGCCCATGGCAGAATGGTCAGTTGCTGTCAGCCTAATAGCAAAAGGAAGTTGTTTCTTTGTCATATGGCCTTGAAAATACCACTTGACCTCTTTCCATCTCAGCTTCCCCACTTGGGAGCCAGAAGAAAACAGATCCTTTCCTTTCCCTAAAAATCTCTTGAAAATACACAGAGAAAAGCATCCCTAAATTGCACTCAAAGTCTCAGTCTTGTAACCTCTGCTCAATGTGAAGTACAATTTGAAGCCCACTGTAGTATGAAGAATGTGTCAATGAAACTGTAATTTAAAAATGATGTCTTGATGAGTAGAGTTGCTGCCAAGTATAACAAGCCAGAAATAACCACTATACAAACTAAGCAATGCATCTTCAAAACTTTCTGGACACAAGTATCTACTTCATATCCAATTCCCTGAAGAAACAAACTTGCCTCAGACTCCTACAGGGCACTGCCTTCTACCCTTCAAAGCAAGATTATATCCACTAACATCAAACAAGTATATAGACAGCAAAAGCTATTGAGCTGTAGTTTTTATTTCTAATAGACATGTATCTGCTTAGGGAAAAAGAAGGGAACAAAGTTGCTTGTACAACCATTTAAAAACCCTGCTCCTGTAACAACTCAGGATCTGAGAGAGTACCAAAAGCTTGTTTCCCATGCAGATCTAAACCAAATTAAAAGTGAAGGTAAGAAAAGGAAGATCCATCCAGAATCTGTAGTTCTAAGGAAATGTTTGTTTTAAAATAAAACACATATGAACTTTTACAAACTATACCTAGGTGCCAATGCTGAAACACCAATAAAAAAAACCAAAAAAACAAAAAAACAAGTCTATGCATTTACATGAGTACATTTAAAAGATTTAAAATAAAACATTTGTATTTCAAGGTTAGAGTGTCAAATGCCAAAGCATGACAGAACATGAAGTATTTCATGTTCTGTTTCATTAAAAATTAATAATATAACATCCTTGGAAAGCTGTAGAATAGTCACAACGTGAATGTCCCTTGAGCAGTTTAAAATGACAGAAGCCAGGACTGAGTTGACAAAGCCATTTCTGCCATCCTCCAGCTGTGAAGTGGACCAGGACAAAGAGGTCCAGCTGAAGGCTCACCCAGCAAAAGGCTGGACAGGAGCTGCTCTTCATGCACACAAACACTTGTGCAGGCACAAAGGCAAGGGAGGGCACCATGGTGGAAACCACTGGCTAGGAGAGAGCTCTGCAGTTCCTCGTTATGCACTTTCAAAGGCTTATGGAGCTACAGCACTGGGGTGTGGCTTCACTGTGTACAAACTTAAAGGAAAAAAAAAAAACCCACAGAAATCAGGCTGCTACAAAAAGGGAGATTCTCCCTTCCCTAAGGTTTTCTGCTATGCAGTGTGAGTGCCTATGCAAAAATGTTAACTGCTACTTTTCTTGTCAGATCCACACACTGTTCCCACTGATTCCATGACTGCTCTGTGGTTAGGTTCAAGACAGAGAAGGAGAAGGTGGAAGGGATTAAATATTCAGCATTATACCACATTCAGATCACATAAGAAATGGCAGGGAGCCACACCCTCATGTTAAACTAGACAGTTCCCAACACTGAATGTCATGCATTCTTGGAAAGAAGTTACATCTTCAGACTCTTTCTTTCCCATAGGACATTTATTTTTATTAGACACTGCACAAACCTGTCACTTTCAGGCTTTAGATTCATTAGACTAACTTTGGGACTACCTTTGCAGATTACTCTTAACGTACTCTGTGACTGCACACTTACTTCACAAAAGCATATATGCATGCATGATATACACACCCACACCTGCACATTGAAAGTTAGGGTTTTTCAGAAGTGTCTAAACTTAGACTTCAAAGACACAGGTACTACACAGGTACTGAATTCCAGCGTCACCATGATTTGCTTACTCTTCTGGGCTAAGCATGGATTTATAAGCCTATCTGCAGGCAGTTGATTCAGCAAAGCTTGACAATTCTGGATATGTGTAGACCTGGTAATACCACTGATTACAGCTGAAAATATATTGTTAAATGGAAACTCCCTCTCTCTCCACTACACTCTTTCAGGTTCTCCTTTCCCCAGTTGCTTCACCAAGCTTCAATCATTCAAGCTAAAACAGGCAAAGGCATACAGATTTTTATTCTTTGGATGTCTTAGGTAAAATTGGTCAGCCCTTACCAACTATAAATTTTAGAAGGACTAATTTCTTTCTTTCATTGTGTTTTCTCTCTCTTTTTTTTTTTTTTTTTTTTTTTTCCGTGATCCAACACTGAAAGCACGTTCTTACATTGCTAAAAAATTCATGTTCCCGGCTCTTCTAACAAGGACTTCAAGCGTCTGCGACATGCCATCCGCTGTCGTCAGGCTTAACCAAACAGGACCAAGTTAAGGGCCTTTAGAAAAATCTCAGTTTCCACATGCTCTGTCAGGGCTCATTAGCGCTTGGCAGATGACCACTTTGAAGAGTTCATCCGCGCCGAGCCTGCTTTAGTGGCGCGGGAGCTGTTCCCACCGGCCGGGCGACGGGACACCGCGCTGGGGACGCGCTCGGCAGCTGCTGCAGGCCCGCCCCGCTCCGCTGCCGCCGGCCTTTTCCCGGGAGAACGCGTCCCAGGGCAGACACGGCCCAAGGCAGAGGGAGAGGGGAGTGACTCAACAAGGGTGCGCAGCACCCCGTGGACACGGCCGCCGCCTTCTCTTTTTCTGCTGTGGCAGGTACAGAACAATACCTCTGCGCCGAGCGTCCCGAGTGCCACGGGGTGGTCGGCACCTGCTCGCTTTAAGTCACTATCCCGATGTGAAGCCTCCCAGAGCCACGTCTGCCCCACGGGCGCGCGTCACCCTGATCCATCTGTCCTTTGCGCGACCATAAGCAAAGTTACTACCTTATTCCTTCTCCTTTTTCCTGCCGCCGCTCCCTTCCCGGCTACCGCAGTCGGGAGGCGGCCGCCGCCGGGCAGCCCCGCGGGCTCTCCAGCATCGCATTCCGCAGCCCCACCGGCGTCCTTACCTTGATGCCTTGCTGCTGTGTGGTCAGGGTCAGCTTGGACTCGTCCAGGAGCAAGACTTCGCAGTAAAATTCCTCCGGGACAGCGCAGAAACAGCCCATGCCTGCTGCGATGGCCGAGGGACGAGGCGGGGAGGCGAGAAGAGCCCCGGGCGGCGGCGGAGAGGGGCTGAGGCGCAGCCGGCTCTGGGCCGCGCCCGGCTCCGCGCCCCGGCTGCGCGGATGGAGCCCGGCGGCTGCTAGGGCGCACGGCCCAGCCCCGCGGGGCGGCCCGCCGCCATCCCGCCGAACAGCCTGGACGGGGCTGCCGGGCTCTCTCTGTGGGAAAAGGGGGGAAAAAGGCGGCTTCTTTAGGAAGGATCCCAGGGCGCAGCCCTCGCCCGCGCCCGGCTGTCACGGCGGCTTCCCCGCCGCTGCCGCCCCGGGGAGGTACTGAACCGCCCACCCGCCTCGTCCTCCGCCCCGTCCGCGGAGGACGATTCCGCGCCTCCCCTTTGTGTGCAGGAGCGGGGCTGGGGGAGTCCTCTCCTCCGCCGCTGCCGGGGCGTGGGGGTGGTCCCCGCCCGGCCAGCGCGTTACCTCCAGCCGCGGAGCCCGCGGGCGGAGCGGGGCGGTGACAGTGCCCTGCCGGCGCCGGGCTGCCTCCCTCGGCTGCCCGCGGCCCTGCGGGGGGGCGCCGGCAACGCTCGCCTCCTCCACGTCGGGGGCGGAGGGATGGAGGGAAAAGAGACCCATCGGCCGGGCAGCGCCGGCCGCTTCCTGCCGGCCGCCGAGCAGGGCTTCCCGGAGGCGCCTTTGGGGCGGAGAGAAGCGGACGGCACCTGCCCGGCACCGGCACCTCGCCGCATCATCGCAGGGGTCCCCACTGGCGTCCCAGGTCCGGGTCCGGGCCCTCGCTGCCCTCTGCCGTGGAGGGGGGCGATGATCCCTGCCCCGGCGTGTGCCCCTTGGTTGTCCCCGTGGCCGCCGGGCACCGCTGCCCGTGCCGGCGGCCGCGGCCCCGGTCTCCGCGGCAGCAGTGACCCCTGCGGGCTGCGCCGGCTCCGCTCTGCCGGGCGTCAGCTTGGGGAGCGGGTTTTACCTCTGCACGTGCCAAAGAAGTGCTTCAGGAGACACCACGAGTGAAGGGTCCAGCAGAAGTTGAATTTTTGAAAGTGCCCTAGGTCGGAAGTCTATTCTTCATCATGCTGTTAAATACTGAGCTTGCTACAGGTATACTCAGTTTACAAAGCAACGGCTCTGTAGTATTAAAAACAAACAAATAAATTTTTAAAAATCAATTTTAAAAATTGAAACCAAAACCCAATCATTAAAGAAAAGGAGGAGCATGAGAGAACCTCCAGCTGCCTTTGCAGTTGCTGTCTATAATTCCTGGAGCACGCAACAATCTGCCTCTGAACTTTCATTGCTGCACATACCTATAATCCAGGATTTTTCCCTCTCAGGTACAAAAGGTATCCCACAAGTGCCTGTGCATGTACGTAAATCTGTATGAGTAAGTCGTCCTATTGAAGAAGTTTGCATGTGTAAATTTAAGAAAATGCAGAAGTATTTTTCTTATGGTCATCAACTTCCTCATGCAGCATAAGACAGGGGCACAAGGAAATTACATTGACAAACTCTGCTGGGTACGTTGGTTAAGTCTGCTTTTAAACACTTGTCCTAAATATAACCCTGCTGCTCCCAAGAAATGTCACTCTCATTTTCATGTTTGAACTTGGACCTTGGGGTGTTGGGATCTCCATATCTATCCTGTAGCTGCAGAAACAATATTGCATGAGCACTGGGAAGATCAGGACAAAATTCACTATATACATTAATAAAAGTAATAGATATTTTGAAAGATCTAGAAAAACTTACATAGCTGAAGTTAAAAAATTCAAGTTCCTACCCTTTTTTCCTGGGCAATATGTACCCAATGACAATGCCATCCAGAAAGCACCAAAAAACTAGGAAATTTACTAATGGCTTTCTAAACACATTTTTCAAACAGTTCTTGAGCCCCTCTGACAGCAGACAATTTTCCAGAGAACAGATGGTTCCTTTTCCCCTCTCTTTAGTCTCTTTAGATCCATATATCATGCGCATTGTGACATAAATTACCCCCTAAGTCAGTTAAAGTCATTATATATGTGTAAATCACTGGTTAATCAAGAGAATCAAAAGAGGGAGGGCTCCGTGAACTCAAAACTGCTTCAAAATCTTTAATTATAATTTTAAGCATTCATATAGCTACAACCACAATCCCAAAGCTGAGCAGTTTTATCAAAACTACTCTGGGTTAAATATTGCTTATAAACTGTCCAAGTGAACTATTTAATGTCTTCACTTTTTGAAGATACATTTTGCGCTGCTGCACATTAGCTGATTGGTCCATGGGGAAAATACAAAAGTCATGTTGAGCTGATACCAGTGTTTAGAGCACAGAGAAGTTAACTCATTGAATTTGTCTCCTAGCCAGCTACTGCCAACAGCTAAGCACTTGATAAAGCAGCAGTACCAGAACCTGCTACTTGTGGTGAAAACCTGGGAGGGGATTCTGAACCTAAAACCTGAGAAAATCTGCCAGGGGAGCAGAGGAAGAGGGGATGGAATAGGTAGGATCTATACTATGAACCACTATGAGTCCTGAGAGGCTCAGGAAATCAACCAGGGGGGCAAAAATGTAGGTGCCAGTCTTTCCTTGGATCTCCATGTTACAGAAGACCAGCCCTGCCTCAGTATCAAGACCAGCTCACAACTCATGAAGATCCTGAGATAGTCATCTGTTTTCCAAATCCAATAGGAAACTGAGCTCCTTCTTACTTCTCTCTACAAGAAAAAACACAGGTCAAGCACTGCAGAGAGAAACTTGTTGACATTAGCTCTCATCACACAAACACATATATGGACATGTTTAACTCAGGCATGTAAGTACAGGACCAGGGCATAAAGGCATTTTTGTCCATTGCCTGTGTGATGAAGCAGTCAGCAAACTCACTGCACCCTCTGTGACTTGGCATACCCTCATTAAAATGTTCAGTTTTAGCTGTAATGCAGTTACATACATACTTAATGAGGTTGTACTAACAAGGCACCACGATGGCACCACAAGGACTCCTATACACGAAGTAACCTATGTCCAAATCCTAACATACCAGCAATTAGACTGCCCGGAGGATACAGGGTGGCCTATCTGCTTTCTCCCTCATTTTTTACAGTTTTTCTCATAAACGTTTTTTGGCAGAAAGTTGATCATGTAGTAAGAGTTATGATGACTTATTTTAGTTGCTACCTATCACTATTATCCCTTGATATGTAGGGATGCCAATTCCTGCATCTTATCCACATGGGCTTCCAGGGAATGAGTGAAAAGTTTAAGAGAAGCATAAAGCAAGTTCTTCATTTTTCTTTACATGTAAAAACAAGTCTCCTGGACTCAGTTCCCTACTGAAACAATTAGCAGAGAAAAAGCACTGAGGTCTAATGCAAGAATATTAAAATGAAAACAGAAACAGCACATAATCTGGGCTACACATACAACCCTGAATGCATCTTCCATTGAAGAAAAAATTCTTACTGAGACAACTGTTCAACAGTTATTGTCCAGTAGGGTCTCTGGTCTTTACAGGAAAAATAAGGTACAACTCCCTCAGCAGCACTGAATTGCTCTGGCTTGGAACTGTCCACCTGCCCAGACACACCAGACCTCAGGGGTTCTCCAGAGCTTCAACATGCTATTAAGTACTCTACTTATTTGTGGTTCTTCCACTCAAAAAGAGGAGCAAAACAGGCAGTGGAAAAAAGAACACTTTCCACATAGCATTTTACAGTATTCAGAGGCAAAAGTTTTACAATGGTGCATGAATTGACATTTCTCATTTCACTAATGAAAGGCTTTACCTAAAACACGTTCAAGGATGCTGTCAACTACTGATTTGTCTGTATTCTGTGTTACAACTACACATTAGACATGTAAGCACCCACAGCACCATTAGAATCTATGGCCAAAAACGCTGTGAAAATAAATTTATTCAGATATTCATCAGTTTTATATTTCCTGCAAAAATGTTAACATTATGCTCTACACAAAACATTTAGAGTCCTTAAAGTAAGACATGCCACTTAAGACCACTTAATTACAAGAAATGTTACAGAAAGGTCAAAGTTTAGATATACAGTGCAAGGATAACATAAAAAAAACACACAGGCACAAAACAAAACAAAAATCTTAGAAGGCCACAAAATAAACTGTAACTGATTGCACTTATTAGTAATTCTGTAGCAATAAATACCTTGAGGTCCTCTGAACTGACATGGGACTGAGTGTCAATCAATTATTTATTTTCTTTAACAAGACCCCAAAAGATAGCAACACTGCAACACACACTTAACAATCAAGGAAATAAGCATCTCTCACTTGCTGATTTTTTAATAAGAAAACATGATATTAACTACATCTCATCCACTCCAAAAAAAAATATAAAATAAAGCTTTCACAATATTTATTGTTTATACATCTAAAATTAGAAACTGGAAAATCTGTACACTTTTATCAAAGCAAGAAAAAAAATCTGGTTTTAGCTACTGTTTATTGAACCTAATTTGGTGTGTGATGTGGTTTCACAAAGTATCTGTCAAGACTTTGACAAGTTACCCCTATGCAAAGAAGAACCAGATGATCCTGTTTTATTTTGCTTATGCTTAGCTTCCTTGGCAGAACTTAAATTAGTTTTAATAGTAAAAGTAATTGGGCGGCAAGATATAACAATCTAACTTACCAAGAGGAAAACAAAACCAAGCACTCTCTTCATGACTTCAAGTCATGCTCTTGCAATTCAAATGGTACCTTGTAGCCCCAATCTGCAGAAAAAAACAGAGGCTGTGAAGGATTGTGGATGTTAGGGAGGTGATCTTCTTGCAGAGAGGAGTTTTTCAAAGAATACTGCTTAGTGGATAAACTGTCACTTTTCTTAAAAAAGCACAACTGAGTAGATCCATGCTTAAACACAAAAAGGAGATTATTGTCTCCAAACAACTGCACTTTTCCCTATCCCTTTAGAATAGCTCCAGATGTGCATTTTTGGGGTAAGACAATAAACAATGGTAAGCCAAAACCTGTATCTCAGGGAAATGGTGCTATGCTTATTTCAAGGTACCAGCTATACTCTGACATTCTTGTAGAAAACAGTTTCTCTGATTACACTTAGTGAAGCCTTTTTTATCTCAAAGACAGGCTGGCCATGCTGGCCGGCAAATGACAGGGGACTCAGGTAACCAGTCTGCTTCCTTTTGTGTGCCACATTGTCCAGACACAACAGAAACCACGTTTGTAACCATCACCTCTTCTTTTCCTCTCTGCCACTTTCTGGATTTCATGTTTTAGAGATCCTCAATTCTGTTCCACTAGATTAATTAGACAGAGGTCTACAAATGCCATGGCAATAAACCCAGGGACACAATAAACATAAGCAATGACCTAGGCAAAGGAAACACAGGCTGAGAGGACTTCCCCCAGCCAGAACTCCAAGCCAGGTCAGGGAGGCAACCAGTTAAGACCTTGTTAAGAGTGATATACTTGTCAATTAAGACCAACATTTTATACAGGGAGCATAAAAGAAAATATTTATATATACAAGGCATCAGTAGGAAGTTCTGATGGAGAAAACAGCTGACTACTTTTATGTTCAATAAACTCACTACTGTCAACCTTAATTTTTAAAAATTCAGGTCCAATTTTTTATTTTTCCTTTTAACAGGTATTTCATTTCATCTCTCTTCTGATGCTTGGTATTACAGATACATTCTCAATTGAGATCTTCAATGCTAATCCTAAACACAGTTTCTAATTTAAACTTGCCTTTCTCATGTAGCTAATATCACTTTATATTGTTGCGAGATGTATACTAAAATAGTATCAGCTGTAGTATGCAGCAACACTTCAAGTTTTGGACATTCTGAAAATCTAGAGATTTTTCTAATACAATTTGTGTGAAAGATAAGCAGTGCTCTTTAGCTGAACTTTGAAAGCAGAAAAGCAGCAATTGTCTGGAGAACATCACCTGTTGCTAACTATGATGAGATGGTGTGGTGATGAGATGCTGCAGGAAATTGGAAGAAACAAAGATTTTCTTCAGTGACTACACTTATCTATGTTGATTTTGAAAGCAAACAGATTTAAATAGCTCTCTGCAACTGATTAAGGAGCTAGCCAGGTTGCCATATATCTTGTAGACTCAGATAATTAATATGAGAAGATACAACCTAAAGCATGAGAAATGTAGCCTGGTATGTCTTCCTTCCAAATTTCATTTTGGCAGATGGATGAGAAGAATTCCCTCAAGCTCCTACACAGACCTCTGATTCTGAGTGGTGCTGAGCCTTCAGAGCAATTGCTCCATTTCAAAGTCAGTCAGGGCCACTAAACTGCCTAATTGATTTTGTGTTTATCACATTCCCTTCAATATGGGGGATGTATATTGCAGAAGACAGAAATTAATTCTGATAAAGCATATTTTCTGTAATCATTAAGTCAGGCTGAACAAGAGGGCAATATGGAAAGTTTTCCCTTCTTCTGGGAGTTTCTAAGCATTGTTACACCTGACTGACATGCTTCTGTGTGTATCTTTTTTTAGTCTTTGATTCTCTCCTTAAGACTTGAAAAAAAAAAAACTTAAATGGGACCTGCATGGGACAGCAAGTCCCTTAATAAAGCAAGGAATTTACAGAAGTCATCATGCATTCAGAAAAAAAATTATCAGCACACAGTGTTTTTCAAATAAATGGATGAGGTAAATAAGAGCATTTTTAAAGTCCTTGTACTGAGGCCTTTCATATTCTCATATGTATGTATGACATAAGCTTCAACAGTACAACTATACCTACTGCTCTTCATCAGTCTATGTAACAGTCTAATATTCTACCACCCCACTTCTAAGTTCAAATTACTTGGCCATGCAGGCTGAAACAAAAGAGGAAAAACTTAATTTCCAGCATAAGGGACGAGAGGGGAGTATACAAGAAGAGTGTAGGATGAAAAGAACTGAAATGTAAGTATACTGCACAGAGGTGAAAGCTCTGGAAAATAAAAGCAACCATGAGAGGCACATCAGAAGTGAGAGAAGGAAAAGACCATATGAACTGAAAAAGAGAAAGAGGATGAAAGTATTATAAAAATGCTCTAAGCAGGAGTTGCCTCTGTAAGAGCTGGGCCTGCCAAGCAGGGACAGAGATTATCAGATGAGGTCATGAAAATGTAAACAGCTTTGATGGAACTGAAGTGCAAATGCTTCTTGCACAGGTCTTATCCTCCGATGCAACACTTTGCCTTGAAGGCAACAGGAATGTGGTCTAAGCACCATGGGTGTTCCTCCCCTTCATCTGCTCCCACAGACCTCCTGTGCTCCTCAAAAACCAAGCTGCACTCCTAGTCTGGCTTCCTACCTTGCTGCACAGTAAAACACAATTTTTAAAGGTATATTTCTGGTGCTTCCAGCAGGGAACTGGTAACCTGTCTCACTGTAACTCCTACTAAGCACATGGGTTAAACAGCAAGCCATGCTCTAGGTTGCTCATATAATATTAGTTTGGGGTTTTTCAGTGTTTGGAGATTCTTTTCCCACAGACCTGAACATAAAAAATTAAGCAATTGCTCATGAAGCCAGTGCATTTCTATACTTTGAAAATAAAAATGGTATTTTGCCAGCCTTGTAGAAAAGTGTGTCCCACTTTAGATGCTCATAGGCAATCCTGAATAAATCAAAGTGTACGCCCCTTTTTAGCATGCTAAATATTATGTACAAATTGATAACACCATGGACATTAATTTATTTTTAAGGAATAATACCATTTACACAGCATGTAAAATGCAGTACTATTCTAACACATGCATATTCTCAAACCCACCACATTATAGAATAGCACAGATTGTCAGGGACTGATACAGCAGTGCTCCAAGGATACAAAGATTTCTATATTTACA
The DNA here is from genome assembly GCF_971803275.1 of Cyanistes caeruleus. Lineage (NCBI taxonomy): Eukaryota > Metazoa > Chordata > Aves > Passeriformes > Paridae > Cyanistes > Cyanistes caeruleus. The sequence continues at coordinate 8,572,979 of NC_141732.1, read as the reverse complement.
GAAATGCTTTTTCATTACAAACTGATAGTGTTTCATATTCAAAATACCAAGTTCACCAATAATTTCCATTGCTGCTAGCATTGAATGATCACAACAAACTTTTAATTTGCTTGTACATGTATTTTATATCATATTCATGCTGTTTTGATAGGCTCTGCATTCCTAGGATCTTAATTCATTGCCAGAACAGCATACCTGAAATACCATTTTGAATGTCTGTGTATTCATACCTTGAAGTCTATTAACCCAACTGGTGCTTGAAGCCAAGTTCTGTACCATTCCTTGAATGTTTATAAAAGGATGTTTGTACAGGTTATAATGCTACTAAGTTTACCAGTTAATGTTGTATTTCTGTTTGCTGCTGTCTGTACCATCAAAAAAATAAGTAAAAAAGTGTTTTATTTATGCTGCTCTCACAGTAGAGGTATGAAGAAAACCAAGAAGGCAATATTGAGTGTATACTAATCATTACTAGTGACCCAAGGCTTTTTGTAAAAGATGTAAGGACTGCCAGAAGAGGCAGACAGCTGACTGAAAAAATTTTGACCTTTTCAGAAGAACACTTGGGTCTTCTAAATTGATTGTTTCATCTACTTACTCTGAAGCTTTCAAAGAAAGCATGGAATCAGCATGACGTTACAGGACAAGGGTCCCATTTTGGGAAATAAAGTAAAAAATTCACCCACTTCTTGTTCCTTCCTGTATGATCCCTCTGCCCTTGGAGCAACCAAATTTAGAATGCTGTTGAGCAGAACTTCTACCAGGTACAAGTGTCCAGGTCTTGGCAGGATGTGCTGCAGGAATGACCACTGGAGAGGGAGGAGGGTCAGCCCCACACATGGACCCACAGTGGACCCACTGTAAGGCATAGGAAATACCAGCCAAGATAGTGGTGACTCTGTAATAACACATTTAGCAACATGGAAAAATGCTGCACAGTAACAGGGAGGACTGAGAAGAATCTGAGGAACAGTCCTGCAGACCCCAAGGTCAGTGCACAAGGGGCAGCACTCCAGTGCCAGAGCTGAGATTCTCCTGCTCACCTTGGAGGAGACCATGGTGCAGCAGCCCTGCCCCTGCAGCCCAGAGAGGGCACGGGGGAGAAGAGATCAGCACTACACCCATGGAGGAACCCACACAGATGATGCAGAAGGTCCAGGAAGGAAACTACAGCCCATGGAAAGCCATTCCAGAGGAGCTGTTGCCAGTGTAGGGTAGCTCACACAGAAACAGGTTTGGTGGCAGGATTGTGACTCTGTGGGGGACCCACACCAGAGCAGCCTGTTCCCGAAGGACTGACCCATGGAAACAGCTGGAGTAATAGTGAAGATCGGCATCCTGCGGCAAGGACCCACACTGGAGCAATTCATGAAGGTCTGTATCCCACAGGAGGGACATGCTGGAGCAATGGAAAAGTGAGCTGGAAGGAGAAGCACGAAAGAACTGCTATGGACTGGTCCCAGCTCCTATTCCTCATATCCCTGCACTGCTGCAGGCAGAAGGAAGTAGAACTTGTTGTGGCGTGTTTTTGTTCATAGTAGTTTGTTTTATTCCCCCCTGTAATGTTAAGCTGTATCACCCCCGCAGCAGTCCCGCTTCCCTAAGACCTACCCCTTGTGGAGTCCAGAATGGTTTGTTCTGTTCTCCCCCTGTGCTCTTGCTTTAGTCCGAGTTGCACCTACCCCCGAAATTGTCAATCTCTCCCTGTCCCTGCCTTGAGTTCTAGAACCTTCCCTGTCGTCTTTGTATTCCTCAATGCCCCTTTGGATGATGTTCACTGTTCCCTCCCCCTGTATCTCTCTGTATTGGTTTCTATACTGGGCCTTATGTTCCTCCCCTGTATTCCCCTGATTGGTAGAAGTGCTGCACCTTCCCCCCTGAACCGCCCCCTATATAAAACCCCTTGTGTAGCCTTTCGTACCTGGGCTTTCTGGGTGACAAAATCCTTGGAAGTCCACACAGAAGGCCCGTCTCGTCTATGTTTCTGAGTTGATCTGTGTTGACTGGGTAGGGATTGCAGGGCCCCAGGGGAGTGTCACCCCTTGTTACTGAGCACAGAAGAGAGTGCCACACTGTGACAGAAATGAAGGAGAGCAGTCCAGCCTGGGAAGAAGCTGGAGAGGGCTTTCAGGTTTTGTCTTTGTCTCTTATCATGCTACTCTATTTTTAATTGGCAAAAAATTAAATCAATATGCCCCAAGTCAAGTCAGTTTTGCCTATGACACTAACTGCTAAAGGTTCCCTGATCGTACCTTGACCTATTAGATTGACATTATATTTTCTGCCCCTGTCCAGTTGAGGAAGGTGAGTGAAAAAGAATGGGCAGACACCTGGCATTCAGTTGAGGTTGCCTCACCAGAAAACTAATGATAATTCACTAATGAATTATTATTGGTGGTGGTACCAACAGGTATCTTAGGATGTTGGTATCAAAAGATAAGCTTGGAAGGGGTTTCAGGGTATTTCTAGGTCAAACTCCAGCTTAATCAGCTGTGAGGCCAGACAGTTTCCTCAGAACAGAATTCAGCCCTGCTTTTAAAACCTCAGATGTTGGAGACCACACAGCGTTATACTCACAAAGGTAAATGAAAGCCTTCAAGGCAGATCATTGTTTGCATTTATATGAATATGCACAAGACAGCCAACAAACCAGACACCATGTTAGTCTGAATGAGGTTTTTAATATACCATGGTTCTCCAGCCACAGAGCACTCTAAACACCTAACTTCATGAGCTTCTTTAACACAGGGTATTCTGGTGCCTTTTACACAGGACTCATACAAGATTAATCATTTGACCATAATCATGGAGAAAACTCATTAACACGTTGATGTTTATTTGGCCTTATGCAAGAGCACGACCTTTAAGTTCATGAAGGAAATCTGAACAACTGAACAGTTGCTGGGTTTTGAGATTATTCAAATACCTACAGAACAAGCCAATATCTGCATTTATCAGGGATCGTCCTGTATAGTTCTTCATAGGCAGAGACATACCCAGTTAAAGAATACTGAAAAGCTATTCAGTTATAATGAAATTCCTAATCTTGTCAAGAATTTGATTGCTGGTTAGTTGAGACATCCAGCTTACTGGGGACAGCACTTAGGAAAGTTCTCCCATGTAAGCTATTTCCAGGATGTCCCTCTTGGTTTCATTTGCTCAGAACAACTTGCTTTAATGAAGAATCATTTTGGGGTTGCTCTTCATCAAGAGGGACTGCACTGTCACTGCTCTGGAGAAAAGATGGCCAGAAGACACAATCCTTGAAGGCAGTGTAGTGCCAGAATCCTTCCTGTGAAGGCTGGCTGTAAATAAGCCAATACCCACTCAAACAGGCCCATGCATACTTGCATTGCTTTAAGCTTAGGGCTTAAACTGGTGGCTAGAGAAGTTGGTGATTCTTTATTTGGATAGTAATCTCATTTCTTGACAATTACTGGAGTGAATACAAGGGCTACAATGACTCATGGGTCATCCCTAAGAAGTCTGGTAGCACTGAATTGAAAGAGAGATCACTGAAGTCATTGACAAATTAAGAAATGTCTTCAACTGCACAGAGAATAAGGCCAGAGCTCCTCACTGATTCTGAAAGAACTGATTGTTAAAGTATAACAATGTGTGATCTGTAGTTATACTGAGGAGACAAAATCCTATTTTAAGAAGTATGGTTTGGAATATGAAATAGTTGCAACATCTCATAATGAACTTATTTCCGTTCACAATCTATTAGAACTATTTATGTATGAAATTGGCAAAAGTGACTATATATAAACTGAAAATGGTGATCACTGTCTTCATTTTAGCAATGCCTATGTTTATTCACCAGCTGCTCCAAATTTGAACAAAACATTATATTGAAGAATCCAGAATTAAAATCCTGTATTTTCTAAGTAACATCTGCAGTTTGACATTTATCTAAAGTGACCAGACCTTATGTCAAGATTCTGTAAATCAAATTCTTAAATGCTACTTATTTCATTAGCTGAAGGCATTCTAAAGGCTCCTGGAATTACACCACTATTTCTACTGATTTGGCATTAAATTTGCCCATTAAAAAGTTTAATTTAACCAAAAGTATCTTTCAGTAATCAGAAAGTTAATGTTACATTTATTGAAGAGTTGGAACATGATGCTCTATTTCTTTTTAAATTTCTTTCTTGGGTTTACTTTCTACATATTACAGGTGATTTATGAATATTTACACTGGATGATGTCAATGTATTTCTTTTTAATATGCCAGCTAAATTTTGAAATTATTTATCTTGTTGCTTTTTCCGATTTGTAAAATATTCTTCTCTTTTGTCAGCTTCATTTACATTTTTCTTTTTCTTGGTTTGCTTAGGATATTCTTATTCCACTAAGTAATACAAATGTTACTGCTTTTAAACCCACCTCTTTTGATCTTGTTCAGAGAGGCTCCTTGTGACATGCTGAGAAAGGTTTTTCCATGTATTTTCTTATTGCAATCCATCCATGTTCCAAGAAATACCTACTTTATGATCATCATTGCCATGTACTTGTCAGTATGTAATGATTCTTAATCTACAGCTAATGTAGTATGCTAAGAGTAGATGGTGTCCTAAACATAATTCTATCTTTTAAACCACTGTTTCCATAATTTTCCCTATTGAATAATTTACTAACAACTTAATCAGCTGTTTGAATGAAAAATGAAAAGTTCCTTTAACATTGATGAACTGGATGCTCAGTTGTTTGTGTTTTTTGTCTGGAATGAAAAGTAACTCTTTCATATAGCATTTACTACAGAACATCACTACTTAATATTTTATGAATTTTGAAATAAAATAAGTGAAGTCTTACATACTTTTTAGTGTTGTTTTAAGATAAGAAAACAACTGTGGTGTAATCCCCAAAGATAGAACTACAACACATAAAGTTAAATGCCTCTTGTACCAGTCATATTTTTCATGTGAATTTGAAGATTTCATCACAAGGCAAAAAAAAAGTACAAGAGATGATATGGTTCTGCTGGACCCTGGCCTAGCTCTGAAACGCTCCAGCTCCGCGCCAGAAGTGGGGAACAGCCCGAGTAGGGTTTGATCCCAGAGCTGAACCTTCTGAGCCACAAACTCAACAAGGGCAGGGTAGTGACCACAGTCAGGATCAGGTAAAGGAGAAGGAGGGTCTGTGTTTGAGGTTACAGGAACAGGTTTATGGCCAAAGGGGATAAGGGACAGAAGAGCCCTGAGCACTGCTGTGCTCGGGATTTTATACAACAGCAACTCAATGGGAGGGTACAAACGGACAAACGAGGAATCCAAAAGGGAGGAGTAAAGGGAGGGGACACCTTTTCCAGAGCCAATAGGAGAATTGCAGGTCGTGTGGGCCAATGGGACCTTGAGGGTCAGGGGATTGACAGGGAAGGGTCCAGAACAAAGGGCAGGGTTTACAATGATGGACACAGAAGGGTCTGGAATAAGGGGCAGGGTTGTGGTGACAAGCAGGGAAGATTCAGGAATAAAGGGTTGGGTTTAAAATGAAGGGTATGTCAGGGGAGGACACAACTCTTAGGGGTAAACCAACTTGGGAGGAACAGGAGGGAGTGCAAGAATGAACCATATAACTGACAAACGAACACCTACAAATAAACTTAAACACCCGTCGCAACATCTCCCCCTTTCTTTTTTAATAAGAGCTAGGTTGGCATTCAGGATTGGTGAATTCATCGGAAACCCAAGAAGGGGGGAGCTGGGACTCGAGAGGATTTTCAACATTTTGGGGAGAACCTGGAACATTAACTTCGGGGGAGGAGAATGTAACACGGGTCACAGTGGTCAAACAACATTGTTTCAAAATTGGAAACAGAAAAATAACAACAATTGAAATAAACCAAAGAACTGTTTTTATGATAGAAGAGAGCCACCCCATGAGTACCCATCCTGAAAAGATGTTACTGAGTGTCACCGCTCCTGAGTTTGCTCAGCCCAGGCTCACCCCTGGCATGGCAGCAGGTGTGTGGGCCGTCCCCAGAAAGCCTCGCAATCAGGGGTACATCTGGCGAGTTGCGTGGGTCCGAGTAGCACACTCTATGGCTTTTGACATCAAAGGAAATGCTAAGGACTGAGATAAAGGATGGAGAGGAGCCTTTGGTGTAAGTCCCAGAGAGCTTTATTCCCAAAGAGAATCAGACACCAACGACCCCAAGAACTGCCGTGCTCAGGATTTTATACAGCAGCAACATAATGGGAGGGAACAAACAATCTGCCAATGGGGAACCCAGGAGGGAGGAGCAATGGGAGGAGATTACAATGCAGGGACCAACAGGGATGAGAGGGTGGAGAGGATCGGTCATGTAGGCCAATAGTGCCTTGAGGGTTAGGGGATGGACAGGGAAGGGTCTAGAACAAAGGGCAGAGTTTACAATGATGGACAGAGAAGGGTCTGGAATAAGGGGCAGGGCACACAATGATGGGCAGTCCGGAACTTAGGGTGATTGGTAAAAGGAGAGATTGACAGACTATTCTGGAACAAGGGGAAGGGTATCAGGGTAAATGGCACAGGAGAAGGGTGGGGAGAACTTAGGGAGAAACCACTCCATTTCAGAGGAAAGAAATTTGGGGTCAACCATTAGAATAAACAATTAAACAATTAATAATAAAAACCACACCACCACAATTTCCCCTTTTTTGTTTTGTTGAGGGAAAAGGGTGTGCCAGAAATCAAACTTCAGTGCCAGTTTGGGCTCCCTCCCACTGTGTCTCAGACACTGAAATGGTGACCCAGGAAGAGAGGGTTCCCTTAACTAATATGCGCTTAAAAACTCCTAAGGCAAATACAATTAAATAAACTATAACAATAAACCATAAAATGTCCTTTTAAACTGAAGACATCCAACTAGACAAACCCCAGTCTCTGAAAACTTTCCCCAGCCAGTCCTCTGTTTCTTGTCTTGTATCTCCTATCATCCTCCTCATCTCCTGGATTGCTTAGTGTATGTTCTTGCTTTTGGTGGATAAGTTGAAACAACACAGCCCTTCAAAATCTTCACAGCCATGCCCATGCACTAGCAATAAAAAGTCTATGGCTGCGCAGTTTTGGAGAGTCGCTTTCCTGGTCATTTCCTCGTCTTCCAGGAGGTTCGCTATAGCAGGTGAGGTAAGGTTTGCCTGCCTCGTGACCCAACATTCAAGGTGGCCCAATTCTCCTAAGGCCTTGGCTGCCATTACCCAAGGGAGAATACAGAGATGGCAAACTTCTTTGATTTAGACCAATGGTAAATTTCACTATCACAATGTTCATCAAGATTTATTGCACCCCTTCTTCTAATTCTTGTCTTTTCTTTTGCCACCGAATTGGAAGTTTGGGTCATGTTGGGCGAGGACAGGGACAACTGCCCCAGGGTGCATGGACTTCCTAATAGACGAGAGGCCCCAGGCACGGTCTCCACAGATAAGGAAACCCCCTTTTGAGAGGGGTTTCCACTTTCTGTAGAAGACCAGCTGGTTTTAGCGAGGGAGGGACACCAGAAGGAAGCATTAAAATTCTTTTTGTATTGGGTAATGGTATCATACCTTTCTTTATAATAGGCGGACATAATCGAAATGAACACAAAGAGATGCAAGGGACGAACCTAAAAGTTCAAATTCTTGAAGTTCTTTATCATGGCGGGGGAGGGTTTTGACCCAATTGCTCCAAAGAATTAAAGGGTTGGTGACAGGGATGCATAACTTACAAGTGGAATTACCTTGATAAACCATTTTGTACAATTCTGACGCTACATTAGTTTTTCTCTGGATCTCCAACAGACTAGGGGGGAATTCTTGGGGTTTAAAAGGAATCCCCACCAGGCAAGTTGACAGGGGGTTGTCCACCGCAACCATAGACAAACAGAGATGGTCCTGATTGAGCACATGGGCTAAGGTGACCCAAGTATTTTTCCAGGGTGGTGGGATGATCCAGGCTTGGAGGGACTGGACTAGGACCAGCAGGAGAAGTGGGCGTGGAAACTTCATCTCCAGAGGGGTCTGGAGGATGTTCTTAAAATAAACAGAAATAACATATAGTAAATTAAACTCATACAGACAACTCTACAATATCTTGGGAGGCAAAGGGTAAATGGGGATCGGGTTCTCCCACCCCCTTGCGTCATTGGCGGAAAGAGGCAATTGCTAAATCTTTCAATTGTGGTGGGATTGCCTTATTGTTTTTTGTGAAAGGTAAGGTTTGACCCACTTCTGGGGTGCCCGTTTTGGTCCAGAGGGAGTGGACACACAAGCATACCCTCTTCCCCAGGTAATCAAGTCATAAGGCCCCTGAACCCCCCAGGTCTCAGGATCCCTCACCAGAACTGGCAGCCGCTCCTTGAGTTCCTGTTTTTTATTATTAAAGTACCGCAGCACTGGGGGATGTAGGTTTTCAAAGGATCAATTCAGGAAGTTGACAACAAACAGCGACTTTCACAATCTCAGCTGGGGAGATTGGCACCAGGTGTCTCCTTGCTGACTTTTGAGGACCCTTTTGATGGTGCCGTGGGTCATCTCTATCACTGCCTGACCAGTGGGGGAATGTGGTATTCCCCTTTTGTATTCAACCCTGCAGCGCTGTAAAAACTGACTGAACTCCCTGGAGGTGTAAGTTGGTCCATTGTCAGTTTTTACCAAAGGCCCAGGAAAGTTGTATTTCTGCATCCTTGGACTTTCCCCCTGTGTGGGCAGAGCCATAGACAGCTCCCAAGAAAGTGTCAACCAACACATGGACACACTTAAACTTCCCAAAAGATGATATATGGGTGATGTCAGTTTGCCACACCTCACAACTGCCAAGTTCTGTAGGATTTACCCCAGCCCCCAAAGATGGTAGGGAAATCTTCTGGCAGTTGGGGCATGTGGCCATGATAGCTCTGGCCTGGTCCCGCCTAAGGTGGAATTGGTGGACCAGCACAGGCACACTTTGATGAAACTGCTGATGGCTTAGTTTGGCCTGCAAAAAGATGTCAGGCAGGCCAGCCAGCTGCACAGGGGTGGCTAGAGCATCTTCCCACTGCTTTCATTCAGCAATAAACCCAGGAAGATCAGTGTGAGACCTTACAGGCACAATAAAGTATGGATGCTCCCGGTGGCAGACTAGATGGATAAGCTTTACAAGCACGCTAAAAATCACCATATTTGAGATTTCTTTCAAGACTGAATTTTCTATTCTGGATACTTCTCCAGCTGCATAGGCCAAATCAGTAATTAAATGTATTTGGCCTAGAAACCTTTCAAAAGCCCTGCTGACTGCAGCTAACTCAGCAACTTGAGGGTTCCCCTCAACAATCTCAGTGTCAGTCTCCCACTGCTGAGTTTGGGGATCCTTCCAAGTCATTACTGACTTTTGGGATCTCCCAGGCGCATCTGTGAACACGGTCAAGGCCTTGTGTGGCTTCCGGCTTTGAATTTCTTTGGGAACCAAATTAAACTCTTCATTGAATAATTTACGGCCAGGGCAGTGAATAGAATTTTTTCCTGTGTAGCTATCCAGAGCAAATTGTAACATTTCATTTTCTTGGAGAAAGGACTCCAAAGCTTGTTTCTTAATTTTCCAGGGGATAACCTTAAGGGCAGATGGATGCATGTAAAGTCACACCCTGCCAGCAGGCGCACCCTGGCCCTAGCCTTTGTGATTAGCTGTGCTATCAGCTCTTGTGGCTGGGTGATACTTTTGGACAAATAATGACCAAGGAAAATCCACTCTATGATTGAGAGACGGTCTCCCTGGCCCTTGTCCCATTGAAAGATGAGCCCATGGAGGTGTGGCAATTTCCTTAAAATGATAAAGTTGAATGGGAGGTCCAGTCAGTACCGATGGGCTTGCCAACTTTCCAGTGCTGATTGTACCTTCTCTAAAGCTCGAGCTTCCTAAGTCAGTACCCTCACTGAACCCAGCTCCTCTCCCTCTTTTAAAAAGTCAGAAAGAAGAGCTAGATCCCCTGTGGCGATCCCCAGCCAGGGTCTGACCTAGTTCAATGTCCCAGACAACTGCTGGAGATCCTTCAAAGTCCTAGGACTATCACTGACTGCCAACTTTTGGGGCCTGATTTTTCAGTTGCCAATCTCAAGCCCTAGATATCTCCAAGGAGGCAGTCTTTGCACTTTTTCTTGTTGAGGTTCGAAACCTGCACTGGTCAGAGCAGTGATAGCGTTGCTAAGTAGTTGTGCAAGTATGGTTGGGGGCACACACCACACATCATCCATATAATGGAGGATGATGGCTTTCCCTGCTTTAGCACGCACAGGGGCCAAGATTTTGGCCACGTACCACTGGCAGATTGTTGGCGAGTTCTTCATCCCTTCAGGGTGATCTCTCCAGTGGTACCTTCTCATGGGAGCTTCTCTATTGATAGATGGCATAGAGAAAGCAAACTGCAGGGCATCGGCCGGGTCTAGCGGAATTTGAAAGAAACAATCCTTGGTATCAATCACTGTCCTGGTGTCCCTTATGGTGTGACCATTCTGCCCACCCAGGCAAGCCAGCCACCACTGATATGCGGGGGGACACTCCTCCAAATCCTGAGAATCAGGGGAGCAGCAAAGGGATTTCTCCCCTGTTGGAAGAGACTGTGAGACACCGGCAGAGAAAGGAGTCAGGCTTGATTAGAGGGAGAAATTCAAGGCTTTCTTCCGTCCCCACCAGGACTCCAAACCTCAGAGGCACTGCTCCAACAGAGCCCCCAAGTCAGGGGTGTCAGCAGCTTAAATGCAGGGGTGGAACAGAGGGAGGGGACAGACTGTCTTCCAATAGGAAGTAAGGGGGGAGTGGAACAGGGTTGGAGGGACATTAAGGAGGGCAAATGAGGATGTTCAGGGAGGGACCCTCTCTGTCCCTGCCCTATCACTCAACGACCCTCTCTGAGCTTTCTAGAAGCTGGGAGGAGTAGCTGGGTGACAGACAAGGCCCAGAGGAGGGGGGCTAGGGGAAACTCAGGAGGCGTGACAACGGGGGCATAACATTGTAACAAAAGCAGAGGGGAGAAGGGAACAAACCATCAACATAATACAGTGGGGAGCAAAACCAGTAACACAATACAAGAAGTAATCATGGATTCACTTTGCAGACACACAGTGGCACTGCCAGTTCCTGTGAGGGCACCCATAGGTGAAACCAAATTCCAATCACTCAGCCAAAACATATGAGAAATCACAGTGACATTGGTGCCAGTGTCCAGCATGCCTGTGATGTAAACTGTTCTTCCAAGGTGAGTCAGGCTGCAAGTCAGCTCTGGTCACTCACCTCCTGGTACACAGCTTGCTTAATTAAAGGTGGAGTCTCCAGGTAAACATTCTGTTTGGCTATATTCATTGGCAAAACAATGGCAGTAGCTATTGGTGTTTTTGATTGAATGACAATAGGGACACTGTATGCGAGAGCTAAAATTATTAGCTCTTCATTACAGTTTACTGAGACAGCTGGAAGAACTGAAAGTCCAAAATTTCTGTTGCTGTCCTTGCCTATAATTGAAAAGTCTTGTCTGTGTTGTGAAGTACCTGTGGATTCCTGTGGATATGCATTCATTACAAAAGTCCTTTAAAAGTATATTAATTTGGAGGCTGCCAGTTCACACCATGCCCCTGGGGGTATTAAGGTTTGGTCGCTTGAGAAATGACTGGCGAAGTCACAAATAACATTTGGTTCAGGTCCTTTCCAGGTAATATCAAAATGTTTGGATTTCCTGGTAATTGAGATCCCACCATTTGTTTCACCCCACGGTGGCACTGCTGCAAGCTCTTTTTTAATGGAGTTTAATGGCAAAGGATTGCCCTTGATATCAAACTGAGAACAACATCGGTTTGCATAATGTTTTCCTTTTCTGCATTGAGGGCAAATGCCAGGCTGTTTAGCCTTTTTTGTTGCTTCAGAAGAGTGTTTTTTAATGTGGCTGGGCTTCCCACAGTTAAAACGAAGTCCTTTTGCAAAATCAAACTGGAGGGCTGCAAGAGTTTTCTCAAGGGTTTTTGTATGTCTCTCAAGGGCTTTTTCAAATTTATCTCCCATAGAACCTTGGAATTTTACAAGCAGCTCTCCTAAAGTGTTATCTTGGACTTTAGCAATACGTTGTTGGGTGTTAAGTTTGGTACAAGCTGAAAGCATTTGGGGTACAGTCGGTGGTTCATTAGGCAGAGCTAAGATAACTCTTGCATTCCTCGTTCGCATTAGAAAAAGCAAGGCTTTTCATAAGATATGGGTGGGCTTGTTCATCTGGGCATCGTCTTTCAATAGCTTGTGCTAATCAATCTAAAAAAGCACCGTAAGTCTCGGTCTCACCTTGCATTATTGTGGAGTAAGCATTCCCGTGACTGCCTGCTGGCTCCACAGCACGCAAAGCTTTTCTTGCAGCATTCTTAGTATCTTCCAGAACAGCCCTAGGCACTACTGCTGCCTGATCTTGCACTTTATCAAATGGCATATCTCCAGCTAATTGAGCAGCATTTAAATGAGCATTGGGGCTGCCAGAATCATTTTCTATTAATTCATTAAGAAGCTTTCTCCACTCTAAGTCCTACAAAGTATATTGGGAATTACTTAAAATCATGGAAGCCATGTTACAAGAATCTGAGGGCGGGAGGTAATAAGAATTCAAAATGCTTTTTACCACGTTGTTAAAATAAGGAGTGGTCAGCCCACTATCTTTTATCACTTGTCTGAGTTCTTCGATATCATAATGTGATAGACCCGTACTGAGGATTATGGTTGTTCCTCCCATATCTCACAAACATAGCTAGGAATTGTCCATTTAATGAATCAAAATCCTTATCTTGCCTGAAATTCCATCTGATCTCAGACCAATCAGGTAAACATAGTGAATTGCTTTCCTGTTTGGCATTTTGAGGCTCCCCAGCTTTTGCAAAAAACAAGGGAGCCTTTGGATCAGACAGGAATTAGTCAGGATCTCGTTTTGTATTTTTGAGGCCAGATGTAGGCAAAGCAAAATCATCATCTGAGCCAGATTCAATATCTGACTTTTGTACAGTAAACACAGGCTCTCCCAGCTTCACCTGATTTGGGAATATTTTCCAGCATTCAAGCTGTAAACAAAGGCTGCTTGTCATAGCTTAAGAACAATGGGTAAAGCTTCATTCTTAAGCTTACATTTTTCTATTATCTTGCTTACCATATTCTCTAAAGCCTATCTCTACACAGCTCAAAAACTCAGCCTTATTGTTTCCTGTCCTTGCATGTCTGTATTCTTCCATTCTTCTGTTCTGAGATCTGCTTTCACACAGCTTCTGGGAGTTTTCTACCTTTTCTATTTTCCACACCTCTGAATGCCAGGCTGTGTGCAGCAGAACAACCTTGCACTAGCCAGGTCATAATAATTATGATGATGAACTTTTTAGGGTATCATCTAGTATCTCTGGATTTCCCGTGCAGATCTTGTGTGCAGATATACAGAATGCTGAGCCTGAAACAGCATCCACCACACAGTATCCACCAGAATTCACTCTCCAGTTTCCCCAGTGCATCAAATGGCATCCTTAAGTGCAGTACAACAGACAACTGTTGTAGACAGCACCTAAATTGTCCTTGATTACAAGCCCTGTCTTTGGGGTAACAGGCTTATGTCTACGCCAGGAAAATATTGGGGAAAATATATAAGGATTTGTTCCTTAAGGAACCAGTCAAGGACCTACCCCTGCCTTTCCTCTTGATTTGACAGTCACCATATATATTAGCAGCGAATAACACCAATCATACAGGCTGGCACATTTGTTCTCGTTGTTTTGTTGTTCTTGTTTGGGGGATTTAATTTTTAATGTTAATCTTTTAATTTTCTATTATGCTCCCTCCCCTCTTTGGCTGGCTGTCTTGGTCCACTCCTACTTCTGACATCAAAGATGTCCCATCCCAGAGTGAGGCTGGAGGGAGGGAAACTTATCAGATTCCTAAAAAGAAATTAGATACAAACAAGATCAATACTACATCTGTGAACCATTTCTTGGTAACAACAACAACAAAAAGCCCCTAGGAGAGACAACAGAAAAGACAGAAGCAAAGGAAGGAAAAGGAGGAAAGAGTTGGAGAGAAAGACGCAGGGAACTACTCCCATGGCTCTGGTGATGCCCCATTGATGTTTGGTTGACAGGTGGTGTGCAGGCACTGCAAGCATGGATAAGGACATGACCCTGATGCTCAGTCACAAGTGGGGCTCCCATGCTTGATGAGCACAGAAAACTGAGGAGACTCAGTTCAGAGAGGGAAATGGAACAGTAGCAAGGCTTCCTCCTCAAGGCAATTTACAGTCACAGTGCAAAGACTCCTATCTGTGTTTGGCTGAAGAAAGTTCCTGCAGACTTCAGAACATTCAGAAAACATGCATTTATTGCTCTAGTTTTGCTACACGGGTGTAGTGGTTTAGGTTCGCCAATTTGAGCTTCCCGGCCAACACACCAAATAATGTAGTGGGTTTAGCGCTGGCTAAAATCACCACTGCACCTACTAGAATTATTTCCTGTTGTGAGATATGGATTAGGAGAAAAGCATAGCAGGCTCAAAACTTAAAAGGTATAAAGAAAACTTTATTAATAGAATTAAAATAATAAGAAGAATCAGAAGAAAACCTTCAGAACACTTTTCCTTCCCCAGCCTGACTTTTCTTTCCCAGCTGACAATTTGGAATTTTCAATCAGTTACTACCTCTAAAATTTGTACAATAGTACTCCTACTACTCTTTCATCAGTTCTTGTAGGGAGAGGGGTTTCTCTCACCATGCCATGGAGAAGTCTCTACAAGAAAGAGTTCTCTTGTGGCTTTTCATTTCCACGAATAGCAGCTGCCGGGAAAATCCGCAATTGTGAAGTTCCTCCCATTTTCACAGCCTTCCCACAGCTGTGTTCAGGGGCTACATCAGCTTATGGGGTACTATTTTAAAGATGAACTGTTCAAAAGCAAATGTTTTCTTCATCTGTCTTCAAGATCATCTTCATCTTTGGGAACAGAGGTTTTCTTCTTCTCTCCCTGGGGACAAAGGGTCTTCACCACTCTCATCTCTCTCTCTCTGTTCAGGCTTCTCATGGAATCACAGCTCCTCCAACATCTGCTTGGCTTCATTATGGATGCCTCTGCCCATGTCTACAGTATGAACACTCCATAGCCCCATTCTGTCTCATGAATTAAAGGGGACGTTTCAGTGTATTATTGTCAATCTCCATGGCCTTACCAAAAGAACTTTTCAGCCCAATACTAAGGCATCTCCTCATTCTCCTTCCATATGGAAAAACAATCTTTAAATAATCTATGTGCTGTAAATAACTAACTCCTATGGGGGCATTATACATGTGTACATAGATATAGATAATGAAATATATGTGTACATATCTATTAATATATATGTACATGTACATATATGTATATATATATAAATAAATATATAGGTGTAAGACATAGGTGTATATATATATAGAGAGAGAGAGAGAGAGAGAGAGGAGAGAGAGAGAGAGAGAGAGAGAGAGGGAGAGAGAGAGAGAGAGATTTTTATTTGTTAAAACCCTATGAAATAGGAAACAGAAAAGAGGGGAAATTCACTCAAGTCATTGCTGTTTTCAGCAGAGATGGGTCATGGATTGTGCATGTGCCAGGCTCTTTGTCTCTGCTGCCCTTCCCTTGTCCACGCTCCTGCACTTTCTCTGGGCATTCAAATAGTTCCTGTACCATAAGCACAGCCTTCTTAACCATCTCAGTCCAGAGGAATACACAGTAGTCCAGGAATACCAAAGTATCAGGTCTTTGTTCACAGTAGTCCTGGGCCTCTGTCCCTTCTGCTGAGTCTGCCATATACTGGCCTGTGCCCAGAACCAGGCCATCAGCTCTGGGACTACATGGGACATAGGCTGGACTCTCTGCCTCTGCTGCTCTGGTTTTTGCTCCAATCTCTTCATCTACACTTTGCTCATGATCCCACAATTCTTCTGGCTTGTCAAAGGGTCTCTGGACCACAAGCACAGTCTTCCTAATCACCTCGATATGCATGTAGTCAGCTGCATTCAATAAGAAGAGGGACTGTGGGCCTGGTGTGCTCGTCTCTCTGCCCCTGCTGCAGTGAGTGTCACTGCTGATGACACATCCCCACTGTGTTCCACATCCTGCTGTTCCATGAGCTGCTGGCTGGATCCCTGGATCTCAAGTGTAGCCTTGTCCAGGAAATCTCTGCTAATACACTCTGCTGTGTATCACCTCTCAGCTGCTTTTTCTCCTCCTCTCCTGTGCTGAAGGTGGTGAGGGAGGTTAAAGTGCAGAGCCTTCAGTATTCTCCAGACCCCCAGTGCTTATGAGACAAGCCTCAGCCATCTCAGCTGAGCCAGTGAGTTGATGACTGCAGGTGCAGGAAGACTTTGGGCACAGTCTGCAGGTCCTTCTGCTCCTGTTGACTCCTCTGTTCTGAGTTCCTGCTCCTGCTTGTCCTCTGGGTCTTTGAATGGTTCCTGGACCATAAGCACAACCTTCTTAACCACCTCTATCCAGATGTAGTCATTGTAGTCCAGGACTACCAGACCATCAGCTGTGT
Organism: Cyanistes caeruleus; assembly: GCF_971803275.1. NCBI lineage: Eukaryota > Metazoa > Chordata > Aves > Passeriformes > Paridae > Cyanistes > Cyanistes caeruleus. The sequence continues at coordinate 8,556,481 of NC_141732.1, read as the reverse complement.
GAGTGTGCACGGTATGTCCTGGGCTCTCTGTCAATTCTGCTGGAGCTGTTACTCTCATCTCCTCACCAGTGCCTTGTTCCCAGTCCCTCTGCTCTTCCATGTGCTTCTGTAGTGGTTTAGGGCAAATCTGGGAGAGAACCTCCAAATGGGGTCCCTCCAGAAAGCAAATTCAAGCAGCCCCTCCCCCAGCTGCTTCAGGAAAATATTTCCTTGGAGAAAAGCAGAAAAAACTGTTTATTTAACAGAAATTGAATAATATTAAACAATAAAATCTCTCGCTGTTCGATGAGATGGCAAATCCAGAAAAGTCCTTTTCATGGGGTATAGCTGGGCTCACTTAGGTTCTTATCAGTCCCTCCGGTGCTGGAAAGTGCCGAGGCCCAGGCCCCGGTGGGCCACAGGCGTGAGCTCCTGGGGTTTGGCTGGGTGTTCAGTCCAGAGCAGGTTTGAACACATCCAAGGAAAAAGGGGAAAAAAAACCAGTCCAGGGAACTTCCCTGTCTCAGCGAGCTAAAAACTAACGAAGAGCAGAGGAGAGCTCTGTCCTGCTGTCTGTCCATGCTGCAGACACCACAGCCCAGGAGCAGGATGGGGGACAGTGAGGGCTCTTTCTGAACACAAACTGTGGCTCATTCTTCCATCCCTTTGCTCTCAGAGCTGGTCTTAGAGGTGCAGAACTTAATATGTCACATAAACAAGGTGACTGGGGATACAAGCATCATAAAGTCACCCCAGGACAGCTCCTGAGATCCCTGGATCATAATTACAGCTCTTCTCAGGAGCTTGTCTCTCATGTACTGGTCTATGTCCAGGAGAGACAGGCCATCAGCTGTGGGGCTGTGTGGGGCATGTTCCATTCCTGACAGAAATTATTTGTGTTGGTGCATGAACCAAACAAAACACACAGCTCCTCCACATTTGACTGAAAACTGGGTTGGACTTAGCTGCATTTTCAACTCTCAGTCCAGGTTCTAGGGTCACACGAGTGACATGCTCAAGAGATGCTCTTTAAGCTCAGGGACAGTAGAATGAGAAGTTTCTCTCTTCCCGTTCAGCACAAGGCACGCACCACTAGATGGCATTCAAAGCATGAGCAATGAATTTCACCGACCTCTTGCCAGGATTCCCTTGACCTCGCTAGTAATAAATTAAGGGAAGCCATTATGTGCCCAGAAGATCATGATGTTTTATTCAGTGAATCCTTAAATAATGATTCTGATGCCTCAAGGAATCTCAAAACAGATACAGGACATTTCTCTCTCTATGGCACAGTGAAAAGCAGAAACTGTGGATGAAGTGAAATGCAAAATAACCCAGATATGTTCCAATGAGATAAAATAAATAATGAAAATGGGGGGAAATGTAGAAGTTTGTGGAGATGCAAGCTACAAAGCTACTTACACATGCATAGCGAGTATACATATTTCATCCCTACACCTATGCCTCTTTACAGTGCCAAGAACAGAAAGCCTGGATTCCAAACAAAACCAAGCCTGGAGAGACATTGTGAACTCAGATTTTTTTCCATCTGTCTACGTTATTGATTGATACAGAAAATCATTTTTATTTAAAAGTGCAGGCTCCACAGTTTAAAAACAGGAAGAATGAGTACCTAATTGCAGTGCAATGAAGAAGGACACCCTCAAATTTCTGCTTTCTCTCTCTTTTCACAACTTGCTTCTGCTTCTCTTCTTCAGGATCAAACAAATACAAATACATGCACCCACAATTAGTTTCTAAGAGAATATATATGCAAGAAGCAGCCTGGTATGTTCAAATGTATTTTTATGCTACCTTGGTGCATTTCTTTAAAGACTTAGCAGAACCCCTGGGAAAACCAGTGGGGACACCACTCCTGATTCCAGCTTCACAAGAGTATTCTCAATTCAGCCTGTGCCAAGAGAACATGGAAAAATAACTTCAAGTCAACTCTTATAGTGCTTGTAAAGATGAGTTATTAGATTTCTAATGCAATCAGTTACAGCTCTTCTGCTGTAATAGTGAAATCGCGGACCAGTAAAGTATTAAAAGTATCTATAATCAAAATAGGGAACTTGGTCTGTTATCCAAGAACAGAATAAAATAATATCTCAGAAACAGAAACAAGACAGGGCACAAATAAGGGCAAATAAGGGCATAAGCACATGTTTCTGAAGGAGGATGGCATGGCAGTGGTCATTATGTCCAGTTTTTAGATCATTCAATTTGGTCTTGATTCATCATGGAGCAAAAACCAGATTGTTAGGAGCTGAAGAGAAAAGGCTGAAGTTCTAGGTTGGTGGAACACCCTCTGGAGTACAGAGAAGAATCAGAGACCAGGATAAGTAAGGAACTGGTCACTAAGGAAGCCAGAATTTCTGTTTAAATTTTTCAAAGGCTTAAATTCCTTTGCCACGTGAAGTAATTCAAAGGTAGGCAGCAAATGCTTTCAATGACAGTGAACTCTCTGGTATTTTCTATAAAAGTCTGACTTCAACCCTTGCCACAAAAATCAGCATTCACAATTTATATTTTATGACCTACTTAAAAGACTTCAAAAATTTTGTTACGTTGAAACTCATAGAGGCCAAAATACGTAAATAATTCAGGTACTTCATGTGCAGCTGATTCTCTGAGCAAAGCACAACAAAAAATTCATTATGCTAATATTTTTACAAATGCTACAGACATACAGATAAGTGAATTCCCCACTGAACTGTATTGACACTTCCTCAGCATGGAAACCTTCAGACACATTTTGAAATTATGTATAGTGGAAAAGAAAAGATGAAACTTTCAACACTCAAGCTCAGTGTAGCACTGTGGTCTTTGTAATACACTGTTTATACTACTTTCCTCCTTAGCTCCAGGGGCATATGAAATTATATTGGATTGTTGCATTTACTTCAATGAAATGAATACAAGCGCTAGATTGTGATGTTTTCCCTTCAAGTGGACTAGAAGGAGTAGAACATGTATAGGAAACCACAGTGTTGGTAAAGGAAAATCCATTTGGTTGTTTTATTTAAGCACCATACAGAGAAACCTAACCCTGTCTCTTTTTTTAAAAACTAAGGTTAAAATATTTATTGTTTCTTTACAAGTAGATTTAAAGTGCAAGGGTAGATTAGTTACCTGGAATAGATCTGATAGGATGTGCCTATCTGATTTTAACCCATTCATGAGGAATCCTATTACAGATTGAGAAATGAAGAGAAATTGAGAAATAAAAGTAGTTTATATCCAGATAAAGTTAGTCCAGATGCTAGTTGGTTTTTTTCTGTTTTAATTATTAAGTGATCCTATAAAGCTGCCCAAAGTTGATGGAACAGCAACAGCTTCCATGCTTTTTGTGTGATTTAAAGTAACACCTTGAAAACCCTCAGTCCTCACTAACTCTTGCTGTTTACAACCAGGTGTGTCAAGCACAATCCACAGAGCAGGTTCTGTGGTGCAGTGTGCACTGCATCCAAGTGGCAGAGGTGTTACCATTCAAGATGTATGGCATAAAGAAACCTAGAGCTGAGTTAATGAGTTAAGTGAATCAGAAGAGGCTGCTGAATATGTGTATTTATGAGATTGATTTTTACTTCATAACTCAGTAGCTGGTTTTTTATCTCCTGTCCTGTACCCCCTTCCAAGCTGAACATCTCATTGTTCAGCTTTCCTCTTCGCTCTGAGAGTCTCCCTCACTCCACCCTTTCCCCTTGCCACTTGTACTCCCTCTCTCTGTCTCTCTCTCTCACTGTATATTTCCTGACTTTTCTAGAAGACTTTTCACCAGGGATCAAACAAGCCTGAACAGTCAAATCCCCTATTAACTGGCAGGGGTGGGGGAAAGCAGCTGCACAGCTAAGCCCTGAGCCATGGCAGCAGTTGCAGGCAGGTACTTCTGGGTGTAGTGTAGGCCAAAGAGTTTGCTCTTCTCAGCCTCTACACATTTCAGGTATTATTGTGCCCTGATACTGAATGTGACTGGGTTTTGCTTGTTTGTCAGGCCAGGCTTGCAGTTCCCCTGTTGCCAAGGAAAGGGGCTGGTGGGTGCTTTGAGCTGAGTAGGTAATGCCACCCAGAAGCAAGACATGGAGTATTTGGCTTTCCTGGCCTGCAGCAAAGGCTGAAAAGGTAAGGCAGTTTTGCTTCCCCCAGCAGCTGGTGGTCCTTGATGGATGCCTCGAGTTAGCCCTGTCTCTGTACTACTGAGTCTTCAAATTTTTAGTGTCAAGAAAATGTCAGAATTAAGGTTAGCTTGTGTACACATTCTGAGACAGCCTTTAGTTACATTTGCCTTGTGTTTGGAAACCATGCCTGAGTCAACTGTATAGTACTGGTAACAATCAATAAATCACTATTTTTTCTACTCACTGACAGTATCTAAGTAATAGACCCTAGGGTGGTATTTATGCAGATTGTAAAGCCCTTCCTTCTTTCAAAGGAATTATTATTCTCTTCTTGTTGGAGGTTTTTTCTCACAAATTATGCCGGATGATATGTCACAAGCTTTTATTTCAGGCACCAGTCTCAGCTACAGATACAGGAGATGGCACAAGATCACCTCTACCATAAGCAGGTTCAAATTCTCTTTGTTACAGAACATTTCATAAGGTTTTCAGCCAATAGCATATTGCTAAATCTTACAGACAATTGTTTTATCCAATCACTCGAAACACACATACACCTTCTTCAAACAATGCTTGCTTGTTTGCTTTCTATTAACAGTACACAGTACTCTGTTATTAAACTTAAAATTTTCTACTAATTTGGTAAGCATATTTTTCTGCAGTCTTTAGGTCTATCTTGGCCAAGCCTAAAAATGATGACGTAAAAACTCAACTATTGTTTTATGTCCTTGCATGTTATATTATTGTATCTTCTTCCATTTCAGGCCTTATAGCTGCAGCTAGCTCTAAGTTTTCTGCTTTTTGTTTTCTGAGGCCCTTTTTCACAGCTTCTGAAAGCCTTCTTACCTTCATTGCTTCCCACAATCTTATGAGGTTTTCTTGAAACAGTATCCAGGCTCCTCACAACACAAATAAACTAATGAACTTGCAAGGTAAGTGGTATCCTGCCTGTAATACTCAGAACTCAGTCTGAGCTGCACAACCTGCTGCCCCTGAGCCAAGCTGAGAAACTGGGTCTATATTAGGATGCTTTGCTTTCTGCAGAAGGTGAGGAAGGATATGATCATGGAATGAACAAGATGCTTTTCCTCTGAATTTCACAGACATTTTTTGTCGGTAAAGGAATAGTGAAATTCAGAGTACCAGATGTCCAGCCTGGTACACAAGCTCTGTATGAACCAGTTCCAGGTCTAGCTGCATCAGTGCAGGACTTTACAGTCTGGGAGCAGCACCACACCAAGGTGGCTGCTGTTTTGGAGTCCAAGCCTAGTCTTCTACTGAGAGGTCCATGACATCTCATTGGCATCTGTCAAAGCTCCTGGGTGTCTGGAACTATGCAGCACCAGGCAGAGACATGGACTTGGACACACATATTTTTCTGCTCTCCATCCCTCACATTTAACACCTTCTCTGCTTTTTCCACTGTGTCCATCCCTGCTTTGTTCCTATCTTTGCTCTTTGTCCTGCTCCTGTTCCCTTCTCAGTATCTCAGCATCTTCCCTACTCAGACTGCTGCTCCTTGTCCCAGCCAAGAAGCTCTGTAAGAAGCTTTGAACACCAGGTGTCATTCTTGCTTCTGTTTGATCCAGATGGCTTCAGGCCAACATCATTCTCTCTACTTAAATGAAGGTTCAACTGCAGCACACATACATATTTTAATGTTTTTTCACGGTCGTGCATGTGTAAAACATCACCCATTCTCTCTTCCTACAAGAAAGGCTCATTGAGGGTGGGTACTTTCCTTGTGAAAATGTGTCACAGTGACCACAAGAAAGAAACTTACCTTTGGATCTTCCTAAGTGTGATGTTAAAAATAGTCCTCCAAAGCTTTAAGGTATTAGAACATATGTTTCTATTCCAAAAGGTAACAGAGTAAGGAGAGAAACAGAAACAGTAGTTGCAGAATCATAGTAAGCACAACTGGGAGGACTCTTGAGAGATTATCTCATTTTTAGTAATTCTTGCAACAAATTCCTGTCCAAGATTGCTCCTATCTCCTTTGGCAATCCCTCTCCCAGTGTTTCTATTTCCATTTGAACATATTTAGCTAAAATTTATCCTGCTTGGATTTAAGCCCATTAACTTTCATCATCCCCATTTTGCACAGGTAGCAAAATGCTTGGGCATATAGCAACTATTTATTTAGTTTCAAATTATTATCATGTGCCCTGTAAGTCCTCTTTGGGCCATAGAACACAAGATCCTCTGGTCTTTCCTTACTGGTCATATTTGATTACATTAAATTCTTGAGACTCTTAAATTACATCTTTCCTAAGGGCAATACCCAAGCCTGGGACAGACTCCAGCTGAGCCTTACCAGAGCTCTGTTGAGCAGAGAGATTAATGCTCTGTTGTATCCCAAATATCCTGTTGTTACCATGGGCAGTGGCAAAAAGGAATAACCAGTGGTTGAGCCCCCTCCCATTAATGAGAAGAGTATTTACCATCTACGCAGATTTGAAAGAGATAAGGAAGGCTGTGGAAAGTGGACACAGGAAATAAAAACACCAGTTGAGTCCAGATAAATGAGTAACTGAGGCCAAGTGAAGGCAATACCACATGCAAATGAATTGCAAAGTGGCTGAGCAAATTAAAGGTGAACCTTTCACAGATTGCTTAGCTTTGGGAAGACTGCAGTTGTGCACAGATCCTTCTCCAGGTTGCCAGGGGTCCAGGTTGTTTGGCCAACAGCCAACTGTTTCCAATTATGCAACTCTGTGCTCCATATTCACATCTCTGTCCATAATATCTGTGTGTGGGGGGACTGCTGCCCCAGGAACAGCTGCCCGTGTCTTTCACCTTACACAGCTTGGAATACTGTGTCCCTCACAACAGCACTAATTTTTGGTTTTTTAACTGAAGTTTATCTTGTAGTCTAGTGATCTTTAATTTCCTTTCTGAAGGTCTGCTGCCTCAAAACATTTCCTCATTTTTTATTAGTGATGACAATTACTTATATTGCCCTTGCTCATTCTGAATGCCATCCTAGTTAGTTTATTTGTCAAAATCATTTTGATTTTCAAACATACCCTCCAGTATACTCACTGTCCTTTCCATCTTCATTTCAATGCAGAATGAGCTTCTGACTGTCTATGCAACTCACTCATTTTCTTTCTTTAGCGTCCCAGTTTGGAACTGGTACCCTTCAAAACAGTATTTCAGACCAGCTTTATTCCTTGTTGCTTTAGGTCATATTTTGTTTCCTCTAGAAGCTAAGGCTGAGGAAGACAGCTTTTCAACATCAACATTTAAATTTTTGCCCCTGCTCAGTTTTTACATTAGATTAAATTTGTAAGCAGCTTCTGATAATCCTAACTCAAATTGTGTTCAATATTTTTTTATCTAAAAATCTTTTTATAAAAGGTGTGCAGGTCCCAAGTAATGCTGATACCTTTTAAAATTTTGCTGTTGAAGAACCACTCATCAGATGGGAGGAATGTAAATTATTAATTAGGCCACATAAAGTTTTTTTATCTCCGTTTTTTAATCCCGTCTCGGGTGTTCTTAAGCATGGCATTCGGATACATCCCACGCTGTAAAAGAAATAGTGGAAGTGGGTGTTACAAAAGAGAACTTATAAACTTAATTCTCTTTTGGAATTTGACAGGATGGAAGTGTGTGGTGTTCAACACATATCACTGTAAGGAATAGCTGATCTTATTACCTGACTTTATTTACCAGCACTTTTAGCGCAAGAAAAACTCTCTAGTCCTCTCCAGACCAGTTGGTTGGCTCACCTCCCTGCCTTTTCAGAAAATGCTGCATTTAGACACAGTTAGAATATTGCTATAGACACAGTATTATGATGAGTGGTTTTGTTGCATTGACGGATTAAATAATGAAGCATAAAGATTAATGTCACAAAGAGCCTCTGTAACCCACTGCTCAGTCACAGCGAATTACAAGCTTTCAACACCTTTAAAGATTGGGGCACACTAAAGGACATCTCCTTTACTAGCTCAGTCTTGAAAACATAGTGATAAACTTAGAAAGAGCAGTAGTAAAATATTTCCTGTTGGTTGGATCCATGCAATAAAAGTTTCAAGTCCACAGGCAGAACCAATTAGCATCATCTCTGCTCAACTTTTTCAGAACACTTCCTTTCTAAAAATATAACACTTGATTTTCTCAAACTGACATTACTTTTCATTTCTCCATTCTCTTGTAAAATGCTGTTGAGTTGCATTACCTTTCACTTGATTTTGAAAATTCAAAGTGATTTTCATTACAGAAGTCTCTTCCTTTATTGTTTTCATTAAAAGGCTCACTAGATTCAGAAATAAGCACTTTTTTTGAAAAATCTAATTCACTTCTGTTTTCTTGACTTGACTTGCATAGACTAAAGCTCAATTATTGCCAACCAGTCTATTCTAGGCTTCCTTTTTAGATTTTATTAAGAAATTAATTTGAAAGATTGTTGTTTCTGCCCTTGAAGTGCTGTTTACCATGTCAAACTTTCTCTGTTATGCCTGAGGTTTCTACTAAAAACCTTTTAAAAATCCATAAACAATCAGAGAGTACAGTAAATGCCAGTGTTTTTGTAAGTACACTGTGGTCATAATAGTGCTCTTCCACTCCAGATGAGAGAAAATCAAAAGGATTTTTGTAAAAAAAAAAAAAGCTATTTGGACTGCGTTGCATTAATTTGCATCTGACTTAGGAAGTGAAGAACAAATTCCCTCCTCTGAGCTGATTCTCCTCTAGCTAACATGGAAAATAGCTGCAAATCCATAAAGAAGAGTGGCATTGCTGCAATGCCATTCATTGTTGCAGCGTGCAACAACAAATCCCTGAGAAGCAACCTGCACTTCAGGGCCTGGAACATGCTGCTAAAAAAGGCTGATGAGTGTGGGAGAAGGCATGAATCTTTGTGTGGAAACCCAGGGGTTTTACTAACCCTCGAACGGGCTCCAGGGATGAAGACAAAACTGGGTGGAGGGGCAAGGATTAAATACGGGTAAAAGGGGGCAGCTCGGAGGGTCAGGGTCCAATGGGAATTGTTAAAAGTGGTGTGGAGGCAGGGTTAGGGACAGGAACAACCAATGGGAAAGCAGAGGAAGAGTTATGCAGCAAACTGGGACCAATGAGGATCGAGGGAAGGAAGAATATTCTGGGAATTAACTATAAATGGCAAATTGGGGCGGAACAGAATGACATAACAGACCAGGGAGTGCAGAGATTTGCGGGAGAGAGGCCTCTCTCGCCCCAGCCTCAGGAGGTGTTATTTGTTGCCTCCTTTCCAGGACTGAGGGATAGGGATTTCAGTCTTAGGCCTTTGGGCCTCCACAATTCATAGTAAACATGGGGCAGGCATCTCTTTTTTTTCTTCATTTTTATTCTAGATAATAAGCAGAGAGGAAATATTTGAAGCTATTTTTGTCTCCGTATGTAAGGATTTAGTATGCTCTAAAAACACTAAACCAACAACAGTAGAGAGCTACATTCTTTTTTCCAAGAAAAAAAGGAGTGGCTCAAGCAGAAATAATTCAAACAACATAAGAAAGGATTGATTCATTGTTTTTCTGCATTTTGTTTCTGTTATAAGTGGGAAAAATCCATAAGAAAAGCAAATTTTTAGCAGGGTCCCCAGCATTGACCAAGGATGATTATATTGTCAAATAAATCCCAAAAATTATTTGAGAATGAGGCTAAGGACAATGGCAAGGAACTTTGCCAATGATAATGAACTTCTTATCTTAAGAAGTAAGACTTAAGGAGAGTCTTATCTAGAGATGGGTGACTGGTTAATAAAGTGTTACTTGAAATTCAGTGCCAGTCTCCTGGGAAAAAAACAAATGTAATTATAATTATAGACACAAGTGATGAGTAGAGGTTAAAATGAAAAATACCATAATATCTCTATATTAACTCCGTAATTCCTGCATTTTGTACAGAGAATTCTAAAATAGGTAGAAGAAGGACAGAAGGTGGAGGACTTGGTAACAATGATGATCAAAAGTGTACAATGGTTTTAAGTTTCTGTATCAGATTAATCTGAGTAGATTTGGACTCTGTAGTCTGGAAAAGTAGAAGAGAAGGCAAGGGAAAGCTGAAGCGTAGAGAGTTGATTACTTTTCCTCTTTGCTCAAGCATGGGGGCACATAATGAAGATATCAGGCAGCAAGCTTAAAACAAGTAAAACAAAACACAGCTAAGCTGCAGAATTAATCATCCTCAAATATCAAGTAGTCAGAGTGGGTGTGGGATTAGGAAAACTGACAGCTGACAAATTCAGGAGTGGCTATTGAACACAACAGACACAATTCAGCCTCTAGTTCAGGAAGTTCCATAATCACAGATTGCCAGATACTTCTTATTTCAATGCTACATGCTTTCAATAACATTATATAATTTCCTAAGTTACTGTCTGAGATGGGTTACTGGATGGTCTTTGTTTTGACCCAAGTTGTGACTGTGACCCTGTATTTTTGTGCAGTATGCTCTAAAATATGCTGGGTCTTGGGCTGGAACTGACACGGAACCAGCCCTCTTGATATCAATGAGATAAAAGCAATTTCCGGCACAAGGAAGATCCTTGGGGACAACAAAGAGCATTCCCTGCATTCCTATGAGTTTGTGGATTCAAGCCATCAGTGGCACAACACTGCCAGTTTTAAGGGTCACCACTTAATAATGGAAATGCCAGAAGCTGAAGTCCAGCATCACTTTGACAGAGATTTCCAATTAATTTTGCACAGGGCGATGTGCAGACACCAGATGCTAAGGACATGTGTCTGTTACCCAGCCAGGATCAAGCTCTGAGCAGAGCTCCTGTGGTCAGCCCTCATAACCATCAGCAAATTCCCTGACTCAGCCAATGCTTTTGTTTTCATATTTTTGCAATGGTAGCAAGCCTGACTCTAATTTTGGATGCAAGTTGTGCCATTCTTAGCATTAGGAAATGTATGCCACCAATTAGATAAAGAAAATAAAGGAAAAAGTGTCACAGGCAAAGGTTCAAATTACAATACCATTGGAAAATGGGAAGAAAAAAGAGAACTCTTCCCATTAGAAGATAAAGGAAAGAGAAAGCTTATTTTTAAAAATATATACCTGTATCTTGAGGGTGATCTGACAAGCTACATCATGTTATAGAGCTCTGCAGACAAAGGTCACTACACTTTTTACTAATATATTACTTCTTGTGCTGCTCACAGCAGTAATCTCTGACACACGTTGATCTACAATATTAAAAGGCTACAGATCATGAATCATATTATACTCTAATATCCTGACAACTTGTGTGTTTCACACTATGTTTAAAATTTTTGTTTTAATTAATTTTTTTCCTTTACCAAAACCCCCAAATTGTAAGGAGTGTAAGTAGGTAGAGGAACAGAAAGATTAAGAGGTCATGATTAGGGATAGATGAACAAGTAATATAGAAATATTATGCAGATTAATATCTTTAATAACAGTTCTTGATGCTAATGGAAGAGTTTTCTAAATTGAATAACTGAGTGCCTTGTGTAATCTATCATAAGAAATTATGATAAAGAGTTTCATGAAGAAAAGGTAACATTGGACATTTGCCAGTTCCTTGGTTTCTTCCTCATGACCCCATCTTTTCTCCTTTGCTTGAAAGAGTCAGAAGAGCAGCTGTTCAAATGTATTTTATAGGTTATGCAAACATAGTGTTTATTAGGCAATAAATTGCTTCAAAAGTCAACATGTTTACAATGATTCATATTTCTCCGCAGAAAACATCTATCAACATCCCCAAATACAGTTGTTGCTCTAAAAAGAAAAATCAAAAGCTCAAAGAAATATTTGGTTTTCTATCAAAACAGAATGTTCTGTGGTTTGGGGGTTTTATGTTTGTTTGGTTTGAGGTTTCTTTAAGTATTTGTATAAAAATTAGTTATTAATAAAAAATTAAAAGTCTAGACTTCTTTCCACTGAGATGAAACTAAATTTTCAGATGTTGGAATTCTCACAGAACAGAAATTACTGTTCATCATCAGCTTTTGAAATAAGGCTCCTTTTAATTTGAAAGTTTTCCAGGTTGTTTATCTAAGGGTTGGAGGAATGAAGCGCCTGTGCCATTAAACCCTGACAATAAATTAGTCTTTTGAATTACTTAAAAATGTTCTTAGAAGTCATCCTTCTGGTCACCTTTACCCTTCAGATTTTCTCAAGCAGTATCCTTTGATACTTATTCTAGGAAACAGTTCTAGGAAATCAGCTCAATTATTAAGATTTTGGCTGGTCAGCATTCCCCCTCAGGATATTCTATTGACCTACTGAGCTTTCCTGCCAGTTTATCCTCAAATCAGAAAAAACCCTTTGTTGGTAGACAAATTCAGTGTGACCTACTTGCTAGTTACAGCAAGATTTATCTAATACAACCTTTCATTTAAAAGCTTTTCTACTACTGTTACTATTCAATAGCTTGGGGGTTATTTTTCCTTCCTTCATGTAACACACCTGTGGGACAAATTAATTCAGATGTCTCCAAGTGACAAATCAACAAAAGGTATTTGAATACACCCTCTTGCTAGTTATTTTTCCCCTTTGTTGAAGGCAATGATTTTAAAGATTAATTACTTCATTACAGTCACACCTCAGACCGATGCACATCACGAGATAACACAGCTGAAGACAATCCTTTTATTGAACCTCTACTTTCAGCGCAATCCTATTTGCAGCCCTCACACATGTCAGCTTGATTCATCCTGTAATTGGATGCCAGGCTCCCAGGAGCACGGCCAGGGAGCCCTCACACCCTGCCAGGGCAGCACAAGGAAGGGGCACCTCTGACAGTGCCACAGCCTCACGCTGCTGCCACAACTGCTCCTCGCTGTCACTGGCAGTCATGGGGTGACCTCCCATTCCACAAGCAGTGTCTGCTCACAGAAAAGCCTTCTGCTTGACTTGACAGCAGCTTTTCTCAGAGAATGAGATTGCTTTTGCAAGGGAGGCAATAACTTGCATGCAAACAAAACTAACAGGCTTTTTTTTTTTCTTCCTGCTATGAAGAACCATTTCATGCCAATAATACAAAAAAATTTCAAGGCATCCACAAAGTGTGAACTTGCAATGAAACTGTTTCTAGTATTTCAAGCCAGTTGGGTTTTTCTCCCCCAGGAAGAATTAATCTAGAGATACTATAGGAAGTGACTAATTTGCATTACACTACATAATACAACATAACAAGGGCAGTAAAAGCAGAGAGAAAATGCGAAAATTTATTGCTGGAGCCAACATTTAGACATTATTTCCTCTCACACAAATAATGGACATTAACAGCTATTACAAGAATGAGAAGATATGAAGGACGTTCGTATCTTTTCATTCTTGTAATAGCTGTAAGTAACAACGGGATGAAATATTAAAAATTCCATACAGTAAGAAAATATGGTATGACACAGAATTTTGGTTTCTGCTGCAAGTCTTTCAGCCCTCAAGACATCAATAGGAATGGGCCAGTGCACCACCCTTAGCAGTGCTTTGACTTAATGGAAATCCATCCACAACTTTTTAAGGAAAGGGGCTCTAGAATGAAGCCTTCAATACTGTGCCCTGGTGCAGTGCCTACAGTAAAGAAAATTCAAATCCATTAAAAAATAGCTGTGCTTTCTCTCTTTGCCACTCAGTTTTCTGTGTAACCTTCTTCTTAACCTTACCTCAGTTTACTTCCCTACTTCTTCCCTTTCTTTATTTCCTTTGTCTAGAAAGCTAGTAGGGGAGGATATTGACCCAATTTTACATACAAATATAACATGTAGAGACAGCAAAAAAATTAAGGATTCATCTTTTGCTGCACTTACAATTTTAAACTGCATATGTTTATTCTGAGATGCAATAGTGCAATACTGTATTTTCATGCAGAGCAAGTTATGAAAATGAGCTTTTTAACACTGCAAATTATGTTAGGGTCAAATAAAATTATATGAGTAAACCAGACAAATAAAACTAATTCCATTGTGATAAGTTTCAGAAAACGTCTTCCTTTTCTCTGTCTCCAACACCAAGACAAAGAGTTACCAATATTATATCATGAGAAAAATTCATTTGCTGATCACAAGCCTGAGGGAACTACACTGTTACCTAGCAACTAGTGACAGTAGCTTTTTTTTTAATAAATTAACCTCTTGATGAGTGTGATGTGCATAACTGGTCTGTGGTATTCACAGCTTCCTTGCTGTTCTGAGGCTGTTTCTGACCACATCAGAATGAAGTCCATTTGTTCTGCCATTGCACACAGCCTGTACTTGGCCTCTGAACACACAAAATTACTGCCCATCTCTCTTCATAACCAACAAGTCCCATAAAGATGAATATGTCACATTACATTGTCTCATGTTGCAAACAGCCTGAGCTCAGAGGAGACCTCTGTGTGACTGAGGTTTCTACACAGCCCAGCTTTTTCTGAGAAGTCCAAAGTTTCCAGACAGGGAAAAACTATGGTATATTTTTTACATGTTTTCCTATATTAACCAGTGCAAAAATTTAAATGTGGTGCCACAAGGCATCCTTGATGATCCTGGGTTCATGGTACAGCTTCCAATTTGTTCTGAAAACACACAGTTCGAAGATATTGCTTGGCACGTATGAGAAATGGGTATGAGTTTCTGATAATGGAAGTTTATAAAAGGCAAATATTTGGGCAGTCAACACTTCCAGTGAATCATGAACTCCAGTTAAGCCCTAGAAACTAAATGAACTAAACGAATATCTGAACTGAACTCTCAAATCATATCTATTACCTAAATGCCAGGAGACTGAAACCCATCATCTGACTTACTGAATTGGTTTCCAAGAACTGTATTTACAATGGATGGAATTCCTAAGATCAGTCCTGATAACAGACATTAAAACCAACCCTTCTCCTACAGCAACATAAATCTGGGACAAATCCACTGAAATTAAATGAGCTGTGGTGCACATGAAATCAGAGTGAGATCCCAGATGTCAGTTTTTGACAAAGAAAAAGAAAAACTCACCATTTTCAAGGTTTATACTTAAAGATACGTAGTGACTAAACATAGATCTGTACCTGATCCAGTGGTAGTTGAGAATGCCACATAAACTCATAAAAAGCTTAATGGAGGTAATAGCAAAATTCAAAAGAAATGGGATCAGATTCAGGGCATGAGGGACACTCGGGATGTGGTGAACAGCGAAAGCAGCTCCTCACATGGCCAGGTCTGGCAGACTTTGAAATCTATGTAAAGCTAAGTGAAACTGCCTTTTTTCAAGAAATTTAAAACATATTCCTGTGTAAATGCAGGCAGGTTGGACTACAGATGGTATTTTCTTTGTACATCCTCTTGCTACACAGCAAAGACGCTTACACGGCATATAAAGACATATAACATGGCATTTTTTTAACACCTCAATCCTCATATATTATGGAGCTCTTAAAATGTTAAAGGAAAGGTTTTGGATATACCACATAACTATGATGGTTGGCCAGGACCTTTTTTTTGATCGTTTTGTGGTCCTTCAGAGAGGCAATTTTTGCTCTCTGACGTGAACACCCATCTAGCTCCAGTATCAGAGAGAACACCTTCAGCAGGAAAAGTTGGAAGTGTCCCATTCTTCCATTCTCTTATTTAAGGAGAATATGCAGGCAAAAGCAATTATATTAAATTCCAATGAAAACAAGATAAAACACTAGAAAACTGGTTACAGACAGCTGCCACAGACAAAACTGTATGATAAAAATTTCAGAGCTGGGCAGTTTCTAGGAAAAGGTTCTGAACTGACTGACAAGGAAAAAATAGAGATCAGAGAAACCATGCTTGTGTTAACTGGAGTGGAAAATAATTGCTTATGAGGAAATTATCTGTCCCTTTTAGCTGGTTTACTATTTCTCGGTCTTTACCTATTCTGACCTATTTTATCTCAAAATGTCCTTTTTCAATGATTGTCTCTGTTGTCTCAACACTTTCAAAAATAGTCAGTTTTTGCTTGACAGCTGGACTTTTAATGATGTCTTTTCTGACCTTTCTTAAATTATTCCCTGGGTGTATTTATTAACCTTACTTTGGTTTGTTGTCAACGTGCTGACACAGCACTAATTTTGGTTTCAGCTTGTTAGCCATAAGCAGGAGTTACACCTGAGTCCTCTTAATGTCACCAAAAAAAAAAATCTAATTCTCCTGCCTCTGCATCCTGAATCCTTAAACCTCTTGATAATGTAGCAACATGTGAAAAACATGCATTCCTACAAGCTGAGCTAAAGAAAAATGTGATCAGTAATTAGGTATCATGATTTATACATCTGTTTCTTCTAGATCCTACTTGCTTCACAAATACTAATGTTTGATTAATGTGATCTTCCTTTTGAAATCTCAGCTGAAAATACTAAGTCCTGGGTGAACAGATGGTGAATTAAATTGAATGATAAGAGGGAAGAAGCTAAAGCACTTTGAACAATAAATAGGCAGACACAGAATGGAAACAGCATTTTCATTCCTTAAAGGAGAAATATGTAACATTGCTGACTAGGAGAGGTCCCTCCTAAAATATTCCATTTATTTATTTGTGGTTGTCTATTTATTTAATTCTTAATAATTTTTTAGCACATTGTGTAATGCTGAAAAACACCAAAACACCACAAAAACACTGAAAGCTCCAATTCTTTCTCAGATAATCCTTTTCACATCAATGGTATAAGGAGGGCAGATTCCCTCTGCAGAACTGTCTGTTCAGCCCTGGTAAATACTTGTCCATCCTGGGAAATGCTGGTTATGTGGGGGTATAGTGCACTGCAAAGATACCCCATGGATTCCAGATCACCAGAGGCAAAGGTACCAGCTGGAAAGGCACAGGAGAGGATATCTCTGCCCTTTTAGTAAGAGAGGAAGGATGGTTCCTTCTCAGCATGAAGAATTTTGTAGCAGAATACAGGAGAGAGTTCCTGAACAGACTCTGCATTAATCTCTGACACTGCAAGGTTGCAGCTGAAGAGACAAAGCAGCTCCTGAAAGTGTTCTGCTTCTGCTGTGCTTCCTTTGCTTGTGTCACTAACATCTGGAGCTTCTGAGCTTATTGTAAGACTATCACATTTCTGGTTTATAGCATCACGTATCTCCAGTGCAATATGCTTTACTGAACCACCTATAAAATCCAGCAGCAGATGTGTGTGTGTGCATCTCATCTGTGAAGCTATGCCTGGCTAAGACAGCTTTTCAATATTGTGTTTTCTGCTGTGCCTTGGTTTGAAAAGACAGGTGTCTGCTAAGGAAGGCAGGAGCCTCCCTTGAAATGGAGAAATGTAACCACTGCCTCCCCCCACTCCAAATTATTATAATCTTGAAATCAAGGGGCTCTCAGGCAAAGATATGGGAATAGGAAAATTAAAATAAAAATGCAGTAGTGCAAAAAGAAAGAAAAAAAAAAAACCAAAACCAAAAAACAAACCCACTGACAGAGTCAGAATTCAACCTGACTCCCTGTTGGTCAGGGTGTTGGTAGCAGTCCCATTAAATGGTGGCTGCAGTCCTCCTGGAGTGACAGATGTGCTTCTGTTGAAGCACTGATCCTGTAGAAGGGTGTAGTTTTCCTCTGAACGTCCAGTGCTGGTGTAGATGGGTCTGGTCTCTCTCCCCTGGGAATCCAGTGGAGAAAGGCTGCCTGTGGTGTTCCAAGTCTCAGATTATATCCAGGTAGGAATGCTTGGCTCTTCCCCCTGGGTGGAGCATCTCCCAATGGGATGATGTAATTTTATCAGTCCTGCAGGGAGACTCCATGGCCCATTAACAGAAGAGATTCCCCCTGGAGGGAGGATGGGTTGTGGAAGAGATAAAGAACACTGCCCCACCTGGTTTTAACAGATGGTAATACAATACTTTCTTTTGGTTACAAATTGAATTGCAACCCCAGACACACTGCCAGTCCACTTAAAGAGATTTTGTTCTATCCTTTTGGCTGTTAACCCTTCTTCTCCAAATCCCATTGTTTAAAATAAAACCTTTGAATGGGATGCTCAGACATAAAAAGCAAGCAGATGTATAGAACATTTTTTAATTCCTCCTTGTATCTTTCTAGACTGGTTCTTAGAAGATTAGAGAAAACTATTAAGCACACACAAATGTGTTCGCTTTGTTTCACACATCTGCTTTTTCAAAGTGGAACTTCTGTGGAGGACTTTCTGAGAATCACATCAAATAAAACAAGAGAACCACAACACTTTACTGGCTGGTAAACCAACACCCAGGAAACTGCTAACCTCCAGAGGTTAACCTGAGAGGGGAAAAAAGTCTGGGGTTTATTCCAGAGATTGAAATATCCACACCAAATGTCCATAAGATCAGGTTTGATCCAGATAGCCTCCTCCACAATACTTGAAGCGAAATATTACACAACCATGGTCTTTGAATTACTAACATCATATTGTGGGTCAAAATTTTACTTTTGTTTCATCTGTCAACTACTTTCCTTTGAATCTTTTTTACTAATTTGGAGGGCAGCTGGCCACTAAGTCCCAGCATTTGGTGAGATTGAGGGTATATGAATATAGGCCTCTTCACAAAAATAATGTGGTAGAGATTCTCATCAGACCTGTGTTGGTCATCCATATACCTCGCCCTTTCTACAGCTTTAATCAGCCTTGGGAGAAATAGATTGGGTGAGCACAACAAAGCAGATTAAGATATTTTATAGTGTGGTGTCTTAGACATGGGTTTCAGGGGTACTGAGCTTCAGAACTGAAGCAGTTTGCTATGTATTTTTGAATTCTTTCTACATGCCTACTTCACCACTGTTACCCAAAAAGAGTAGAAAAGGCCTGTGTCCTTGGATCAGTTGCAGAAAGAAAAAGAAATTCATTATTAGTGACAGGTAAAGCTAACTCCTACTGCAATATCTCTTCTCTGACATTTAGAGCCTGAATGTTCTGCAGATGAAGGAAATAATTTAGAAAGTGTGCAAAGAATGTGTCTGTGTGTGTGCTCTCCAGTTCATTGGATATCAGGAGAACAGAAGGCCAAATCAGAAAATGGGTGAAGATTAAAAGTGAATAAAAATGCTTGCGAATATACATACTTTAAAATATGAACTTCTCTTCTGTAGCAGCTGGAGAAGATGCGGGAAGAGAGTCAACGAAATGAACCATTACAAGTATTTATTGCTCATTTCCACTGGTGTAATGTACACGGATATGCAAGAGAAGCAGCTGCTTGAGCTATTTTTAAGTTTCCTAATACTTGCTGGAGATGAAGTTACTTGCTTTAAGATCATGTTACTGGTCACACTGGAACACAGTGTCATTCCAATTGCTGACAATACATGGTAACAGGGACTTAAAAGTGATGAATGTTCCCTAATTCTATCTAAACATAATTGCTGATTTAGCATGCAGCATATATTTGTTTTACTATTCTTTTCCCTAAACAAGGGAGATAAATTCAATTAAATACAATGTATAAAATGCACAATTATCACAGTGCTCAGTGCTTTACATATGATTGACTACAGGAATTACTGAGATGAGAAATGAGCTGAAAAGCACAATTTCAACTTTAGAATTTAGTTATTACTTAAATAGTACTGCTTAATAATCTTCTTACCGAATGCATAGTGATCCATTTGATAAGAAGGCATTCATAATGCTCCTGCAAGCACTGGGAGATTGCTCAGTGTCTTCAGCATCCTCTCTGAATTTATTTTTCTTGGAGAAAAAAAAAATACTCCAAGCCCAATATGCATTTAAATTTTTCAGATTTTTTGATAGAACTCTGAGTACCTCTGCCTCACCTAATCATCTGGACACCTGTTCCCAAAGTGGGGCCAGGTTTCACCTTGTGAGTGGGTATCACCACAGGCAGGTCCCTTGCGAGGCATGCCTAGATCCGAGCACCCTCTTTGTGCAGAGCCAGGGAGGCAGGGAAAGTCACCTTTTGTGTAACAGACTAAGCTAAAGGAGCTGTGCAGGAAGCAGGAGGTCTGGCTTTGTGACCCTCCAGAGCACTAGGGGAGTCAAAACATGTCTCTGTGCTTTTTTGGAGGGATTTTATTTTATTGGTTTGGCTTGGTTTGGTTTGAGTATTTAGGTGGCTGGTTGGTTTGGGGGTTTTTTTGTCATTTTTCTTTTCTGTTTGTTCATTTTATAGAAGTTCTCATGCCACCTGCATATGAAATTTCCTCCAACACCTATCTCCTTTTCTGCCCACCTGCTGAATGGTCTCACCCATGCCCTTTTATCTCCTCTGGCACTTGCCAGACCCCTCAGATGCAACATAGCAACACCAAAAGATGAAACAACCAGCCACCCTTCTTTTGCTGTGGTGGTTTCTGACATGTCAGTGAATTAAATAGCTTATTAATTAGTTATTTTAATTTATCATCTCTAATTAGTGTAGCAGCCAGTATGAAAGGTGTGGCACTTAGCAGCAGAACCCTGCTTCTGGCATAGGCAGCAAGACTACCTGTGGCAATAGGATGTGGTGGTTTATGGAAATACAGTGGTATTTCTGATGTTTGGTTTTGGGTTTTTTTCCCCCCATTTCTGCTACAAAAACAGGAATATTAATAGAATGAAATATCCATGTGTCTAATCACTGTGGCATTCTCAGAATAACACTCCGTATATATTGTACCTTTAATTTGAAGAGTTGCTTAAATGATCCCTTTTTCATAATAGTTATCAGTTTTCACTTGCAAAAACAAAATATAAATGCAACATGAAAGACTACATGCAAACTTGCTATTTCAAATCTGATCAATTTAGTATGGTTTTTAATAAATGCTTCCTCTGCTCATTACAATTTTGCAATTAAAACTGAAGGAAAACAACCATTTTATACTGATGTTGCACTGATGATAGGGCCATCTCCACCATATACATGTTTCACTCATTCATTATTACATTATTTAATTAGGTAAAAGGAAATTAAGTAAAGTCTCCTTCTCCCTAGGTGATCAGTTAGACTTTCCTATTCTTATTTCTCTCCTCATTATTAAGATTAAAATTAAATTACATGGTTTAGTTGCTATTTTCATCTGAAAGCAGGGAGCTCTGTTACAATAGACTATTAAGCAAAAATGTGAAATTTTGATTGAGAAATAAAACCAGAGCACTGTAGTAACTATTTCATTTAAAACATGCATTTCAAGGAAAATATTTTTATACTTATTTAAGTACTGATGAATTAATGCTTAGGCAGCAAGAGGACTAAACACTAAAGTGAAGAATATCAGTTAGAATGCTGTTATCATTTTCTAATTATTCAGGAGGATGGTTACCTGATCTAATAGAATCATAGAATAGTTGTCTTGGAAAGGACCTTAAAGATTGTCTGGTTTGCTGATGGAAAATTCCCTGCCATGGAAAGAGATATATTTCACTAGACCAGGGTGCTGAAAGCCCCATCCAACCTGGCCTTGAACATTTCCAGGGATGGGGCATCCACAGCTGCTGTGGGAAACCTGTGCCTTACCACCCTCACAGAAAAGGATTTCTTCCTAATAGCCAATCTAAACATATTCTCTTTAAATTTGAAGGCATTCCCCCTTGTCCTGTCACTCCAAGCACTCGGAAAAAGTCTCTCTCCATCTTTCTTTTAGGCTCCTTTCAGGTAATGGAATGTCACAATTAGGTTACCCCTAACAACCTCCTCCTCCAGGCTGAACAATCCCCATTTTCTCAGCCTTTCCCCATAGGAGAGGAGCTCCCTCCCTCTGATCACCTTGGTGTCCCTTCTCTGCACTCTCTCCAGCAGCTCCATGTCCTTCCTGTGCTGGGACCCCAGGGCTGGAGGCAGCCCTGCAGGTGGGGTCTCACCAGAGCGGGGCAGAGGGGCAGAATCCCCTCCCTGCCTCCCCTGCTGCCCACGGGGCTCTGGATGCAGCCCAGGACACACTTGGCTCTCTGGGCTGGGAGTGCCCATGGCTGGCTCATGTCCAGCTCTCCCCCCCAGCACCCCCAAGTCCTTCTGGGCAGGGCTGCTCTGGATCTGTTCATGCCCAGCCTGGGCTGGCACCAGGGATTGCCCTGACCCAGGTGCAGCACCAGCACCTGGCCCTGTTAAACCCCAGGAGATTTCCATGGGCCAGTGCTTGAGCTTGTCCAGGATGGCATCCCATCCCTCAGGAGTGTCATCTGCAGATTTGCTGAAGGTGTACTCGATCCCTTCATCTGTGTCATTAATGAAGATATTAAATGTTGGGAAGGTAGAATTAGAAAGAAATTATAAATATGAATTTGTAGCCAGAAAGGCTAAGGAAGAAATACAAAT
Organism: Cyanistes caeruleus; assembly: GCF_971803275.1. Lineage (NCBI taxonomy): Eukaryota > Metazoa > Chordata > Aves > Passeriformes > Paridae > Cyanistes > Cyanistes caeruleus. Next base: position 8,534,196 of record NC_141732.1, on the reverse strand, counting down.
GATAGCACGGTTTGAATAATTCAAAGAAACCGGGCTGGTATGCCAGAACACATTCTTTCCTGCAATAAAACCAAGCTGAGACCCCTCATCCCAGCCTTATAAGGAAAGGTCTGAAGGACCCCGAGATAACTAAAAATATGCAAAAATAGCGATTTCTATAGGTTGTACACAAATGTTACTATATTAGTATACTTAGAAAGATTGGTTAGTAAAGGAATAGAATATTCAAAGGTATAGGTTATATAAGTAGTGGTATAGAAGAGCTCGGTCTCTCTTGCTCTCTCCCTCTCGCTCTCTCTCTCTCTTTTTCCGGCTCTCTCACTTCTGTTATGTTCTGTAACTCTCTTTCGTAGAAATCTTAAGTCTTAAACTCATGTATTCGTATCTTACCCTCTTTTGTATTGCTCTCCCTGAGCCCGCCTTGAGCTCTATCTGTTGGCTCATAGCAGGCTCTCTCTCTCTCTCTACCCCATGCCCTGAAATAAACTTCTAACACTTAACTCGATTATAGAGGTCTTTGCCGTGTCTCTGACCGTCCCCAGAAAGCGTCTCCTACAATTAAATAGAACTGGTCCCAGTGCAGACCCCTGAGAGGCACCCCTTGTCACTGATGTCCATCAGCACTCTGAGCTGTTGACCACAACATTCGGATGTGACATCCAGCCAATTCCTTTTCCAGTGAACAGTCTATCCATCCAATCCATGTCTCTCCAATTTAGGGAGAAGGCTGTTGTGGGGAACTGTGTCAAAGCTTTTCAGAATCCCAGATAAGTGAAAACTTAGCCCTTCCCTTGTCGCTGGTGTGGTCATCCATCAGAGAGGGTCACTGTATTGGTCAGGCAGGACTCACCCTTGGTGCAGCTGTGCCAGGTGTCTGGAATCATCTCCCTATCCTCCATGAGCCTCAGCATTGCTCCTAGGAGGATCTGTTCATCATCTTCCCAGGCACAGAGGCTGACAGGTCAGAGCTCCCAGAGCTCCCTCCTTCCTACCCTTTTTAAAGATGGGTACAATGTTTTTTCTTTTCAGTCACCTGGGATTTCACCTGATTGCCATGACTTTTCAAATATCACGGAGAGTGGCTTGGTAACTACACCAGACAATTCCCTTGGGACTCTGGGATGAACCCTATTGGGTGCCATAGACTTATGTACGTTCAGGTTCCTCAGGTGGTCCTGAACACGGTCTTTTCTTACAGTAGGAAGCACTTTACTCCCCATACCCCATCCTGCTATCCATCCACTTGAGAGGTGTGGGAATAGAGATTGCCAGTGAAGACTGAAGCAAAAAAGCCTTCTCAGCCTTTTTTTCTATCTGTTGTAACCAGTTGACCAGCACTGATGGGTACACCTTCTTTGACTTGAGCACTGGTACACAGTTTATTTCATTTACAGAACCATAGAATAGCCAGACTTTGAAGAGACACAGGACCATCGAGTCCATCTCCTGGTCCTGCATAGGACAGTCCCTGGGCCTGAGAGCATTGTCTAAACACTTCTTGAACTCAGGTTCTGTGACCACTTCACTGTGGAGCCTGTTCCAGTGCCCAAACACTCACTGTGTGAAAAACATTTTCCTGATATCCAACATGAATCTCCCCAACACAACTTCAGGCCATTCCTTCAGGTCCTATCATTGGCCATGACAAAGAAGAGATCAGTGTCTGCCACTCCTCTTTCCCTCACAAGGAAGTCTCGGACCCCAGCAAGGTCTCCCCTCAAGTCTCCTTTTGTCCAGGCTGAACAGACCAAGTGCCTTCAGCCACTCCTCACAAGGCTTCTCCTCCAGGCCCTTCACCATCTTCACAGCCTCCTTTGGACATCCTCTAATAGCTGGATATCGTATACTATAGTGCCTCAAGTTGCCCCAAGGACTTGAGGTGAGGATGCCCTAGTGATGTCCTAGCAGAGCAGGACAATAACCCCCTTGCCTGGCTGGTGACACTGGGCCTAGTGCCCTTTCAGGACAGTGCTGGCCATCCTGGCTTCCAGGGCACTACCTGCTCATGTTCAACTTGCCATCAACCAGGATCCCCAGGTCCCTTTCCATGGTGCTGCTCTCCAGCCTCTCGTTCTCCAGTCTGTTGATCCAGGGTTGCCCCATCCCAGGTGCAGAGTCCAACACTTTCCCTTGTTGAACTCGACACTGTTGGTGATTGCTCAGCCCTTTGATTCATTGAGGCCTCCCTGCCTTTGAGGGAGTCAACAGCTCTTCCCTGCCCTGTATCACCTGCAAATTTGTTGAGTCTCCCTTCCAGTCCTGTGTGCAGGTTGTTTATGAAGAAGTTGAGAAGCACAAGGGTGGAGGACTTTGGAACCCCGCTAGTGGCAGGTCACCAGTCTGATGTCACCCCAGTCACCGTAACCCTTTGTGCCCGACCCATGAGCCAGTTGCTCACCCATCACGTGATCTGTTTATCCAGCTGTGGGCTGGACATTTTGTCCACAAGGATCCTGTGAGAGACAGGATCCTAAACTTTACTGAAATCCAGAACACTACATCAGTTGTGTCCCTTGATCCTTGCTTAGGTAGGTAAGGTAGATGGCTTACCTTGTCGCGAAAGGAATTAGGTTTGACAAGCAAGACTTTCCCTTCAGAAAGCTGTGCTAGCTGTGACCAATGGCTAGATTGTCCTCTAAGTGTTTTTCACTACCTCTCAGAATAATATTCTCTATAATTTTACCAGGCACTGAATTGAGACTGACAGGCCTGTAGTCTCCAGGGTCATCCTTCATGCCCTTGTTGAAAATCAGGACATTGTTTACCAGCTTCCAGGCAACCGAGACCTCTCCAGATTCCCAAGACCATTCAAAATCAAGAGAGGCCTGACAATGACATCAGCCAGCTCTTTGAGTATCCTCAGATTAATACCATCAGGCTCCATAAATTTAGAGGGATTTGTTACACTTTAAACTCACATTCTGTGAAGATTAATGAAAAAGCTGATTGGAAAGGTAATTAATAATTAATGAGCCTGATCTCTATCTAGTGCATATATAACTAAGAAAGGTGTGATTATTCTTTTCTCATCAGCAGTTCAGTAATTATCTTGTGCTTAATACCTCCATACAGACTTCAGCATCCAGCATCCACATAAAAAAGTGACTTCAAGATATAGTGAGAGGTTGCCTGGCAACAGATCTTTTATTTTATTTTGAATGGCATTTTTGGGGCAGAGAGTGAGGAGGGGAAGAGCTAGGAAAAAAGTTTGACTTGAGAGGCCTGCTCTGATCTAGATTCCTGTGTTTCTGCAAGACTGTGATTCTGCTCAGTGTGGATGCAGGCCCACCAGGGACCATGCCTGGCAGCTCTTTGCCTTGTGTCTGGCTCAAGCTGTGTAGCTCCTTCTTCCACCCAGACAAACCAGCCTCATAAAGAGACACAAATAAACTGAGATTATTTTGATGTCAGTCACATGAGGAAGTTCTGTCATGTCTGGTTGTGGAGAGGAGTGCTTTCTCTTTGGAACACATGCCAGGGTAGTCACAATGAAAAGAAGGATCTTCATGCAGACCTGGGTTTAGTTTCCTTTCTGCTGATTGCCTAGTAGTCCTACTCAGTCCTCCCCAGGGCTGCTACAATTTTCAGGTCTGCTCACATGAAGTGCGAGTCTTCAGACTGTAAGCAGCAAACAAACATTCAAAGTGTCATTTCTCAGAATATCTGGGACCCATGTGCCCATGACATTCACTTTAGTATAGACAGAAAAGTTTAGTCACTTTTTTTAGATTTTTTTGAGCACTGTGCTCTGACTTACTCATGAAGAGTTATCAAATACTTTGTATTTAAATAAAATAAAAATAAGTCAAAGGAAAAGATGAGAAGACTGTAAAAACAAAATACAACATCAAAGCAGTACACTGAGAATGCAAGATTTGAGCTTAAAGGCATGCCAATATACCAACAGTACAACCCAGAAAACTGAAAAAAAAATCTAAAAAGGAACAAACAAGAAGCAAAAACCAAAACAAAACACACAAAAAAACCCCATAGAACTTAATATCAGTTCCTTTATGATGCCATGCTGGAGTTTAGGCTGTCTCAGGGTGCCAAGAGTGGGGCACAGCCCCTGAGCTAGGTGACAGGGGCTGCACCTTAGAGCTGCTGCTCCATGGCACATCAGGCGTCAGTGCACAGGAGAGATGAAGGGAAGGAGGAGGCTCTTGGTTTGGGTTCCAGGGAAAAGTTTATTCTTCAAAGTGACCAAGGACCAAAAAGTCCTGCGCACTACTGCGCACAGGGATTTGTATTTATTTGTATACGTATATATATATATATATATATATATATATATACTAGAACCGGGGGTTCAATCTCTGGACCAATAGGGAATCTGTGAGGGAGAAGTGAAAGGAGGGGATTACAATTGGGCAGCCAGTGGGGATAAAGGGTAGGTCACATGGACCAATGGGGCCTCGAAGGTTAGGGGAATTCCAGAGAGGAGGCACTGTCAGGGGTTGGGCTAACAAGGGATTGACAGGGAAGGTTCCCAAAGAAAGGGCGGGGCCACAATGATTGAAGGGTAAAAAGGATCCGGTTCCACTTAGGAATGAACTAACTTTGGCAATATGCTGTTTAACAGGAAACTATAAGCAAAATGAAAAAGCACCGCAACACTTTTATATTTCTGTTATATTTCTGGATTACCTATAAATCCTCTGCACATTTCTGCAAAAGACGTAGTAGCCTAGGAAAAAAAAAAATATGTGACTGACCATAAAACTTTCATTGGGAAAAGCAAGTCAAGTATTGCAAAATCCCTGGATATTTTCACAGCAGCAAGTCCAGACTACTGCTCCTTATGAAGCCACCTTCATACAGAAGGACTGTAATTTTCCTCTACACAGTGCTGCCATTCTTTTTCATCTGTTCCCTCCTGGTAGAAAGATAATGAGATCACTTGTTTCTTAGGTTGCTTGAACCATTATCCAGCAGTTTTTGCCACTTCCCATTGAATTTATATATTGAAAAAGAGTGACTTTGGAAGAGTATTACTAACCTTTGAGCTTTTGACTGGGCTTATGTTGTCAAAAAAATCCAGACTCCTTGTCTTTTAGTTTTGGATTTAAAATAAATGCATCACACATGTGAAGTGCTGCGACAAAAATACGTGATGCATTAGCTTTCATATTTAAAAAGGTCCTGCTTTACATTGTGGGTTCTTTTGATACCCCAGAAAATAAATTCCTGAGGTAATATAATGGACTTTTTTTCATACTATTATTTTAATGAATGCTGGATCCTGCATGGGAAGATTTGGATTCATTTTGCTGTTTTTGTTTTGAAGCAAAATAAAAACCAAAAAGGTGAGAGAAAAGCAAAGAGATCAACATCAGGACTAAGAGAACAGTCTCAGTATGGACTAGGCCTTCTAGATCTGCTTTTAAGCTTCTCTTTTTATCTGATTTTCTGCTCTTGCTGTTGCTTCCACTTAAAGGTGATTATAGGTGATAAGAGCAATTGCAAATACTAAAAAATTACCAGCAGCATGCAACTTACAGTCTTCTAATGCCACTATCACTTGGTCCTTCTTGGAAACAGAGTAAAATCTCATCTACATCCATATTGCCAACATTTTATATTTTGAAAGGAAAGGATGAGCATATATGCAACCCAGTGTCAGAAAGCAATTTACTGTCTGTGCTTATAAAATAGGCATTCATGCAAATGACAATAATAATTGTTAATTTATTTAAATCAGAGCTTTCTATTCCCTATTACTGGCAGAGAATTTTGGTGGTTTTCAGTCTGATCTTTGAACTAAATAATAAAACTAAATAATAAAAAATGGGATTCACTTTTCTGTGCAAAAACATGCATCTGTTGCAGCAGATAACAACGCCGAAAAACCCGTGGCTCTCCACTGCAGGGTAAATGCCTAAGCCAGGCTTCTCTTATTTAAAGTGAAAGTTTCTAATTGAAAAAATTTCCCAACAACCTCTGTGTTATTATGTATATCCCTTATATCATATTCATCCTTACCCCTTTGTTCCCCCCCAGAAACCTTAAACTGTTGGCTCTGAGTCTTGACCCTGCCCCTCACTTTGTCCATATAAACCTGTGATCCTTGCTATTCCCTGGAGTTCTCATCCCTGACCCCTTTGTTGGAACAGCTCCAATGAGGAGCCTGCTGTGGAACTCAGCCACTGTGGAACTCAGACAAGGGTTCTGCCTCTCTCTTTCTCTCCTGTGCCTCCTGCCCTGGGTCCAGAGCAGCTTCACAAAGGAGCTGGTCACTGACAGCTGCTTGCAGTGCCAGTGCTCCCAGGGGTGCCCTTTTAAGGGTGCTTACTCCTTGGAAGGACAAGGTATCCCCATTCCATCAGGGTCTGAGCTAGGCCACCACATCATATATCAAGTCCAAATTATAACACTGCCCCTCAGAGTGACTGCTAGCTCTCCCATCATGGTGCTACCTGGAAACTGCACTCGTACATATTCAGCTATGAAAGAAAGTACTTTTATACAAAGGATCTATGACAGTACCCTGTCAACCCAGCCTGAAATTCTTTTGCTCTGTTAGAGCACTTTATTAATTACTAATTTCTGAGAGCAGCCTTTCAGCCAGTGGTATGTGAATGTACCAATAATTTAATTTAGAACATGTTTTACTAGTTTGCTTTACAAATTGTCAAAGGCAGTAGCAGTAAAGTTTTGGTAAAAGGCCATGGATATAACAGCTGTTTCTTACTTTTTCTGCTATGACTGCCCCTCCATCAGGAATTAAATTCAATTGATTTGACGTGATTTGTTCTATATAAATCATGCAGGCTCTGTCTTACTGCTTTATTATCCAAATACTTTGAAACAGTCACATACAAGTTTTTCCTATATCTTCCCAGGAATCTGTTTTGAATGGGACTGTGACTCTTCACATTGTCCCTTCCACATGCCTTTTTTAGAGATAAATAATACAGTGGACTTTCTTCCACCCTTCCTTTTTCTTTGAAGAGATCTTGAAAATAATTGGGGTTTACAGAGTGCTGGCTGGAATGCACACAAATTGTTTGATATTCTTTCAAGACTCTTTCTCCCATTTCCCTGTCAGTTCTTTGACTCCTAGCTAAAGCTATGTTTTGTTCAGGCAACAATCATAAATAAGCTCAAATCGCCTTTCTGTGAAGAAGGAAGCGAAAGAGAGATGAATGCTCCAGCCTTCTCTTCTTTATTCTTTTACTATTATTATTTATTATTTTTCTTTATTTCCTTTCCCTCTAGTTAAATTGCTAAATTACAAATTTATTTATAGCCCCCCCCACCAAGTTTACTTTACACATTTTTTTCAGTCTCTGCAACACACTTTTCCTCATTTACTGCCTTAGTTGTTTTTTTTTTATTTACAGTTACATGCTCAGGTTAATCCTTTAAATTCATGTGTCATTTAGTTGTAGCTTTTTAATAACAAATAATGTAATTATTTTTAATAACAATGTAATTCAGGCCCATCATCTTTCCAGAAAGAATTCAGCTTAAGCTGAATTCAATCCTTGCAATTTCTGCATATAAGAAAGGACCTAAGCAGAGGACGTCCCCACCAGTGTTGTAACATGAAGGCTGCAGTGGGATTGTTTTTCCCAGAACTCAAATACTGCTTTGCCCTCAGCCCTGTGTCACCTCTTCCTAAACACTCCTGTGCTGAACACACAATTCCTCAGCGACTCTGGCACATGGAACCCAAGCAACTGGGGAAAGGCTGATGGGCAGCAATCAACATGGCTTTTTGTAGACACAATATGTGACTTCTCCCCATTAGCAACAGAGCAACACACTCCTAGTAAAATTTTGTATGAGAATAAACCAAAGAGGTAAGCTAGACCTGTGAATTCTAGTGACAAATGGTATCCCAAAAACTACATCAGTCAAGTCCAATGTTTGTTTCCATCTTCCTTTCTGCAGAAACTGCCATTAAATATCGAACAGTTTCCATGAGTATCCCTTGACTGTCACCTCAGATAAAGTAATAGTGTTTTCCAATCTCCTGTACCTTGGCAGAATAGAATACATATTTAAGAACTGACATCAAAACATTAGTTCCTATTTCAACTGACAAAACACTGGAACCAATTACTGACTTGGACAGAAGGAATGGGTATTTGCGCGTGATCTGTGGTTATTTGAGCTATGGAAACCATAAATTGGGGCATTCCAAGGGACAATGGGACCTTTGTCCAACTCTTCTTTTACTGACAATTCTAGTGAGACTGATTTTTCTGATGTAAGGGCCACTGATGCACCCATACAGGTTTATATGAAGTCCAGGTTAGTTTCAGGGTGTCACACTCATCTAGACAAAGATCTAAAAAAACTAAAAGTTTGTCTCCAGCCTCAAACCCCATTGAGATAAAATGTCTCTCCCCCAGAGGACTGTTCTCACCCTTACCATGAATGGTTTAGTGGTAGCAACACAACCCTCAGGTCCCTCGAAGCTGACAGGATGTAAACTATGGAAGCTATCACTGTGGCCACTGAGACCTGATAGGGTGTCCAAGGATGGTACAAGAGTCTAATTGGGAGGCCAACAGAATCTGGAAATTGCCATCACACCTGCTCTGGTATTGGTGAGTCCAGTGAGCATGATGGTCTTGCCAAGATGTCTCAGGGCATGGGTGAATTCTGGTTGTCTGCTGCTGATCTTCCTTGGTCCATGCAATGAGAGAGTCACCAGAGGTGTTACAGTCTGGCTCTGGTAACAGAAATGCTTGTGCAGTGGTTAATCCTTTGGGTATAAAACATGGGGGGTCAGGACAACAAGTACAGTAATTTCTTGTGATGATGTTACTGATAACACTGGTGGTAGAACACAAATTCTCTCAGGGCTGGTTCTATTCATCCCCACAATCAAAAACTCATGTGGCTGTTGTTCTAGGCGCAATTGTCCTATCAAAATAGTATGATGTACAGAATCTGTGAGAATCACTGTCTGGGCAGTTGACAGCTCCAGACAGGTACCTGGGGGCACTGTGGCAGGCAGGTCAGAGAGAAGACACTGCAGCTGCAGACCTGCTGGTCGCTGATGATCTCTGGCACGGATGACAGAGGTGCTTGTGTCCTCATGCACCACTACCTCACACTCTGCTGACTGTTCCCCGACCAGTAGCAACAACATCCCTGTGCTTGGTGCAATCTGTTAGTCCCATGACAATGCCCTCTGCACCCTCAGTGTTTCAGAAATGACCTTTGTTTTAATTTTGGGCAGCCCTTGGCAAAGTGTCCCTCCTTAACACAGTTGTGGCAAGGTCTCGGTTTTTGGTTCTGCTGCTTTTCAGCATTCTCTTGGAAAGCTGTTAATATGTCAGCCAGGACTTGTGCTTGAAGCACAGCAGTGTGTTTGGGAGTGCCTAGGCGATTGCATGCATCCATCATTTGAGCTATGGTAGGCTCAGGCTCTGGTGGAAGCACATGCAATATTTTTTTACATTCCAGGTTGGCGTTTGCTAGGGCTAGCCACTTGAATATTCTTCTCCGGGGTCAGGCTGTTCAGGTAAAAGCAGTTTATTATTTAGGTAGAGGGAGGAAGGGATCCATTTACGCTGCCAGCCACAGCATAAACGTGCTCAAAGAGAGAGAGAGAGTGGAGAGAGGAGTTGGGGAGCATGAGGGAAGGAGGCAGGAGAGAGTAAGAGACGAGTAAAAGCAGGGAATGAAAGAAGTAAGAGAGAGCGAGTTAAGAGAGGCTAAGAGAGGAGTGGGTAAGAGAGTGTAAGAAGTTAAGTAAGAGAGTAAGAGTAAAAAAGAGGTGGAGAAGTTAAGAGAGGGTAAAAGTAAGAGCAGAGCTTAAGAGGAGGTATGAAGTTAAGAGAGCATGAGTTAAAAGAGCGAAGTTCTTGTTAGAATACATTTTATCTTTTTCTATAGTGAATATTCTAATTCCCAGTAACCAACCACTACATGACTGTCATGGAGTTACTTTACCTTTAAGGGAGTTGGAGTTGCTGGGAAGTGCTTGGAGTCTTTTCTCCTGACCAATTCTCGGTCATTGCTGGGAATTGACAGCAGTTTAGGCCATTGAAAAGTGGGATCAACTTGTGAACCCTAACTTAAAGTGTAAAAGCAGAGCTCTCTGGATTCTCTTTGTTTCCTGGCTGGAAGGGTGGCGGAGCTCCAGGCCTCCCGTCCCTGCCCAGGCCATGCGGCCGGGCGGGGATGGGGCCGGGCCTGCCCCGTCTCCCGGCCGGGAGATGGGGGGGCCTGGGGAAGGTTTTCCTCGGGCCCCGGGCCGGGCCGAGCCCATCTCTGGCTCGGCTGCAGGTTTTGCTGTAACTACATTCACTAGAAACTGCCCAGTGAAGAAAGAGAGAGGCCCTGGACTTGCAGTGGGCTGGAGCAGCGACTACACGCTCCAGAACAGCCATGAGGAACTTTCCATCGCAGACGGCTCCAGCTCCGGTTCGGCAGAGATCACCGAACCATCTACAAAAGCCTGGGCAAGATGTTAACTCTTTCATTACCCAGATGAGACTTGCGGATTAATCTTTTTATCCAGAGAGAGAAAAAGAGAGTGATCAACATGAAAAGAGACTTTATAAACTACCAGTGACAGGAAAGAAAAGAAGCTTCAGGAAAGGTAGAGAATTAGGAAGATGCTTTAATTAAGCTGAAATATCTCCCTATTAAAACTATGGAGATGGACAATGAAGTCCTGAAAAGAACTCCTTTAATTAATGATACAGGATCTAGAGAGGAATAGTGTTCAAAGTGTAAATTTGAGTAAAGAGTAATTATAGTATAGTGAAGTGCTGGGAGATTTGAAGCCTTGAGAGGCAATGAGAAAACTGTTTTCTGGTGAAGCTCACAGAAACAGATGAAGAAGACTTTTTTTTGCCTTTGAATAACTTATCCTGAAAAATGCTATCTCTAGACTCATGGCCCATACACACTTCAGAGTGATGTGAAAATGGGAGGAGTGAACTCTAATAATAGCAGCTCTGAGCAGCCAACATTAGGGCAATAGAAAACTATAACAAAAATAGTTTTCTTGTGAGAAACTCCATAAATTAACAGGAAGAAACTTCTGTTTCTCTATAAAGACTGGTGAAAAGACTAGCAAGAATTGTGACTGTTTTAACCATCAAAGTTCCAGAGTTTTTGTCTCTGTTGTCATGTGAACGGGGAAGTGGTGGGTAGATAGGGGATGGAAGGGTTTTTCTGGAGGTTTATTCTGGTGTTCTTGTTGTTGTAGTTTGTCAATAAACTTTCTTTTTTTTCCCTTTTAAGTTGTATGCCTGTTTTGCTCTTGTTCTAATCCATATCTCACAGCAAGAAGTAATTTTCTTAGTTATTGGTTTAAAACCACGACAATGACACACATTCTATAGAATTTACATATAGCCTATAAGAACTACTACATTACCATACAATGTTACATTTTAAACTCTAAAAGCTACCTTTCAAATTCTTCTCTTGCTGCTTGACCTTTGGATTCACTATCAATGGAAGGGTATTGTTCAGTCAACAAGGATTCTCCTTCAGCTGGCTAGGCTATTGTTCTTTGGTTCTATAGTAACTAACACTCAGTTTCCTATAGCTCAAAGCTAGTTTTCATTTCTATTTCAATCCTAGGTTTCATATTTTCAGAATCTTTTGCTAAACAATCATATTCATAAGGTTTCCCTGTTTCATCTTCCCCAACAAAGGTGCAGCAATCCCAGGCTGTTCCAAATTATTTGATTTTTTCCTCCTTGTCTTTCTCTTCTGATTTTAATGTTTCCAAAATCAGCCAAAGAATAGGAAGGAATTTTTGAGTGGAGCTCAAGGAGTGTCTTTTAGTTGCCAAATTCTACAACTTTATGCCTACCAAGTCCCAAAATGCTGATGTTATGACATTGGGCGCAGTAGCATTGGGAGAACTTTTGAAAGCCCATTTGATTGTATTTTTCAGTTCTTGCTTTTCAAATTTCTTACCCTGGGGTGCTAGTTAGCACTGAAAAAAATGATAGACATTGCTCTCTTCTACAGACATCCGCAAGCCCATCTTTGGGAAATTAAAGCACGGGTTTTTCAAAGATACTGGCAAACTCTCAGAGGTTATTGGGAAACTCTGGGGACCCTGTAATGGTAAGCTAAAGGAATAATGTCTGGGTGATGGAGCAGATGCTTCCTTTCTCTTTCCTACTCTGCATGTCTTCCTTCTGTCTATGATAGGGAACTGCACCCCCATCTGTGGGGCTCCTCCCCAGTCGCTTGGGCTGCTTTCCCCCAAACACTCAAGCCACTGAAGTCTCTGAAGTCTTTGGCAGGTTGCCAGGCCTGGCATGGATTCCAGCAAGGGCAATCCAAAAAAATCAAGAAGGCTAAGGCCTAATCATCTTAAGGGATCCTGATATTCCCAACAGGTCCCTTGAATATCAGGAGACCCTGTTTGGGCACCACCTGTAACACAGCGGGCCCAGATGGCACGGCTGGCTGTCACCTTCGGACTATCAGCAAAAGGTCCTGAGGTGGTGAACAAATAGAGTGACAGGCACAATTTAGTGACCTGAAAATAAAAGAGACTTTCATAGACAAAACAATGAACATACAGAAGCCGACCACAGTATGGGGTGCACTAAAAAGGTGAGGTCCAGGATGGAAACAGTAACTTATATAGGGTAGGTAAAGGGTGGACTCCAAGGGAAGGGTTCCAATGGGAAGTGAGGGTTAGGAATATTAAAATTAATGCAGCAAATACAAACCAATAACAACAGGGGAAACAAAGAAATATCTAGAAACATTAACATAAGAATTCCCAGGGGGCAATGTAGGTGAATTTTTACTCACACTAATTAAGGGCATTTTCCCCACAGCTTTAGGCAAAGGCCTTCATCTTGCTCAACCCCAACAGAAGTACTTGTTAATTTGCTAACTTTGTCAACCACTCCATTACATAGTTAGGTAAAATAGACATGAACTTTGAACCTTTGCTTCCCTTTAATTACCCAGTTCACATATTGAAAAGTACATTAAAGTACCTTAGTGTAAGTAAGTGTGACCTGATTTTGAGGGGTTTGTGATGTATTTTCCTCAAGCATCAAAGAATTTGAGAATCTTGAATATATATTATATTTAAACTTTTTAACCTTGGCACATAAACATGGTTAGGTATAGCTCAAAAATCACTTGTTTCTAGAAAGATCTTAATATGTTCTACAGATTTTTGAAAATATTAGTTTATTAGGTTGCCCATTTGTATTTTTAATTTCTGTAAGACATTAAAAAAAAAGTTTTATTTCTTTCTCAATTTGCTAACCCAGTTTTGTGATAGTGTTAAAAATGTGAATTTATAGGTCTTAAACATTATAATATGGTGTGCTAACTGAAAACTTAACTGGATGTCATGGAGTTACTTTACTTTTAAGGGAGTTGGAGTTGCTGGGAAGTGCTTGGAGTCTTTTCTCCTGACCAATTATCGGTCATTGCTGGGAATTGACAGCAGTTTAGGCTATTGAAAAGTGGGATCAACTTGTGAACCCTACCTTAAAATGTAAAAGCAGAGCTCTCTGGGTTCTCTTTGTTTCCTGGCTGTGGAGGGTGGCGGAGCTCCAGGCCTCCCGTCCCTGCCCAGGCCATGCGGCCGGGCGGGGATGGGGCCGGGCCTGCCCCGTCTCCCGGCCGGGAGATGGGGGCGCCTGGGGAAGGTTTTCTCCGGGCCGGGCCGAGCCGATCTCTGGCTCGGCTGCAGGTTTTGCTGTAACTACATTCACTAGAAACTGCCCAGTGAAGAAAGAGAGAGGCCCTGGACTTGCAGCGAGTTAGAGCAGCGACCACACGCTCCAGAGCAGCCATGAGGAACTTTCCATCACAGACGGCTCCAGCTCCTGTTCGGCAGAGATCTCCGAACCATCTACAAAAACCTGGGCAAGATGTTAACTCTTTCATTACCCAGATGAGACTTGCGGATTAATCTTTTTATCCAGAGAGAGAGAGAGAGAGAGATCAACATGAAAAGAGACTTTATAAACTACCAGTGACAGGAAAGAAAAGAAGCTTCAGGAAAAGTAGAGAATTAAGAAGATGCTTTAATTAAGCTGAAATATCTCCCTGTTAAAACTATGGAGATGGACAATGAAGTCCTGAAAAGAACTCCTTTAATTCATGATATAGGATCTAGAGAGGAATAGTGTTCAAAGTGTAAATTTGAGTAAAGAGTAATTATAGTATAAAGAAGTACTGGGAGATTAAAAGCCTTGAGAGGCCATGAGAAAACTGTTGAGAGATTTGAAGCCCTGAGAGGCCATGAGAAAACTGTTTTCTGGTGAAGCTCACAGAAACAGATGAAGAAGACTTTTTTTGCCTTTGAATAACCTATCCTTAAAAATGCTATCTCTAGACGCATGGCCCATACACACTTCAGAGTGATGTGAGAATGGGAGGAGTGAACTCTAATAATAGCAGCTCTAGACAGCTAACATTAGGGCAATAGAAAACTATAACAAAAATAGTTTTCTTGTGAGAATCTCCATAAATTAACAGGAAGAAACTTCTGTTTCTCTATAAAGACTGGTGAACATACTAGCAAGAATTGGGACTGTTTTAACCATCAGAGTTCCAGAGTTTTTGTCTCTGTTGTCATGTGAACAAGAGAATAGTGGGTGGATAGGGGATGGAAAGGTTTTTCTGGAAGTTTATTCTGGTGTTCTTATTATTGTGGTTTGTCAATAAACTTTCTTTTTTTTCCCTTTTAAGTTGTATGCCTGTTTTGCTCTTATTCTAATCCATATCTCACAGCAAGAAGTAAGTAATTTTCTTAGTTAGTGGTTTAAAACCACGACACTGGAATACTATTGGTGAATTCCTTAGTCATTAATTTCCCAAGCATAATTTAGCAATGCATTAAAAATAGCAAGATTTTTCATCCATCAATACATAAATCTCTAAATAACTGTCCATACATTTTTGCTTTTCATTATATTTCAGTGAACAATTTACTTCAATGAGCTTTAAATTCTGTTTGCTGTAAGAGGAAGTTTGCCTTGGATATTAGGAAGCAGTTCTTTGCATTGAGCATGGAGAGACTCTGGCATAGTTTGCCCACAGAAGCTGTGGCTGCCCCATGCCTGGGGGAGTTCAAGACCAGGTTGGATGGGGCTCTGAGGAACCTGGGGTAGTGGAAGGTGTCCTTGTCCATGGAATTGGATGGGCTTTTGGGTCCCTTCCAACCCACGCCATTCTATGACTCGATGAGTCCATGAACGGGTGACATTGTTTCTAGCTGTGTCCAGGGCTCATTTGGAGACCTGCATGCCTTCACTGTTTTGTCTGTAGTCATTTACCTAGCCAGTCCTATAAGATCATCTTTGAAAAGAGTATCAGTTTTTATTACGATTTTTGCCATTATACTCAATGGCAAATTCAAAGTCATTACAAGTTTAAACTTTCTTACTAGCATTAAAGAGATGCAGATAAGAATGTTATGATTTTGTTCTTTCCATCCACAGCAATAATTTTGCTGAACTATTACCCTTCCTACCAAGATAACCATTATGACATCAAAGAAAAAACTTAATAACTTATGGCATCTAGTTCAACCTACAAAAACCCAGAGTTCCCAGATTACATAATGAATGAATGAACTGTATCTTTCCATCTCAATTATGGAACCTTCCCACAGTTCACTGACAGCTTCAGGTCTGCCAAAAACTTTATAAATGCTACAGTATGAGAAGCATTGTACATACATTTGATCAATTCCTGACTTGTGTTTTAGCTTTCCCAAGAAAACATACATGGCAGACCAGTCATGAAAGTGGGATGCATTTAGGCTCTCCTCTTTCTAAACCTGCCTTCCTTCCCTTCAGCTTTCCATTGGTGTAGGGCTCCTATTGCCACATCAGGTGTCACAGGTACAATTGACAGAAAAAGATACTCTAGTCTATTAATTTATTTATGCCACTGAACAACAATTGTGTAAACCTGCTGCTCTGGATCCTGACTTATAACCAGGAGTCCCTCAGGTTAAGACTGTTTAAGAAAGGTCCTTCTGTTATCTGTCCATCCTTTACCAGTGGCACAAATACCCGACAGCTGCAGCTTCTAAACTGTGGGGGTGATTATGGTTCCTTTTCAAAGTTATGCTTTGAGCAGTGGTGTTTTAAGGTCTGGCTGCTGAGAAGGTGAGCTGTCTGCAGAGCAGGGAGAAATGGAGCTTCTCATGAGACTTCCCAAGTTAGGCTTCCATTGCTTGTCAGTCTGACCCTGCAGTCTTTGATTCACACCAATGGTTAGCAGTGAAAAGATCTTTAGAGTATTTAAAGCTGTTCAGTTCCCCTCTATCTTCAATTCTATGTTTAATTAAATAGAAGCCATTTTCCTTTAATAAATTTTTCTCAAAACATAGTTTCTTTTCCAATAAATAAAACCAAGTACATATAAATTACGCTTTCATAGGTTCTAGCAGTGGCAATATAATTTCTCATTCCTGAATCACAAAACACATTAAAAAACCCTTAATTTACTGATGATATTGATCAGTCTTTTTTATGCATAAAATTGCTTAGATTTACATATCTTATTTTAAAGCTAAGATTGGTGTACTGTGCAGGAAATAAAAATAGGCCACACTTTTGTCACAATCCAACAAAAATGTAAATATCCATGCTTCCTTTACCTAGAAATGTTTAAGCAAAATGTGCTGTGTCATTGCTGAGACTGCTGAAAGAGCTAATCACACTGAAAGAATCTAATTCTGTAGCACTCCAACCCTGAAAAATCTGGGAATGTGGCAACAGTGCAGCGAGAAGAGTCTTGCTGAGCAGCTGAACATTTCATTTTGAGTGATGAGGGGCTCTGCTGGGCTGGAATTCATCCACAGTTCTGCTGATTTTCTGAACTCTGTGGAAGCAGAGAAGCAGAATCATCAGCCTGTGATGAAACTTTTAATCTCCCTGTAATTCAGAAAGCTAGCCCAGCTGGCTTTGAACTCATCAAAACTCAAAATACGCACTTGCAGCAGACCTTTTAAGATTAAGCCTGTTTTATCTGAATACTGTATGTTTTCTGATCATAAGTACAGAAAGCTCTTTCAGAGATGCCAAATCTTTCTGTAGTTAAATAGTTTCCTTTTATGCATGTAATATTTTTGGATCAAATAGGTTCTATAAAAGCAATAAGGATCCCTTTGCATTCTCAGTGAAGAAAAATGCTTTTCCTCGAGGAAGCTGAAGAGCTCTAAAAAAGCATAAGCTCAATCATACTAAGTTTAATGGGAAGGGAATGATATTTTTTACCCAGCTCTTCATTTTATCACTATGTTCTAAGGTAAAAAATAGTACTGAGGCTCCTCTGCATAGAAATTAAAACCTTTTTTGGCAATGTGTGATCTCTTAGTGACTACCTACCTACCTGATTGATGTTTAAGAATTTATTATCCTTACCTGGAGTGTAACACACTTAATTGGGTATTAAGTTAAAATTAGTAAAATTATTACTTTTTCAAAGATAAATATTCCATATTTAAACCTGGTTCCTTAGCCCAGGGGGTTTGCTATTTTAGTGCTATGTCATGATATCAGGAGTATTTGTATAGACAGGAACTAGAAATATAAATGCATTTATGCATTTATTAATGTGATTTATGCTGAGTGCTAACACCCCAGCAGAACTGTAATCCCCTTTGCCCCTGTATGCTAAGTAATTTTGTTTTGGAAATAAATGTCATCATTATCATAAGGTAAATGAGATTTAAAATGTTAAACTACTTACTTTGTTCCTTCTTGCTTACTTCAGAACTGCTTAGAAGTCAAAGGCTGATGACAGTGTCAGGTGAACAAGAAATATTTTTGTTTTCTAAAGAATATTAACATATGGAACTATGCTTAAAAAGTGGGCAACATTACTGAAATTATATTACATTAAGCATTGAATAGCCATTCATTTTGCAAGACTGTGACTAGTTTATAATGCATATAGTCTTGTTTCAGCCTCATGTAGAATAATCACATGCCTGTCTTAGAAGAGTTTTGTTGCCAGATGAAAAATCATTTGCACCTGGTGAGTTAACACAATGCTTATTCTTCAAAACCCACTGACCTGTGGAACCACAGAATGCTCATTCTGTTGGAAGGAGAACAAGAAAGCAACCAGCTCAGCTGTGCCAACTTTTGCCAGTTCACCAGGTGGTCAGGTGTGATTTTGGGGAGAAAGATTCCCAGGACAGCAGAACATGAGGAGAGGGAAGAAAACACATGTTAATTATTTTGAGGAAATGTTTATCATATATATGTTTTATACAATTCCAGAAAAATCAATGGATACATATGTAAAATATAGTATATGAACAGGAGCTTTTGCTATAATCAATATGCACAACCTCTAGAGGAGATATCCCCTCATGCACCAGGTCAAATAAAGAATGCCTGCTTTTTAATGCTACATTGGTATTATGGAGTTTTATTTTTACTCATTTTTGGTAAGAGTTTCACCACATGGCTGTCATCCACACACAGCACAATAAACCCAAAGTTTATCCTTAGTATAGAATTTCTAGGTAGGATCACATTGCAAAATAAGGACTAGCAATTAATAGCACTAACTAGATTTAGGAGAAGATGGATCTGTAGAAATATTAAGAGAGCCTCAGGACGTGGGTTGTGAAATTTATATCAGTTTATAGGTTGAAGGCATCCCCCCATTATTTTCTGTAAAACTAGTAATATAGTTAGGACAGTTTTATTGATTTCTTAGTTAAAAGAAAATGTATGGGCCACAATTTTCAGAGACACAGAGACATGGCAGGCACATAGTGCTCCATGGATAGATGTTCCAAATTTTGAGCCTACCAACAAATGTTGTTAATAGTATGACATCCATATTACAATAATTACAGAAAAGTTGAAAAACATTGGTTTCTGTCTATTCTCATTTCAGATTTTAAACTGGTGTTTTCAGAGCGGACAATATGTTTTTCCTCCTTTGCAGATTCAGGTGTAAGGAAGGACATGGAAACAAGCAGTTGTTGTGACATGTGACCTACATTCCCTCTGTAATTTTTTGCATTTAAAATCCTTTCTTGACTTCTGCCCTAGCAAAATAAGTGCTGCCACTTTAGGAAATTATGTGATATAATTATAAAAGGATAAACCATGTTCTTTTTATTTCTGTGCCAGCAACCTTTTTTTTTTTTGAGAACTATGGCAGTTAGTGAACTGTGTCAAACTACAATAAACTGATAGCAGAAATAATGTATAAAAGTAGAACAAAAAGAACGAAAAATAACTATGTGTCTTACATTAAAGAAATTTATATTATTAGATAGCAGTATACCATGATACTGTCAATTGTGAGAATTCAAAACCAAAAAGCCAGTCACATAAAAAAATATACCACTGACTTTAATGAACATTAAAACAATGACAGCAACAAATTATTTCCTTTTCCACCTCCCAAAGTACATGTCAATTCAAGGAACATGTTCCTATGAGAATTTAATCTGAAAGGGAAGAAGTGGTGCATCAAACTAGCAGCTAAAAGAGATAAACAATTATGTTTTAACATTCCAATACACAAGAAAACTGGGAAGTATGTCACAAGATTGAAATTATTAATCAGACTCCTTTTAATGCTTTGAAAATCAAAAAATATCCACTGTAAGTAATGACACATTTCTACAGTACAGTACAAAATCATAGGTGAAATATATATGTATTAAAGTAGAAATTTTCAACAGCTATTTTCACTATTCCATTTAAAATTAAAAGTATCCTGATATAATTTTTCATAAATAAAAAGTCTGATAACAAGATAGTAGGAAAACATCTGGAAAAATTTCCAGAAGAGGAAATGAAGGGTAAAGAATGTTTAATTCTTTTAAAATGTATTTAAAGAATGTTTAAATGTATTATAATTTTTTTTAAATGTGTAAGGAGTTGAAATCAATAGGGCCTTATGAAGATTATCCTAAAGTAATGGTTCTCTATGGAATTTTTGACGGACACATCTGACCACATTTCTCTCACAATACACTGATAAGCCATTTAGAAGTTTCCTATTTAATCTTCGCAAGAGGAGAAAAATCAGAGATTGAGGAATGATTATGAGGCATGTGATACATACAGGAAATACTCTCACTATAATATGCTCAAAGCAGTCTTCAATCTATTACCCAAGCAGCTCACTCACTATACATTATTTAAAAGCTGGACACTGCTTTGGCAAAAACTGTCTCAGTGACAAATCTCCACTAATACAGCTAAATAAAATACATGCCTTTTAACATTTCTGTGACAATTTTTCTTTTCCTAAAATCTTGTGAGGGAGTATCAAACTGTATTACTACTCAAAGCATTTTAAAAAACAAATACGAGGTAAATTTGCGTACACAAATGTTAAACTGCATGATTTCTTAATACAATATGTTCTGAACATCAAAATCATAAATGCATAAAGATCAGCTGGATAAATTCATGGAAAGAAAAATCTGACCTGTAGTTAAAAGGCTCAGGAAGTCCTGTAGGTCTCAACTGTTTGAATTTGGAATAGTAAATGGGGAGAAATACCTCTATATATTTCTTTCAACCTCAAAAATTAATGGCTGAGTTTTTTAAACAAAATTAAAAGTAAAATTGTGGATTCATTTAGTTCTCCAGTTATAATCACTCAAATAAGATGAAAAACATTCTTTTCTAATCTGGCACAGGGAAGATATGACACATGATTCATGCTTTTGCGGCCAGTCTTGAAACACTGAGTGTTTTAATACAGGGGTAGAATTTTCACTTTTTAAGGACAGATATCTCTAAAAATGCAGTAAATTCCAAAAAGTTGCTTAAGTCACTTATGCAGAGCACAGAAACATTTGGTAAAGCAATTACATAAATTAACATTTTGTGCATGACGTATTTACAGCACAGCATGTGACTGTACAAAGCAAAAATGTTTATAGGTCTTGGAGTATTTAAAGATGAGAAGCCGTCAATCAATATTAGCCTGTGGGGAAAAATAATTTTATCCAAAGCAAAAACCATAATGTGGATTAGAATGAGTGATTAGTAGACAGGACTCCAAAAAATAAGGGCCTTGGAGACAAAGATGTGAAAAAACAAGACAAACAGGTAAATATTTGTTTTTATAGAATGGGTTTTGGTGGATTTTTAAGTTAATTGCACATCAGTGTAGCTTTGCAGGGCTCATAGTGGCAGGACACTGCCAAAAGCTGGAAAGGGCTTGTCTTTGTGCTGCACATCACGCAGATGTATTCTCCAAAGCCCAGTGATTTGTACCCGTGCCTTGTCCTCCCAAGACCACTCATGTGTTCTATGGTAAACACTCAGCATAAAACAGAAATAAGCCCGAAAGAGGTCCAGAACAGATGATCACAATGACCCCTCCAGCCACTCCAGCTATGTGTTTATAAATCCACAGCAACACACTGAAATATGTCTCTAATAGGGATGTTCTTACAAAGAACTGTCTCTCTGACCAAGGCTCTGCTAGTGTTGCAAGTAAACAACCTCAGGGTTCCTCAGCTGAGCCTTTTCCTTGGCTGTGACCACTCCAGATGTCTATGAAACACAATGAGATACTGGCCAAAATCCTTTGGGCTATTAACAAATGCCATTTCTATTTAGAATCATGTTTTAGAAAGTTTCAAAAATTTCAAATGCCCTCATGCTACAAATAAAACAGCTTCATTCTTGACCTTATTATTTTTCCATTTAACATTTCCAATTCTGTCTCTGACAAATCAACCCAGCTGAACACTGTGGGTAAAATACTGCTGTAAGCCACTTATGTATTACATTTTTTAACTTCGAAAATATAGACAAATTATTTTTTTTTTCCCCCAGTGACTCTAGAAGTAAATAAAACTTGAATGTTTTTTTCTCAAGTTTTTCTTAGCTGTTCAGGTCAGATTTGAAACTACAGGAATACCTGAGGCTGGATTAGACAAGTGAACAAAATTATGACAATAGTTGCTATATAAAGTTTAACCTTTAGAATTCTGAAGTATATAGAAAAAAATAATATATTGAACATTATTTCTAAAGTGTATCTCAACATCCCATCAAAGGAAACAGATCTATGATTTCTGGACTATGGAGGGCAGTAACATTCTCTTTTTTCACCACCTTGAAAGTCTCTGTTGAGGCAAAGCTCTGGATGGACATAGCTCAAAAGGCATAAATTAAAGCAGTGAAGCTGAATAAAATAATTTCCCTCATAATGCAGCTGTTTGTTTCCTATTTTACTTTACTCATGTAGAATAGCTGAGTTCAATATTATGTTTTTGGAAGCTGTAAAATAGCAATGACAGAAGTGAAATACGGTGATTGTGCCAATATGCAGAGACTGATAAATACAAGATAGTTAAATGCTCCCTTCGTGTTTTGGAGTTGTTTAAGATGCAGGTTTCCTTACTTTTATTTCTTTCTCTTCTTCCTTGTGTTGTGTTTTCCCTTTCCTCAGTCCATCCTTCCTCCTTTTCATTTACCTAACCTCCCTCCTATTGTTTTCCCATTGAAAATAACATTCTGACTTCTGGTTTTTCTCATCAACTCCACTAGGAGGATATACCAAAAAAAACCAACAATCCCTATACTTCCTTTGGGAAAGGATTCACCACAAGGGACAGATTTTCACTAATACTCTGACACAAACAAACAGTGACTCTCTGACACTGAACAAACAGTGAGGAAAGGTGCCTCTTGCTTCAAGTCAGTGCACTCAGGCTGCCTGCATGAAAAACGTGGCTCTGAGAGTGGTTCAGCTGTTGTGCATGTACGTGCAGGAGGAAGCATTCATTTGGCAGAGCTGTGGCCTTGTTCCTTCCACAGCCCTCCACACCAATCCACAGAGGTGACTGGTTGCAGAGAAAGAAGCAGACTGAAAGACACATGAACAAGAGGAAGCATCAGGACTGAGACACTGGTGCTCAGTCCCTTGGCTACTTATCTCTCCACACTCCTTTAGTCAAGAGAGTGATCCTGAGCACCCAGTGTTGCAAAGCAGGTGTGTAAAGCAAACAGGTCTGAATACATTCCCTACAAATCCTCAATGCCTTTTCTTTGGGAGAGGGAGACTGTAGTAAAAAAAAAACAGAACAGACTGGGCTAACTAAACCAGATGGCTTCAGTCCACTTTCACTTTGGGGTTTTTTGGGGTTTTTTTCATTTATATTTTCTTAATAAGCAAAAGTTTCTCCTGTGTACTTGTTTGGCACCACAAAGAGGGAAACAAATTCCTTAGATTGCAGTAGCACTGCATATTGTTATTTACAAATGTCCAGTATAAAGATTTTATGACAGGAAATTTGTCTATATTTGGAAGACAGGTGTTTGTTAGGGAGGGCAGGAACCTCCATTGGAATGACCCCCCTCCCTCTGAATTATTATAAATTTGAAATCAAGGGGCTCTCAGGCAGAGATCTGGGGATAGGAATAACAGTTCTTTACTAGTATTTATAACAAGGCAAACAAACAACAATAACTACAGCATTAGCAAGAAAACAGAACCAGGGGCCCCGTGACAGCTTTCTCGGCTGAGACGGGAAGGGATGGAGGAGAGGCTTTGTTTCACAAACCCCTCGGGCAGTCAGTCCCGGTGCTCCTGCAGGGCTCTGAGGAACAGTCGGCTGGAACAGCAGGGATGAGCTGAGATCCTGGGCCGGTGGCTGAGGTGGATCAGCAGCTTTGTGGTGGTGTCTGGCACTGCAGGATGTCCCGGCAGGGCAGGGGGTGCCAGGCCCAGATGAAGAAGCAGCAGCAGCTCCATCCGGGTGATGGCGAATTCCCTTCTCTCCACGGCAACAGCTCCGAGAGAGTCTCTTGCTCTTTAGCTCAATAAACCAGCCAGCCCCCAGCTTCCCTCCTCCTCCCCTTCCCCCCTGGCCCCAGCCAAACTCTTTGTGTTTCTCAAACACACAACAAGTACCATGAGGTTTTCCCAGCAACTAATGGGAAAAAACTCCATAGGTGAGAAGGAACAAAAGGACAGACACACAACCCCCAACAAAATTCCATGTTCAATCTTCTGCTTACTGATGCAAATTCTGACCAGTAAATGTTCCTATACAATCACTCTCAATGCAGTTGTGATATTAGTTACACTATTTTGAATGCTAATATTTAGTATTTATGTTTACTAGGAGGTGTTCAGAAACTGAAAAATGTAAAGGAGAATGCATATGGGGATGTTTTATTTGTAAAAATATATACAGATGAGGAGCCATTACAAAAGGACTGGATGGCAGCCTAGAAGAAGCAGGAGGTGTGTACTTGAGGAAAAACTATCAGGAGATATGCATGTGTCCGTGGTGTATGGGAACAGCAACCAGCAACACCTGAGAAAGTGTCACTCTGCTGCCATTGACTCTGTTAAAACCAATCGAGTCGCCTGAGGTAATGCAACGCACTGGAAAACAAGATTGATGAAACCTAGGTGACCTTCATGGGAAATTAAAACACCAGTCCCCTCTGTTAGAAAAAAACAACCTGTTTTTCAGAGGAAATGTCACCTACCCACCCCCACCCCCCTTCACTATTTGCATGTTGTGTTGCCTAAACCCCACTGGTATTTGGGAAGTAAACAGTACTTGATACCATAAGAGGAATACAGCAGAAATTTCTAAGTTGTACAGCCCCCATGGTCCTCTTGGTTTAGCTTAGCACTGTCTGCGCCCCAATCTGTGTCCAAAATCCACACTTCTTTATGATCTCCAGCTTGAACTCCGTAACAGTAGTGCTATCCTGACATGGTAAATTCAGTGTAGCATTACTGGTTAAATTATGCTTGCATAATATGGATGAAACATCTTGAGAATAGTTTGATGAGGATCAAATTGCAGCCTAGAAGCTTAAAAGAAACAGTGACAATGAAACAGCTGCGATTTTTCATGGAATTACAGAATGGTTTGGGCTGAAAGGGACTTTTTAAAGGCCACTTAGTCCAACACCACTGGAATGAGAAGAAATAGCTTCAGCTAGAAAGATTGCCCAGAACCCCATCCCAGCTGACCTCCTCCCTGTTTCCAGGGATGGAGCACCTATCACCTCCCAGGGCAAACGACATTACTCCTTCAATTTTTTTGTTCCATTGCACATTATTTAATAGCATTGGTTATTGCACAGAAGACCTTAAGGATGGCTATTGAGAGAGAAGCTAAATAGAGAATACATAGAAACAGAGTTGTTATAGTATAATATAGTATAGTTGTATGCTGTCCTTTCCATTTCCATAAAAAAAAATTTAAAAAATTTAAAATACCAGGAAAGAAATAAGAATATTATACTCATAATCCCATATGTTTTGCCAATTTTAAGGCAAAACAAAACAATTAATTGCAAAATATTTTTAGATGTTTTAGACATTATTTTAGACAGAGAGTCGCAAATTGAAACTACTCATATGTGAAAAACAGACTTTTGTTTTTATATTTTAGCTTGATTCTCTATTATTATTTTAACTGACATTAACATTTCCTTCCTTGTAACATGTCAGTCGTGGGCAGGGAGACAAAAATCCATAACTCATGCTTCAGGTGCTCATGAGACAAACAGCCTCGTTTACTATTAAGAACTCATTTAAATACCCAATTCAAATCTCCCGGGCTGTACAGCCATTGGCTGAGATCTCTCTCCTTGCCCAGCTTCCTGCCCAGTGATGTGCTTACTCTTCAGCTTGGATGGGGCTGGCTGACCTCTAATTTATCCAGGGACATTTTCAGGCATGAACTAGGCTAGCTGAATTGGATTTCTTTTATGGCCATATTTACTTTGTCCGGTCCAGGACAGCTGCACTGTGACAAAACTGTGAAACTTCCTTTAAGGATTTGTGGTTTCTATTTTAAACATGCAACAAAACATTTCTAATGTGTTTATTGCTGAAATACTTATAAATTACTAATTACTAAATACTTACTAAATTAAGGTATATTTACTTCCAGAAATCAAGGTACAATGCTACCATGTAAGCAGTGGAGAGTTGCAACCAAGGGATTGTTTTCCAAGGTGTAAGTTTTTATGCCTGGAAACAGAGAAACCTGTGTAATATATGCTGGTATAATTCACATTTTATTGTACACATATATAATATCAAGTATAAAAGCACATTTTGTGTATGAAACACAAACAACTTGAGATTGCAAAAGCAGATGCTGGAAAACCAGGAATTTGCAAGAGAACAACCCAGCAATTAAGATAACACTGAGAAGAGGTGAGTCCACCCAAGCAAGAGGAGCCTACCAAAGACCCGGTGATTAATGCCTGACACCAACCTGATCTGATTCTCCAGGACCATGCAACTCAATATCCAGTTCCTGTAAATCTACTCAGACTCTCCCTCCTTTCTCGAAAATTTCATTAACAAACCAACAGAAGAAATACGAATGTGTAACAACACAAGAAAAAGAAAGAAACTGAAACTGCATAGCCTCAAGCTGAAAAACTATATAAAATTCAGCTATCCAAAAGACAGTTTGTGAACTTGAGGGAATCAGTGCGACAGAGGCTGATTCAGAGTTCACCCAGCTCTGATCCAGGGCTCGATGCTGACCATGATTGTGGTTGTTTCCAAAATTCGATTTTACAAATTTTTCAATAATATCCTTATTGATAAAATTTGGCTGGTTTTATTTATAATATGAAACAATTGAATATCTCACAGTACTGAAAGTGAGAGCTTCTCTCCACAGATGGGATCTGGTCTGCACAGTGTGCCATGGAAAAATCCATTCAGGTTACATCTCATAGTGCACAAACTCAGGGTGCCCCAGCCACTCATGGAACATCAGATATCATTCCTACCTATGTTACTCTTCTTACTTTGTTTAATTAACAGTTATCTCATTAAGCCATTTGTTGTCAAAGCCTTTTTTACTGATCCAAAAAAAGCCCTGCACCGTCTCTCCCTCACTTCAACTCTAATTGTCCACCCCCAGTACAGAACAGGCAGGTACATGATATGAAGAGACAGGTATGCTTGTGAAGTTTATCCTCTGTGTTTGAACTTTTTTAATTCATGTTTTTATAGGAAAGTGTATACATATTTTCCATCTTCAGCAATAGTTTCAAGATTAGACCTCAGAAGAATTAAATAAATTAGTTCTATTGACTCTACCATGCAAATTTCTAATCCATAATCCATAGGCTGTGATCATGGAAATGCTTGCATAAACCCATAATCTTTCACAGCACTATTCCTCCTATGACATACATTTAAGTAAAAGATCAAATGTTTCCATAAGTGAGGCCTGAATTTCTTTCAATCCCACATATTTGATGGTTGAGCTAAAGCATTTTTGTTCTCTTTCTTGTCTCTCTCCTTCCTGACCTATCACAGCAGCCAAGCAGAACAGATTTCTGTAAACATGGAGAGCAGAGAAAATCAGAAAGACATCGGGGAATAACTTAAAGGAGAAAAGAAAACAGTGGAGATAGCAGCAATTTATAGGTCTTGATATGCACGAGCTAATTTAAAACCACATAACTTTTAGTCAAAGTAAATGGTGTAAATATTTATTCTTTAGTATCATGAATACATAAAGCTGTAGCTATTGAACAGTTACATATGAATCAACTTGATTTGTAAAAAGTAATCTTGCAGTCATATGTTTTCAAGGTCTCAAAATAAGGTCTTCTTTCAAGCCTACTTCTAATTATGTATCATTATCTGTTAATGTCTCTCATTTGTATTTAATTTCTTTCATTTAATATTCTTTCTTAAGAACACACAGGAATTTAGGCTGCTTTTTGATGAAGTCGTGTGTTATGAGATATTTTGAATAATATACAATAATGGATTCATTTCAGAAACTGGCAGAATGTCTAACATAATCATATTAGTCTTGATTGAATATCTAAATCATAAATCATATAAATATGGGGGATTTTGAATGTATAAAACATTATGAGTTCCCTAATTGCTAGATGCCAATTTCCTAATAGCTATTAAATGAAGTTACCAGATGAGGTTTGGCTTATGGCAGAGTTGAGGGCACAGTTACTTACCCACACTTCAAATATGTAATGGATAATCTATTCTGGTTATTTATTTAAATAACCCATAATAGCTATAGAATATCAGGTATGAAGAAGAGTAAAATTGGATTTCTGCACTATTCTGCCCTTCTTTATAATGTCCATCTAATGAACTGTGTAAGAAGTGAACTGTGCCCTTTTCTTTTTTTTTTTAATGAAGTATTCATAGCCCAGCCAGTTAGTTTACTTCATGAAATTGCCTTGGAATGTGGACAGAATGTGTACAGGAGACAGTCTCTCTATTAGGATGCAAACTGCTCAATTAAAGTATTTAAGAATCATGTAGCAGCTGTGACAGTGCCAGAGGTAATTAAACTCAGATTCTAAAAATAAATTAATAAGTACATGGTGCTGCATCCCTTATTTGATTTTTCCTCCAATTGCTAATTATGTAAATTTTACTTAGACTGGAATCTTCCTGTTATGCATTTATGTCAATAACAAAAATCAAGTCAACCAACTTGTATTTTGCTTCTGCCAAGGTCCCAATATACAGTAAAGCTTCTGACAACTTTGACTTTAGCTCCTGTGCTGGTTTTATAATGCTGTTACCACCTAGAAACTGTCAAGTATGATAATAATCAGCCACTCAGGTAGAAGAAGCCAATTCTCTTGCTTAGCTTACCTCTCTTTGAACAGTGTCTTTGTTCCTATCTGGTTTCTCGTATTCAAAATCTTCACTTAAGGGACACTGTTTGTCCTGTAGTTTGAACTTTTTGGGCAACCTGAACACACAGAGGTATTGGCATATGTATTAATGTTTTGGAGCTATTTCTCTTAGGACTTTTAAGCTATAATCATAGAGGCTAAATATAATTTTTCCTTCACTTGTAAATAACAATCCCAGTATTATAGCTAGATTACTGAGTTCTCCCTCTTTCTTGTACTTGCTTAAAAATTTATGTTTTCTTCCGCACCTCCAAATATACATGCTTCATCATAGTCAGAAGATGTTTTTGTTTAACTTTAAAAAAACTTCAGAAAGATACATTGGATAAAAAATTACTCAGATAACTGAAACTGACCAGGAATAGAAATCTAAGATTATGATTATTTAGAAAATTGAACTGATGTAAACATTAAATTATGTTTATCAAAGTAGTCTGAGCACTCTCAAAGTTACGACTATTTAAATTCAGCGGTTTAACACTATCACATTCTAGTTTTTTAAATGGACTTGAAGTATGCATTTACTAATTCTATCCTATTGCACTACCAAATAAGTATGCAGAAGTGTAACTTTGACAATATTGTTTAACAGAGATTCACTAGCATACAGTTCTGTGTGGACTATTAGGTTCTGCAATATTTAGCTCCATTACTTCCTTAGGTTTCAAAGACTTTTCTAATTTTTTTTCTCTTTGTTCAACCACAAAATGTCAATATGACACTGATTTTAAAAGGCTTCCAAAAGAGCTGCAGAAGAGGAACCACAGAGCAGTAAACCTGAGTTCTTCACAGGGCAAGTTGGTGGAAACCATCCAAAAGAATAAAATTAATGGGAGTGTGGATAAATTATCTTGACTGGGAAAAAATCTATATGGGTATTTTATGACTTAACACACAAATCCAGTGGCCTACTTTGAAGGAGTTAGAAATCATGTGCTTTAGACAGGTCCTGCTGATACAGTCCACTTCAATTTTCAAATAATATACCCTGATTTTTGTAAGATTAGGCACAGTGGCAGTGCCTCTGTCTCAAAAGGCCAAGAGTAAAACTCAAAGAGGAACTCAGAGAGTGTGAAAGACATGATGCACCTTCTGTATTGGGACTGACTATCTAAACTAGGACAGCTCATCCTGGGAAAAAATATGCCTGACAGGGCATTTCGTATCAGAAAGGATTACTAAAGAACGCTTTACTATCTCTCTGGACACATTAATTAAGTGGATTCAAACAAAATTCACAATATACCCATTCAGAATCAATGCACAGAGAGCAAAACTAAGACACATCATGTTCTCATATTTTTAGTACATTTAGTGGTTCACTGACTAATTCTTGGTCCCTGCAGAGAAGATATGATTTTATGAAAAAGCACTGATTCATAGCATTGGGGAATTAAACAAATGTGCAGATCAAATTAATTAATATTGCACAGGAAACCTTCAGATTTCTTGATGTTTTAAGTGCTTTTCTTTGCAAGTAATCTTTAATAAGGTTGTCTGTAGGTTCTGCATAAGAGGTCTACCACTTCATGAAATTGTACACGCTGATCCTGAAATGATTGCACATGACAGCATTCTGATAGATATATTTCTGAAGAAATAGACATCTCTCTCCAATACCTTTGCAGCACCCCACTGCAGTTTTCATCCATTTCAGAACTGATTTTTAATTGTGACTTCCATTCTGCTTGAGAGCTTCTGTCAGCTGTCCTGGTGTCAGCTGGAATTTACAAGTTGATCAGCACTATTTGTGACCAACCAGTGCCTCAAAAAATCTACACCTGTGAATGTGGAAACACTGTCGCCATTTCATGGTCTAGACTGATAGGCATGTCAGAACAGATTTCCCTCTCAAGTAACTGAGTAGCTATTTAGAAGTATTTATTATCAAATCACTACTAAACCTTCTGCAATCTGTCTTTTACAAAAACATCAAACACGTGAAAGCAGGCCAGTAGATATCTTACTTGAGCTTGAGGTTTTGGAGTAGAAAAATATCTATTTTGCTTCTATAATAAGACCATCACATGTAGCTTTAGTAGCATGCTAGAAATTTTTAAGTGCTTTCAGATGTGACCTTTTGTGTGATCTTTCCCACAATGATGAATTCAGCAATAGTGATATCTAAAGTCTGACTCTAACTTTCTTATTTTTTCTCAGAAAATTGATTAATTCAGCTGACTTCTACTGCACAAAAACTGTTATTAAAACATGGTTTGTCACAAAGGTGCTGGCAATATTTTTGGTGCATGGGCTAATCTAAAACCAAATATTTTTTCCCTGAATTTTTCCGAAAGTCCTAGCATTTCTTAACAATGAAATCAATTCTAATTATATAGATTCTGCTTCCACATATACTCCTCCATTGTAAATGTCACTATAAATAATATCAATTTTTTTATATTAACTTCAGTAAATGAATCATGTAAATGAAGGAAGCTTAGACACTACATAAAATCAAGCTTTCAAGGAAACAATTTGATTCTAAATCTTTTTTCTCAAAACTTGCCACTTGTATCAGTGATGGAGTTATAATCATGAGTTTTTGATTTAGACAGCCTGAAAAGATTTGCCCAGAATACTGTGTGAACAGAGAAACTGTGCTTATCTTGAACTTTACATAAGGAATGCAAATACTGTTGCTATTCAGTGAACTATGATGCAGAATTTCAGAAAGAAAGAATGTAAAGATGGTCATGAGTGTAGCTATTTGATGTCACTGATACTGATGTGTTAGTTTAAATTGAATTATATCTGACCCAGATCTAATAAATTAGGCCTCTTGGTTGGTTTGGGTTTTTTCCCAGGGAAAAAGTAGTAATATCTCAGACAAAGGGTGTTTTACTGAAGAAAAGACCAATGACAGGAACAATCAGAAATGCAAACATTTCAAATTTCAAAATATGCCTTTTAGAGAAAATTATCTACACATATTGATTCTAACATAGTTTCTAAAAGTGTATTAATTGCATTAATTCACTGGATTGCATAATATTTTAGAATGTAGTGATATATAATACAAGATTATTGTGTTTTCATTTAAGAACATGAATTAAACATAAACTGTGAGTCTAAATTGGTCCCTCTAGACTGTACTTATAATCAGCAGACAGAATCATGTAACTCTAGCTGGCAATTTTTCTTAAATGTCTAAAATAAGTTAGAATAATTGCCCCTTGTGATATGTTCAACACAGCTTCCGATGGCTGAAATTAATCTTACACAGGGTGTACAAAACTATGTCCTAACAGCACTCTGTATTATATGCCATATTTACTCAAATTTCACAGAAATTAAGGTTTAATATGGAAATATTTCTTTTAGTATGTATTGGAGAATAAGCATACTGAAACAAAGTATGAAGACTTCCATATAAAATGTCATATTCTGGGGAACGCTGAAATGTACTGCTCCATTCCCCACCTCAAATTTTTAATTATTCCTCCAAGAAAATTGCAGGTACAGGTATCAGCAATGTTAGTTCATTTGTTCTACATAAAAACCAATGGAGAGGAAAAGTCTGCCAAGCCCACCCAT
Source organism: Cyanistes caeruleus (assembly GCF_971803275.1). Classification (NCBI taxonomy): domain Eukaryota; kingdom Metazoa; phylum Chordata; class Aves; order Passeriformes; family Paridae; genus Cyanistes; species Cyanistes caeruleus. The sequence continues at coordinate 8,502,046 of NC_141732.1, read as the reverse complement.
TGGCATAGCTGCTTCTCTAGTAAAGAAGTAATTTCTGATCATGAGAAAAATTTGAGGAAGAGAACAGAGATTTGCTTCTCTTGGTAGAATACATCAAAAATTTGTGCAGTAACATTGCTAATTCAATTGGGTTTAGAGCTCATATAAACTCCATATTATTCTTGCTGTTTGTAGCAGTAAGTTAACACTCTACACAGAAGAGAGACAGATTTTAACACAGCTATATTTTTTTCCACTTTTGGAAATGACCAACTGAGAAAAAATCATGCACTTTTATAAGTTCAGTTTTAGTGTCTTCACTGTGAAATGTTTACTATTACTGTTTGCTCTGTGCTGGAACATTATCATGCAGATAGCTGCCTGTCTGCTCTTATCAGAGGAGCTTGGGTCACCACATATAATTCTTCTATTTATCATGGGCAATGTTTTAGATGCAATGACTGAATTCTAATTTCTCCAAAGATTCTGTCACTTGTGTCCTGACCTTTGGTAGCTATAGCAGACTTTTATCTCAACCTTTTCTCAAGAGCTTCCCTTGCCCATCTGTTAGCTAGCAGCTTCTTTACCCTTTGCAGTACTTTTGAGTAACCCAGGAGAAAACATTTTACTCTCTTTGCCTAATGACGTCTCTAGTTGTAAAGCAAGAATTATTTAAAAATCTTCTAGGCTTAACAGACTTGAGTAAGCACAGCACAACTGATCTTCAGCTTTAGGATGTCTTTATCCTTCCTATCTCCCAAGGGAAGCAACAATGTTGTTTAAGGATGCAAACATCTGTCTTTTGTGGAAAAAACACCCTTCTTTTAGAAAGCTGAAAATTCAGGGTGCAAGTTCAGACGTCTTCTGATGTCAGGACTTAACCATTACTCAAAATGACTCATTCTCTGGACTAAACTCAAAGTCATTTTTCATGAATATTCAAGACCCTCATATCTCATTTTCTTTCCCGTTTCAGTTCCAGCATGGGAAACTTGACACATATTCCATTCAACTATTCCTTTCCTTTATATTGACAGGATAAGATTAACTAAAAATAATGTGGCTTTTGATCCTGTTATCCCAAGCTGGGATTTTTTTTCTGACATTAGTGTTTTTCTTTTTCCCTTTGTTTTTTTTTAGAAATGTGAACCTTAACATAAACCAGACTACCCACCACCACATGCTTCATTGCTTCAGGTTCTCTGATCTAATTTGCTAATGCGTTGATATTTAATTACATTTTTTTTTTTTTTTTTTTTTTAAATAACAAGCTTTACAGTTCTAACTGTATCTTTAGGATTCTGGGATTACAGAATGTCCAAGTTTAGACTGAAAACGATTTCTTAGTTTTTCCTCTGTTATATGTTAGAACACAAGACATAAGGTGTTGTGGGTTCATGCTTTCATATTTCTTTCTCTTGATTGAAATTATCTCCAGTAAACAACTTACTGTTTGTTGTGTAGCACAAAACTAAGAACATTGAGTGACCTTTTAATATTAAAATATTAATTGCTGAAACCAAACACAAAAAAGGGAAGTCATTCTTCTTAAGGGTGCATTTTCTTTGTGATTAGTAATCCATAAATAAAGAAGGCTAGTCCCTCTGTAACAAACATCTGTAAAACTACTATCTAAACTTTTCTGTCCACACTTCTACTTACTTGGGGTTCTCCAGACTGGCTTTTGTACTGAAAGATAAATGTTGCCGAAATGGTTTCTACAAAATGTTGTTTAAATACACAACACAGCAAACTGCCAGTTGTGAGAAATTATTTCCTCCAGTAATTATGCTCTCCAGAGTGAGGAAAATATTATTCTACCCAGTATTATAGTTAACGACATCACCATTTTTCATTACTTTATTTAAGATGTAGTCCTACAGAAAAGTTTTTCACAGTGAGCCATAGAAGTGCCCAATGAAAGCATTTCTGGAAAGTGCTGAAAAATCCATCTTACAACAAATACCTATATATGGGCCAATAGCTAGAAAACTTGACTTGGTGGGCAAATTCCCCTTAGAACACACTATAATTTTTCAGAGTGAATCTTCAGTATAATCATCTTATTCAACTGTCAAATTACTGAATTAGAGCAGTTGTCACTTTATACTGTTCACTAGGTTCTGGGCTTATTCTTCTGTCTGTTCTTATGTTTACTGATTGAGGGCAGAAACTGACTTATGTATATGTATCAAACATTTAAGTGAAATGGAATATTAATATGATCATCATCTGAACATTGTTTTAAAAACTAAACAACAAGTGGTAATAATCCCCAGCTGAGTGACTAGCCAGCAAGCTGAAAAGACGAGAAAGCAGTTTGTTTCAAAGACTGTTTTGACAAACACATTCTCATCCACAACTTTCATGCTCCCACAGTATACCATTCACCTTTATTCAGTGAATTCCCCATCTGGCACACAGGCAAACCCTGTGTCTACTTCTGGAATAGGTACTCAGCAGCAGAAGGCACAGTAAGAGAGGAAGGAAAGGTCATAGCTAGGTCATAGCAGTAAGTTACTCCTATACATAGAAGAGAGATTTTATATCTATATATCTATATATCTATATTTTTTTCTGAGGGCAAATAGCTATGGAAAATTCCTACTGATCTCTAATGGCTTAAGTTTCCTTATGCCACAATTTAGAGCAGTTACAGCCAGGTCCCTTGAGAATCCTAACTAGTTATTGTTTTTCTACCTCTCTTGTATGTCTTTTTCCCCTTTGAGGCATGTTAGCTTGAAAGTGCTATATAAACTCTCCCCTTTGATGAAGACAGATTATGTAGTAACCAAAATTTCTTTCTCCACTAACTACAGCTGCTCAGCCAGAGGGGCCAGGGAGGATCTATAGCTGCAAAACCTCTGCAGCAGCTGCTTGAAGTGCTCTCAGCATACCAGTGAGCTGGTTTACACTGCTGGGGCAGGTACGTTCCCTATTTTTTACCTGGGGCAACAGTCCTGTGCTGCACTTCAGCACAAAGATGCAGCTCATACTCAAATGCATATGTTCACTTTATTACCTCAAGGAACCAAGGGATTGCAAATTGTAAATGACTGCTGCTGTAATTTCATTTTCCTACAGCTGTTCAGACAAGGTCTCTGCAGGCTGAAAAACCTCAGCTCCCTCAGCCTTTCATCACAGGAGAGGTGCTCCAGCTCTCTGACCAACTCCAGGGCCCTTCTCTGGACACACTCCACGTCCTTCCTGTGTTGGGAGCCCAGAGTGGAGTCTCACCAGAGCAGGGCAGAGGGGCAAAATCCTCTCCCTCCCCTGCTGCCCACAGAGCTTTGAATTCAGCCTTGGATGCACACTTGACTCTCTGGGTTTCCAGTGCCCATGGCTGGCTTATGTCCAATTTTTCATCCACCACCCAAGTTCCTTCTCTCTGTTCTCAGTCCATTCATCCCCCTGCCTGTGTTAATAGTGGTGATTTCCCCAGCCCAGGTGCAGGACCTTGCACATGGTCTTGTTCAACTTTAGGAGATTCACATGGGACTGCTCCTCAAGCCTGTCAAGGTCTCCCCAGGTGACATCCCTGCTCTCAAGCATATCAGCTTCATCACTCAGCTTGGTGTCATCTGTCCACTTGCTGAGAGCATACTCACTCCCACTGTCTCTGTCATTGATAAAGCCATTAAATACGATCAGTCCCTTGAGGACCACCCCTCATTCCTGGTTTCCACTTGGACACTTAACTATTCACTGTAACTCTTTAGATGTGGCTACCCAGGCACTTCCTTCTCTAGCCTACAGGTCATCTACCAAGACCAAATCCCTCCAATTAAGACATAAGAATGTTGTGGGGGACTGTACCAAGAGTTTTACAGAAGCCCAATGAGGTTACATCCATAGCTCTTCCTTGTCCACTGATACACTGGTAGAGGGCTGCTATGTTGGTCAGGAGGAAATCTGTTTGAAGACATTCTCTTAAATTGGATTCAAGAAAAATTGATGGTTTCTCTCTTTTCATGAAGTGGAAGGTTACTGTGTGTACCACAGAGACATTTAAAATTGTCTTTATTTAGACTGTCACACAGCTGAACATTTTTTTATTTAATCCAAACTCCTTAGAATATAAAATTATTACAATTCTCATCCTTCAACTTTTAGGCAATATGCTAGCAAAACTAAAGGTGACTTTACAAAAGGTGAATTTACAAAAATATTGCTGAGAACAATTGTCTTTCAAAAAGCCATAACAGTGTGATACATTATATGACTCTATAAAAAATACCATTTGGAGCAGCTGAATCACAGGATCATTGAATGGTTTGGGAGGGACCTTATAAAGACCATCCAGTCCCAAACCCCCTGTCATGGCACATCTCCCATTAGACCAGGTGGCTCAAAGGCCCATCCAGTCTGGACCCTGTGCAGGAAGAACACTTCCAGGTTGTGAGAGCCACAGCTTCTCAGGGCAACATGTGCCAGTACCTCAACACCCTCATAGTAAAGCATTTCTTCCATATATTTAACTGTGCCAATTTTCATAATATTGGTCAAATTAGTATCAGCTTGTATTTAGCTATTCATGATCATGGTTTGTAGGATACAATTTTATGACATTTGAAACAGGGGTAATCATGACACAGCAATGACAGAAATTGCAATTAAAAATCATATTTTAACCCAAGGACAATTTCATTGCTAAATTAAGCAGAAAAAACAGTATCAAAATTTAAAATGCACAGACACAGCTATTATCAGTACGTACCAGCTTTCCTAAATGTGTTTAACATTCATGAACATTTGTGGTTTGACCGTGACTTGTGACAGGTTCTAGTATGATCTCTGCCCAAAGCAATTCCTTTGATAATGACAGGGCAGAACTCGTCAAGACCAAAATAAAGAGAGCAGAAAGCTGTAAAACCCTGCAGATCACATCATGGCAGGGAATGAGGACTAGAAAAGAATTTGAAGAACAGCTTGCAAAGGATGCTCATACTGGTAGTAAAAAGGTCTTTATAAACATCAAAAGAAAGAAAGTAGCAACAAAACTCATGAGATGGGTTAAAAACAATAGTCTTAACTGGGGCAGGGAGTAGGAGGGGTGGTCAAGGATGGCAGAGCTAATGGGAAAGCTCAGAAACTTGTCTGCCCCTGGCTGTATTTGGAGATGCTGGGGATTCATGACACCAGATGTGCCTCCCACTCAAGAGGATGGGATTTATATCACCTTGAGGTAACTTCACTGGAAATACAAGCCTTAATAGGAAAGAGAAATATAGGCTATACAAACATTTCCCCTTTAAGTGAAGAAAGTCATCTAAATTAGACAACACTGAGGTACAATTGATGAGAGACCTCAGCTACCAAACTCTGGAACTACTGGTTGTGGCATAGAGCCCACCCTCATGGTTGGGAGGTGGCCACCAAAGCATCGCTGCCATGACAGAGCCCAGCTTGAGAGGAAGAAACATTGTGGTCACTTGTGGCAAAGCTTACCGAGCACATGGACAAATGGGCTGACAGGGAAGATTTCATCCACGTCAGACTAGTGACAGGATACCTGGAGAGGTTATGGTGTCTCCCTCCCTGGAGATACTCCAGAACTGTCAGCACACAGTGCTGTGCCACTCAGGTGACCCTTCTTGAGCAGGGAGGCTGGACCAGATAAGCTGCTGGTGATATCCTCCAACCTTGCCCATCCCGTGATTCTGTGATCTTTCAAAAGGTAAACTGCCCGATAGGTGCTGCGCGGGGGTCTAAAGAAACACATCACAAGGGTCCATCCCGTGTACTCCGTGTACTCCGGGGCCACTCCGAGCTTTCCACCAACATCCCGTCCCTCCCACACCCGAGAGCTCTTCGCACCCACCCCTCAGCAGGGACCTGTGTTTGCTGCTACCTCGGCAGCCTCGGGCTCTCTCTGCCCGCCCATCCGACCGTGCCCTCCTCTGCCAAGGCAGGAGATCGCCTCAGGAGATCGCCCCGGGCCCGGGTGACTGACCGGCCCTCCACGGGTGACCACCCCCGGGTGACAACGCTCTGTAGGTGACGGACCGCGGGTGACTGATGGGTGAGTGAGCGACTCTCCTCAGGGTTACGGGCCCTGCGAGGGTGATGAACTCCGGGTGAGTGACCCTCCAGGGGTTACTGACCCTGGATGACCGATTCTCGACAGGTGACTGACCCGGAGTGACCGGCTCCCAGTAACCGGTCCCAGGTGCCGGACGAACCTCCCACACCCCGGACCAGCCGCGGCAGGTGCGCGCTCACGGGGCGGGGCGGGGGTCGCCCCCGCGCGTGCGCGCGGCCTCCGCTGCGGGCCCGAGATCGCCTCGCCTGCGCTTGCGCGTACCGTTCTCCCTTCCCGGACAAGATGGCGGCTTTTGGGACGCCGGCTGGGGGTGGCGAGTGAGGGACGGGGGGAGAGTGGCCCCGGTGCTGCGGCTGGGGGAAGGCGGCCGCCGGGCAGGAACAGCGGCAGGGGCTGGGGAGGAGGCGGCCCCGGGTGCCTTGGAGCTCCGCGGCGGGGATGAGGAGCCGGGGAGCCGGGGCAGGGAGCCGATGAGGAGGGAGCGGGGCTGCCCCGTATGAGCGGCTGCCCGGAGCCCCTCACCGCCCCGGGGTCGGGGCGCAGCTCGGCGGCCCGGCGGAGGCGTCGGTGGAGCCCCGGCGGCGCTGGCGGGGGCAGAGGAAGGCGGACAGGTGAGTGCCGGGACCGGGATGAGCCCTCAGGGCGCTGCCCCCGCCCGGTCCAGTGCCTGTCACTCAAAGCCCGTGCAGGCGCTTTGATTTCCTTTTTATTTTATTTATTTTGCGGTAGCGCAATGTAATTTGACGTCACTTAATGCTTGGTCCTTCAAAATAAGACTGAGCACTCAGGGACTCCATAGCTACAATACCCCTGGAATATGAAGGCTGCGTCTTAGGAAGAGCTGAGCTGCTGTCCCCTGTGAAAAGATATTTAGAGACCTTGACCTACAAAATCCTTAATTAAAAATTCTACTATTAAACGAGTCAATCTCGAAACTCTGTGTCAGGAGGCTTTGTTTCTTCTGTTATGTGCCCTCTGACCTCTGATGATGAAGGATGGGTGTGTACAGGTGTCTGTGACCACAGCCTCAGATTCTGTAGTCATTTTAGCCTTCATAGCCATTCCAGCTTCAGAATTGACTGGATGTAAAGCAAAATAGTTCAGATTTCTATAAATATCAGACTTTGTTGAGTAAATACAGAGCTATGAAGATCCAGGTGTACTAAACTATCTGACTTGTTTGCTACTGCCTTGTGTGTCCCCCCACCTCTCAGCTATACACAATATAATGGTGCTGACCTGTGGAACTGTAAGACAAGCCTTTTGGTAAGGCTGTCACAGAAACTTCTAACTGTCTGAAAAAATAAAACATAGTTCTACTGAATCTGTTTTCATGTACTTGCTTCTACCAGCTACCGGTTGAACAAGAAGAGATAATTCTGTGTACAGGTGGAGAAACACAGGTTTCAAAACTTTGCTTCAGGAATACTGCTAACATTTTGGTAAGTTAAGGCTACATCAAGAGTTAAGTGAGATTAGGTCATCAACTGAAATGCAGAGAAACTGAACTTTTTCCTTTCCAGGTGCTGTGATATTACATTTTTAAACTGGCTTTGTTAAAACTTGTATGCCAGGTGGGTTCATCCAATCCTAAGCACTCAAGAAATATTAAAGTGAACATCATGAGATCATTATTTTGCTTCAGCTTCTGTGATATGTTTTTTTCCTTTTGTTACAGTGAAGACAGTTTGTAGTATAGTTGTGCCCATTGACAAAGGCCTTGCAAGTACTTGTTCTCCTTAGATCCTTTAGGTGTCAAAAATGTATAATACATGGTTAAAGGTGTATATGTACTTGGTTGCATAAAGGAGAAAAAAAAAAAATATGGTGATGTAGTTACTGAATTATTTTTTATTTCTAAGAAATACAATAAAAAACTCTGCTGGGTGTAAAACATGTATTGCAGCCTGCCTTGTTTGTGCGCATCCCCTACGCAATGAAGCCCATGCTCAGGTATGTCAAGTGTTGGTACCCAGACATCTGTTGAACAAAATATTCCCCATGTAACTGATACAAATAACAAATACAGTTTTTTTAGAACATACAAGTACTGTCAGCAGTGTGCTATGCTACTGTGAGCAGTGAGTTTATGATACTCTTTTGGTTTGTATTAATGCTAAAATAGTGTCTGTTGACCCTAACAAACACCTTCATTTTGCATATGCAATATTTCAAGTATGCTTAATACACAAATGTATATATTTTATGTCTAAAACTCAGTGTAAGTATTTACTTTTCATAAATACTTTTAGGCTATTTTTAGAATCTTTTCTATCTAGATAACCTCTAGCATGTTATAAATAAAATCAATCAAATTTTATCAATAAGGATTTTATTGAAAAATTTGTAAAATGGAGTTTTTGGAACAGCCACAAATCACTGTCAGCATTGAGCCCGGGATCAGCGCTGTGTGAACTCTGAATCAGCCTCTGTCTCACTGATTCCCCCAAGTTCACAAACTGTCTTTCGGAGAGCTGAGTTTTTTACAGGTTTTTCAGCTTGAGGCTATACAGCTTCAGTTTCTTTCTTTTTCTTGTGTTGCTACATATTGGTAATTTTGCTGCTGGACTGCTGATGAGTTTTCTGAGAAGGAGATGAAGTTTGAGTGGCTTTTTAGGAAGCAGGCTTTGAGATGTAGACTCGAGGTGAGTTTTTTCTCAGAAGGAAAGGGAGTCTTCAGTATTTTTTTTTTTTGGGAAACCGACATTGGGTTGCATGGTCCTGGAGAATCAGATCGGGTCAGTATCAGGCATTAATCACTGGGTCGTTAGTAGGCTCATCTTGCTTGGGTGGACTCACCTCTTCTCGGTGTTATCATAATTGCTGGGTCATTCTCTTGCAAATTCCTGGTTTTCCAGCAGATGCTCTTGCAATCTCAAGTTGCTTGTGTTTTTTTACATAAAACATGCCTTTATACTTGATCTTATATGTATAAAATAAAACGCGAATTATACCAGCATATATTACAATCCCTCCCCTTCTAAGTCACCATTATAATTCGTGATTTTGTTGTACTATTTTTTAAAATTTATTTTTAATTTATACAATATGGTTACACTGGTTACAAATAGGGGGTTTTGGTGTCTTTAGTATCTTGTTTTTGTACATGGATTGAAATCTCCTTTTTCTTTGATGGAAAGTTTGACTGCTCTTAGGCCTCGTAGCGGGGTTATAGCATATTGTTTTCTCTTCTAATTCACATATCCAAAATCGAGTGCCATTATAGGTGCAGTACCCACTCTTTTTGTTATCTGGGTAGCTATATTGGGCTTGATATGTTATCTTTTTTATCTCACTTTGTCCTTTCAGGACAGTCTTGAGGCACAGCTCACACTTATATACTAGGGTCTGCTTTTCATCACTGGGCAGTTGCTCTGAATGCAGACCACTTGTCTGGCACACGGGTAGGCTCAGGATCCTCAGGATTCCCCACAGGTGTGCTCTTCTGCCTCTGTCTGTGCCCACCAAGTTGCAACCGGTGGCGAGGTAAATTTCTTCTTGGCAGCAGGGGTATTCTTCAGGGGTTCTATAATTAGGCCGAGCCACATACTACTTCTTAAAGGTGCTTCACTTGGATAAGTTTTTAATATTTGTGTTACAGAGTATGTTACTCACCATTTGGCACTCAATTGCTAGGACTTCTGCTTGTGAGTTTGATTTTTTCCTTGATCTTTTTAAATTTAAAAAGATACACTCTGGAGAATTTAGTTCTAGTAAGCTTAGGTTTGTAGCGAGTACTAAGATACAGCTAGTTGAGCCTTCTTTTTTCATTTTTTTTAGACACTTTGTACATAAGCTTTTGCATTTATACTTCTTACAATGCACAACTTGTATCTCGTGACAATACCTATATTTATAATGTATACATGGATAACACAGACATTTTGGTTTTTAAACAGCTTATTGTGTTGTTTTTTCTTTTAATTTTTTTAGTGTTTGTAAATACTTGCATATGATTCACAAGCTTGTACTGACTACTTAGCTCTTAAGGGGTCTTGATCTTACAATACTCTAAATATTTTATTAGTTCATCTGTGGAAATGGTAACACAATTGTTTACAATTTTTTTCTGGTACTTTGAATTTAAACAGTATATTTTATATTTTGCTTAAAAAGCAAAATAAGACTAAATACTCAAAATTTTTGAATAAACACAAAAGATTTACTAAAAAACCTTTATTAATACAAACTTATACAGTTAGTACTTTAAAATAGCACTGATTTACTCCCTTGGAAAAGTAAATTTTTACATTTACTTTCAAAATTCTCAAAAAGCCTTTTTTTTCTCTCACCGAGGAACTTTTCTTTATTACAAACTCTTTAAACATTTAATTTTTCTCTACTAAATATTAGAATCAAATCTCCTTGGCATCCCACAACTACTTTCAACATTTAAAACAAATTCTTGTAAAACTGCATTTAGCAGTTTCTCCCCTCTTTTCAGACTTTAGAAAGTTACACGCTATAAGAAACACACTTCAACCTTACTTTCCTTGTAAGACTCTACAAATTACCAACACATCTCTTCTACTCTCCATTTTGCACAACCCCCACTAACACCTTCAAGTATCTCTGTAACTCTGCTAATCACTATAACTACTATAATCTAAATCACTACTTTTCAAAACAAATTTTTTTGCTTTTCTTCTTGATGCAGCTGTATTGGGAGTGTTCTGTTTCTCTTTTCTACTTTGATAATTAAATTAGGTTCTCTACGAGAGCAGAATCAGCTTCATAGATTTTGAAACTTGAATTTCTCAGTAATGGGGTGTGGGCGGAGTCTGGGACAGAAACTGCTCTGATGTCTGGGTAGGGATTTTGTGGGACATTTGGTGTACCTTATACTGCTGGAGTTTTCTGCTGCAGCAGCTTCTCTCCCGGTGGGGCCGAATTAATTTTTCTGGTTGGCAGCCGTGGACACAGCATCGAGAGGGGTGGCTCAGGCTGGGGCTTTCCTGGGCAGATGCTCTGGGTGGAAAAAAAAACTGCCACGGGCTGGGGATGGGTGGCACAGCCACAGGCTACGAGAGTTTTCAGCTTCTCCCTCCTCTTTCCCTTGCTTGTCAAAGTCTGGCTAATGTAAGCTTTTCAAAACACAATTACTGCTCTTTCTTTCTTCTTTTTCTGAACTCAATTTATGGGTTCTCTCTCTCTACTCATCTCTGGCTTCTGTTTTTCTGCTCTTACTTACTTTTTAGACGTATCACTCACTTTTTACAGTACAGAGACCTCTCCTCTTTTTCAACAGTACAATTTTAATTTACTCTTAGTAAGTTTTATTAAGGGAATATAATAAAATACTTTTTTTAAAAGTTTTTCTTATAGCTTCTACAGAGGACGCTACATGACAAATATTTAGGTTTGCATAGGGACAACACTATCCTACAAGGAAGGAGTTGCAGAATTGGCTTCATAACTAAAATCTGCCAATTCTGGCTTTTTTTCAACAAAACATCTAAAAGCTCAGAGGTGTGGTCCCTCAAACAAGAGCCTTTCAGCTCTGTAAAAAACTCTATGTAGACAAATGAATTAAATCTTTGAATTCATTTACTACAATTCTTTCAGAGAAAGTTGTGTTTTAAACTTCTGAGCTTACAGAAGAAACTACGAGTTTCACAACTATTTTGAACAAAAAAAAATTTCTTCAATAATTTTCTCCTTCAGGGATAAAAATTAAGGAGAATTGAGAGGCCTTGCTTTTACTAGGACACACGTCTCGATCCAAACTCACTTTAAAAGTTAACAAAGGTTCTAGTTTGGTGGGTCTCTGGTACAATGAGAGTTTTTGACATCCTTTAACAGTCTTAACTACTTTCTGGGTTGGGCCTCTCCTGCTGGGGAGGAATGCCTCTGCGGTTTTTTTCTGCTGGAAAAATTCTGCTATCACCTTTGCTTTTCTTTTTTGTTCTCACTCTATTTACCACAGACTTTATACTAGAGCTAGTTCTTTTTTGTTACATTGTTTAAACAGCTCTCCTCTGCTCCAGCTCTCCCGGTGGGCACAGCCTGCAGCACTGCAGGCAGCCAGGGCTCTTGCAGCTTCACGGGGCTCGCTGTTACTGCCAACCCCTGTTCGTGCTCTCGGTCTTGAATTTCCACACCTGGTCTTTGCTTTAACTATATCTCTCTACACTTTTCACATGAATTTTCTGAGCTTTTATCAATCGTTTTTGTAATCTTCTCTCTTGATAGTTTTCTAACTTTTTGCATGTTGTATGTTCTCTTACGATTTTGTTACAAATCGTGTTTTTAACAATGTTTCTCCTATTGGAGAATTAGAGTTTACTTTTTATTTCTTTCTGGCTTGGTTTATAAAGATATAAAGGGTACTGTGTTTCTTTTACTTTTGATTCTAAGTTAATGTTACCAGCTTACTGGTCCAGCAGGGGACCAACCCGTGGGATTTCTTGTGGTAACGAGATCTCCCCTGTAACCTTTTACTGGGTTTTTTCTGGTAGACCTTCTTATAAAGTCTCTTGAACTGTACCGACTTTTTCGACTTGACTATGTTATAAATGCAATGGCAAAATATGGTTAATATAAACAGCAATTTATTATAACACAATTTAAATCACAAACGGGAGAAAAAACCCACAATAAAATGGATCAGCGCAGTGCTGGGTGGACCGGGGTCTATACCCATAGGTACAGATTTACCCAAATCCACACGGAGGGTTGACTGTCTAGGGTTTTTATAGGGATTTTTTGTCCTGGGGCTAAACTCCGAGCAGTCACTGTTCCACAAAGAGTCTAGATGGTTAGTTGAATGGATTTCCTGGAACCTTCAAACTGAATCAATAGACAACTGGGCAGAGTCTTTTCGTATGTGAAAAGTTCTGATTGCTTCCTGATTGTATCTTTGGTTGGACTCTCAGGGAGAAGTGTCCAGGTCCGGTGTGGAGCAGATGGGTATCTCAGCTGGGCTCCTCTCATAGTTTAGTTAGATTGCTTTTTCGGTCGTGGTTTATAGGGTGGGGTATCCAGATTCGGTGTGGAGCCATTGGGCATCTCAGCTGGGCTCCTCTCATTGTCTAGCCTGATGGCCCGTGTTCTGTTCTTTCTCTCAGGCTGATAAGCATCGCCTAGGGTCGTTATCGCCTGAATAGGTAGTTACTGCTGGGTTTGGGGAGGAATCTTTAGGCCACACTATATTTTTATGTGGTCTACATTGTTATAAATACAGTTATATACTTATTTCTTCTTTCACGAATTTTTTCCAAAGTTACATTTATCACAACTAGGAGGTTTACCAGTTCCTGAACTCACTGGAACGTCTCCTTCCCTCCTAGTCGCCTGCGATTGACCTCTGAAACCCTGCCTGGTTTCAGTCTTGAAGTGAATGGGGTATTTTCTATTTTTCTTCCTGAAAAATTCTTCCTGAATTTTTGGGTTTCAACATGATTTGGGTTTCCATTCCCAAAACACACCCCCCCCCTCCCCAAACCACTCTGGATTTTGGGTTAACAGGAGCCGGGAATTCCCATGTGTGTTCCTGGAACTTCTTCCTTTGGGTGAGCTGAGTCCCTTTCCCAAAACCCTCCCCCCAAAACCACTCTGCCTGGTTTTGGATTAAGAGGAGTTGGGAGTGACCCTTATGCATCTCCCCAGAACCTTTTCCTTTGGATTGCGTCTCCCCAGAACTTCTCCCTTTGGGCAAGCCAAGTCCTTTTCCCAAAACTCTCCCCCTCAAAAACTGCTCTGTCTGGTCTTTGGGTTTAACAGGAGTTGGAAATTACTCTTATGCATCTCTCTGGAACCTTTTCCTTTGGGATTGCAAGGTGAGCTGTGTTTCCTTCCCCAAAACCCTTCCTGAAAACTTTACCTGGTTGTTCGGGTTTTGACTGGATTTAGGAATTCCCCACACACTTCCCCCATGGCTGATCGTTTCCCTCACAGGAGGATGGAACTGTGGCCTGGGGTCCACTCTCACTTTATGACAAAATCACGTCTCATTCACGCTCAATCGCCCTGCTCGACCACACGGTACTTACTGTGCCTTCTTCCCACGTGGGTTCTTCGTGCACTCAGATTTTTATGAGCAAATTTTGCTGCGATTTGGAAGATGTCCTTTTTGGTCTTCTGGAGTTCGTGGAGAGCTCCTGAGCTAGCTCTTGACCTCTTTGGATTGTGGTTGTTTGCCTAAATTTAGTTCGTTTCTGATTGGTTCACCAGATCTCCCAATTCCGTCAGGCCACTGAATTCAGCGGGGGCACCCCCTGGTCTGAGGAATAGGGGTTCTGGGATCCCAGTTCAGATCATGTCGGGGTCACCAATTGTTATAAATGAAATTCAGCCAAATTTTTCAATAGCAATTTTATTGAAAAATTTGCAAAATCAAATTTTGGAAGCAACCACAATCACTGTCAGCCTGAGATCAGCGCTGGGTGAACTCTGAATCAGCCTCTGTCGCACTGATTTCCCCAAGTTCACAAACTGTCTTTCAGAGAGCTGAGTTTTATAGAGTTTTTTCAACTTGAGGCTATGTAGCTGCAGTTTCTTTCTTTTTCTTGTGTTGCTACATATTGGTATTTCTGCTGCTGGACTGCTGATGAGTTTTCTGAGAAGGAGATGAAGTTTGAGTGGTTTTTTGGGAAGCAAGCTTTGAGATGTAGAATTGTGGTGAGGTTTTTTTAGTCTGAGTATTTTTTTTTTGGGAAACCGACATTAAGATGCATGGTTCTGGAGAACTGGATCAAGTTGATATCAGGCATTAATCACCGGGTCATTAGAGCGCTTATCTTGCCCTGGTGGACTCACCTCTTCAGATGGGATGTTATCTTATCTTAATTGTTGGGTCATTCTCTTGCAAATTCCTGGTTTTCCAGCAGCTGCTCTTGCAATCTCAAGTTGCTTGTGTTTTTTACATGAAACATGCCTTTATACTTGATCTTATATGTATAAAATAAAACGTGAATTATACTAACATATATTACATTTCTTAATTCTTTTTTTACCAGTATTGGCAAAGCAAAACCCTTATTACTTTATAGCCATACCTTTAACACCCTTCAGATTAACCTAACAAATTTTAAAAGTACCTCACACTGTTGGGATTTTGGTTCTAATCAACTTGAATTATGACTACAAATACAACTTCAGTTAAAATAGTGTTATACATTATTGTGATGGTTATTTCAACAGCAAATCACAGTGTGCTGTCACGGAACTTGTATTGTTGTGTGATGACTGTTCAGTTTCAGTGAAAACGTAGCATTGAGTTGCATCAGTTGTAGCTGTCTTATAAAGGTGGAACTGGGCAGTGAGCATTTGTTCAATATTGTAGCTCAATTTAGCAGGGGTAGTGAAGGATAGGGGAGAGGTATGTGATTGGAAGAGAGATTAAAAACATAAATACTTGTTTGGATTTGGTATCTTCATGGGCTACTGTTACTGCCTCTGATATTGCTTGATGATTGTGGTCACAAAGTATATGCTAATTTGAAGTGATTGCCGAAGATTAACTGGGTTCATGAGTATGTTCATTTGTGTGTTAAAGCAGTTGTTCTTTATTAAATATTAGTAATCTCTAGCGGAAATAAGAAATTTTAGAAACATCAATTATTTTTCAGATCAGAGAGAATTCATTTTGTCATTACTTCCACATGGATTTTCAGAAGATAAGAAATAATATTCAGTAGACAAGATTATTGTCTGAATAAGTAAATACATTTAAAATAAAAATAATTTAGTCTATGTGAAATAGTATAAATGTGCCTCCCTTACTGCAGTGATTTTTTTGAAACTACAAACTGTATTCTTACCCTTTAATAGAATTCTGGTGACACAGTCACAGTACTTAAGACTTAGCTTTTCACACATAGGTTAAATTCTTGGAGCGAAAGTTGCCTATTTTTCTGGAAATCAGATATAAATAAAAAGCTCTGATTTATGCTGTTAATGGTATAATTGTTGGCTGCTTTAAATAGGTTCTGAAATGTGCTGAGTTTCACAAAGCTGTGTTTGGCTGTTAGTAGATGAGCCTTTTTTTGTAGTAACTGGCATGTGGAGGGAACTGGAAGAAAACTAGGACTTCTCATTATTGTGTGCAAGAGTGCAAAGAAATCATGAAAGCATAAATTGTGAGTTGGCTTTCCCTTTATTAATGGAAAAAAGTTCTCAGGATCACGTGAGTTTTTTCTCTTCTCTGAAACTCCTGCAATGGCAAGTCCACATTGCTGCTGTTCTATTTAAAGAACCTTGGCCAGGAATCTCTTTAGAACTAAGCAATATTTTTTTTAATAGAATAGTGTTAAAAATTCCAATTTAACATGTTTTTTTCAGAAATTTAGGTGTATTACTCAAATATGCCTGCTTTATCTCTTTGTTCTCTCACTTTAAGTGAAGTAAGTCATAAACCTCAATGTAGTACATGGTTGTGCTTTACAATTTATTTACATACTGTAAGCTGAAATTCAGGTGATAAATGAGAAGCATTTCCCTCAAGCCCCTGCTGGCTTGTGTTACAGAGTTTGTGGGCTAAGGACTCTGTGTAGGTAGTGAGGTGACTTCTGATTCATATCTGTCAACCTGACCACAGTGCCAGGGCAGGCCATGGAGTAGATTGTGCTGAGGCACATTCAGGATGACCAGGGGGATAAGACTCGGCCTGCCTGGGATCATGGCATGGATTTATGAGAGGCAGGTCTGGCTTCACCAATCTGGTCTTCTATGACAATGTGACCTGCTTGGTGGATGAGGGAAAGGCTGTGGCTGTTTCCTGCCTGGACTCTAATAAAGCCTTTGGCACTGTCCCCCATGGCATTCTCCTGGAGAAACTGGCTGCTTATGGTGTGGACAGGTGCTGTGTCACTGGGTGAAAAACTGTCTGAACGTCTGGACCTGGAAGTGATGTGGATGGGGTTGTGTCCAGCTGATATCTGGGCACCAGTGGGATGCCCCAGGGTCCAGTGTTGCAACCAGTCCTGTTTAATGGAGTATTCCTTCAATCAGTATGCAGACAACACAAAAGTATGTGCAAGACAAAAGTTGGGCAGGAATGTTGATCTGCCATAGAGCTGGGAAGATCTGCAGAGGGATCAGAGGGGGCTGGATCCAGTGGATGAGGCCAAGGGATTGGAAGTTTAAAAAGAGGAAGTGCACAGTCCTGCCTTGGGTCACTGTTGCATTCT
This sequence comes from Cyanistes caeruleus, assembly GCF_971803275.1. Classification (NCBI taxonomy): domain Eukaryota; kingdom Metazoa; phylum Chordata; class Aves; order Passeriformes; family Paridae; genus Cyanistes; species Cyanistes caeruleus. The sequence continues at coordinate 8,484,895 of NC_141732.1, read as the reverse complement.
GTTGCAACAGCAGGGTCTTGTCCAGGAAAGTTACAGCGACTGGTGACTGACATGGAAATCAACAAGACACTTTGTTAAACTCAGGAACCCATTTATTGGGATGTCACCAACACAGGAACCAACTCAGCTTGATCCAGAGATAGAGAACCTGAACTGAGGCAGGGTCGTGGGTTTTGGTCACAGCAAAGGAGAAGCCCCAGGGGCACAAACCAATAGGGGTACAGTAGGAGGGCTTAATGCAGAATACTACAGATTGCAACACAAGAAAGGCAGAACACCTCGGGCTGACACCCCATGGGGGATTTTGGGGATGGAGCAATTTTCCCTGGGCTTACAGGGCACATCCCCCAAGGCAGAGAGGTGTAATCCTCTTCCCAGGATTTAAAGCTGTGCCTCTCACTTTAACAGTGCTTATCTAAAATCAAATCCTTGCTTCTTTGGGTGGGGGTTCTCCACAGGTCACAACAACCCCTTCAGCTCTACAGGCTGGAGGAAAAATGGCTGGAAATCTGCCCTGTGGGCAGCCCAGGGGGAGCTGATCAACAGCAGCTGAACGTGAGCCAGGTTGGGCCCAGGTGGCCAAGAAGGCCTGGGGCATGCTGGCCATGTGTGAGCAATAGTGGGGCGGCAGGAGCAGGGCAGTGAGCGTCCCCCTGTGCTGGGCAGCGCCACGGCCGCAGCTGGATTGCTGTGTCCAGTCCTGGGCCCCTGTGATCAGAAAGTCATTGAGGGGCTGGAGCGTGTCCAGAGAAGGGAATACAAATGGGGAGGGCTGGAGCATGAGTCAAATGAGGAGCAGTTGAGGGAGCTGGCATTTTGTAGCCTGGAGAAAAAAGAGGAACTGTATTTCTCCCCACTGACTGAGAGGAGGTTGTGGTGAGGTAGAGATCTCTTTCTGTCTGGTAACAAATTACACCAGGGGAGGCTTAGGTTTGATATCAAGGAAAATATCTTCACCAAAAGGGTTGTCCAGCAGGCTATCAGGGGAAGTGATGGACTATATGGACTATAACAAAGTGATAAAAAAAATTAAAAAGTGATAACAAAATGATAAAAACAATATAATTTCTCAGTCCCTAGAGGTAGTACTTAAAAGACATGCAATTGTTGCACTTAGGGACATGGTTTAATGATGTCTTGGCAGTGTCATTGGTGTTGATGACCTTCAGGGTCTTTTTCAACCTAAATGATTCTTTGAGCCTAAAAAAATGACAAATTAATGCCTGGGCAAGCATGCCAGGATAGAACTTTCAGATGTCATTGTTTATGCTGAAGTGCTCCTTATTTTGGTTTGTCTTCTAATGTGTGAATTGTTTGGTTTTGGAGTTTGTGATTTTAATGTGTATAATTTTGTAGCTGTTTTTGGGAGTATGGAAAGGTAAGAGTGTGAATAACGATGTAATACATACTGGTTGTAGAAATAAGAAATGAGGTTCAAACATGGAGGTGAAAATAAAAAGTACTGTAACATTAAATGTATCCCTATAACTTTAGTGGATATTACCCATCAGTGTCTTGTATGACATTTTTTGTACAAAAGTTGTGTGAATATCTTTGGTCACAGACTTCATGCTTTCAGTTATATACAGCTTGGTCACAAACCTCATGTTCAGATATATACAGAATGGATCTGTATTCCATGTTGCTGCTTGTGTTTTGCTTGGAGAAACAGAATAAACTTCAGAGTGACAGGAACTAACTGCTAGTACATCAGAATTAATATAAGGAATTTGTCCAATCTACTCATTATATGTCATGTGGCTTTGTGTTGGAAAAATTTCATGGAATTCCAGTGTGTTACTAGAAACAAAGAAACATGGCATGTAGCATGCAGAGATCTTTGTTGTGATGAGTGTTTCTTGCTTTTGGGTTTTATTGTTAATAGTTTTTTTATAAGTAGTTTTGTAATAAATCTGTGTCCTTCTCAGTTGAGAGAGTTGTAGACTCTTCCATTCTCTACCCTTCATTAGACAAGTCATTATGAAGATGGTTTTCCTGATTGCTATAGATAGTTGTTTCTCAGTGTGCCTAGAAAGCTCTTGCTTGGATCTGATCTCTGTTCTCAGAAATTATTCGTTTGCCAAGTAGTGGAGTTTGATGAAAATAATACTGCTTTTCATGCCACTCCTTGATTTCTCTTAATTGCGCCATACAACTACAAAAAAGTGCTGTGGAGAAAGGTAAAATTGAGGTGAGTTTATAGCTAGTCCTCCGTTTCAGTGTTTATGTTTGCAGGGAGGAGAAGGGGAAGATGTAGTTATTGCTGGCAGCACAGACCTGAAGATCAAACTTACAGAGTCGGTTAAAAAGCAGTAGTATATGCTACTACAAGAGACTGTCTGTCAAAATGTCTTTTTTCACAGGTATGCAGGCCCTTTGTTATGCAGGAGGATATTTTTTTTTCACAGATAGTGTGTACTGTTTTTTAATGTACAAGGTATTTATATTCTGAATATGCACTTTGGAAAGTCCTGCTGCATAGTTAGCATTAATCAACTGCTCTTTGGCTATGTTTGGGAGCATAGGTAGGATGGAATGGGAAGAAAATCTACCATGTTGATACCTATTTGGGACATTGGAATTTAGTAGCTTGGAGAGTACACTGATTTAGTTTGTAATTTTTTTTAGAAGTGTCATCTGTTTCAGACTTGTCATTGAAATAAACTTTCCAACCAGTATGTTAGGTTAGGAGATCCACATTACTCATTTTGCTGAGTGAATGGGGATAGCTCCGCCCAACATCCACATTCACTGTCAGAACTTTTCACTACACATTGTAGCAAACAAAGAAATTAGTGTTAATTGTCTTTAAATTGGATCATTATCTTTATTAATTAGTATTCTGTCTTCTATTGGTTATTGATTTCTTGCTTATGTCATTCTAATGATCCAAATTTTCACTCTTTTTATTATCTTTATACCAGATAGAGAGGATTTCAATACTATTGCTGAATTTTCTTTGTTACTTTCTTATTTCAGGGTTCTTCAAAATGTTGTTGTGGTCCATAAATTCTGCATTCTTTGTGTCCAGTTTCAGCAACCGATTTCTCTCCCAGGCTTCTCCTAGGTCAAAGATCACTGAAGCTTATCCAGGTTGATTTGAATTAGTTTAGAAAAATTTCAGTAATTTTCCCAACCTCTGTTCCCACAACAGCAGGCTTTGACAAACCTTGGTAAATGCTGGCTACAGTGACAGATGACAGAGCAGAAGTTTACACTATGTATGATTAATTAAAACAATAAATTAGAAAAGTTAGTTAAAACAATTGATTAGAACCGTTAGTGGGAAAGTTATGAACTAAGCACTATATGGTACAAAACTAAGCATTAGTCATGGGTAGGGATCAAACACTATTGTGTGAAGGTTATGAGTATTTTCCAACATTTTCTCCCACTGCTACATAGACGTTTTAAAAAAATATAACTTTGTTTGGAAACAGGCATAGTATCAGGACTGTCATGTCATTCACTAGCTATAGGAAAAGTATTTTTTGAGGCTGTGGTATAGGAATCTGTTCCTGTTCTACAGGAAGCAGTCATGCTGCTTGTTATCCTCATAGATGGTCAAGGTTTCTTCTCCTAGTGTGATGTAGCAACAGTTTTTATTTCATTCTAATGCAAACATTGAAACAGTCAGTTATCACTGATAATTGAAACATTTAAAATGCTTCTTTATTATAAAAAATGTGGAATAAAAATTGCCTAATTTCTCTGGCATAGTTTAGTATTGCAATGCATTCCTTGCCTGCTTAAACCATCCATAAAGAGGTTGTTGGGTAGTGCAACATTTTTTGACTGCAGCAGTGTTGATTGTCATTTCAGTCATCAGCAGTTACCTCCACTGGTTTTGTAAGTCTAACATCCTTTGGAACAGGCTAAGCTTCATCAAACTGTGAAACAAGACATTTATTTTGGAAATAGTGAAGTAGTTTGATCAAACAAGCTCTTTGTTTTATTAAGTTGTATTTTGTGTGTACAGTGTCTGAATAAAAATACTGAGTTCCTCAGCTGTTCCTCTTGGACACAAGTCATAGTACTGCTGTCTTTGTAGTTCTAAATTCAGATACAAGTCTTGCAAAGAACTTCCGCTTTGTGTCAAGTTGCTAACGTCTTAGTGTCATACTGCTACTGTCCATCTTGGTTAGTGCTGCTCAGATTTCATGGTTTTTTCCATGTTTAGCTGTTTCCAAAACACCATTCTAATATTTTATGTGTTTCAAAAATACACATTTGAAAGTATTTTTTGTGTGCTGCAAAGTCTTTTTGTAATCATATTGATCTGATGGCTGGCCATGTTGGTCTTTACTATTCAGAAAGTGTAAGCTTGTTCTTAGGACCAGAAATTTGGCATGCCTTAATTTCTTAGCTTTTTCATGCAATTAAATAGTGAGTTCTAGTGCCCAATGCTTTGAAACGTCTTTTAAAGGTCCATGTGGGTGACTCATCTTGTCTATTTTGTAAAAAATACTTCTCCTGTAGCTGACGTAGTTCCTGGTTTGGAATTTTGGTATTCTGTAGGAACTTGCTTATTTCAGTGAAAATGCTGGCCATCTTACCATTTTGGTGTTCAGTAAAAGCTTCAAGTACATAAGTAGGCACTTCATTTTCATGACAAAGGGAAATCAGCTTTTATTCTGAAAGAAAAGTTTGTGCTCTCAGGCCTGTACCAGTGTCCCTAAAGCTTTCCCAAAGGAAAGAGGGTCTCTTATCCTCATGTTTAGAGGTTCTTTGAGTGAAAAAAATCCCATTTATGATGTGCAAAGCGTAGGTTGTAAAGGGCTAAATAGCTTTGCTTCTACTATAGTAGAAGGTATACCAGACCAAAGTCGTCTTGAACTCCTGAATGTTTTTTTGTTTGTTTGTTTTTGTGTTTTGTTTTTTTGGTTTGTTTTTTTTTTTTGTGAGTTTTAAGTTTTTTTGGTTGCGTCTTTTAGAGTTCAGCTGTGTTGTGGAGGGAGAGATACGGGTATTTGAGTTAGACATTCTTCCAAAAAAATGTTGTATATGCCTTGAATAATTGGATTTCTGGAGTTAAATGCCTGCCTTGTCTCACTGAGATTGTTTGCAGCATTTGTATTTTCTGCTCAGAAAGATCAACATTTAAGATCTCTACTCCTTCTAATCTGTTTCCTGCAGAATTTGCAATCCAAGGACTCAAGTCTCCTTGATTACTTTGTATTAGTCATGAAAGACTTGTATGTCAAATGAAGTTTGGGTAAAATTGTTGGCTATCAGAAGATGCTGTACAACAAAAATAATTGCTGTATAGCACCTGCTATACACCAGGATCTAGACCAATCAAAAAAAAAAGCTGATTATGTTACAATTTACTTACTTCTGGCATCAAAAGTGTATCTGTCAGGAGTTTTGGTGTAAAAGCTTCAGTGCCAATAACCCTGATGGTACAATTGACACCTGTCATTGCTGAGAAGATGGTGTCAGCAGGCAATGCTGAAATACAGGAGATTCCAAGGTTAGCAAATCCAATATATGATCATATATTCTTCCACACAGTTGCTTTTTAACATAAAGCTAAACTGGTTTTTAAAAATAAGACAGTATACTAAAAAAATTGTTTACAGTATTTGTTAATACAGAATTAAAGACAACTGAATGCTTCCCAGTTTCTTTATATATGTTTCTTTAATCATTCTTGGTACTAGTCTTCCTTCCCCTCTGTATTTCATCAGAATTACTGTATTAGAATTTTGTTCCATGGTATTCAAATTGTTCAACTAAAAGCATTTTGTTGTAGTGGAGTCTAATTTAAGCCCTTTGTAGTGGAGCAGTGATGCTGTTTCCTCAAAAGTAAGGAAAAAACCTTACAGAATGCATGCAAATTATTTCTAGCATTTGCTTTAGCATTTTTCTACATCTTGTTTTGCTATGTCAATGCTACTGTGATTTTTTTTGTTCCTAATATAGCTTATTTGTTTATATGTATTGTTATATGTGTTAATGATTTTTTAGAAATCCAATGTACTGAACATCTTTTGGGGGAGAAATGACAACATAGAATAATGATCTCAATTCACATTTATAAGTGTCTAAATATGTTCAAAATGAGCTGTAGAAAGTTTTAAGAGCAGAGCATAGTTTGGAATCAATTAAACAGTCTTAATTAAGTCAGTCTTTTTTTCCTTTCTTTTCACTTGAGTGTCGCTGACAGGGTAGCAAGAAGCACAAAGTATGCCTGAGTACGAGTTCATATACATATATGGTTATTGTATTTTTGTCCTAGAACATCTTTGTTAATTTAACATGTATACACTGTAGATCTATATCCTTGCATTCAGTTAGATTCATTCCACTGTTGTGTTAATGCATGCCAGTACAATCAAGTAGCCAGAATATTATGAGGCTTTTTTTAAATTAATATAAGACTAATGGGATGTTTGAATTGGCATGGAATTAGGTCTCTGACAAAAGCTTTAGATGCCAGTCCAAGTGATGGCTTGCTAATTAAATGTCTAAATGTCATTAAGACCTTGAGAACTAGACTTGATTCATAAAGCTTTTTCCAAAAAAATGTTTCAAGTGCTGGAAGCTGAAAAGAATTAATTGAATGGAGAAAGAGAACTTGTCTTCCTCTAAAACCAGTGGATTTGTGTATTGCTTTGTTTCCATGAAAGAGTAGTTGTCCATAGATGACTGTCTTTATGTTGTTCCAAATCACTCCTGCAATTTTACTTGTGAGCAGGTTGTCTAGGTCTTTTTTTTTTTTTTTTTTTCCATAAGTGAAATAGTGCCCATAATGATGTAAAGGTACTGAAGAGTCCGTGTGACAGTCTGGTATGTGTGCAGCAAGGAAGACCTGAAACTAGTTGTAGTGACAAAGCCTGGTTGTAATTCACTGCTTTCTAATTTAGAAGTCTCAGGTGGTTTAGAATATTTTAACTTGTTTGAAAAATACTGGAAGATGTGTCTACCTTCAAGGTACCAGCGCTGCTATGGCTATGCTGCTCTGAATATGGGTGACTTTGGAAAGTACTTGTCTGTTACTTCCTTAGCCAGTGTCTATTATTTAAAAACTTTGTGACCAGTGACATAGGAGTGATGGAGTTCTTTAGAATGCCAGGTAATTGTGTGTGGGTAGTTTGCCACCTGGTTCACTGTTCAAAGAACTATTTTATTCAATCTGTCTTCCCTTCAAGTTTATGGTATCATTTCTGAACATGAATGGATAGTGCTTTTCATTATTTTGCTTCTGTTCTGAATTTTCCAAGTTCTAAATATAATTATATTCCTTCTGTTCTCTAGAAGCCCCATAAGTTTCAGAACTGCTTTATGTTGTGGAAACCTCAAAATCCTTAAAAAGACAATTTTTGTGATAAAGCAATTCTGTTGCTCATAGCCTGCAGTGCAGAGCACTACCAGGCACTTGGACTGGGTAATAAGGCTGTCATGAGCCTCACTACCAGCACTTGCCAGCATTTCAGGAAAGGAAGAGCAAAAACCAGTAAATACAAGAGCATCAGGAAAAGTGTCAGCTAGGTGTAGACTAGAATGCCCCTGCTATTGTAGCTCACTCACTGAAGTCATGCTGTGACTCCAGCTTTTCCTGGAAGTGCTTGGATGTAGTGGAGTGGCAGTGTGCTGTCATAGATGCTGTCCTTTCTATGTGGTGGGCACACATCTGGGCACACAGGGGCAGTTCTGGTCGAGTCACTCATCCTGATAACTTTAGTCACACATGTGTGTGATAGCATAATGAATGTGTGCCACAGTGTGAATGTAATTCCCAAGTGTCTGGTCACAAGATGGGGCAAAAAAAAAATCAAGTAAAGCAGAAAAATAAAGAAGTGAGACTGGAGAACAGCTCATTCATAGTCTTGAATAAGTAAATTTCAATTATTGCCTATTGTGCTTCTGGAGAAGGACTGTGGTTTTCTGTTTGAGTGACAGAAGGGATTTTGTCAATGGCATGGAATCTCTCCTATTGTTTCTTCCTTGTTAGAACAAGTATTACCTACTGTGCAGATTTTTGCCTTTCTCTTGCCACCTGGGGTAATTAGCGTACAAAATTAACTCCTTCAATGTGGTGGGAAATACTTAAAATTCTTGAGCTCTCAGCTTACCTTAATTTTCAGGCATTAAGTTTCCCTGCAAGACCTTTCCCTTCAATTCCTATTTGGAATTTTTCTTTGTGTAGAAAGAATGCATTATGTTTGTTTGGCAGTTTTCTTGGGATTTCTCAGTTTACTTGGGTTTGCGAGGCAAACTTTAAACTTGAATAGTTTGAGTTTTAATATTAGAACATTACAAAATACTTTTAGGAAGGGATTCAGTACTTGATTAGAAATATATACATTTATAAAAGAGTAATGGATCAATGAAATGCAAGTTCATGCTGAAGAGGACCGTTTGTGTCAAATATGACTAAGGGCTGGTGTTCTAGCTGACTTGCACTGGAGATTTTTGAAAATATGGTCTTTTCATTTAGGATTGAAGTATTTGGGTTATGTATTGGAAGAAAAAGTAGTCTTCTAGTACACTTAGTGATGGCGAGCTTTTATAATATTGTTGTGATTAATTAAAATTTTCCCTTCCCATGTCTATAGGGATTGGAATCTAAGATGCAAAGTACACCAGTATCTTAGTTTTTTTAATTGTTACATCTTAACTGTAACTCTGTTTCTACAGTGTTGCAACATGATATTCTTTAATAATGCAATTCTAACATGAGTTCTAAGATTCAGTGCATGCAATTTAAGTATTTGGTTGAGTAGCTTGTGATGTTGGTTTAAGCTGTGAAGAAAAGCTGTCACTGAAATACATATTCTATCTGGATCTATCTAGATCCTGCCTAGGAATTCCTAGAAGGAATTCCTGCCTTCTCAGTTTTTGACAGTTTTTGATTTAAATGTGTTTTTTTCGTTCTTTTACTCCACTGATGCTTTGTTTGTTCTGGGCATTGATATCAGTCCTTTTCTTCAACTGCTTTTTCCCAGTACTGTACTGAAGTAACTTGGATAGTGGTAAATTTTCACTAGTTGCTGTCTCAGATGCTGACTTCATTACTTCGAAGGTACATGGTGATTTCCAGGATTATGAACAGCCCAATGTAAGAGCAGTTTTGTGTGACACCTGAAAATGTGGATCATAGAGCCCTGTTGCTACCTGTGTAGAGCTTGGTACTAGAAGCAGCTTGTCTAGAAATACAATGCATATTTCAAATTTGTATTCCTTTTCTACTCCACAGGTAGATAAATTTTTAAAATGTATTCATGCTGCTTGAATACCAGGCAGAGCAGCTTATGCTTGAATTTTTATCCGCTGTAAGCTGGACTTTCATTATTAGGAGAATATATCATAAGATATTATAGATTTCTCAGACTTTTTTTATAAAAACACCTCTCCAATGAAAGGAAAAACATTTTTTCCACCTCATTAGTGTTACTGAAATTAAGATTTAAAGATGTAATTCATTGAAAACCCCAACAGGAAAATGTTCTTCCTAGCACCCACACCAGCAACACATATTTTAAATTGAGGCTGTGTATTTTTAACTTTCAATAAAGTGGCTAAACTGTGTGCCAAATGAGGAGGGGGAAAAAATTAGTATGCCACCATCGCCTAGAGGCTTGTGCAACAGCAATTCCCAAAGGAAGAGAGACCCAAATCATCTCATGACACATTTTTATGGTGAATAAATAAGCTGAATAGAGTCAGAATGCTTCCAAAACAAAAGCTAACCCAAAAATATGACATGAATAATTATTTGCAATGATTAATATGGCAGTGAGCATAAAAACTTCATGTTGGCCAGGTGTCTTAGAGGGCTGTGCTACCTAAGAGCACAAGTCTATTCTTGTCCTGGTTTACGCTGAGATAGAGTTAATTTTCTTCCTTCTGCATGAGTGCTGTGTCCCACAGCAGCTCATCTCTGCGTGCACAGAAATCAATTAATGGTGAAGTTCTGTATTGGTCCCAAGAAATGAGATAGGGGATTTTCTTTCTTAACATTACCAAGCAATCAGCTCAATCTTGATGGTGTGAGACTTAATTATAATTGTTCCAAGACGTTATGAGCATATGCATACTGCAAGGAATTAAATTCTTGCAGCATTAACTGAAGTGTAAACTTTTGTGTATTTCAGTTCTGGAGTGGATCCCAGCACTCTTCAGTGTGACCCTTACATTAGTGGCTGTAGAACAGTAAAAGCTGATATTTTTTGAAATACCTTGTCTCAACTTGCGGGCTCAATCCCTACTGAACTTTCGTGATTTGATTAACCACAGCAATGTTGGGAAATTAATTTCCAGTCTGTCTGGTCTGTGCTGATGGATCTCTTTAAACTTGTGACACTTAAAAATATTTTCAGTATACAGTGATAAAAAACAGCCTACCTTTTTCTTAACCAGCTGAGCTGTACTCCTTAAACCATACAGCATAAATCTTCCTTGACAAGCCATTTTTATTTGTGGTCTTTCTTCAAACTCCCTAGTAATTACTTTTATCTACTGAAATGTGGAATTTTTTTATATTTTTGAGCATAATATATGTGTCCTCAGATTCCTTGCCAACACTTTATCTTGCAAATGATAGTTTTTCTAGATTGATTTGATATAGTTGTCCTCTTGTAGCTAAAAGCCTCTAAGGCTTGAGCCTTAAATGTTCAAAAGATTATAATTATGGTGAGAAAACTCACAGCAATGACTTAGCAAGATCTTAGTGTTTCTAGACCTTATCACAGCCTTTCTTAATGCAATGGGTTTTAAGAAACTTGTCTCTAGCTGGAAATTTTTTAATCTTAGCAGACTTAGAGAATGGTCACGGTTAACATATGTTTTTTGGTAAAGGTCGTTGCTTACAGGATTCCACAAATATTAACTTCCCCTCTTTTTCAATACCATTGGCAAAAAACATGTTGATGACCTTTAGCTAAATAGATGACCTTCAGCTAACTGATTTATTACTACTAAAATGTCAGAATGCTTACAAGAAATAATCTCTTTCATTAAGAACATCTGGTTCAAACCAAACAAAGAGAGGGCTGAAAAGAAGATTGTGAAGGAAAAGGTAAATATTCCATTGATAGAGCTTCAATTTGTCAGAGTGGTGAAGAATTCTGGGATGCTCCTGGACACTATAAAACTTACATAACCATGTAGCATCTATCTTTTAGCAGGGACCTCTGTCAGCCACAGTGTAACAAGAAACTGACTCTGACCATCCACTTGCACGTGCAGTCATCCATGTGTCATGTGAGTACTGTGCCTTCTTATGGTTAATGCTGAATATGAGGAAGCACCAAATAGGGCTTTATTTTGTAACCCAGGCCACTGCAAGTGTTCCAAGTGTGCACTCAGTGCAAATCTGCCATCAGACAGATCCAGAGTCTGACACCTCCCAAGAAAAATGGGAAAATACACTTTTTTTACCTTTCTTTAATATTTTTCTAGTGTATGGCCCTAGTGGAGAAAAGAGAAAAAGTATGTATTGATGAAAAAAGTCCTCTAGGAATAACCTTCCATTTGAAAAAAAATCACCAGAGAATCTCTGAGGTATGCTGTGGTATGCAGGGGCTATTACACTGAAGATGTTCAGCCTTCAAAACTATTAACAGACTACTGAAACAGAATTACAGATGGGCTAAAAGGTGCAGCAAAGTTTTTAAATTTGCTGGAATCCAAAGCAGTTGGTGTGGGTGGGTTGGCACATACCAACACAGTCTAGTCAGTGGGGTAAGCTGCTCTTGAAAGTCAGCTCATTATCTATCTGATCACTGTGAACTCACTTTCTGCACATTACAGACAAACTGACAAGATTCCTAGCTCACATCTCTACAGTCAGCTTCCAAATTTCTTCAAAGCTTGAGCCATTTAGTAGATTGAGTAAGTATTATCCATGAAACAAGAAGTGAAAGTTACAATATGCAGATACAGTGAACTACCTAACAAGCCTGAAAGAGCTACAGCAGAGGAAATGGAAGTGATATAATGTGAGGATAGTGTGACGCTCCTAATCAGTAGATGAGGAAATCATAGATATTGTGACACCAAGTTGTCAGGTGGTGCTTATTATATAGCTGAGATAGAAGAGTGGATGGAGAAATACACTGGATTAACAGTTGTCAAAAAAAACTCTCTTAATTACGGCTTTACTGGTTTTAGAAAAAGTGACTAATATTGCAGACTGGGCCATGGCTCCACATTAGAGCTAACAGATGAGGGGAAGGAAGCAGTATTTCTCCTTGAATTTTTTTTTTTTTTTTTTTTCTAATTTCAAGCAAGAAAGCTTCATGCAGATGGAAAAACTTAGTGAGAGGGAAGAAAGTATGAGTGGGAGATGCCCCAGAGAGCAGACTACTTCTTAACAAAAGTAAGGAATTGGCAAACAGTAGAGAGCATTAAAATGTAAAGGATTTAAAGAGCAAGTGTTGTATTTCTGTGCTCTTAGTTATGAAATAACTAAACAGCATGCATTTTTCTGCTTTTCCCATTTAGCTTATGATGCATGTCTGTGGTGTCATTGCTTGTGGAAAAATCTTCTGAAGTTCAGGAACTGGTAGCACAACTTCCGGGGGGGGTGGGAGGGAGTGGAATTTACTACAGTAGTATAGTAGACAATCGGTTCTTAGTACAGAAAATTCCTGTCTTTTTTTGTAGGACTAGTGCATGTGTTCTGGATGATACATTGGGAAAAATTACAGAGTTCTTTTCTTCATTCTTTCTTCATCTGCATGAGAAAGGCAGTCCTTTAGGTCCTTGATCCTCAGGTAACCTTTTTCTGATGACCTTTCTGGTGCCCGTAGTTGGAAGTTCCTATAGCTAGGGAAATAATATGCAATATATCTGAGAGAATTTTGATGGAGAAAGTAGGGCTACAGCTCTTAATGGCCGAAACAGTGATACTGATGCCAGTGGGAGCAAGTTATGAGTTTTCTCAAGTGTGTATATACCAGCTTTCATTGGTCCTGGTCTCCTGGTAAGGATGGGCCTCAGAGGAAACCTGTCTTTGTGTGGTAGTGAGAGACGTGAATGTACCTTCACAGTACTAAAGAAAGTAACAAACAAAGAGAGTATACAGCTTCACTGATTTTTTTTTATTTATTTTTTTTTCCCCTATGTAAAGTTGAAAGGCACGAGACAACCTTCAATTACAGCAGCTGCCAAAATTCATCATCAGGTCCTGTGTTGTGATGGAACTTCTTTCTATGTAAAACATATGAAACTTCATCAGTTTATTTTGTTAGTGAAATCTGTAAACTACTGCCTTCCTAAAAAGTGCTGTCTAATACAAGTCAATGCCTACGTCTTGCACTAGAAAGTTCTGAAGGCAAGATCTCAGCAGCACTGTTGTTTCACATTTGCAAGAAATGCCAAAATAGTTCCTGGCACAAGAGAAAGAATTGCTCTCATTACCCAGCCACTCCCTGCCCAGGGTTTCTGAGATAGGTAGTTCTGTGCATCTTCAATGACTAATAATAAAATATCAATCACTTTAAATATATTAAACAGCAAAAAGCTTCTAGGGAGAAGAGCATTATTGCAGAGATGAGGTTGCAAAAGTGGAGAGAATTGTCCCATTTATGAGCCAGCGATGAAGAACCAGAAAACCTCTTGCATTTTCTGTTGTAATAGTTATATAGTTAGATTTTATGAGGCAAATAGATACTTTGGGGAATGTACCTTATATTTCTAAAAATTAAGACCTTAAACCTCTACTCAGAGATTCTAATTAGCACTACTAAATTGTGGGTTGTAACAGTTAATGACAACTTTATTTGGCCTCAAAATGTATTTTTATAAATGCAATGGGAAATACTTACCGCATAGATTGCATCAAAAATTTCATAAAAACTATTGACATTTCCTTTTCTAGACCCAAATTCCCATCTGATTCTTTGAGAATACTGGGCTGTGTAGGCTTCAGGGATCTTGTCCCTGAAGTAGTAATAGAAGTAATTTGAAACTGAACAGGTATCTTTAGATACTAAAATTTTCTGTTCTTTGGATTTGATAGCTTCATGCAGAGATTTGAGCCTTCTAATAGATTTAAAAGGGTGGGTTTATGTAATACCTTGCAGGTATTGCTAAGTCTGCCTTGGTAATGGTTTCTTTCAAAGAGCGAAAAAGTCATCTTGTTCCATCTGCCAGATAGAAAATAACTAGCCAAAAATAAACATAGTCTAAAGAGTTTTTCCTGCATAATTCTGTTCTTTTTTCCTGAGAGCCTGACTTTTTTTTTTTTTAATCAAACAGTGTTTTATTGGTATGAGTTTTACTAGGAAAATCCAGTACCGCACATAGAAAGCAGTTTTGAGGGAATATATTCACCTGTGTAGCAGTGGGTTGACACCACTAGAAGATGCAATATGGGAACAGTCAAAACATGCTGTTTATTAAGCTGAATTTCACTTAATACTGGATTTTGCTGCAGAGGCAAGTGCATGTGACACAGACCATAAGCTGCCATTTTTATGAAATCATAACAGAATGGACATTGCTATGAGGGAGGAAGGAAAGGCTCTTTCCCTCCCTCTCAGCTGTCATATTGGCAGAAAGCATTAAAGAATTTGTGCTTCCGCTTGTTCTGCAAATAAATTTGGGACTTCAGGCTACAGAGCAGTGAATTTGCTCTGATTGCGGCTCCCAGACTTAAAAAGGATTAACCAGTACGAGGAGTAGCAAAAATCTTTTCATATAGTGGGAGCTGCAGTTAGTTTTTCAGAGCTGCAAATATGCACTATGGTGTGTGTAAATGAATACATTATGTAGCCTTCCATCTTTAATACACCTAGATTGGGTTCTATAAAATTAACTGTACTTCACAATGCTTAGTTTTTCACTTTTACGTGTGGAATTTAGCTTTAAAGTACATAACATTTCAGTTTCTTTGGTTCTCTGGTGTAATTTTTGCACATGTAGTCATTCCAGGCTGTGTGGCACTTCCCACTTCTGAACACTTGCCACTCTTTGGGTTTAAAAATATTACTGGAGCAACTTGATTTGGTATTAAGCTACAACTCCTATTGCAACAACTTGCCAACTGATAACACAGGTGTCGAGTGGTGTCTGTATTTATTTGAATGTACACTAATGAATGTGAATTGAATGTATAGAATTTTAGGATGGAGAGAGCTTCACACTAAAAACTGGGAGCATTTTGGTTTGCTTTTCTGAGGGATGAGCAGTGTGTGTATCACTAAGATATCAAGTAAGATGTCTTTAGGTCTAATGCGTAGCTAGGTTCTAAACTCTGAACCTTTTAACAGTAATGTGATGTTACAATTGAGGGAGGATGAACTTGGTTGCTGTGAAGTGGATCATAAACCATCATAAACCATACGATTACTGTAATTAATAGAAGCTTTATAGCAGAAAATCATAAAGCCTGGAACACCCTTGACTAATGGCCCAGTTAACTTTGGCTTAAAGTATTTTACTGTTAGAGCTGAAGTGACAGTACCTCTGCAGTTAGCCTGAGCAGTGAAGTTAGAGACAATTTGTGCAGAACTATCCTGAAGGTAGAAGATGATGGGTCAATCATCCGCTTAATCATGAAGATTTGATAAAAAGTTATCTTATAAGGAGCATCCTTTCTGCATGTGGATTGTTGCCTTCTCTGACTGGAAAAAGGAAGTATGAGGAAACAGCTGAAATTAAATTAGTAGTGTTTAAGTAATGTGTGGTGCAATTGCTCACACGCATGCACAGGCCTGCAGTGCCTTTCATTTCATCTCATCCCAACTACGAGGTCCTACATGTCTGCTTGTCTCATGCAAATCCAAAAGATTATTATAGGCAGAATGAAGGATTATAAAAAGGCATATCAGGATGAATGTTTTAATGAGTTATCTATCCTTATGTTCCCTTGTATAAGCATATAACTCCATAATTTATGTAACATACCACAGGGAAGGGCACTGTTCTGCTCTAGGTGAGGAACCATTGCACCTTTTCAGATGTCTTCTATCATGTCTTATTTTGTTGAGATGGGTTGCACTGCCCATAGATCTATTCTTGAGTCATTCTAGGGGAATAAAGAGGTTTAATTTTGTGCTGTTTCTGCAAAGCTGGCTTTTATATCCAAGTTTTTTAAAAGATTCCTATAGCACCTGTTATATAGATAATTATTGGGTTTTTTAAAGCAAAAAACAAACACAAACAGCTGAAATATGGCTTAATTTTTGCTGTCTCTTAAATTTCAGTAGTGTGCTTCTGTGAGGTTTTAAGTCATCCTCACGAACACGTTGTTACATCCTTACCCTTGGAGAGAGAATTTCTGGAAGGAGATTATAAAATAGTTTCATAAATTGATTTCTTTCATAAATTCATTTGTCTTTTAGATTTTTTCCAACTGGTACTTATTGTTCTGATTTAACATAGCTTAAATGTACCATATATTTGGGTTGTTATTAAGCTACCAAGTAGCAGTAACATTTTCATATCTGAAAAGCACATGAAAATAGTGTTTTACTGAACTGCAGAGAAATCTGAGATGCCCTTGAAGGACACGCTTCCTGCTGCCTTTTTAAAACGCAGAGTCTCAGTTTATTTCTAGGTGAGCTGTAGCAGCTTTAGCGCTACTACAAGCAGGACCCCGTTTCCTTTTTTACATGAAAAACGTCAGATGTTGTTCTGGGCAGGCGGGCGAAGGGCGGCAGCGGCTGCCGGTGCGGTGCGGTGCAGCCGGGCGGGTTTGCGCAGCGCGGCTTCGCTGTGCGGGGCCGCGCCCGGGGCTGCGCGTGGAGCTCCGCCCGGGGCGGGGCGGGGGCGGCCGCGCGCGCCATTGGCTGCGCTGCACGTGACCCGCGCGGCCGCGCCGTGCGCGCGGCCCTGGCACAGCCGGTGGCGCGGGCGGGGCCGGGCGCTGGCGCGGGGATGGAGGCGCGGCGGCCGCGGCCATGGGGTGAGTGCGGCGGCGGCGGCGGCTTCCCGCGCGGGCGAGGCTCGCCGCGCCCGGGACGGGCAGTGGGGAGTAAGCGTTTTCGTGGGTTAAAGGGGAAAAAAAAAAAAAACCCCAAAAAAAACCTCTCCGCCCCTCCGAAAACCATAAAGAAAAAACCTGGGGTGCGAGGAAGGGCTGTCGCGCGGCGGGAAGGGGAGCCCCGCAGCCTCGGGGACGGGAGGGCGGGCACGGCGGGGAGCCGCCACGGGAGGGACCGAGCGCAGCCCGCCGCGCCGGCCGGAGGCACAAAGCCCGGCGGAGCCCCTGCGCGGGCTCCGGGGCCGGGAGGAGTGGGAGGAGGAGGGGGAGCGGTGGCGGGCAGGGGTCTCGGGGCGGGCAGAGCCGCGGAGGTGCCCCTGGCGGGGCGGCGAGGCGCTGCCCGCGGGTGGCACCGGCCTGGCTTTGTTAGGGACAGGCGGCGGCGGCGCCTCCGCTGCCGCAGCGCGGGGGACGCGCGGGTGGGTGGCCGGTGGGAGCGCTCGGGGGGCACCGCTGCGCCCTCGGCGCGCCCTGGGATCCGCTGACTTCTCACAGATTTATTTAACATCACAAAGAGGTGCTTGGGTCCGCGACTTAACCTGAATGCTGTGGGAAATCTTAATAAATTATGTATGAAGCAGTGGGTCCTTTCTTCCCCTTTGTCAGATACGCAGCTTTTATGCTAGTAATTAGGTCATTGCTAGCAGAGCGCTCCTTGCTTTTGCAAAAATGTGTGGAGATTTTTGGAGGACACATATGCTGCCAGATCATTTCATCCTGTTCGGGTCTCACGTCAAAATACAAAATTCTTCCTGTTGACTCGCATGGAGGACCTTGTATGTGGGCTGAAAGGGGCATTTTTCGTTTGATAGGATTTTCTTCAGAAGACCAGTAGGGCCCAGTTTTGACTTGATTTGGAGAGTCATACCCTGAAAAATGCCTTTTAAAGGCGTAGCAAGAAACATAGCTTCTTAGTGTGCATAGAAGTATTTTCAGTAAATTTCAGTGCATACGTGAATTGCACGATATAGATCTGTTTCCATTTTTAAGTACTTCCACCCTCTGCTGTTTCTTCTGTTGAAAATGCTTTTTAATGTTTTGGGGGTTTTTCCCTACTGTCTTTTTACTATTTGGTTCTTTTTTTGTGTTATCTAATGCAGGTAATAGATTTATGAGTATTTTGTTAAGATTGTAGTTCTTTGAAAGTACACATAAGCATGTATACTGAGAGCCATTTCCTGGATCCAGACTCTGTATTTTTCAGGAGACATGAAGTAACTGTTAAAATGCTTTTCTCCTTCTCACTGTTAAATGCAGTGATGTGCAAAAAAGAGTAAGAAAAGTTTCAGTTTAAATACTTGCTTTATACATCCCCTCGAAACAATTTCTATATATATACCATTTTTTTTAGAATCATTAATCTCCTGTCTTAATCAGTAAGAGAGGCTTTGGACAGTGTTACATTTTAAAACATCACCTGAGAACTTACTACTTGGAATAACTGGTTTCAAAAGGTAAATTTGTGATACTAAGTATTTCTGCTGTGGCATTTTGAGTCTTTGTTACAATTGCTTAACTGTTAAAGGAAACAGAAGATGCACGCCTTTTTTTTTTTTCCTAAAATACGGTGACAAAAGCGCAGTAGTGATTATGATTATTATGGTGATGCTTCTTCCTGTACCTTTTTAACTCTTAAATAGTATAATTCAGTGTAACCACTGTAGTAGTTCTGTAAGTTATTCTTAAAATGTTAATTTGAATAAAAGATCCCTTTTAAATATAATACTTTAAATTATTTACGGGTGCAAGCTCTCCTAAACATCATCCCTGGAAAACAAAATACTTGGTTATGATAAATGTTCTTGATGCATCTTGACACAGTATGCAGTTGTTATATCAGCATGGAATAATACAGCACAAGTTGGAAATGCATGTGGCTACAACTGGTTCCCTTGATCTCTAAATTCTTATACTGGATTTCAATATGCATCTTAATTTGGTTGGTAAAATGTTTATGTTGATGACATATGATAAATTATTTTATTATCAGTGTCGTGAAATCCTGTTTAAAATAGGCCATACTACTAATGATGTGCTGTGATGGTAAGTTATTGTCAACAAAGACCTAGTTTCCGTTAATGATTTTCCGAAATTCATGCAGCACCTGTGTGATCAGGTGCTGATACATTTCCTGCAAGACAAATGGTCTTCTGGTCCTTAAAAGTGCTGAAGATGGCCCTGATAGGTCGCCCAAGATGGAGAAATATTTATTGTAAATTATTTTTATAATAGATTTTTTTTTCTAGTATGTATAATGTTTTTAATTACAATTGATTTATTTCACATTAATTGTTTTGAGTTTGTATTTTCAGGTAAAATAGGAAAAGAAATACTTGTCTCAGACTTTTTAATAGCTTGAACTTTCTAGAATTGAATCCTTAAAGATTACGAGAAATATAAAAGTAAACAGGAGCAGGTCATGTGCAGTGAGGGCATACCCAATTAGTCATGAATAACAAAGATGATCACCTTGAAGGATGAGTTTTCAGGCTTGTGAATCATTCCTGATCCAACGTAAGTTATGATTCAAATGATGAGTAGAGTGGTTTGTGTTCAATATAGTATTTAAATGCAAATCACATTTCAGATTTTCAGTCATATTCGGAACATAGCATGACTAACCAGCAAAGGAACTTTCCAGCCCAGAATTATAAAGGAAGAAGTAGGAATTTTCTTGGCAGTGTAAAGAAGCTGAATTTGATAGTTCATAGCCTAAGACATATGATTTCTGGATTTTATTCTTTTTGTATTGATAAGAATCGTTTTTTTATTGTTAGCATTCTTTAGTGAAATTCCAAACATTAAGTCATTTCTGTTTTTCACACAAACACACACTTGACCTTTATCATACTTGGCAAGTAATGAGACACACAAGAGTTCAGACGATGGTGTTCTCATTCCTTCTCCTCATGGTATTTTACGCAATGTTGAGAAAATGGATCACTTGTGACTTTTGGTTAAGATGAACATATTATGCTTCTGCTCATGGCTGGTGAGTATGGGCAGAGTATTGAATTTACAAAAGTATGCCAAAATAGAATGATGGATTGAAAGCTCTTGCCAAGTTATGAATTAATTTCTGAAATAATTAAACACAAAAAGCCAGTCTTTACCCAATCCCCACTCAAAAGGATTTAGGAGGGTCAGGTATAGTAACATTTGAGTGTTTTAGTCTGCTGTCCACAAAAATAGCCTTTATGCAGAAGTGCCTGGAAAAACTAAAATTAAAATCTTTTTCATGCAACTGAAATTTAGAGAAAATCTTTTAAAGGGACTAACACTTTCATAAATTGTATTAGGATAACTAATAACAGTAATGGCTCTTTATCTGGACTTTGCTTTTTTTTTTTTTTTTTTTTTTTTTACACGGTTGAAAACCCCAGGAATCCACAGTACATGTAATCTAGAGGTTTGGTATGATTTGTTATGAATTTTTTTCAATGTCATCCTTTTTAAATTTATTAAAAAGAGTAGTGTTATATAACTGGCAGTTAATTTTCTGTTATCAAAGTTCTTATTGCTGAAAGAAACTGGATGAAGAGCAGTTTTCTGTGATGATTGTTTTTCATACTCCTCCCTCCATCTCTGATCACCTAAGTGTGCCGAAGCAGAGGAAATGAGAACATGAACAAATCTGCTGCTCCACTCATGGGCAATTTCCATTCTGGGCTGAGTATTTTCTTAGTTGTCTCTAACCACACTCAAAGCCACTTCCAGATAGCTCATTATACTTGTGTCCCTGCATTACCCAGCTGAAGAGATCCCAGACAAAATGGCTTCCCTTTCAGCTGCTCCTGGCTCGAAGTTTTGGGGATTGTTCTTAAATTGGGTTGGGGATAGGAGGATCAAATGTGCCAGCAGCAAAAACCATTTTAGTAAAGGATGGACTTACGACCAGATGGAAATAACATAGCTTTTCAGTGTAGTGCCGGAGAAGGCAGAAACATTTTTTCTGCTGTTTGGAGAGAATCAAAGTAAATGGACTTTTATGACTGAGATCCCCATCATAAAATCGTGATTGGGATTTTATGATTTTAGGAGTCCAGTGGAGTATTTTTCAGTGAGTAGGGAAGGAGAGAGTTAGACAGTGCCAATGAAGGATAAACATTTTTAGATTGGCAAACCTTGAAAGCTTGCCCAAACTGAAATGGATAAGACAATCCCTGAAACAGTGATACTCATTTTTGATAAGTTCTTGAACACAGCTCTTGGAGTGCTGGTATTTTGCCAGAGCTGAAAACCTGAAGGCATGCTTCAAAGAAAATAATGGAAAATGCAATGCAGGATTCAGTCAACAGAGAAATTGAACTAATGCAAATTGACATGGTTTAATATGTTCAAAATAAGAACAGCAAAACCCCCACACACTTCTTTCTTATAGGTGTATAGATAAGGAAGCTGCATAAAAATGGTCCACTTAAGGAACTCACCTTGGAACAGCTGTGCTGGATTTTTCGGCCCTGCCTGTCAGCCTTGCTCCTCTTTTGGAAACAGTTGTGCAACAGCTGCTGAAGCATTGTGGCTAGTGACCCAGCACAGTAAACTTTAACTGACACCTATTTCAGACTACCTTGGCAGCGGAGCAGTAATCTGCAGTGGTTTAGCAGCTGCCACTTGAATATCTGAGGCTTTCCCCTCTTCCCTCGGTGGAACCAGGCACAGATGGGTGGGGCAGACAGCTGGGGAGGCACCAGCACAGCCCTCCCAGCCACCCCACCACTAGCCACAACCACTTCAAGTCAGAACCTGTAGGCCTAGTCCGTAAAAGTAATCTGTTTTAAAGATAGTTTAAAGAAATTAATTGGAAAAATATTAAGACAGTCAGCATTTCCTCCCTGAATTCAGTGTATTGTGCCCTTGAAGAAACAACTCCCCATTAGACACATTTCCATAAATGAATGGCAAAAATTGATAGAATGGTAAAGAATAACAAGGACAAGATATTGGGTTCCGGACTGAAGAGTTACATACAACTTTTTGCATGTAGAAAGAAATCAGAGTTGATGGTTCTTCCCAGCCTTGCTAAATTATATTTTAGATATTCATGAACTTTGGAGAGAATCAATATTTAAATGTAGATAAAAAAATTAAAAATAAAAATTTCAATCCAAAGATTAAAAATATCAACATTCATAAGAATTCAGATATGTTATATCTACATGTAGAGTTAAATTTTTTACATTAAGAAGACAAGCAACATTGTGAAAAATCTGAGTTACAGAGCATAGGAGTAAATCTGCTTTTTTGGTGGCTGTAGAATGTGATGGTAGTGTTGATAAATTTTATGGATAAAAGCAATAATAGGTATCTGAAATATTTTCATAAGGAGATTTAATATATGACAAGTTGTTGGGGTTCTTAAGTAGAACCTCTTCAGGGCATATTGCGTATATATGTATGCTAGCAGATTTCAAAGAAGAAGGCTCTGATCAATTAAGAAATTCTAAGTTTTCAGGCAACATTACATTTTTTCCTATCACTTGGGTTTTGAGATCAAAATGGGCACTGTCTGGGCAGTGGCTACTTATACAGTTACCTTAATATAGGAAAATGCATATCTAAATCTTAACAGTAGGTTTGCATAAATTTAGGCTTCTCTTTAATTTTTATTTTAGTGCATAAAAGAGTTCTATCTAGCTTGAAATTCCTCTTCGATATGTATATTCATGAAAAGTGCTGATTCAGTAAAGCATGAAATTTCTTGTCACAATTTCACCTTACTTTGGTAGCAGATGGAGAAGAAGCTTCTTAATGATGAGAAATATGGAAGTAGCACGGCTAGATTTTGGGTGTCTTTTACATGAGGGTACTGAATTTCAAAGTTTCTGTATTCCAAGATAGTTTTTTATCAAAGTAAATCTAGAGAACTCAGGATCTATTCTTGCCTTTGATGACCACTTTGTGAAGAAACAGTGCACTGAAGAGTGTAAAAGGGAGCTTGACTTGAAGCATAATAGTGAATTTCACAAAAGTGGGTTATGATGAATTTTCCCTTGGGCTGGGTGAAATGTGAAATGGATTCTGGAGGTCAGAGTTCTTCCCTTCTCTTCTGTTCTCCCTCACTGTGGTGGTTTCCTACAGGGGGAAACAAGGGCTGTTTATTTTTGATCCAGCTGATTCTGACACTAGTGGTGTTGAACGTGTTTGTATGTGCCATGGTAGAGCTTCAGATTAGTGGGCCGTGTCTGAGGTGTTCCTTGTTTTTCTATGGGCTGGTTAATTCTGCTCCAAATGAGGTGGGTTGTGGCTAGGAAACCTGTCTGGCCAAGAGGGTCCAGAGTTTAACTCTTTCCTCAAGGCAAGTAATTTAACCACAGAGAAACTTCAAGAAGGCAATGAAATGGTACAGTCACTTTCTATTTACACTGATGGTTGTGTGTTTAGAAAACCTATAATATATAATTTAGATATTATTTTTAATTTATAAGTTTTGGGGTTTTTTTTACTCAGAGTATAATTCCAAGGATTGTTTTGGGACCTGAATTCTCATCTGTTGTGTCAAGTTTGAGGTAGTTGGTAAAAACGTATTTTCAGAAGAGAGGCAGATTTTAATTTTGAGGGGTTTATCTCATACATGGAACAGCTTATGTGTAATGGAGCCCTGTGATTTCACTCTACAAATCACGTGCTTGAGAGATGACACAGTGTTCACCATCAGAAAGCCTAAGCTGCTTTGTGGTCATACATTACGTTTGTCAGTTTCCCCGGTTTTAAAATTAAATAATGGTATATTTTGTGAAATACTTTGGCATTACATTATTTCAGGAGAAGAATCAGCAAGTATCTTGGAGATATCAAAAATAAGTACAGTGTTTGTCTGTATTGAAGTTTAGGAATACAAGACTGGATTTCTTGAGCCATGAAGTCTGGCTCCTTCCTGTGTACTATGCTTGGCAAGGATCCTGCTGAACTACAAGTTCTAATAGATGTTGCCAGCCTAGGTTGATAAATGACCGATTTACACCCATTTGTTCTGGGTTTGTATTGTGTTTTAACATAAATATTGTTCTCCCTCTTCAGTGTTTTTCACTCCCTAATAACAAAGCATGCCTGTGTCATTCCAGCCTTTGATATGCCAAGGCAGCCAAGGTTTGCTTGTCTAATTTCTTCTGAGATACTCTCTCATCCCCTGATCACATCTTTCTCTGCAACCACTTAAACTCACTTTTCTTATCCATCTCTTTGTAAAAAGATTTGATAACTGTATGGATGGTGTTTGCTCTCCTTGTGCCAGTCTCATTGGCAGCACACTGTGCCCTGCAGGCTGACTTCTGAGAGGCTTCACTGCTCCAGGTTGAGATTCCTTTGTCAGTGACCCTGTGTCACTATGCTCTGCAATTCTACCCTGTTTCTACTGCTTTATTTCTCAGTTCATCAAATTCATTGTGTATGACATGGAGTCCTCTGACCTTGTGCAACCTCTTGAATTTATAGGAGCAAGTTTTGATGCCACTTCTTGTGCCAAAGTCAATAATGAAACATTTAAAAATGCCTGTCACAGTCTAGTTTTCGGGGAACTTTGCTGACAGCCTGCCTCCAGCCCAATAATTTGCCTTTCAGCAGTGCCCTGTGTCATCTTGATGTCTTTGCATTGCTCCTTATATATATAGTTTTTCTGTTCATCTCTTGTCACAGCTGTGGTGGCAGTGTTGCTTCCTTTGGGCATCTGTTTACTAAAAAAAAAAAAAAAAGTTTTGGGTTACCCTGGTTGTGATAATCATATAGCTATTTTTTTTATCTGAAAACCCAAAAAGCTTGACATTTGTATAATCAGGGGGTGAGTCCTAGTCTGAGGTAGGATACTGTCTCTTAGTGGTGACATCCTGCTTTCATGTTATAAGAATAAAGGAAGCTTAGGAACTTATATCAGAAGGGTGGAAAGCCAAACGCAATCTCCCATTCAGGATCATTTATATTATATTTAGTAAAAATATACCTAAGTTTGTTATGCATATAAAGTACCAGAGCTATGTAATTTATGTGTTTCTACCATAGCTCCCCACCTCATCCATTTTTCTCCATTTCCTTTGTTGTATGTGTACATCTTGTAAATGGGGCTGATGGTTCAAAATTTAAAGTCTGTAGGTTAGAATTCCTAAAAATTGACAGGAAATGGAAAAACTGGATACTTTTTTGTTATTACCTGTCCTTTCATATTAGTAATGAATTATAGCAGTGGGACAAAAAGATGGTCTTATCTATCTAGAAACAAAATGCATGTCCTATGTGGCATGGAACAGCTTCTGTAAATCACATGTAGATGAATAAATGTGATAGATTTTACTGATCAGCATCAGTGAAAACTATCAATATTACTATATTGTACTAATTCATGAAAATTAATGGGAAAAAGTTTCCATTCTTCTTCACTTCTGTCTGCCTTTTCTTGAGCTTGTGTGTGCAGTGTTCTGAAATGCGAACTATAGCTATTAATTTTCTTAATAATAGTGGAAACTGTTACTTAATAGATAAAAGTATACATTAAATGTAACAGAAGCAGTTTGCCCTGACTGATGTTTTGGTGTTTGTGTGTTTGTTTTGGTTTTGCTGCAGCTCTACTTGACAAGACTCAACCTTCTAGGTGAAACAGCCTGATGGTAAAATCACAGGATTCACATTGTAGAGCATTTATTTCAGATTGCCTTTATGTCTCAAAAATGAGGTCTTCAGTAAAGCATCACCAGATTTTGAAAAATAAATGCTGCAGATTCTTTTCATTCATGGAAGTGATGATTTGATAAGTGTCAGGTGTCTTCCTGCTCCTGTCTTTGGTGGCAGGTGCTTGGAAAGGAAATGAACCAGTCATATCAAATGCACTACAGTTTTTGTTATTGTTTCTGTCTTCAGTGGTGTACACTCTTCTTTGTATTTTGTTCAGTTTAAATTTAGAAAGGTTAAACACAATTTTCAAAATTTGTACTGAGGAGCTAAACCACTTTTGAATAATTTTACATAATTTTTAGTAGACTAATTTTTAGTAATAATTTTACTAATTTTTAGTAGACTGGATAATTTAATTGAGTTTCATTGGGAAGAGGACAGTTGATTTTATTAGGGGTTAAACAAGCAGTAAGGTCAAAGTTTGGTCAGAGGTTACAATGAAAATGCTAAATGACTGCTTTTAATTGTTTCACCTTTTCAGAAGTACTGCAGTAACAATGAAAGCAAATGTTGCCCTGTACGTTTTTTTATGGGTTTTTTTTTTTCCTCTGAGTTACAGGCCACATACTTAGGAAATGTCTGCAATTACATTGGAAGGGTAACTTGTGTTACATGGAGTGCTAGGCTTCCTTTTTTCCTCTGGAATGGCTGATGAATAAGAAATGGATAGCATTAATTCTAAAGGGCTTCAAACATTCATTAGCCACGTCTTAGTTAACTTATGTTGTTAGATTAACAACTCTGCTGGCTTTTGGTTTGGAAAGTGGGGAACAATTTGTAGTTTATAATTGAAATGGAAGTATTTGTTTCTTCTTTATAATGGCTGAGTATGTGGTGTTCTGGGACTGTGTTACAGTTTTACTGAAAACAGTATGGGATGCCTTGATATCCAGAGTAGCCTTTCATCTTTAAATTAAACAGTGCAATATGACCACTTTGTGTGAAATAAATTTGTTTTAATCTTGTGCCTTGAAGGGTATTTTTACAAAATATCTACATATTTATTACATTTGATGATGTGGAGTTTTTTTCAGTTAAAATTCCCCAATACTTATTGCTTTCCTTTCATGTAGCATCTCCCTCAGAGTGTGTGCTATTCTAGGAGCACTGAACATCTGTGACTACCATTTGTTTCCTAAAATAAGTAGGCAGTCAGCATCTTTTGGATATGTGTGAAGATGCTTGTTATCTATCCAAAAATTACTACATATGGTCTATTATCTGCAGTTTCTCCATGTTGAAACTGAAGTTCCAGTAGTAAAGATGCTTTTGTGTGATGCAGTGATTTTCTTTCTTGTATTATAGCTTCTTCTAATATCTGATGCATCTGACAAACTTTTTTCATTTGATTAATCATGCATACCAAATGGAAGGCCACAGGAAAAAAAAGTCTTCATCTGGCGTTAGTTCTAGCCATTAACAGTTTGGTATAATGTATTTAAATTAAATGTTTAGAAAGCCATGTGGTAAATGGGAGAGAGATGATTTTGTGGTTAGATACATTGGGGTAGTGAAGGGTTTTTTTCTAATATGCTTAAATTTAATATTTTCTCTTACTTTTTAAGGGCTGAGGGTAGCCCAGGATGGCCGCAGCTTCATATGATCAATTGTTAAAGCAAGTTGAGGCATTAAAGATGGAGAACTCCAACCTTCGGCAAGAGCTAGAGGATAACTCAAATCACCTCACAAAACTGGAAACCGAGGCGTCCACTATGAAGGTATTGCAAGCTCTGTGCCCGTGTGGGGTTTCTGGGAACTGCCCAGAGAGTTTTCTATGCTTTTAGATTCCTATGGAAGCCCTTTTCCAGGCTGTGTAAAGAAAAAAACTATCAAAGCTATGTTTCTTTGTTAGTATTTTTTAATTTCAAAAATGTTTTCTAAAAACAGCTCCCAGCATGCTGTGATAAGCACTATCATTTTAGTGCTACCATACTTCCTAGCAGGAAGTCCAGAGCGCTGACAAAGCAAGTATTGTTCAGCTCTTGAAAACATGGGAAACACTATAGGTTTTCAGTGTTTTCAGGTAATTTTAAAAATTTGGGGGTTTACTATAACTACAGCATTTAAGGTCACAACAGGAGAAGTTCCTTGTAACATAAAACCACAAGTTCTTCAGTCTTTCCCAAAGTCTAAATTAATACTAAAAAAATTCACCCAGATCTGTTCCTGCTGGTGTTTGTTGGCTAAGTGTAGGCCTTCAGAGCCACCCATCCAAGAACAAACACTAGGCTCAAGTGAAATTTAGATGGATTTTAATCAGGAAGATACGCCATCAGCTGCATCTGTATGATCCGTGATACTGAACAAGGCAGAATTCTGCAAGCCTTAGAGCTGCATTAAGGCAGTGCTCTTCCTAAGCTGACAAATTCTGCTCCTTTTTGCTAGCAGCTAGCAAAACCAGTCTGATTTTGGTACCTCAGTTTAGAAGGGCTCAGAAATTTTTTGCATTTCTGTGTATACGCCTATATAGGGTAGGCATATTCTAAATATGAAGCAACATTTTTTTCTCCCATCTCCTTGCTTCCCAGTCTTTTGTGACAGACTTACTGATCCTTTACAACCAATTTTTAATTTTTAAAATATGGTAATTTGATTAATATAGAAATTAAAAATATTTGAACTTAGTTTTCTTCTCCTCCAACATGTAGACTCTATGTTCACTGTGAAAAGAAAAATTCTCCTTTCTGGAACACTTGAAAAACAGATACATTTAATTCTTTCATTGCAGTGTAAAGTGAAAATGGCTTTGCTACCTAAATTAAAAGGAAATTGTAGTCTTTTACATCAGCTACTTGAAATGGTTGTCATTAGCAGCTACAGAAAAAAAAGTTTATTTGCTGAGTTCCATGCCTGAAAACTAGTTCTGTTATTTAAATTATTTTTCTTAAGATAATATTACAACAAATTTTTCAGTAACTCCCTTCCACTCCCTGTCAGTGCAGTCTAAAATAAGAAAGGGAAGAACAGGGACAAGATGATCTTCCTGCTTGTTTTACAAAAGAAGACTAAAAATATGTTTTTTCCCCCTTCTTCATCCATATAGGGGTGTTTTGGTTGTTTGGTTGAGGTTTTTCTAGGTTTTGTGCAGATAATTAAATTTCCAGTGACCTAAAGACAGTCCAGCTGTACAAGCTGGACTCTAGGGCATTAATTTGGCATGTAGAATGGCTTTATGTTCTTTAAATCTGGCAGACCACCAGACAGAAAGTGGCTCTATTGCACTCCTCTGTGCTTATGAACGTACCCAGAGTAGAGGTCTAATTTTTTTCTGTTGCAAAGTTCTGTTCTACATATAAGGAACGTAATGCCAAAAAAACTCCAACCTAAATATCAAACTCAGTATGTTTCTTTTCACTTTGGGGGATGGGTGGAGAAGAGATTGTTCAGTCTTAATAGTTTTGTTTGGGTTTTTTTTAAATCATGTTCTATTAGGAAACCATAGGTTCATTCCTCAGGTGTATTTGCTCCTGCACCTGAACCAAGAAGTCATGTCTTTCCCTTGTTTGTTTAAGACCCTTTTCTTTGGAAAGGTTCACAACATAGTTTTGATTTGACTTGAACCTGCAGGATGGTGTGGGAATGATCTTGGGGTCAGATTGGAGTCTGTGGGTGAAGTTTGATGGGGATCATTGCGGGATTCTCTTAAATTGAAAGATAATTTTAGTTTTGCAAGCTTTTGGAGAAAGTATGTGTTGGCTTTTTTTGCACTGGAAGAAGCTGCATGGTTTGTATGGTTGCAGTGCCATAATTAGGGATAATTAGAAGCAAAGTCATTAGCGGAGCCAGAGCAGTCAGGATTGAAAGTCCCTTGGCTACCATATATGCGGTCAAAAAATTTCCCAAATGTCTTGGAAAAAATGATCCTTTGGGAGCACAGAAGTGTCACAGAGCCATTGTAACCAGTCCTGCCAAGTGAAATCCCAGATATTAGTGGAAGACAGGAAGCAGCAGTGGGGAAACAAGCTGTGTGATTCCATGGCAAACATCGCTGTTCTTGCAATGTGAATTTTGGTCTTTGGCCCAGTGCAGGGACATCTCACAGTAATTCTTTGGACTGCTGCTCTGTTTGTTTCCTCATTTCTTCATGTTCTTTAATCAGCTGTGAAGGGCAGTAGTTAGGAAGAGCATTTTAAAGACAATATTTAAAGAATTTGATTTTGGAAGTAACAGTGTTAAAACGTTATGTAAGTGTGCCCCATCTTTATAATCCATTTCAGAATTGTAAGGTAGTCATATGGGAATTAAAAGCTTAACATGAGCTCATCTTGCACATGTATTTATTATAAACTACTACTGACCTATATAAGAACTATGTCTGAATATTTCCTGTTTAAAGCTGAATCTCTTATTTAAAACTGAAAACTCCATTTGCTGACCAGAAAAAAATATGATGGATAAACAAAGAGAAATGTGATAATGGTGGGTGCCAAAATGATCAGTAAAACAATCTCCACTTTGTTTTTTAATTTGTGTTGTCCTAGGGATTAACTGTTCAAACAAAAGAAATCCCTCAGAGTATTATGACTAACTTGGGAAATTCAGTTGTTTTTATTGGCTTACTGTTAGATGAAATACAGCAGCTTGGTATGATAAAATGTTCTCTCTAAATCAACAAATACACTGTTTGATGGTCAATGAAATAGCAATGTTGGCCCATAAATAAAGAAAAATGGTGTCAATGTCTAGATCTAAGAGTAACTGCAAAAAACACGGACTGTGGACATTGGAAAAATTCAAACAGTTTTATCTGAATTCAAAACCTGTAATATTTGTGGAGAGACAGGAAGTAAACCAGTATCAGCTATACTACTTTGTGCATATACCTACATGTCTCCCACATTTGTAGAAGACTTTTTGTGAGACTTTCCCGCCTTGTTCTTCTAAAAGACAAGTATTTTCTCTTTAAAGATAATTTTTGGGTTTTTGTTTGTCGGTTGTTTTTTTTTTTTATGTCATAGCTAATTACATTTACCTTAACCTCTAGAATTCTAGAAGTAGTGTAAGAGTGACATCATGCTTGATTTCTGCACTCACTGTTTGAATGCTTTGATTTTATAATAAATTAGTAATTCATGATATCATGTGTAGGAAAGCCAGTTTCAATATATGTGATGCTCTGTGAGCAAAACATTGTCTTTTAATTTTTATGTAGTGCACTTAAAATTTTATTCTACATATGGCTTTTCATTTTATTCAGTGTCTTCTGCACTGTGTCCACATGTATCAAAAATAAAGTAGGAAGACTGTTGCTGGAAGTGATTCAAATTTGTTGATTTTTTTGAGAAGTGTTCTAACCAGATAAATATACACTATGAAGAAACTGCAGTGGTTAAACTCTTTTCAGAAAATCATGAGCTGTTCATTCACGTATTGTGAAGGGTGGTGTTTAGGCAGATAATTTTCTTCATATAAGCATTTTAGTTTTAATAATTTTCTGTGGGAGTTTTTTTGGTTTTATTTAGTTTGCATGTTTGAAAGAATTAATGTTTAAAAGACAAGGTCCTAGAGAGGTCATTACAATTGTATACACTGCAGATCTAGAGAGTGGTTTATTTTTGATATTGATGGTGTTTGTGAGTTTCCTCTGCTAATTAGACAGCCAGACAACAAAACTTGAGATGCTATTATGTTGGATTAAAACGTATTTTCACTACGTAAAAATGCAAGGATGGAGATATTTTATTTTGAGAATTTTTATTCTGAATTAATTTGTAAAATATTAAGCTATGGTAATTTAATGTGGTAGCAAAAGGAATATTAAGTCTCTAGAGTGTAATATCCCAGATTTATTTCAGTGCTATGCATACTTTGGGATGTTGATGAAGTAATACTCAAATTAGCAGAATTGAAGGTAAAACAACGCTATAGAAGATGTTGCGGTGCCTGGTTTACATCTTCTGTCATGATGGTTTTGAAAAAATTATGAGAAAGCTTATATTAGAACTACAGTGTACTTTTATGTCTAAATATGATTAAGTTGCATTTTATTTTATGTGCAAATTCGACTTCCCGTTGTATCTTTCTATGAATATTGGAAAGAATGAATATACAAATTCTTATCAGGAATAGCAGATTGACCAGCAAGTTAGCAATTTAGCAACTACAGTAGCTTGTTTGTCTCATTTTAAGAAAAGGGACACTGGAAAATGTGTTCATTGCAAATTGGACCTTGTTAACCTGTGTTTGTCTATAAAAAAGAGAAGATGGATGTTCAGGATGTTCCAGAAACTAACTAAACTGTCTTGCCTGTTTTGACATGGAAGCTGCGCTTTGTGATCTATAAGTCCTAAGAGTTTAAAAAAAACTTTTTAAAAGTGCTGATCCTGTATGTTGGGTATACTCATGGCTTAATCACACACTTTTTTAAGAGTAAGATTTCAGATACTATTTGTATATTATTGTGCCTCTTGACTAAATTTAAGGTTTCCTTTTAAATGTCTACTGAGCAATTCTCTCTTTAGGAATGAGTAACTGTTCTTATCAGATGTCTCCCTGATCAGGGAAGCAAATGATCCCATTTTCTTTTAAATTGACAAATCATACTTTGTGGCCTTACAGTCTGCCTAGCCACCACTTCTTGATATTTAACCTTGAAAACCTGTTTTGTTCTGATCAGCTGTCTCTGATCATCAGTGTTTATTGATCCTCATAGAACATAGAAGGTGTTGAAGATGTTATTCTAATTGGCACGGCAGTTTTTGGTTCAATGTGTTGTGGTAAGCCACATGCTTGCAAATTAGAATTTGAAGCTCAGCATATTCACACAGATCTCTGATACATGCTGCTTTACACACTGATACATGCTATATGCATGTGCAGTGTCCATCTGTCTTTGTGTGTGCTTCCTCAAGTAGGTAGTAGATGAATATATTTGACAGGTTCTCAGTAGCATTTTCAGAAATCTAACAACAGTTTTGCTTCTAAGGTACCAGAAATTATGCTTTTTTTGCTGGGGATATTTACTGTGTCAAATAACATCACATTTCCATTTCTGTGCAAAGAGGGAGTGTTTTTAGCTGCATCCTGCCTTTTCCTTTTTTTGTTTTATCTTCAGAGAAAAGATTTTTGGTTGGCATTGCCTACAGTGAAATGTTTCACCAAGGCATATAAAGAAAAACACAACTGAAAAATTATGTGGAGCTATGAAAGCAAACCATTCAGAAGAGAATGTTAAAATATGTTAAAATAGATATATTTGATCTGAAATTGCTGTTCCTGAGTAGGCTGCACATAGTAACTAAACTGAAATATAACCTGAGATGTTTTATTTGAATCCTGAATGTAGTACAATATTAATTTCTTAGTGTATCCTGTTGCACATTAGAATATTAGCATTATTTCCAGATCTAAGTTCCAGAATCTGATTTCTGACAGATCTGAGTTATCTGGTATGTTGTTATTTCTGCTAAGAGGTCAAGTCAGATATAACAAAATGGATTATATAGTTGCTTCATGGACCAAAACCAGTATTGTGTCCAAGCAGCTGGTCATAGAGGACGTGAGGATGTTTTCCTACTATGCTTAAAACATCCCAGCGGCCCTGTCTGGTTTAATTTAAAGGTTCTTGGTTCTTTGATGATTATTCAACTTAAACATATAAAATGAAGTGCAGAATAAATAGTCTCTTTTTTTTTCTTCTTTTTTTTTTTTTTTTTTAACTTTAGAAGACCAGTAGTATCTTAGTGAGATTTCTGCCATTACCAGTATTTCTTTTCAACATTGTCTTAAGTCATGTGGAAAAAAAGTGTGTGCTAGAAAAGTGTGACTGATGATTTTCTTGGTGGTAAAAATGAACACAGGAGTGTGAACAGTTGAATAAGAATCTTGTTATTGAGGGAGTAAATTGAATACATGGCAAATAAAATTTACACGTGGTCAAAAGCACTGAGGAATCATGGCTTCTAGAAAAGAGCCTTAATTCTATATACACCATGAGGACTGAATTAATATGTCAACAGCATAGAAAGATGTGTTAGAGATACTTTAAATACCTGAGAAATGAAAGGGCTTTTCCATGTAGCACCAGGTTAGTGCTTAGTCTGGATCCACAAAGTTGGTCTGATATTGGGAATTACTGGGCAAAAATAGGGAAACAGAACAGTTATAATTGTGTCAAGATGAATACATGCTGATCCAGAAGTTGAATATTCTGTTCTGATGAACCTCCCTCAGGAAGGACCTAGTAGAATTCATCATATTAGGTGCCAAAAAAATCAAGTGATCTGAGACTTTTCAGATGAAGTCACAGGAAAAGCAAAGGGGACATTATGGGAAGAAGATTGTTGACCTCTGATAAAAGATTGTAAGTGTCATGAGGAGAGTTATTAGAGAATTAGTCGTTTTCCTGAATAATCGATCTAAGGACATCAAATAATATTGTGAGATAGCCAGTGGAAAACAAGCAAAACAAAACTTGGTTTGTATCATGCTTTTGCCATGGGACGTAGAACCACTGGAGATGTGGTTTCATGAAGTCTGCAAGTCAAGGCCAGAGGGAATCTGGGGAGATGACATGCAAGAGAAATGAACAGTAGGTTTTTTGTTCATGTATCTTCACTTGGTTCCTGCTGTTGGAGAGGAAGGAGTTTGGTTTGGAAAGATGTTTGGTCTCTCTCACTGTTAAGGATGATGTTTGCTCTCAATTCTGTTCTTGATTCTTGTCTAGAGCACAAATCATATGAATAGTTGAGGAAGCTGGGGAAAATGAGGCTCATGGGGGACCGTCTCAGTCTATACAACTTCTTTACAAGACATTGTGGTGAGTTAGGGATGTGTCCCTTCTCCCAAATAACAAGTAACAGGCTAAGAGGAAATTGCCTCAAATTGTACCAGGGATGATTGGATGTTATGAAAAATTTCTTCATTGAAGGAGATGTTAAGCCCAAGTACAGGCTGCCAAGGGCAGTGGTGAAGTCACCATCCCTGGATGCATTCGAAGGGCATGTAGATGTGACACGGTTTTGTGTAGGACTAACCCAGTGGTGGGTTTAATGGCTGATTTTGAAGATTTTTCCCAGCCTAAGTGATTCAAAGATTCTGTGATCATCCTGTAATGTCAGTACTGCTGTGAGGTTGCAGATACATTGCCACTTTTACTTCATCCTTCAGTTGTGGCATTTTTTTGTTTCCCATCATCCTGGGTCAGTCTGTGCATGCCTGGCTTTTACAGCTCTTCAGAGAAGAATCCTGCTTACCTGGATACACACTGTAGTGAAAGAAACTTCTTTTTTCACTTTCTACTTGAAGCAGTTGGACATAATTTTTCCCTCCTTAATTAGCCTTTGTGTCACCAAGTGATGAGAAACTTCTAGCACACTTTTCATTTGCTCATTGCTATGCAGGGAGTGTACCTCAGAAAGAGGTGCCTTTGTTGAATCTGCCCATGTCCATTGTTTCCTTGCAGCTTCCAGCCAACTCTAATGAGAGAACTTCATTTTAATGGTCTGACTGTTTTTTCAGCATTCTGGCTGATGTGGCCTGAGTGAAGGGATTTGGGGTTAAGACTTTTGTACTGCTTGCTCTTAGGAGATATTTATGTGGTACTACAGGCTCTGCTTTCTTAACAGAGCTTGTTTTTCTTCTCTAAACTTAGAGCTCTTTTAAAGCATGTTTTGATCCACACACTGTCTGGCACACAGGAGGTGCTTTGTCTTGATTTCTCTGATACTTCACTGGATTTTTGTCGAGATGAAATACGAGGGATGGGACCACCATGCTATTTAAGGTGATTTCTTACTTAAGTAAGCCAGACAAAAGATCAGGCTCAAAGGTGTGGAGAGAAGCAACAAGGCAGCCATAGCTCAAGGAAGTCACAGGTTTCTTCCTCACACAGCAATATATAACATTCTGGTCCAATAGTCAGTTAACACAAAACTTGTTTCTACTTAATAACCCATCACTTTTGCTTAATTCTGCTGCACTGTGTCCATCTTTTAGCCAATAAACTGATAGGTCACATACTCACACACACCTCTGTTTAGCTTCTAGATCCCTAGCCTACTTTAAATCACATTGTCACAGCTTAAACTTCTCACTATTTTACCTAATATAATTTCTTACTTACTCAAGACATATTCTTACTTAAAATTATAGGAACATATGTTGATAATTTTTCTACCTAATGTTTGTGTACCTTTATCATTACATTAACCCAAGCACTTTCTAAGGTTGCAGATTGAACCCTTCAGCATCTGTGGAATTTTACATTTTTCCATTTCCCACAGATTTTGTTGTTCACTTTTGAAGAGCGTTAAGCAGGAACATAAAGGAGCATTCCAGCTGTCAATAAAGGGAAATGCAGGATTTGGAAGTTCTTTGAAGAGCAGCTAAAGATGCAGCAACAAGTGAGGAGTTTGTGTAATAAGTTTCCTGCTTTTGAGAAGGAAGCTGTGTGAGGGAATCAATCAGTTAAAAGCATAAATTAATGAAATTTATGTGCAATTCATATTTGTCTTGGTTCCAGTGAATTTTACCAGCAGATCTGTTCTTTTCTTGTAGCAATAAAAAAATTTATATTTGAGGTAAACTACAAAAAAACCCTTAGTAATTTGCACAACAGAGTGTACTCTTTTTCATTTTTAGAGTTAAAAACCAAAACAATAAACAAAAACAACCCCAAAAACAAACTAACAAAGGCTTTTTATTTGGGTTTCCAAACTGAAATATTAAGGAAATGACAGTTTTTAAGTAGATGATGTCATCCTGATTTTGCCAGTTGGTCCATACGTCTATAATACAATTTTACCTATTCTACAAAAAAACTTTCCAAAGTCAGCATGCTTAATGCTCCCAGGATGGATAAAAATACTTACTGGTATAACATAGCGTTATTTTCTAATATACTTCTGAAAAGGAAGTTTTTTAATCCATATTTTCAGGCATATAGTGTTGTGTAATGAGTGAAGTATTTCTTTTGGAAGTTACTCCTTTATAGAAATTGAGTCTACAGGAAGAATTGAGCATTTTTTACTAGAAAATACTATTTTTTTCACATTATTAAAAGTAAACTAAAACTCCATCTTCTGTCAGCTGGATTTCTTAGCTAAAGTGTCTCTTTGAATTACTGCAGTCTCATTATGAGTGGGTCACATAGCTTCTGGAAGTTGCACTGCTGCAGTCCCCATGAGAAGCGCTGTATTTGGACAGCCTAGCTAGTAGGGGAGAATTAAGTGAGAATTGTGAGATACACACCTCAGCACTGAACAGACAGTGCTCAAAATCCAATTGCATTCAGAACAAGCTAACAAAATAATTTGCTTTCAGGGTAACCAAACTGTGTTTTGTATTCTGAAATAATAGAGATTTTTAAAAATTAGTACATTAGTTGTCAATCATCTAGATGTGGAAATTTAACATTTTACCTGCTTATTAAGGGGGGAACATTGGAGACACAAGTGTAGCGGAATATCTGACACTCTAAAAGTCAGGTGCCTTCGAAAGGATTGGCTACACAGGCACAGCAGGGCATGTATGCCCCTGCTCTCAGTGGGAGCTTCTTTTAGCTTTGAATTCATCCCATTCTGCACAGGTGTAATAAAAATGGACAGAATATGGTACTACCTGGTTTTGTTCTTTGAGTAGCCATGCTAGCTTTCTGATTTTTCATATTTGCTGTATTTAACTGCCTGTATGAAGAGCCTTACTGTACATGATAGTAGCTGGTCTTGTCTGAGAGAGCAATGATGTATTTATTATTTTTTTTTTTTCAAAATGCATTGTTTGATGAACAAATAAAGGGAAAAGATTAATTCAGCAGTAGCATTCCTTGCCTGTTAATATTTGTGAAATAGCTGCTAAATTCTCAGCTTCTGTAACTTGTGCTGTGTGAATTCACCCAGTATTTTCCTTTTATTATCTGCCTTGTTTTCATTTAATTTCAACACATCCTTACCCAGCATGTAAGCACTTAAACTTTTGAAGTCTTGCAAAGGAAAACAGTAATCACATGAAACATTATATGTTTTTTATTTATTTTTTTTCCCCTAATAAGAGCCTGCATCTTCATTCTCAAATTACTTCGCTTATGTGCAGAATGGTTTTTTGTGGGTTTTTTTCTGCCACATGCACTCCAGCCTTTCTGGAGGGAAGAGCTCATGGTGTTCTCAAGGCACATAAAGGAGACTGTCACATCTGTGATAGTGACAAGGGAATTACAACACTGACAGCATGGTAGATAATGCAGGAGATAGCACAGTGGTTAGATCCTCCAAAATATAAGTAATTTTGAAAATAATTATGTGTATTAATCACTTGGTAAATTCTAATGTGTTAATGGAAGAAACTGTCGTAAGCTGAAATTATTCTTACAAATTACATCAAGTGATGAATTCTAGGAAGTTCTGGGTATTCAATGACTGCACAACTAATGTAGTCAGGCATATTTTTAAGCTTACATGACCTAAAAATGTGGTTTAAAAAGTAGTTTAACATCCAACAAAACACTGATATTTAAAATATCAGTGAATTTATTTAATGTGCAAAGAAGCAGCAGTGGTATTATATTGTTGAATGTCTGTGTCTTTTTATGATCCTACAGTAAGTAATATTTTTAGATCTTTGCATTTCTAAAGTTACTATCAGGATCCAAATTGGCTGGAAAATTGAATTGACTTTTCTTTTTTGGAATTTAGGTGAAATTGAGCTAATGTTATATATAGTTAGTGCCATTACTTTAGACAATCCTCTTTCTGAGCATAAAATCAAATAACTTCAGTTGACCTGACAGTGTGATTGCACTAAATAGTTGGTGCTGTCTTCTGTAAGTGGTTACAGCAAGTGACAGCTCCTGAGCATGGTGTCACCAGGTGAATATTTTCCTTTTAGAAAATCATATTGTTGAAAATTAAAAGGAACAACATCATTTCACGTAAGAAATGCTTTCCTTTTTCTGCAAGGTTGAAAGTTGAGTTGCCCCAGTGTTCGACCTCAGTCAGCAGTGCTGTCATTGGTGGTATTATCATTTGGACCTGGTTACAAGGTTGAGCAGCTAGAGCAGTGCTGGCACTTTGGGCAATTAGAAGGGCTTCCACCAAGCCTGATTAAGCAGCAGCATAATTCACTAAAATGTGTAGGAGCAAAGAGCTCCTTCCAGGTGATGCCTTAAGTTTTAACTTCCATATTTTCCAGAGTCTGTACTGCATCAGTATATTACTCTGAACATATAAAGTATTAGTAAGTTCTCTTTACAGCGTAGTTAGACAAAACAATCCTTTTCCAGCCTAAGAGCCAAGGACATCATTGTAGCTCCAGGCTGCAAAAGCTCCAGCAAAAAGCATAAATAACTGCAAATTGAGGAGATTAATCTGGGAGTATGGGATTTCTTAACCTGAAGCTGTAATTGGACAATTACCCTAATATGTAAATGGACCAAAACTTAACAAAAACATGTGGCACATCGTCCATCTTGGGTGGAGCCTCGGCCAGGCTCTTGTATTGCCCAAGATGTATTTTTGAAGGCCCTTTAACAAATACCTACTTCATTGCTTTAACACTGTCTAGCCTCTGTTCTGTGTAGCCTCTCAAGGCATCACAAACATTCCCTCAGCTCCTGTGAATGTTGTACTGTGTATGACAGAACTAATGCACTGTCAAGTTCATGTGGTCATGTAAATCCTTGAACTTAAGTTTCTACTATCTCTAAAAAAATACAGTATTCTGATGTCTTCCCTCCTCCGTTCTCAGATTCAGTAGTTGTGGAATTTGAGTGATTTTTTTTTAGTTTACTTTATGTTACCTTTTTTTCTGCTCTTTTAAATAGTAATTGAAACAATGTTCAGCTCCATTGGAGGTCAAAAATTATTTTCAATTAGAGATTTTTATGTTAAGTTTTCAGCATAACAGGTTAAAAACCTGAGTACCAATGCTGTCAGAAATACTGTAATTTAAAAATAATGCTGATTTGGTTAACCATTATTTTTTTATTCATTATGAATTTTCCCATACTGTATGCTACTAATAGATGTTGAATTGCTCTCTGAAATTGTGAATACTTTCTGTATTTGTGCAATTAAACCTGGATTTATACTCAAATGTGAATACAGGGATAACCAGCATAATTGGCCTGTGAGTATATCTGGTGTACTGCATCCTGGAATTTCATATATTTAATTTTCATTATGATTTTAATCTATTTTAGCCTTCACTGAATAACACATAGCTATGACAAAGTGAATACAAGTCATAAAGCTTAGTGTTTAAAGGTGGGGGGGAGAGAATAGTAAAGACCAGACATACCTGACTTGTCATCAAAATGTCTTTTTACATATGCCGTATTTTGAAATATTCCTAAGTATTGATATTTATACATACAGTTCCCAAAAATTGAATACACTTCCTTAACTCCTTGGGGTTTTAAATTTGCCATTGTAAGCATTACTCCTCTGTGATTCATTTCCTTATTAGCAGGTTGAGTAAATTCACAGCACTTTAACCATTTTATTTACAGGAACCCTTACCACTTAGCTGGGTGCATCTACTGTTAGTTAAGGTGCTTTTATTTACCATGGTTTTGCAGTTACATGCTGATGGATCTGAGGTCTTTTATTTAATTATTCATCAAGTAGGTTTTACGTCAGAATTGTATTCACAGGGTCCAATAAAAAAAAACAGACCAACCAGACAAAAAATAGACACTGTTTCAGTACTGCACAGTCCAGAGATGTGAAGACAGAAACCCTTTTAAATGATAATGAGTCATAGGGCCTGTTTAATTTCCAAAAACATTCTCTTGTACTTCTGCACAGGCAAGATAAACTAGGTTATACTTAAGTGACCATTAAAATACTTTGACTTGCATTCTTTAAAATAAGAGAAAAAACCTTGCAGCCTTTTCTTATAGACTTCCTTTTGTGTATTTTTTCAGTAAAAAATTTTTCAGTACTGCTAAGTCAGTAAAGAAATTGCTTGGAATAATGCTGTAAACCACTACTAAAATACTTACTGAAATATGCATAACAGATACTAATTGAGCCTTGGAGACTATTTTGGGCTTTAACAAACATGATATCAAATTTAATATAAAATTATTGTGGAAAAGTACTATTTCAAAGCACTATATCCATGTAAACAGCATTAGTGTTGAATCTGAGATTATAAATGGTGAATAAATAAAAATTTTCATTAGCACAGTAACAGATAATTTGCTGTGTTTCCTCCAGATGGATTATTGCAGAAAACTTCTCTGTTCCGTATTCAAGTAAAATTGCAAATTCCCCGACTTGTCATTTTAGCACACAGCTTCATTTTCCAGTACACCAGTATCTGGCCCAGAGGTTGCATCTTCTCTAACCTTTGTCTAGTTTGTTGAGCTGCCTGTTGAATTGTCAGCTTAGATTTTGAAGTGTACTGTGATGGAGTTAGAAGTTGATGTGACAGCACTGTCCCCTTAGCAATGGCACTGTAGAAAAGAAATGTAGAAAAATACAGAAAAGCTAACTTGAGAAAAATGCATCTGCTGTTGGAGGGAAAAGGGGATGATACAAAAACTAAAAGTTAAAACTTAAATGACTTGAAGCAAAATTTGAGCAAGGTGAATCCAGTGTGCTAATGTTTAACTGTTGCCAGTATTTAGAAAGAGCAGTCCCTTGCTGCCTGGATACCTCAGTCATGTAATTTGTCAGGGCAGGAAAAGCTGATGGTAGTTCCATTTAGCTCCTCATATTGGCACTTAGAGCAGGAATAATGTGGTGGGTAATGCTCAAATTGCCAGCACCTACTAGAAGTATGTACTCATTTCTTGCTGTGAGATATGAATTAGGAGAAAGGCACAGCAGGCTCAAAACTTAAAAGGTATAAAGCAAACTTTATTAACAGAACTAAAAGAATAATAAGAATCAGAATAAAACCTTCAGAGCACTTCTCCTCTTTACAACCTCTTTTCTTTCCCTTTAACAATGTAGAGACAAAACCTGAGATTTTCAATCAGTTACCACCTCTGTAACAGTCTTTCATCAGTTCTTGCAGGGAGAGGAGTTTCTCTTGCCGTGCCATGGATTCTTCTCCACAAGAAACAATTTTCTTGTGGATTTGATGTCACAGCAAATCACCCAGGAAAGGAAAATCTGTTCACAGTGTGAAAGTCCCTCCCCTGCCTTGCAGCTTTCCCAAAGCTGCTTTCATGAACCATGTCAACTTATGGGGTACTATTTTAAGGATGAACTGTTCTAGCATAAAAAACCAAAAGTTCTCTTCTTTTATCTCTGGGAACAGAGGCTTTTCTTCTTCTATGTTTGGGGCAATGTTTCTCATCTGTCTGTTCAAGCTTTTTATTAGATTACAGCTTTTCAGCATCCACACACTCCAGCACGAGTGCGCTTTTCTCATGGGCTGCGGGTGAATGCTGCACCCACCATGGACTTCATGAATTAGGGAGAAAAAACTCTATATCAAAAGTACATCTTCACCATAGCCTTACAAAGAGAATTTCAGCCCAAGACTAAGGCATCTCCTCAATCCCTTCCTAAC
This sequence comes from Cyanistes caeruleus, assembly GCF_971803275.1. NCBI lineage: Eukaryota > Metazoa > Chordata > Aves > Passeriformes > Paridae > Cyanistes > Cyanistes caeruleus. Next base: position 8,442,837 of record NC_141732.1, on the reverse strand, counting down.
TAGTATTTGACTCCTTTACTGACCTCAGTGTCCCATGTTGTTTTCCTTACATGTCTTCCCCCTTTCCTTTTCCTGATTCAGGAGAGAATCAGTGTTCGTAGGTTCATTTATTCTCAAGCTTTATCATCCTAAACAGTTTTCATAGAGTTCTGCAGCGCTGAAAGGTTGATCTCATGCAGTCTGTGCATCAGGGAGATTGCTCACCAAGCCTTCCACTGCTGCTCACGTGTTCTCCACTGACAGCACGTGAGCCGTGCCGGCCGCCAGCTCCGCTCAGTTTTCCTTCGTACAGAGCGCCGAAAGCAAGAAAAGCTGGTTTTGTTCTTCTCTCCACAGCATGGCTGGCTAAAAGCAGCTAAACAGAGTTCACTGGGAGCCGTGCCGAGGCAGCCAGGGCCGTGTGCCACTGTCCCGATTGTGCTGATTCCGGCCGCGCAGCCCTGGCCACGCGGCTGCTCCCGGCACAAAATGGTGGTGGCCGCTCCTGGCCTCAGGGCCAGCCCCAGTGCAGACCACAGAGCCACTCCTGGCATTGGTGCGGCCACATGGCTGTTCCCAGAGCCAATATAACCCCCGGCTGGCACGGCCCAGAGGTGCCGCTGGAAAAACACTGGGAAGGGGCCCCAGCTGCCCCCCGGGCCAGGGCTCGGCGGACTCCCCGGTGAGGGGCTCGGCAGCCTGCTCACCGCCCCTCGGGGGCAGGAAACCTTGGCCAGGCCCCATGGGGCCGGTCCCACCGGCACCCAGTTACCTCTTCAAAAGCCAGAAGCCACGAGTGCGACTTCCTGGGCTTTCCCATGTTTAAATGTGAATCTCACAGAGGCAGACCCAGCTTCTAAATGGTTCAATAGGTTGTCAGTTCTCAGAGCTAGCCAGCTATTGGTTTTTGCTGGGCACAGGCCAAGCTCTTAGCAGCTTCTCTCAGAAAAATAATTTCCATGGGTGGCCTCTTCCCTCCTCAACAAATGTCAATTAATGCAAAACCATCATGAAGACTCGTTGCCTGGGGAAGTATCCTGAACATGCTGAAACAGCGGATGTCCCACACATGTGAGTGAGAGACTTCTAAAAAGGGAATGGAAGGAGAGGTGGGATTTTGGGTTTATTCCTTGTAAAACAGTGCTGTTTTCAGAGAAAAAGATTCATTAATTACTTCTAAATTTACCTGAGTTGACAGGTTTCCAATAAGACTGCAAAACTCTCTCAAGACCGCTCTAGGTATCCACACTGCCTTTTAGACTTTAAGCTAAGACTGGTGTCTACAGATCAACTCTTGCATCAGACAGTGCAGGAGCCCTTCTTTGAGAAACACCACATTAGTTGTTTGTCTCCCTTTGTTGACAGGGCAGATGTTATGTTTAGAGACGGCTGGGCCATATGGCTGATGAGGGTGCCCTTGAACATATTTTAAAGCACAAGCACAGGGAAGATGTCTTTCCAAGAGTATGGATTTTATCACCCCAGGTTTGATCCTAAAGGCAAAGCTGACATTTAACAGGCAGTGCAGTAGGAGAGTAGGAGCTGCGCTCTAGGTGAATTGTGTTGAGGACTCAGCACACATGCAATATATATTTTAGGGTATTTAGTCTTTGGACTAGCTTCAGCCTGGTCCCATGGAGTGAATGCCTATCAGCAGTCCTTGGTGTAACTGCTGGCTTGGCTTGATCCAAAAGGCCCATGCTTCAAGATACCTTTGATGGGAATCCAGGTACAAGCTGGTGTGGGAGGATAGAAGTCTGGCATCAAACTGGTCCAAACTAAGGCATGAATGTGGACAAACACCTTGACCCCATCAGTAAACTGGAAATTTAGGTGTCTCTACTGCAGAATTATTCTTCCCAGTGCAGCATGGCAGAGACTGCTGCAACTAGGCTCCTACAATTTGGTCTGAATCTAGGGCTTGAGATTATTTCCTCAGAATTCTGCACAGTTCTGTACTCAAAATCCTTTTACCCTACTTTTTTATTACAAGAAACAGCACTTTGAATATAGAAAAGCTAATCACTGCACTCTTAAAGAAAATTTTGACTTTTATGGATATCACTTTTTTTTTTTCTTGAAAAGAGAAAAATGCATTTAAAAGGTACCTTCCGTGTAAGTTGCAAAACCCACCAATATTGACAGTAAGGTGTACTAGACTCTTAAAAGAGCAAAATTTTGGTATGGACATCTTTTTTAATTGTCTAGAACTCATTAGTTTTCAGATCTGAACAGAAGTACAATCCTCTTTGCAGAGTCCGTGTATGAAAATTACAGAATACCTTGCATTATTCAGAATTGCTTTAGTCTCCTTTCTGTTGCTGCTTCTAAAAGTATTTTCTGTGGCACAGTATGAAAAAAATTATACTTTAAATGCTGGTAGGGGCTTTTTGCCTTGTAGCTATTTTTTTCTTTTATTTGTTCTTGCTATTGATGCATCTGTCATGATATTGAAAGACTTTCACTATCTTGCGTTTAATTTTCTACCTGAATTTAGGCCACTGAGCATTTGGGACCTGGGGGCTTACAGGCCCCTTTAGTGTAATAGTCATTGTTTACTATGATTTTTTTTGTGCATCAGAACTATGTTCCTTCAGCTGTGTAATTTTATCATACATAGTTTCAATAGCACAGGGCATTATTCTTGGGTTTGAAGCTTCAATTGCATGAAAGAGTCTGCATCTCTTTCTGGTCAACCTGATGGTGATTAAAATAGAAGTAGTAATAATACAAATGATATATGCCATGAAAGAAAACTAAATCTTTTGCTCCCAGGCATGGTAATAGTAGCATTTGTAGTAGGAATAACATGATTCTTCTTGCTGATTTAAATGGTGCTAAGGCCTTAAAGAAAACGAATCCTGGGGATTACTTCTAGTCAAGATATTTTTCTGTTAGTTACATAGCCAAAATGTCTTTTCACAAGACTGACTGATTTCTTTCTGCTTATGTTTCTCCATCTTTTAATTCAAAATAACTGGTATTCACTTTGAAAAGAACTTCCAAATAATCCAATAGATGACTGCCAGGTAGGTTTATGCAGGATACACTTTACATCATGACAGTGCTGGGGGAAACATTGTAGAAAGTACCTGATGGCAATTAAAATTATGACACTTGATCACTGCTCACATGAAATATATTTTACATCAGTGTCTCAGCAGCTGTTTCATGAGTGTGCACTTCAGGGTAAGATGTGATGTATTTACTTTGTGGGTTATTATTGTAAGGATTTCTTAATTAGGCTCAATTTCTTACAGGAGGTATTGAAACAGCTACAAGGAAGTATTGAAGATGAGGCAATGGCATCTTCTGGACAAATTGACTTACTGGAACGACTTAAAGGTAAATCTAGAATTATGTTTTAAGTAGGTTAATTTCTTTCTCCATTGTTTTTAATTTGGGATAAAATTTTCAAAGTAATTTGTATCTTTTTCCAGTGCTGACCTTAATGATTAGGCATAGTCTCAGTGCCTAAACATTTTTGCTAAACATTTTAAGATACATTCTCAAAAAAAAAAGTCTCCATTTATACTTTGCTACTGTTACACTAGGATTTCACATTAATTGCTTTTGATATAACTCGCATTTCTTTTCTTCAGAAAAAAAAATCCGTATAGGTTAATGTTGGTGTAGTTCCACCAATTTTCTAAACTTGTTTGCATGTCCTGCCCTCTTCATGTCATATTACTGGAATTGTTTCTGTCATGCTGTAAATTGATGGCCCCTTCCCTATAGCATGTGCTGGAATGTGTATCATCCCATTCTATGGGAAGTGCCAGCAAGCCCAGACCACTGACTCCCTGTATACATCCATTATCCCTGCCACTGACACAGAAATTTCATAGGAATGTCTACACTTAAGAGCCGTGTGATGAACAGAGTCATGTGTTACATGATGGTGAAGCATTTGCAGGATTTCTGGAAAATAAATTGTTAGGAAGTGGGCCACAAGGTAATTCACATGATGTTTATGCAAAAATCCATTTCTTAAGTCCTCTGGGAAGGAGGCAGGCAGGCTTTTGTGGGGATACTGTTCTGTTTGCTAGGATTGCAATTTGGCCATCTGCTCAGATAACTGCTGTTCTCCAAGTCCACCATATCCATTGTTTTTATTCACAGTATTTGCACTACATTTCTGTGCAAAATGTTTCCATGAAAAGAACCCATACATTTGTTCAGGAAGTAAGAAATTAAGATAGAAATTATTTTTTAACTTTGTGCTGCTGAACCTTCAGCTCTGAAAAACGTTTGCTGTTTATTATCCAGAACTGAATTTGGAAAGCACCAGCTTCGCTGGGGTGAAGTTAAGGCCAAAGGTGTCCGTGCGTTCCTACGGGAGCCGGGAAGGGTCCGTGTCGAGCCGTTCAGGGGAGTGCAGTCCAGTCCCCATGGGGTCATTTCCAAGAAGAGGCTTTATGAATGGAAGCAGAGAAAGCACTGGTTACTTAGAAGAGCTAGAAAAAGAGAGGTAAATTTATTTGTTTATTCCTCCAGCATGGATTGCCTTCTAATTTTAACATGGAAGTTTACTGACGTATCTATCATGAATGTGGTTTTGATCAGTGATGTTTTTACCTTGACAGGTAATAAACCAGGAACCTACATTTTATTTAGATACACATGCAGAAAAATATTTTTTTTTCAGTATCATTCAGTTTATAGTGCTTCTTCATATGTGCATTTTCTTTTTTCTCTTTGTTGGCTGAAGGTTTTTTTTATTTTAATAAGCAGGTTGTCACTGTGTGAAACATTTAAATAGTGAGGGTGGAGCATTCTGTCTCCATTTCTCCTCACCACTGTTGATAAACACTGAAGCTGTAATGATGTGATCGTGAAATCACTTTCTCTCTTTTGCAAATGGTTATTAAGTACCATAGCTGGTTTATCAGTTATTTACTATTAGCAGATATTTACCTAGTGTCTCTACTCTCTCAGCAGATGTATCAGTTAAACAAAATATGTGTTCTTATTTTCAGTTGTTTTGCATTGAAAAAATCCTGGAATCTCTTTTCTTGAAAGGCAGTGGTACCCATTTATAGGAAGAGCTTACTTTCAGGTCATAATACCTGAATTATGTTCAGAATTTTATGTTCAGATAAGCACTTTATCAGTCACAAAGGAAATGCAAAGTAAGAGACATGCAGCTGTTTCCACTGAAGCCATCTTTATTTCTTAAAATGAACCTGACTGAAATACCAGATGTTTTCAGAAGCCCTTCTGTAAGACAGGATTTCATAAAGATTTGGTCCAACTTAATGGATAGGTTATCAATCTGTGGGCTGCAAAACCAAATAAACTGCAACCCAGTGTATTTATGCCTAGTAGACATTAACAAGAAAAAAATCCATTTTGAAGTTGTAATACAAAAGCTTTGTGGGTAATGAGTAGGTTGTGGACAGCGCTCTAGAAAAATCCTGCTCTAAAGGATTTACTCTGGAGTTCAGCAAATTTTTTGCAGCCAAGCCCTGAAAGGAGTATGCTTTTCTTCCAAGATATTATGTCCAGATCCCTTTTTTTGGTCCTACCATACTGAGCCTGTTCTAGCAGCCACTCTGGTTTTTTCCTTCTCCTAGTCAGGATCACCACTAATGATATTTGTTCTGCTGCATAAAATGTAGATTTCTGAGGACCTGTATAAGAATATTTAGGAATTTGGGGGTATCTACTTCCTCATCTCAGTCTTCAAGAGTCTGATGTGTCTATTATTGACTGTCTTAACAAACTGCATTTGTTGTATTCTTCCAATGCTGTATTTTACTAGAGATGATACTAAAATATTTAAACAGAGTTGGAACTTTCACTGTGGTTCCAGTGAACTCCTGCTCACTTGGAACAAGCAGCGTTTATAGCAGCCAGAGTTCTTTAAGGTGATTAGCACCTCTGATTTATGGTCTGTGATCCTTCCCCACCCTGGTGGATTCTGAGGTGAGAGTTCTTTGGACATTTTTCTTGGCAGTGAAGACAGCTTAGGCAGTGAACCAGTCTGTGTTCCAAATAACGCTGGAGAAAAGAGATGAGAATGTTTTAATTTCAGAATGGTTTAGGCCATGTTACTGTTGTAGTAATGGGGTAAATATTTGTTCTGTGGAGAAGATGGATCTGTGGAGGCATGGCCAGATCACACCTGGCTTCATTGTTAATGAAATGATGGATATTCCAAAAATCAGGATACATGTGGAAGCATGTAGGGCATTGATGACAACCTGGGTAGCCAAAGGAATCAAAACTTGGGAGGGTATAGGACTGTGCATCTAGAGTCACTACCATTTCTAAAGGAAAGTTAACCACTTCTTTTCCTGTGTTTTGCATCTAAACTTGTTTGGTGTATTTACTAAATGTGTATCTAAATGTTTTTACTAGGCACATATTTGGTTATCAATTTTGGATTTTTGCACTTAAACAGACTTTCAAGAACTTCTGGAACTTGACAAGCCTAAAATAATTTAGAATAAAATGATACTTTTCATAAATATGCAGCAAGAGACCATTTCCACTCAGTATTTTAACATGCTGGCACAATATATGCTGCTTATGGGCAACAGTGTGTGAGGACTAAATGATGTTTTTAAATATTTAGAGCAATTTGTTGGGCACCTGGCATCCAGTCAGGTGTGGGGTCAACCCACCACACTTGACTGAAAGTGAACTTCTGAAGGGAAGAAAATTTATGAATTGATTTGCCTGCCAGAATGAAGATTAAATTATTGATGCATATCTCATTTACTTGGCTTTCTTCTAATTCCAAAGTTTAAAAAAAACAAAGGAGAAAAAAAAAACGGGCAGTTGCAGTGCTATGCTTTTAAATTGCCAGTTTAGAATACTCTAACCATGAAATATCTCTTGCTTTCTCTGGCTATTTCCAGGTATACTTGATAAGAGCATAATATCAACAACAAAATTTTTCAGAGTACACTGCATGTTAAAATTTTTTTGTGTTTGTTTGCCCTTGGCAATTTAGCAAATTTAATAATCTCATCTTTTTTAATTCTGTAATTAGCCACTAATGATGACAGTCTTCTGAGAAATTTTATATGAAAATGTTTGTATGCCTTCTTTACTCCTTCTGGTTTATGCCATTCCTTTTTCATTTCTTTAATGTTGATTTGGAGCATTTTCTGTCTCATGGCTTCTTTCTTCCATTATGCTTATCTCCTTTTGGCTGGCTGGTAAAACTTACCTCGGACTTTACAGCATCAGCACTGCTTTTCAAGATTTCATTTTATCTCTCACCAATTGAAGTTAAAGTATTACTTACAGTTGTGATTTACATAATGCAAGTAGAGTAGCATATAGTTTGTTTCCCTTCTCCCTTTTAGCCAGGAATAATATTGACATAATTATGCAGAATATACTTCAAAGAGAATTAAAGAGTTTTCTGCATTCATTCAGCTTCTTCTGTTGTTTGGAGCTTCAAAAGTACATGAGCAGCCTTTGAAAAACCCCTCTTCAGAAGAACAGTTCAAATTGCAAACTTTTTGTTAATTCATAACAATAGTGTAAAGTTCCAAAGGCTTTCTTCATTTGCTTTGCTGAATTCTCAATGAACTTGACAGGGTATGACAGAGAACAGAATTTTCTCTTATGCTGTAAAAGTCCTAATGTGAACATCTTGGGGGTATAAAAAAGATGGAATAACTGCAGTGTTTGTTTCCACCTTGTTTTCCATGACCAGTAGCAGCTCTTCCACTTTAAATCCTCTCCTAACCCTAAGAAGCTCCAAGAGCCTCAGAAGCATCTGTACTTCTGGTTGAAATAGTATCTCAGAGTAAGGTTAAATGTGGGGAAAAGATTATCAAACATATCTACAGAGAACTGCTGCTTATTTTCAAGGAAACTGAAGTGCAGCCTGCTGTAGTTGCAGCGACCCTTCAGATTTTGTGCTGAAAGAACTTAAAGACTGTTAAAACCTTAATTCTCATGGAGCACTGATACCACACTAGTAATCCCAAATGAAGCATCACTTCAGAAAACAAAATGACAATATAAAATTAAACAAGTTGCCCTCGGGTCATATATTATGTTGTTTATGCAGCACTGATGGTTCCTGTGCTGGTTTTTCATTGAATGACATTTGGGGAAGGAGTAAGAAACCACTCACAGAAATTATTTCTCTGAGTGAAGCTGCTGGGAGCTTTCACTGTGCCTAGAAAAGGTCAATAGCTGGCTAGTTCTGAGAAATGATAGCATTTTGAACCATTTAGAAATTAGATCCACCTCTGTGAATTACACATTTTAAAAACTACGAGCTTGAGAATTCTCTCTTGCTTCCGGACCCAGGAGGTAGCAGAGGTGTGGTGAGGCCGGCCCTGCTCGCCCACGGCCTGGGCGGCCTGGGGGAGGCCGGGCCGGACGCCAGCGGCTCCCGGGCGAGGAATGGAGGCGGCAGGAGCCCGGCCCCAGGCTGGGCCTGGCCACGGCTGCTGACATCTTGCCGACGCTGAGTCCTGCGTGGCGCTTGACAGCTCCAGGCCGAGCTTACTTCCCCTGCCAGGGCAGAGAGGTGCCCCGAGTGGCCTGACATCCAGCACCATGCCTGCTGCGGCCACTAGATAAAAAATGGAACCCTGTCAGATAGGCAGATGAGACCTCCAGACCTTGTTCTTCTCTGCAGGAGAGAAAAGGAGTGACGACACTGAGAAAGACAACATGAAAACACTTAAGTCAGTAAAGAAGGAGTCAAGCCTCAAATGGAAGGAGAATGAGGAGATGCCCTAATGGGCAGATGGCCAGTGATATACTGAAATATCTCCTTTATTCATGGGAGAGTATGGGGGGATGAAGTATTCAAACTGTAGATCTGAGCGGAGGCATCCATTGATGAAGCCAAGCAGATAGTGGAGTAGCTGTAACCCTATGAGAAGCTTGAACAGAGAGAGAGATGAGAGTGAGGAAGACCCTTTGCCCCCAGGGGGAGAAGAAAAAAACCTCTGCTCCCAGAGATGATCACAGAGTCAGATGGAGAGAACCTTTGCCTTTGAACAGCTCATCCTTAAAATAATACCCCAAGAGTTCATGGCCCATGGACACACCTGTAGTAGGGCTGTGAAAATGGGAGGAAATTCGCAATGGTAAAACTTTTCCTGGGCAGCTGCTAATGGTGGAAATAAAAAAGCCATGAGAGAATTGTTTCTTGTGGAGAAGTCTCCATGGCATGACAAGAGAAAACTCTCCCTACAAGAACTTAGGAAAGACTGTTGTATAGTTGGTAACTGATTTAACATCCCAGGTTTTGTCTCTACTTGATCAGTTGGGAAAGGAAAAAGTTGGGCAGGGGGAGGAAAGGTGTTTCTTATTCTTGCAGTCCTGTTAGTAAAGTTTCTTTATACCTTTTAAGTTTTGAGCCAGTTTTGCCTTTCTCCTGATCCATATCTCACAGCAAGAAATGGGTAAGTGCACTGGTGATTTTAGCCAGCGCTGAGATCCACCACATTTTTTGGCGCATTGGCTAGGAAATTCAGATGGGCAAATCTAAACCAGTACAGTTCCCAAGTTAATTTTCTTGCATCTAGCATCCATTGTGCATGTTGAAACAGATTGAATGGCACACTGTCTCACATACTGAACATCCTACGTTTCATAAGACAAGCTCAGTCACATGTTTACTTAGCTGAAAGTAATCCCTCCAGTTTCTGCTACCAGTTCTTTGATGTCCAGAGGCAGAATTAGTCCTTTTTATCTACAAGTCCTCAAAAGTTAAAATACTTTTTATAAGGATTGCATTAATTATTTGTTTGCAACTTTTATTTCACAGCCTGGACAAAACTGGTGCCTGGGCACTCAGAGTGGTAAAAAGTGAAGAATTTCACTCTGTCCAGAGATTAGGCACCACGGCTATGTGGCAAGATAATGGGCAGGTGGGAGGGAAAAAAGGCTTTCTCAACAAGCTTTCCCCAAGCACCATCTATTAGTTTTGCCTTCAGTCTGCCTGAAGGACTTTAGGAATGTCTGTCAGCCACATCCTTGTGACTGAAGAATTACTGCTGTTCTGTGATACTGCTCGAGTTACCTGCCAAATTACGGTAATTGTTTGTTACTTCTTTTCAGTCATTTTTATTGCAAACCTTGGCATCCTTAAAACAAATCTGTTTCAGCATGACTGTTGGATCAAATTTGGAAATTCATGTAATTTTGTTAATGTTTACAAACACTTAGCACTCTTAGATGTGTGTAGTTTTCCAGCATCATGTTGAAGGGAGGGATCCTCTTTTAATTTTCCATTTGCACACAGGCTTATATTGGATGTGCAATATATATTAAATCATCAAAATTAGCTTGAAACATTTTTTAAAGTCAGATTCTTCTGAACACAAATTTTAAAATTCTTTGTCCTTTGTTTTGTGTGGAAGATGGATTACCTTCTCAAAGCATGTCTGTGATGCATTATCAAAATAGGGGAAATTTGTATTTCTGTTGTATGTTATGTAATTGGTCCTTAATGACTTAGAGTAATTATCCATAATGTGTTTGTGTGCTTTATAAAGGTTCATATGCACTCGTTCAGAAATGCCACAGCCAGAGAGGGATGCAAAAGTTAAGGGATATAAAACTGGGCAAACGTGTATGCAGCTTTCTGTTTTTTGGTTAAGGGTTGATTTTGTCATTTCTGTAAATGACCAGTATTAGAACATAAGAAGGAAGAACAGTACTTAGCATTAGAAAGAAAATAAACTTGTTTAAAAAAAAAAGAGTGGCTTTCTGTTTATTCCTACCAGCCAGGTTTTGCTGGAAAATTTTAATATTTATTTTGAAGAATATAGTAGCCATGAACGTTATTTCACTATATTCATAAGGTTTAGAATGATATAAAATTCGGTTCATGAAGGATTAGTAAAATAGCATGTGAAATTTTTAATATATATATTTTTTTCCTTGGTTGTCTGCATATATTATTCATTTTGTCTTTCTCAGTTATTACTTAGGTATGCAGTGTGCTTATGATACCCATTTAAAATGATATTAATAGCTGCAAATGTATCTTGTCTATAATATTTGGTGGGAAATACTGGTTTAAAAGTATTTTAAAAGAGAAATGGCTTATTTTGTGTGCTTTACCCATAGTTTTGCTGCAGGTGACAAAATGAGTAAAATGACAGTGCAGAGGTGAAGATTCTCAATTCAGTAACAGGACTGAGGGTTGTACTTGCTTCTGTGACAGACCTTTTCTTAAATGTTGTTTGCAAGAAGCAGGGTGCAAGTTAACACACAATAACTGGTTTTACTTTCACAGAAGGTTTCTTAGCTTTGGATTTTGAAGTGGGTTTTTTAGAGAAGTATGTGTATTTTTCATCTCATAGATGAGGACCTGAAATGCTTAGGACAGATGAGTGGATAGGTTGATTAGCCAGAGCCAGGGAGCTGAACTAAATGTCTCCTTAGTGCCTTATTCAAACCTCCAGATGGAAATGAAGTGTAAGACACTTCCTCCTTTTGCTTTTAATAGATCCCTGTTGCTTGCGGAGCTTGAGAAGGAAGAGAAAGAAAAGGACTGGTATTATGCCCAGCTTCAGAACCTGACTAAAAGGATAGATAGTCTCCCCCTTACTGAAAATGTAAGTACCTTCTGAGTGCTTGGCGAGGTGTCTGGTGCTACAGTTTCTGTTGAGATGCTATGTGTATTTTATTAAATCAGTGGCATTCTCTACTAACACTTTAGTTCAATTTTTTTTTTTTATTCAGTATGTAATGATAACTTAACCTAAATCATACATTTTTCTCATAGAATTTTACACATCAGAATTCATATATAGCAGTATAAATGTCAGTGAAAACAGAGGAGCATTGAAAAGTCATTATGACAAATTAATTGCATGTCAGTGCACTTCCTTAACTCTGTTTCCCCCTGTTCTTTTGTTTGGTGGATTTTTCTAGTTCTGAGAATAATGTTGGCAAACTACAATGTACAGAAGAGCTTTTACTTCTTAGAGTGATTCTGCAGCCTATGCAGGTGGTGTTGTAAGCTTTTACCTTGGCTCCTCCAAACTATTTATAGTCAAGTTGCCATTATCTGAGATAATGAAGATGTCTGATATCCTACATAATGCAGTATTTCCTGTTAGATGTCAGCAGCTTGGATGTATTTGCAGTGCATTCCTTCACACACAGAGTTGTGAATGTGTGGTTGATAGAGTCACACTTGATGAAGCCTTCTGGAAATGGAAACAGACAACAGAAACACTTCTTCAATGGGCAGAAGTAATACTGAGCCATGGCTGAGCCTAGCGGAGCATCACAACCAAGGGAGAAGACCTGGAAAACATTTTGAGGAAGGGCAACCCATTCCCAAAGCACTGTCACCTGTATCTCTGTCACTCTCATAGGTTTTAAGGTTGTCTCCCTTGTTCCATAGATCATGAATTCACTTAGCTGCTTTTAGGATTAGAGTGCATTACTTAACAGTACACTAAAGGCCTTTCGTAGCAATTTATATTCATTACTTCTTAATCCAGACACAGCAAAATGACTGGTCCCATTTGGTGCCTGCTGATGGTTGTCTTCTTTTGACTTTCTGAATTGACCTTGGTGAAGTCTTCCAGAAGCACTGCTCTTGGAGACTCATTTATTTACAGACTGAGTAATTGTCTAAAGCCAGTGAAGAGCTTTGCACCTGCCTTGAAATTTCTTTTAATTCAAAAGTCTTTCCTTAGGTGTATTGCTGCTCCTGGGTTTAGCACTTGTGCTCTTTTCCCAGGGGAGTTAGAAATAAGGTAAATATCAGCAGAATGAATGCCATCACTATGTGGTGTAGCTTAATACTTCTGAATATTTTTGAAAATGCCAATTCAGATGGCACACATCACAATTTAGTTGGTAACAGCCAGATGTTCCTGTAAGGAATGATACTTTCTGAATGCTTATTCATTATATTTAGTCATTTGACTAAACTCAGGTGTAGTCACTCAGTTGAACATCATTGTGTTCTTGTTTCTCATAACACAGTCATGTTTTAAGAATGCATTACTACGTTTTGTTTGTTTATGAAATTGTTCTGCTTTTTGTTCTGAGAAATACACTGTTTACATAAACGTAACTTGCTCAAATGCCTTCTCTGGTACTCTGGTTTCAGTTCTCCTTGCAAACAGATATGACCAGAAGGCAGCTGGAGTATGAGGCCAGGCAAATCAGAGCTGCAATGGAAGAACAGCTGGGCACTTGTCAGGATATGGAGAAGCGAGCACAGGTAGAGTTATTCTCTTCCCATTAGAAGCAAGGGAAAAGGTTTTCCTGCATATTTATTAAATTATTGGTAATTGTATCTTTAAACTGTGTAAACACAGCACTTAGCCTTTCAAATAAAAAAAATAGGAATCAGGACATAGGAAATAATTGCTCAGCAAAGAGTACCCTCATCTGCCTCTTGTGAATAAACCTTTTTATTCAGCAAATGTAGACCATTCATTCAAGAGAAAATACTTTTTAATGATAATTTCCTTACAATTTACTACCATTTTAGCTTCAGAAAAGCCAGTGTATTTGCAACTGCTTTATTTTGCATCTTTTTGCTGGGTTTCTTCATGCTTGTAAGTTTAGAACAGTCTAGCTACTGTTCTTACATTTCTTTAGCCAGAAAAGATGTATCAGGGAATAATATTTTCAAACAAGGTTTTCAAGTAAAATGTAATTCACATACATATCTGGAATTTGTTTGCTTTCATCAAGAATTGTTTTGCATTCATGGCAAGGATATGTACATATCTAACCACATGGCACACCCATTTGGAAGTATAAATCAGAATGTAATCATGTGCAAATCATAAATAACCAGTTGGTTGCTGGTTATAAAATATAATCCCCCATAGTAGGAAAGCAACAATTTGAATTATTTCTTACCATTTATTTCTAGACATATTAAATAACCAACTTAGTAAGATTTGGGGGGTTTATAGTGAAACTGACAATAATCAGTAATAATAAAGTGAAATCAGTAATAATAAACTGAAAGTAAAACTCAATAAAAATAAACTGAATTTTCAGTACAGTCTTTTTAGGCTCTGTCTCCCTAACTAGGTTGACTCAACACAAAATTTTGCTCTAGGAGAAACATTTCTAATTTGGTTTTACATTTAAATTAAAGCAGCTGTTCTGATTACAAGAGGTAATCAGAATAGCTGCTTTAAACTTTAAAGTGAGTAATCTAGTAGGACTTTTCAGAAAATTCCTATAATTACAGTGTTTAGCCAAAGAGATACCCTGCAGCTGTCAGGTTATGTGTGCAGGGGTTTGTCTGTGATGATGTTCTGACAGACCCAAGTTCAGTTGCTTGTAGAGTCCACTGGCTCTGACCTGGGAGCTGTAGGGCTGTTATCAAGGTTTATCAGCAGGGAGGTGACCTCCTTGGATTCAGCTGTGCAGTTTGTGTCAGCCTGCCCTGAGTGAAGATCCTGCACAGTAGAACACCTGGGAAAGTTTTGCTGCTGTAAACAGGCCTAAGTTAGAGGAAGATGAATTAAGCTAAATAGGCAGGCTAGGCTGCTGGCAGCATTCTATATGCACTCAGGCAGGGATCAAAAGAAATTATTCAGACACACAACTTGGCTGTAGTTATATCACTATATGGAAATAATCAAGCTGACCCTGAAGTTGTTTCTTCCCTAATTGTTGGTTTTAAATTTGGTGGGGGGAAAAACACTGACAAGATGATTTTAAAACACTTTGTGGGTTTCTGAATTAATGTTTGACATGGGGTTTGTCACAGCTGTTTCACTCTCTCTGTATCTGTGTAACACATATTTTCAAAAATTACACTGCCTATTGTGATTATATAAAGATTATTGAATACAAAGTAACTACTTCTGCAAGTGCTTCTTGTGAATTTAACTGGTAACTCCCCCTGGTTTCATTCTGCCAAGGACCAGTGCCAAAAACGTGTAGAAGTTCATTGATGTACAAATACATAAGAGAAATTTCTGCATTATTTCACTGTGATGTTAAAATATGCAAAATTAAACATTAGTATTTGGAAAGGATATTCAACTTAGTAGTTTTACCATTTTCTTTCTGCTCAGTATTTGCTTTCCACCCAAACTGATTGGGAGCAATACTATGCAAAAACGTAGGCTGAAGGGAGGGAACATTTCAGCTACATGAAGGCTGGCATTGCAGACGTCTCTGAATTAAGAGTGCCAGAGATTATTCTGTGAGAGAGCTGGTAACCTGCAGTTGCCCAAGTAGTCACTGCACTTTTCTGTAGCTACCCTTTCTCATAGGCCTTGAAAAAATGGCTTTCTCTCAGTTTTTGTCTGGCATGATTTGGCTCCTTCTGAAGCAACTTAACTCATATCAACTGCCTGTTGATGTCTTCTATGAAGATTGTTCACAAGCGCAGCAGTGTTCAAAAAGATGGATAAGAAGCCTATTGCAAGCTGTTTCAGCTAGTTTATTGATTTGTACTAACTTGTAAACTTGTAACTATTCTCTGAAGCTAGTAATTTCACATAGTGCTTACTTGAAAAAAAAAAGGAGAAAAGCATTCTCAGCCATGTTTTATTTTTACTGTTCAAAGGTTATAGCCAATATATTTAGTAATAAGAAGAAGCAAACTTAATTTCTGTAAGAAATACTTCAATTCTAAGACTGAATTCATGTTCACATAGAATTTATTTTTTGTTCAAGTCAGAACAAAAAGGATCTAATTTTTTTGAGGTTAAAAGTTCTTTAAAATCTTGCATGAAATTACCATTCTTACAAGAATTTATCCCAAGATCTCTAAAAGTTTGCTAAAACAGCAGACCACTAAAGATACAAGAAAATTTAGATCCTGGAGTTTCACACAGACAAACATTTCAGCACTGTTATATTTATACAGTGGTCTTGTATGTACATCAAGCCATTAATGCATTTTTCTATCATATATGTTTATTTGGGGAAAAAAAACCCAACCAAACAAAAAAGGCAGACAACATTTTTAAAACAAAATGTTGTTCCCTATTTTTACTTTCTGTATAGTGATTGTTTTTCTGTTACTGTGATTGTGGAGGAATTTTATTTTTGTTTTGTTAGACACCTTATTGGGGCAGTGAAAGCCAAATAATATGTAACCTCAAATGTAAAGTTACTTTATACAGCTATTTTATGTTAATAAAAGTTGTTAGTAAATATAACAATAAATGGGAATGTAGTATGAACAAATAGAAATCAAAGGTGATATTTCTCAAGTAGATTTTAAATTTAAAAACATTGCTCTGGCTTGTTCCTTGTGTATCTCAGACTTTTGCCCATTTGCCATTAGGCTCTACCCCTTTGTGGCAAGAAATGCATTCATTTTTTTTCTGCTTCTACAATGTTTGGCACAAAATACACTCCTGGTTAGTGGAAATCCTAAGTTTCCCTGTAACAGTAAAAATTAATTAGAAGAATGATCTGATGTTTAAATCTCTGGGCGAAAATTGGAAAGGGCGGGTAGAATTCCTGCCCTTTTGGAGGATGCAGTAATACTTGGCAAATCATGCAGTATTTAATTGTTTTCATCTGCACAAATTTTTTTTCCTGTGTTTAGGTGCATATATAAATATACACAGATTTTCTTGATGCCCTTTATTGGATACATTGCTGGTTACACAGAAAGAAACTCAATTTATGGTAAATTTTGGAGACACTTGCATTTTTTGAGTGCTTAAAGGGGACCTGTAAGAAACCTTTTAGCAGGGAACAGTGATAGGAGAAGAGATAATGGCTTTAAATTCATGGAGAGTTGATTCAGATTAGGTACAAGATAGAAATGTTCTACGGTGGGAGTGATAAAACACTGGAAGAGGTTGCCAAGAGGCAGCAGGGGCCCCATTACTGGAAGCATTCAAGGTCAGACAGAGCTTTCAGTGACCTGATTTACTTGAAGATGTTCCTGCCCTTGGCTGGGTGTTTGGAATAGATGACCTTCCAAGGTCTCTTCCAACCCAGACTATTCTATAATTCTATAAAATTAAAGTCATTCTTAAGGACAATGAGAGGTGTACTTTGTCAGTTATGCATCATGTCACCAGTGCATAGATATTCCCAGAAATATTTTTTATCTTTCTAGTACTAAAAAATTTCTTGAACCAGGAGCAAAGGGTGGAATAAATTATCTGTTTGCCTCTGTGCTGAAGCTTTTATGTGTTTTCCAATAATTTTCTTTACAAAATCAAGCCAAATTTATAACTTAAAGTTTTAGCTTTCCGCCTCTACTAAATGTTGATGCTTATGGTGCTTTTCCCATAGTTGCTTCTGATGTGTGTTTCAGTCATTCATATTTTGTCATTACGTTTTCTTTTGTATTTCTAAATTTTCTAGACAGCATTGTGTTTTTTTGCATGTGCATCTTTTGGCATTAGCACCTTTTGCAAGTTCATCCTCTTTCCATTTTCAGATTATGAATGTGTCAGATAAGATTGGGTATAATGCTGATCTTTGCAGTGTCCACTAGATTGTTTTTCTAGTATAGTGCTTTCTTCAACAATATGTCCATTTTATTAATCTATCCAAGGCACAAAAAAATACTGTTCAATCAGGTCTTCTGCCCACATTTAAAGTCAAATAATGTGAATTTATTAAATTATCAAGCTCATGCACTTACTGTTTCACAGACTGATGATGCATCCTGTGCTTCACTGTACAGTTTGTGTGGAGTGCATGTATCCTGTTACGTTTGGAGTCTTTACATTCCCTTTGCTAACCACTGAATGGTTGTAGTGAGAAAGGGGTAGCAATATGCCTGTAAAAAACCGATTCAGAGGTGTCTGTAAAACCCAGATAAACCAGAGAAGCAGTATGTAGTTCTTTGGTTTTTTATACTTAGCCTGTTAAATTCTTTGGGATTTGTAGAAGTCGTAAATATCAGAGAGAGGGCATAAGCAAAATTCCCAAATGAGTATAACAACTGGATATAATAGAAATCTGTCAGGGTCTCATGCCTTCAAAGACACTCTGCAAATAAAAATATCTTTCAGATCTCTGTAAGGCAAATAAAATTCTGATATTTGAGATAAAAGTGGAATAGTTTGTTAAAGATATGCATAAAATGTCAGTTTCAGAAACAGGAATATTGTGCATGTTAAGTGTAACATTTTTTTAATACCTAAATGTGTTCTGTATGATGACCTATTACATCCAGTTGAGTATTCAATGTTATTAAAACCCCAAATACTCAGTTTTGAATGCTTGCAATCATTCATTTCATTATGAAGAGTACTTCAATTAATGCATGTAGTACCTCTGCATGTACCTACTGAAGTAGGTTTGTTTTGTACAGTCAGCAGTATTTGCCAAGAACTTTTCATACTGTCAGTCTGTACAGTAAGTAAAAGGAGTTTTTGAACAAAATCAAACGTGAAAATCCATTCATTTCAGGCAAGGGTGGCCAGAATTCAACAAATAGAGAAGGACATTCTTCGTATACGACAGCTCCTTCAATCACAAGCAGCTGAAGCAGAGGTTAGTGAGCAATAACTTGCCTTTTTGTATTATGGTATGTATATTTTCTCTAAAGAACCCAAAATATTTGAATAAAGTGGAAGGCAGGATTATTCCCATCGGCTGTTGATGTCACAATTAATCAGGTAGTCAATCTCCTTAGACTATTACTTGCCCTGTTTCTAATGAACTAAGGATGGAATACTTGGATTAGTCCTCATACTGCTGTGGAGCTTCAATCAATAATCATATAATTCAAAAGTTTAGCTTGAAATTTCAGTAAAAATGTCAATGTGCAATCTCCTTATAAAAGCTGAGTACTGGTTTTAAAAATGATTAAACCAATCAGTTGTACATGGCTTTCTAATTGTGAATCTCTGATAAGCACCTTCATGGTTTGCTTGTCTTTTGAAAGAGATAAGATGTAAAAAAAAGGATGAATAGAGCTTCTTCAGACTTCGTTATAGATGCTTGGTATATTTTTAGTGTTTAAGTACAGGGTTCTATATTAAGACATGCAGGTTGTTTCCTGCAAATTACAAAGTCCATAGCAGTAATTGCCATTAGCAGAAACTGCTCTTGTGGAAATTCACTTAGAATGTCAACTCCATTTCTTGTACTGGTAAATTAAAGACTGTGTTTGACATGAATATTTTATGACTTGTTTTCACCAAAAATAACTACAGAAAAAGCTCAGAGCATCATTTAGATCACTAAAGGATGTATATTTTTCCATTTTGTAAAGTACTGGTTTCATAGTTCCAGGATTTGGGGGGAAATCAATTCTTGTAAGTGATGCAGACCGTGGTGCATGAAATTAAAGTTGCCTGGTCTATTGACATGAGTCAGTCCAGGTGTGTATAGATATTGATGAGATCTCTCTAAGGCTTCTCCTTCTCCAGCTGAACAGTCTCAGTTCTCTCAGCCTCTCTTTGTGTGAGAAATGCTCGACCCTAAAGGACTGCTGTAAACTGCCCAGGTTTTGTTTCAGTGAATCCATTGTAAATCCAGCTTTATTGTGCTGGGGAGGCCTGAACAAGACTTTGGATGCTGAGTGGAGAGGAAGGGCCATCTCCCTGGCAATGCTGGGAATATCCCCTCACTGCAGCACAGGACACTTGGACTTTTTGCCACTATGCCTTTGAAAGGATGGCCCACCAGAATCTCCAGGTGCTTCCCAGCTGGACTGCTCCAGCCTGTGCTGGTGCCAGGGGTTGTTCCCTCACAGGTGCAGGACTTTACACTCCCTTTCTTAAACAGTTTGAGCTTCCCTTCAGCCCATTCCTCCCCTACCATCCAGGTCCTTCTCGGAGTCAGCTGAACCCCTGTGCTGTATCAGCTTCTCCAACCTGGGGAGGGTGCACTGTGTTCCAGCATGCAGCTGTTGGACAATATAATATTGTCTCAGTATTAACTCTGGCTTGCCTCCAGCTGTACTTCGTGCTACTGATTGCAATCTCCTGATTCCCAGCTATTTCAGCAGTTTTCAGTCCACATCCCTGTTCCCCCACCTCCTGCTTGCTCCCCAAGCAGTTGTGCAGGGATGTGCTGAAGAGCAGTGCCTGGCTGTGCCCATATTACCCAGCACAGGCTTGGAGCTTTCCCAGCAAGGCAGCTTTGCTTCACCTTGTTCTTCCTTGAATGCCTGTGCCCAAGGACATTCCTCTTACCTCAGCTGTGTGCATTGCCTTTGTGTTCCTACCAGCCAGGGGTCCTGCCTTGCCAGCCCTACCCTCTGTCCCCTGTCATTTCTGGTGTAGAGCTCTCCCTGCTGGGTTGACGAGGCTCTCAACAGGTACTTTTGCCCCTTATAGTCAGATAGATCCTGTCCCCAGAGTGTTTATCTTTTACTCTGGTAAAAACAAAACAAAACCAAAACAGTATTTTGAACTTACTTGAACTCGTGGATTCAGCATTGAGATGAAACTACAGAAAAAAGGTTTTGTCTTAGTTTTTCACTCCATCCCCCAAATTATTTGGCTGCCTCATACACTGAAGGTCTGATATATTCAAATTTTTGTGTGATGTGTCTTATCTGGAAAATGTTTGGGTATCTGGTTTCATAGTTAAATGTTTTAGGACAGAGTTACCAAGGTGCCATTGGTGGTAAAGAAGGCAGTCACTACAAACACCCTAATACTTTATAGTGTGTTTTAATCATTTCCAAGTGATGACCATCTCCTACAGAGAGCAGCTGGGTCTGATTCTGAAATTGTCTGGTGGTGCAGACGCACTGCAAAGTCCATATAACTGAAAAAAACAAACATGAGACTTTTTTTAGATTTTTATCCTGTGCCTGATACTGTTACTGAAGAACTGTGTTTCTTTTAAGAAGTCTATGCAGCAGTGAGAAAATGCTTGAAAACACTTTTAACCATAGCACAATAGTGTTTGATCCCTATATTTGTGGTTAATGCTTAGTTTTGTACCATACACTGCTTAGTACGAGCCCCAGAGATTAGCACAGCATTGTGTTAACTCCCTACATCTGTGACTAAGTTGTGTTCCAACTTCCTTATTTACTTATATCAGTAGTTAATATGTACTAGCTGATATCTTAATTTTGAGAACAAAGATTGTGTGTGACAGCAAAGAATGATAGAAGTAAGTACATTATGGCCTGATCACATATTTGAGATATTCTCAAGGAGAAGAGATTCATCAGAAGATCTGAACCATATCAAGATAAGTCCACGGAAATAATTAACACATATGCATATATTCAGGAAATGCGATGAATATGTATTTGTTTCAGGATTATAGCCTGGTGTGTTAGTCTGTTACTGAGCATGCTTTGAGGAGAATTCCCCATGCATTCAGCACTGGTGATAAAGAAATGTTGGCTTTCTAAGCTGGTAATTTGGTTGTAGAGTTTATTTTCTGGTTTTCTGTGCCAATAACCAAATTGAATGTGCTCCTTATGCTATAAACATCTGGTAACAGCAGCAATAAATATCACAGCTTGTCTGCTGATACAGGAGGCCCTGTGGTGATGCCAGTCACTGTGGAATCCAAGTGCAATATATCTTGAAGAGTAAGACCAAATATAACACTGCAACATAAAATCAGCTTTTGGAAATCAATGAGCAGAGAAAATTCCCATACACATTTTATTACATTTTTAAGGTTTGGCAAATTGCTAGGTCTTGTGAGTTATTCTAGAAAAAATTGAAGTAGTTTACCTTCAAGTGGTGGTATCTTCATCTACTGTAGGGTTTGACCTGTCCAAAAAGAATTTTCAGCTCTTGGGTACAATATGAAATTATTTAAAAGGAAAAATGAAATTTTTGGCAGTAGTGGTAGAGGCCATTCTTCCACAATATCTGTAACTTGAAATATGTGAAATATTTCCATTAGGCAGAATTTCTATATGTAAAATGTAAAGGATTTTTTTTCTTCCTGAGATTATGCTCAGCAGGTTTTAATGGATGGACAGGAACATTCTCAAGGATTTGACTCATGAGACTTTCTTTGTCTTCAAATCAACTGTATCAAAATTATTTATTACAGTTTCTTGGGTTTTTTGTTGCATTTTCCATTTTCTGATATATGTGTTACCTATACATTGATGTACATTGCATTTAATATGGAATGATGGCAATTCCTAATGAAATCAGTGTCTGCTTTGGTAACTTGCATTGACAAAATATTGGGTAAATTATTTGTAATTGGCTTTCTTAGCAGAAATACTCAAGGTCTCCTATGCTAGTTAGAGTTTATAATTTTCTGCTAATAAATACATGGAAACTAATAATTGGTAATGATAGTGCTTGCTGACTTCAGAAACACTTAGAAAACTGGCAAATGTGATGGAAGGAGCAGCTCCATATCTCTGTAATCAGCACACCGAGTCTCCCACAATTTTGCTGCAACAGCAAACAAGTGAACTCTTGTCAAACTGATTTTCATGATCTGATGCCAAAATTCAGCAGTGACAGGTTACAAACCCAGCTTAGGCCTCCTCAAAAGTCATGCCTCAAAACAGGTGGTGCAGTTTAACCCTGGGGACCTGAGTGCCATTCTTTGGCAGCTGTGCCTCACATAGGGCTTACAGAGCCTGCTGCTGTTCACATGCTCTGATTCTTTGCTGATGTGGTTGGTGTCTTCTGTATTGTCTTCTACAGGGCCCGTGTTTGGTGTTGGTGTTCATGTCCCATGAAGAGGGGACATACTTCCAGTGGTTATATTGCCTTTCTAACCATTAATCTGTAGTCTAACAGATAAATATTAATTTATTTACAGTAATACCATAACTATTCAAAAATATATTTACATTATCCATGTGAATGGATATGTGCTATTTTCATACATAATAAAAAAATGTTTAATCATGTATGTATATAATAGATATTTTTATAAATACTCAGTGTTCAACTAATAACCTGCTTTCTGCTGCCTGTGTTGTTATTAACTCCTTTGTGTCAGTCTGCATGAAGAGGACAGCTCACTTCAAATGACTTCAGTGGCTGAAGTGGTAGGGAGTCTTCACTGAGAACTCGCAGATTGGATGTTCAAGTCCAGCTGATAACTCATGTGACAGTAATGGGTTTGCATGTTGCAAGCACGTTCTGCATTTCAAATTAGATAAGCCCTGCTAGTAACTGCTAAAAACTGCCTTGCAAATTAATTGGTGTGTTGAGGTGACTGGTTTTCGTATTTGCATATTCTTGAGAGTGCTTAGGGGAAATGGGAAAGCATCTCATTCATAAATAGCATATAGCAAACAAATGCATGTGAATAGTAGTAGAGAGTGTTAAAGGAGAGCAAAAACATTTCTTGTCAGGGAATGAAATATCTGTGTGTGTCTGTGCTCTGAATGCAGCAGAGCTATTTAATAAATACACCCCATTTTCATCACCCTGCCCCAACCCCAGGAGGAGGGGGTTCTTGGAAGAGGAGTATTGTTCCCTCTCAGGTGACCCAGTGAGTCAGAGACCTGCTGAAGAGCCATTCAGATTCTCACCTCTAGTCATGTTCAGTATTGCTTCCTTTGTGGGATTCAAAAAGTCATTTAGTGACTGGAAAATTCTGCCTTGAATTACACTGGAGACTTAGATGTCGACTTTGTGAAACTCATAGTTATGCTTTATTCAAGATTGAATGTGTTGTGAGACAGGAATTCAGCATTATAGTGAATTCACCTTTATGTACATCAAGGTCTGACCTTGACTGAGTGCCTCATTCTTGCACTGGGAACCAAAGTTTCTTCAGTTACTGTATAAACATAAATAGTAGTTTCATTTCATACACAGTGACAGAGAGGGTGAAAAATTAGAGATCAGATTTAAAAAGTAGTAACACTGTGTGTCCTAGAATACTTTGAGATTTGCTTCGTGGCTTACTCATTTTCTATAAGTGAAGATATAATGTCAAGGAATTTGTTACCTATAGTTGTTTCCAGTTTTCTCATATTCTGTTTTAGATTTTTCTTGATTTTACATATTGCTATTACTAATTTGTGTAATATTTTGACATACCTTTTTCCTTTAGTTAAATTATATTTACAGTTTTAAGTTTACCCCTAAGTTACCATTTCCTGTGCTCATTACTGGTTTCTGAAATTCTGCTCAATGTTAAGTGAGACTCTTCTGTCTTAGATGAACAAAACAGAGTTGTTTATTCCAGTGATACTGTATTAATTTAATCACTGAGAGTATTCAGAGATGTTTCAGGGTCTGTACATTGAAGAGAGGTATTGCTAAAAGTCAGAGATAAATATCATTAAAGCAAGTTGAGGCAGATTTTGCTATGCTGGCTCTGCAGCTTACGTACATTGCAGAGCCACATAGAAACTGCATGACATACACCATATGTGGCTAAACAGAGTAATTAAGATTGTGTTGTCTGTTAGGTAGTAGCCTCTCAGTCTGTGAAATGAAGCTTGGTAGCAAAAATAATACTTAGAAAATAATCTCACTTTCAGCTCCAGACTTCAGCCATTTCCATGGATTATTCATGTCTTTCTGAAAATCTGAAATGTTTTAAACACATTAATAGATGACGTTTGATACTTCACATATTTCATAACTGCTCATTTAAATGCCTGTCAGTGGCAGGGAGACTAATTCAATTTTTATACAGATGTATAAAAATCCATTTTCCTAAAGGAACTGAAACCTGCCCGTATCAGCTTGTCACATCAGTTAAATTTATTTTGACAAAATTTTAGATAGATCAGTATCAGGCTGTATAAATTTCTTTTCTGTCAAAAAATTCCTGCACTGTTTGTCCTTGACATTTAGAAGGATTCTTGTAGTACAGACAGATATCCTTCTGTTCAAGTAGAAATTATTCATCTTTGAACGTGAATCTCAATTGAACAGTGCTGACCATGGTCCCCAGTAAAAAAAGCAGAGATCACATGGCCAAGCAGAGCAGACAGTTGTTTGCTCCAATTTTGTTACATTTCTGATAGGGATGTGAGCACAGCTGGTGGAAAATGATGCTGCTGTGTGTCACAGTGGATCCTTTGTCTTGCAGGGCTGTAATCCTCAGAGGAAATGCTTCTCTTTCATCTCGCAGTTTTTTGAAGGCGCTCAGTCTCGGCTGTTAATTTTTGAGGCTCAGGGTTATGAAATGCAAAGTGCTGCTCAGTGGCTTCCTGAGGATGCAGTATTGATGCACTCACAGCCAAGAAAGCTTTGAATGGTAAAATGTACCTCATTTCTGTTTGTAATTTCATAAACTCTTGTATTAACAGAGAGCACCTCAAAGCAAGCATGAGGCAGGTTCCCATGATACAGAGAGGCAGAATGAAGGTCAAGTAGCAGCAGAAATCAGCGTGGCAACCAGTGGTACTGGTCAGGTAAATCGAGTATTTTGATTGTTTTAATATAATTAAATATTTAAAGCATATGAAACCTACATGTTGGTTACTGTGTTTGCATGCCTACTTGTTAAAAAAAATTAATTATTTTCTTCTTTCCATCTATATCTGGGAAATTTCTTGTATTTACTGGAAGGAAGTGTTTTAATAAAGGGAAGTATAAATATTCAATAATGCAGGGAGCATTTTTCTTTTGTTTAAATGATTAATGAGCCTAATGGTGTGAAAGAGACAGCAAGATTGACTACTGAAAATGTATTTCATTGTAGGTGAATTGTAATAAAGAAGTGTTAGCAAACTATGAGTTCAAATTTTTGTTTTAGAAACTGCCACTAAGATATTGGTGATTTTTAAAAAAAAGAAGTAAATGACAGGTTTATTATTAATATTTCTTTAATACTGTATTATCTAAAGCTTTGAAACTGAATGCATCAATGAAGTAATCTGAAAGTTGGCTGAGAGGTTATTTAAATGCTTCTAAATAACGCTTCATTGCTGTTCCTCCTTTTGTTACTGAAATACAGCAGTGGAATATTTTGAGGTATACATTAAATTCTTTACTTGCCTTTTAAAACCAATATTTATCGACATTTATTACTTCTCTCTTTGGCTAAAAATACTTTTATTTATTTACCATGATTATTTCCTTCATGATTTCCAACTGTAGCTTAGACATTCCCACTAGTAATTTGGGTTTTTAAAACTTCACACTACAGATTTAACAGCTGAATTCATATACAGGATATTTTTGTTACTCCAGGGAAGTAGAATTATTAAAATATTTCCAAAAGTGTCTTGTAGATGTATCAGAAAGAATTGTGGTTTGGCTGGAATATTTCACTTGATTAAACATTAAGCACAACCCATAATTTTGCTTTTGAAGTACATTTGATCACCATTTGGAATTAAATTCTATTGTCCATATCTTATTGAGGTTCTGACTCTTTAATTCTTATGACAGCTTTATTGTTTGGGAAGAAAATAGCTCACTGCTGCTTTGGGGCTGAAAGCATAATGTATTTAAATAATTGATGCATTGTTGCTTTATCATCCATCTTCAGAGAATGAATTAGGAGTTTTTCATGGACAATATATTTTGCAGAGAAGGAAGGGAGGAAGGAAGAAGGGATTGTCATGTCTTGGCAGACTTATACAAATGGAAGATCCATTCATAATTCAGTTGACGCCTTAACATTGAGGATTTGTGCAGTTTTGACCTTCGCCTTGTAAAAATGTATGAAACATGGATATTCCTTCCTCCTAATGGGGGATAGAGCCAGGGCACTGTATCTGTGTTAAAACAGCCATCTGGGGATTATTTGCTTTCAGTTCAAGTCCAGACAGAGGAGGTTTAATGGATTGGACATAACATTTATTTCTGATAAACCAGCTCAGTATACTTAGAGCAATCACCATTCAGTGGAGTGGGAAAAAAAAAGTTTTCACTAAATTATTTGGTTCTAATTGGTTTTGTAGTCAGCGTTAATTGAATCCAAGATCTTTCACTATTCAAGTGTGTCCTTTTCAGTACCATCTTTCAACTGTCTTTTCTTTTCCATTGCACTCACTATTCTCCCACTGAAGTAAAATTTTGTTCATAGCCTCATTTTGCAAGTTCTATAAAGGAACTTGTTGAAATTGTCCATCTTGTTAAGAAAATATGTCACAAAACAGGGAAAATTACTCAGCTGGCATGGTAAATAGCAGGGTAAAACAAGGAGTGAAGGACAGTGAAGTATAAAAGGTGGAAAAGAGATGAAGTAGACAGAAAAATATTTTGAAGGAGGAAGTCCCACACAGGAAGGGTACACGTAACCTTTCCTTCTCATTTCCCTTTGTTTTTGATGAATGTCTGCTCACCTGACATCAGTTTCTTGGCATTAGTCTTTACAAGCCAGTGAGAAATGTAGTTACACTTCAGCTGAACATCCTGGCTCAGGTAGCAGAGCCACATGATGACTCTGAAGGAATTGGTTACCTGAACTGAAGTTAACACAGTTAGGGGGAAACTACCGTAAAATTTTGCTATTTCCATCTACACCATGGTAAACTTTTAATAAATACTGCCCTAGACTTATGTCATTTTTACCTTCTTGGATGAAACAATCACACTGAGCATAATAATTGATCATTTTGATATGTACATTATGTTGGACCTGTAATCCTTCGAATGTAGTTTGAGGAAATATGAAGGGATTGCAAGGTGTAAAAATTTGGGAATTCATTCCCATATTCCTAGCACTGAACATTATTTTTCTAAATAATGGAGAAAATATAGTGTGATTTTCTTCCTAAGCTTTTAAATCTTGATTTTTTCCCTGTAGTCAACAGAGAAAATAAGGGTTTGTTTATAAAGGAAATATAGATTGGAATAAATGTTGCTAATATAAATGATTTCAATTACACTCCTGTAGCATAAAATACTTCTTCTGGAACATGTATCACATTTTCTGGATTCAAATGCAAGAGTGAAATGAGTATTATAATGTTAATGTGTTTAAATATTCCAGTATAACTAGATTCTATTCTGTCTGTACAAACACTTCATTAAGTTACACCTACCTTATACTTATATTTTCTTTCAACTTCACATTTAAGATGCTGAACTGCACGAACTGCAAAATTCCTCTTTCTTTATGGAAAACATAGAAGAAACAGACATTATTTCAAAGTGTCTTCCATGGAGTTTTCTTCAGTATGCTACCTATTTTTACTGGAAAAAAATTGTATTCATTGATCCAGATAGTTTGAAAACATTTTGCAAATTAGGCTAATATTCCATTAACAGATTTTAGCTTTTTTGAGGATCAAAGAAAAACTGGTGACTACCTCAGGAAAACAGCTATTGATACTAAAACTGTTCTCTAAACAAATAAATATTTTTAATGTCCCAAAGCAAATGGGAAGGGAGAGACATAGCAAGGGAAATTTCACAGATAGAAAGAAAACAACACCAAATAAAAAAAAGTAAAGAATATGAATGGATAAAAAGTGGCAGAAAAATGAAAAATGTAAATACATTAAATTAATTAAAAGAAGACAGATGCTAGTAATTGAGTCTTGCTAATACAAGTAGGAGCACACCTAGATTCTAGGAAAATTATGTCAAGTTGTGTCAGCATTGTTTTATAGTTTTCACTAAAAAACTAAACTAAAAAAACTATACAACCACTTATAATTTGCTTTTGAAATGGACAAATTCAAGTAGAGTTATTCATTGCCCAGATCAGTCTCTCTTACTGGTGGGTTCTATGCCTATTCAAATGCATTACGGAATCTGACATAAACGCTGAGGTTGTTTTTTTCACTCTGTCAAAATTATTGTTCAGTTTGTTCCAAAATCCAGTTCTTTTTGGTGCAAATAGTAACTATAAATCCATTCAGTTGAAAATATGGTTCTAATGAGACTGAATCTTGGGAGAAGGGGTTACTGAAACCAGGTTTAACAGTGACCTCTATGTTGTGTCAAGGCAGAGAGGAGCTAGCAGAAACAGGTTGGCAGTTCATTGCTGTCAGCAAAACTGCATCATCCAGTGCTGAAATTCAATTAGCCAATGTTGTTCTTTCCCTCAGACTTTGTTTTATATGAGTTGTTGCTTAAATCTGTAGGGTTCTGCTGCTCGAGTGGACCATGAGACAGCCAGTGTTATGAGCTCTAGTAGTAACTATTCTGTTCCTCGAAGACTGACAAGTCATCTGGGTACCAAGGTAACCGAAGATTACAAACCACAGGTCGCTAATGCTACATTTTTACTAATACAATAACCTCATTGTTTCTGCCAATAGTACTAATATTATCTGAACAGTCTTGTCCATACATAGTAATTTTTATTAAGTTAAAATTTTAGAATATTTTTTCAACCTTGAAAATATATGCACAGAAATAGGTTTGGTTTTTTTTAACTTGTTAATGATGATGTTACAACAAGGAACAAGCAATTCCTAGAAGTTACTGGAATATCTAAAGACCTTGTGATGTTGTTTTATAATCAATGATGAAAATTAACCTTTTTAAGAGCATTTCTTCAAATACTTTTGCAGAATCTAAATCCACAAAACAGACACAGTTGCCAAGAAATTAAATAGACAAAAAAAAAATTATGTAAGCCTTTCACAGCATCTTTAGATAGAAGACTGCCCTCAAAAATACATATGCAGCATAAGGAGAGAGGGGAAGAAAAAGGCAAATTCATGAGCCACTGGATCTCATACTGCCTCTGGAATCAGCAGCAGTATGAATACTGTGGGTGCTGTGCTGAGCACAGTCCTCTGGGCAACTGGATCTATTGATTTTGCATAGTGTTAATGATTTTGAGCTTCAAAACAGTGTTACAATGTTGTCATTTCAGTCCCACGCTGTATGCACATCCTAAATATAGGTGACATCAGCTGTCTGTCTGCCAATTGTCACTGCAAACTGTAGAACTCTGTAAAGTTACAAACAGCGGGAAAAGTGCCTGAGGGCAGTGAGTGTGGAAGGATGCAGGAGAAGACACAGATTGAACTGAGTATGCTCTGGGGTAGGAAATTATTAATATTAATGGCCAAAAAGGGAAAATGGTAGAGATTCTAAATGGAGGAGTGCATTTACTGGCACAGTGAGTCTGTGGACAGTGTGTTTAAACAAGAGAAACAAATAGATTTTTTTTGTTTATTTTTCCTATAGTACATGAGCTGCAATTTGGAGGCCTGATTTCATGGTTTCTTCAGCTTTATTCTCTGACAAAAACTTTACTTTCTAAATCAAACTAACACTGGACACTAACATTAATTAGCTGCCAGTTGAAACTTCTGCAAAGAGGTACACATAAAGCCAACTAAATTCACTCTCCTTTTAGAATCAAAGAGTTTGTTTAAATGCTACATTTGGAGTTTTCCAGACCAGGAAGACAGGATCTCCAAACTGGGATTCTAGACTGTCGTAGAAGTGGCTTCTGTTTCAATGGGTTTTGCCATGTGACCTTATAGTTCCACAGACTCTTAAGATTTGTATTGCCTCAGCAATCCTGTAGTGTTTAGAGAAGTCTCTGTTACCAGACTCACTATTTAGTCTGCCTGCTGCTGTTCACTTTTTTTAAAATTCAGTATGTATATTAATCTTCAGGCACAATGGAATTGTCACTGAAGATACCAAATAAAATCATTCATTGATACGGTAACCAGTGTAAATATCTAATTATTAGTAGGAAAATTTGTCTAATGGTCCAAAGTTATTTTTTCCTTAATTACTATAGTCTAGAGAAAAACACGCTTCTACTTCATAATTCCCTTTGATAGTTTCTTTATGTTGTGCTTTGACTTTGAATGTTCCTGTTTATCTTGGCTTTAGGAGTTTGGAGTTTTTAGATAGTATCTAAGATCATCTTCTACATCCTGTTATTCTGCTAAAAGTTGACTGGAAGAATCAAATGCATTTCTAGATTGAAAGCTGTTACTGGAGTGGGAGTACAAACCAAATAGTGTCTTGACCACAATATTATATAAAAACCAAAGAAATCACTTAAAAATTGCTGTATTTTATTTTAAAAAATTGGGTCACTCAAAGTTAAATGGGTAATGTTGGGGTTTTCATGGTGTGAGTTAATTTTACGAACATTTAATATTTAATACATACTAAATAAACATGTTTGCTTTACTGTTCTTATCCCTGTAAACTTGAAAAAGTATTAATTTAACTCCTTAGTTTTGCATTTGCTCTAAATAATTTGGTCCATATAAAAGTCAGACATCATAACAAAAAATTATCAGTTAATTTGAGGTATTTTAAAGGAAAAGTTTAAAATACATGGATATCAGGTTTTTTCAGCTTGATGTAGACTATAAAGAAAGCATCATCAATTCACATGGACCATAGCTTTTTAAAGACAGACTTAATTTTGAAGGTATTTTGGTTTCCCAAAATGAAACACTTTCATTATATGTTTGTTTAATCTTTTTGTACAATGGAAATCTGGAAGTCTTTGTTACTGGTTTTGTATAGTAATAGAGTTACAGACACTTCCAGCCATTTAACCACTAAGTGGAATTTATTAAGATTATGAATGCTGAAGTAGTAATAGTATTTAATTACTTTTAAATAGCACAGGTTTATTTTACCATAAGAGTGGTTTTTGCTCATATGTACAATTCTAATTTTGTTTCAATTTGATGTGTGTTTTTAAAACGTAACTGTATTTTTAAAATCATTTGACCTGCAGGTGGAAATGGTGTATTCATTGTTATCAATGCTTGGTACTCATGATAAAGATGACATGTCAAGAACATTGCTAGCAATGTCTAGCTCCCAGGACAGCTGCATAGCCATGCGTCAGTCTGGATGTCTTCCTCTCCTCATCCAGCTTTTACATGGCAACGATAAGGACTCTGTGTTGTTAGGAAACTCCCGTGGTAGTAAAGAGGCCCGTGCCAGAGCCAGCGCAGCGCTGCACAACATCATTCACTCCCAGCCCGATGATAAGCGAGGCAGACGGGAAATCCGTGTGCTCCATCTCTTGGAGCAGATCCGTGCTTACTGTGAAACGTGTTGGGAATGGCAGGAGGCACATGAACAAGGCATGGACCAAGACAAAAACCCAAGTAGGTTCTGCAAGCCATATAAACACATTTTGAGGATATATTGAAAAGAGTAAATTTACAGAAAGTACAACCTTAATCTGACTTCTTGTTGAATGTATGCAAGTTTTCTTATTACACATATGTGTGTGGTTTCTTCTTTATTAAAGTTCAGTTACTGTTTGTATCACAGATATGGTACCCTACTTACAAGCTTCTTATTTAAACCTTAGACTTTGGTGTGCTTTCCAGATAGCAGTTCTAGTGGTTTATATTTGCAATTTGTAAAATAATATTGAATATGTACTCATTCAGTTTTTACATTTTTATGGATAAACAATCCCAAATTGCTTTTCATGTAGATGTTTAGGAGATAGCACATTTTGGGAGAAGGGCAGAGAGCACAAATTTAAAAACCTCCATCCATCAGAATGGATGTTGTATGTGAGAAATGTAAATTAATAGGATTTTTCTCAGGGAACAGTTAGAAAAATAGGTAACTTTAGAGTTACCTTAGTTGTTTCTCTGAATTGAGGGCATCCCATGAGTGCAGCCTGTAGGTATCCGTGGCAGGTGTGTGACTGAAATCAGGGCTGCCTTGTGCCTGGGGCAGTTCAGCAGGAGTGGGCTCTACACAAGCTGTAAAGTACCATTTCTGCATTATCCAGAACCTAGCTCACAAAAGTATGAACTTAAGAATTTGTAGGTTATGAAGCAAAGGTCTAATTAACCATTCATAAGGATATAGTGCCCAAAGAAACAGAATATTATTTAGTGCCACCAGAATATTTGATCATATTGATTTGTTTCACAAAGATTATTAATTTCTAAGAGTAATAAGGTAATAGTTTTGCACTGCAGGCTGTGTTTCTAACTCAGCACATAGATTCAGGATTCTCCCTAATTTGTTTTAAAGCATCAAATATATTTAAAGTACACACTTTCTTTAGTAATAATCTTAACTAATTGTCTGTTCATGGATTGCTGGGAAGATACAAACCTGACCAAAACTGCAGCTGCTTTGTTTTTGACATGAGATTTGCTCTGGAAAACTAATGATCTAGACAGAATCACCTAGGAGGTACTAATTGTTACCTGTTTCTGGATCAGTGCCTGCTCCAGTGGATCATCAGATTTGCCCTGCAGTGTGTGTTTTGATGAAACTTTCATTTGATGAAGAACACAGACATGCAATGAATGAACTTGGTAAGAACAGACGTCAGAAGCTTGCTAGAAACCATGGCACTCCTTGTGCATGTCACTGCATATATGGCTTTTTTTTACTAACAGTTTAAGCTATTAACAACAATTCATTTGTGTCAGTTGTTGCCCCCTAAGTGCTGAAAACAGTTGAAATTAACCACACCATTTCCCAGTGGATAAATTATTATGTCAGTTACTGTTTTCTCTGTCATGAATTGTGAATTTTGGAAGAGTAGTATTATTGTGGGAATATTTGCAATTTTACAGGTATTGGACTTAAAATGGAGAGTATTTCCTGGGATGGGTGGTTTTCTGGTTGGTGTTTTAGTGGGTTTTTTTCATCCTGCATTTGTTCTTGTCTGACAGCCTGAATTTTTTTAGTCCATGTTCAGTAAATTTCATGCATGCAATTTTAGCAATTCATATGTTTTTCTGAGCATTGTGGGTTTCAGATATATGAGGTTTGCGCTGTACATAAAGATGGAGTTTTTTCCTTCCTATATATGTCTTGCACTTAAAATACTGGAGTACAGATTTTTTTTTTGATTTTTTTTTTTTCTTACCTGAATCTCTTTGAAGGTGGTTTGCAGGCCATTGCTGAACTGTTGCAAGTGGATTGTGAAATGTATGGACTCACAAATGATCACTATAGTGTTACCCTAAGGAGGTATGCTGGCATGGCTCTGACAAACCTGACTTTTGGAGATGTAGCAAACAAGGTGAGAGAAGAACTGTAAACTTGCAGTAATTTCAGTTCATAGGTGTTTGAATTACAGCTCTCAATGCAGGTGATTAAAATCTCCAGGATAGGATATTGACCTCAAACTCAAGGCAGGAGTTCAAAATATCTCTCTCATTCCATCTTGTTGCTGATGGAGAGCACTACAACCAGAATGTTGCATGCATACAAGTATGGTATTGGCTCTCAAATCACTTTTGTCACTGAAAGCAAGGATTTTCTCTATTGGCCTGATTTTTCAGTGAGAACTAGGTTCGTATGGTACACAGTGATTTTATAGCAACTGATTCTTTCTGAGAATGTTGAAGTAAAATTCATAATTGGGTCAAGTTTTCTGAAGTTTTCAGTTATTTAACAATACTGCTAGTGTCTAATGAAATTTTTTTCAAACCTCTTCAGGCTAGAGCTTGCTTTTAAATATCTGGATCATATCTGGATCAAACTGGGCACTAGTTCAATCATTATAAGAGAAAATTGTTTTCCCTAAGTTCTGACAAGGACATTTCTTTCAGTAGCTAGAAACTTCCAATAGATTATTGCCCCAAAGTTTGCCAGCCTGTTTATCTTAAAATAACTCCATACTGAAGACTTACCTTTCTGCCCTAAATGGAAGACATTTCAGCAGTAAATGAAAATTATAGATTTCAGAGAACTCAGGATTTTTTCTCTCACTAGGCAGTAGGTAACAATACATTGCTGGCTCACAGGGGTTTTTATCTGGTGCAAAGGAAAGAAGCCTTCTAAGGTAGTAAATGTTCAGATCATGTCCTAGAGCTGCTGTAAAAAATACAAAATTTTAGCACAATTTTAGCACTTATGTATTGAAATTGTAGCTATGCTGCAATTTTTAATAGTTGTAAACCAAGTATTGTTGACAACATACTTAGTAAGTTTCCATTAAACTTATATATGATTTGCTTAAAATATCAAAACATTGTGCAGAAGCAGCTATCTAACCTGCTGTTTAATACTGCTTGCTCTCATTTTCCTCCTGATTCCTACCAGGCTACATTATGTTCCATGAAGGGCTGCATGAGAGCTCTTGTAGCCCAGCTGAAATCTGAAAGTGAAGACTTACAGCAGGTAATGCTCTTTTGAGATAAAATATTTCTTTCCTTGTCTTGTCTGCTTTAAGTTTAATGTGAAATTTTTCTCATACTCATTTCATTAATTAGGAAATACACTTTTCTTGAAAAACATTCTTGTCTGCAGGATCATGTTCTGGGATTTTTTTTGTGTTTTTTTTTTTTTAAATCATAATGTATGTGCTGCAAATCTTATTTTTATGACTGTGATCTGTTAGAGTCTGTTCTAATGGGTCCTGCTGTGTAAAAAAACCAGCCTGAAAATAAAGTCTTTAGGAAGTGCTTCCTGAAGGGTAATCCTCAGAGCTAAGAGAGCAGAACTGTTGGAACTTGTGTAAAACTATTAAATATTCAATTATAATCAACTTTAATACTTATTGCATAGAAAGTTGAACAGGTCTTTAAAAGAAAATCCCCATTTTTGCAGTCTGAGTGAATCACCAGATAAAAGAACAATTTTAAATAAAATTGACCTTATCTCTTAAAATGTTAACAAAATATTCTCTCCTTAACAGGAGCAGGTCGCTAGTTACAATTGAGGACAATGTTAGAATTACAATAGACATTACTGGATAAACTCTGGGATATTAGGACAGGTATTAAGTATTCTTGGAAGGAGAGCCACAGCTCCATGGGCCCCTGATCCCCCTCCAGGATGCCTCCAGCCACTAGCACGTAGACACAATGACACACAGAGCAGAGTCCTCCACTCAGGACAAGTTATAAATGGGATTTAGTAAGAATATGAGACTGAATGTACTCAGAAGGCATGTCCACACAACTGGATCAGACAGTCAGCTGTTCAGGTGTCACTGTGCCTTTCTGTCCCCTGTGCTTTCCTGTGCTGAAAGATGACCTCAATCCACCTGTTTTCCTGCCTTTGAAACCTTTGGGTCCTGCTATCCTGCAATAAGTGTTCTACAGTTCCAGAATACTCTTTCCCTGGATCCCACAAATTGTCCCACATCCCCTACAAAAAGGGCAGAGAGCTGCTCCCTTTGAGTACCCTGAGTGTCACAGGTGGGCCATGGGGTAGTGGGTTCCCTGTGAGAGACTGGGGAGAGCCTGGACAGGGCACAGTTCCCACCTGGCTTTGGGCTCCTGTGCTCCCCTGGCTGTGTCAAGGTGGGCTCTGATGGGCTGGTGGGAGCAGCCAGAGCAGGACTTTCCCAGGCCCTTCCATGAGCCACTGGCTTCCTGCACTCCACTGGAGGGGTGAACAAGGGAGCACACACCTGTAAAGTTTCTGCACTTCTGTGACAATGAGAACATCCATAAGCAAAAGTTTGCTATCAAATCCATTTCATGAGGGATATGCATGCTTACAGCTGCTCATGAATGGGTGGAGTTTAATGTGTAATGACTGTCCACTCCAATGACAACCTATCTCAGTCTAACTGGTGCCAAGTACAAGGACATCTTCTGGAGATAACCATTCTGCTTGTAAAAGGCAATGTATTTTAAAAAGACTTGAAAGAGTTTTATAAACTCCAAAATAATCATACCATCTGAGACAGGCAAATGGTATTCTTCTATTCTCTAAGTGGAAAAACAAGAGAAAAATATTATATAAATGTCTCCCCTGAAATGCTGCAACTCTAGAACAGACATATGAGTTGAGAAAAAATATCTACAAATATTCTACTGGTGTGGGAAGCAGGGAACATGATTTCAAATCTCTGTTTCAAGTACCAACACACAGGAGCCAGTACCTTTGATCAAAGTTGATGCTGAAACATTAGACCAGTCTAGCAGACAATACAACAAAAAGCAGATATTAGCAAATTTTAGGTCAATAACTGAACGTGACAAGTCCATGAGGAAAGTCAGATAACCTGCTAAAAAAGTATCTATCTTGAAATATGTTGTTTTTCTTTCACATTTTGCAGGTCATTGCAAGTGTGTTGAGGAACTTGTCCTGGCGTGCAGATGTAAACAGTAAAAAGACTCTTAGAGAAGTTGGAAGTGTGAAAGCATTGATGGAATGTGCTTTAGAAGTTAAGAAGGTATCTTCTATAAGCAATTATACTGAATTTTTGAGAGATTGCATTTATTCTACACAAAACACTAATATTGTTTGACCATTTTTGATAGCACCAGTTGGTCAAACAGTTGATGTGGTTCAGGTAATTTGCTTTGAAGAAGAATTTGATTTAACATGACAGCAGACTGCAGTGGAGCAATGGCATCTCAAAACTAATATTGATCTGATTTTATTTATGAGGGTTGACTGCTTTTGCTTTTCATTTTCGTGATCTGTACTGTTAAAATAGTATATTTTATAATTTTGTCATTTAATAAAAGCTATTTCCAGTTAGTTGTTATCTACCACTTCTTTAGTGTGTAGATGGGTGTGTATTCCATCCCAGAGACTCCAACTGGTCTTCAAGCCCTTTCTGTGATTGTGGCAGCAAGTATTGAGGCACATATTTGTGATACCTCTGGGGTAGGCAGTACCAAATCCATGGTTGAAGGAAGGAACAAAGTGAACAAAAGTGTGCAGTGCTGCTTGCACCCAGCTTACCACCCCAGAGCAGAACCAGAATGTACACAGCCCCTTTAAGCTAATTTAATGTGTTTCTGAGAGTTCTGTGTCAATAACTGAAAACTTCACTTGTCATGTTGCTCTTTTCCTAGGAATCCACCCTGAAAAGTGTTCTGAGTGCCTTATGGAATTTGTCAGCACACTGCACTGGGAACAAAGCTGACATATGCGCTGTTGATGGTGCTCTTGCATTTCTGGTTGGCACACTGACATACCGGAGCCAAACAAACACTTTAGCCATCATAGAAAGTGGAGGAGGAATACTAAGAAATGTTTCTAGCCTAATTGCTACTAATGAGGACCATAGGTAGGTACACTTCTGACAATTTTTAGCGGTTCCACATGTATATTTATATACATATTTTATATATATAAATATATATGTAAAACATTATATATTATTATGTATTGTTTGTATATTATTTTTATGTATAAATATGTATATTTAGCAGATAGTTTCTATGACCAAGCCTTAATATGAATGCATGTATTAAGTATAGTAACTAAAAGCAGTTAATTTGTAGTACATTTGATAAAGTGGTGATTTCACTTACATAACAGGAATATGCAAACAGATTAAGAGCTGTTGCTTGTTAATGGGGAACTGTAGTAAAAGCTAACTATTCATATTTCTAATAGGATTTGTTTAGCATTCAGATAGAAGCTAGTGAAAATACGAGTTATTTGCAATGGAGCATTCTTAATTGTCCTTTCTAAGGGCAATACTCATTTCTAGAATAATAGGTTTCTTTTTTGCTTTGTCTTTTACCATTTTGAAATGCCACTTACGGATGTTTGTTTTCAATTACTCAACACCAGGCAAATCTTGCGAGAGAACAGCTGCTTACAAACCTTGTTACAACACTTGAAGTCACACAGTTTGACAATAGTTAGTAACGCATGTGGGACCCTGTGGAATCTCTCTGCTCGAAATGCAAAGGACCAGGAGGCGCTGTGGGACATGGGAGCTGTGAGCATGCTGAAAAACCTGATTCATTCAAAACATAAAATGATAGCCATGGGTAGTGCCGCAGCTCTACGGAACCTCATGGCAAACAGGCCAGCAAAGTACAAGGATGCCAACATTATGTCTCCAGGATCAAGCCTCCCATCCCTCCATGTCAGAAAGCAAAAGGCGCTGGAAGCAGAATTAGATGCTCAGCATTTATCAGAGACTTTTGACAACATTGATAACTTAAGCCCGAAAACATCTCACCGCAATAAGCAGAGACATAAGCAAAATATATACAGTGAGTATGTCCTGGACGCCAGCCGCCACGACGATGCGGTGTGCAGGTCAGAGAGCTTTAATGCTGGCAATATGACTGTGCTCTCACCATATGTAAATACTACAGTATTGCCTGGCTCCTCCTCTTCCAGTAGAGGAAATGCAGAAAATTCTCGATCTGAGAAAGACAGGAGTGTTGAAAGGGATCGAACGGTAGGTTTAAACACCTATCATCAAGCTGCAGAGAATACTGGGAATTCTGCTAAGAGAATAGGAATGCAGATTTCTACTGCTGCAGCTCAGATTGCCAAAGTTATGGAAGAAGTAACAAGCATGCACATTCCACAGGAAGACAGAAGTTCTGGTTCCACTTCTGAAATACACTGTTTGTCAGAAGACAGAAATGCCCAGAGAAGATCCTCCTCTGCCCATACTCACTCAAATACATACTTTCCAAAATCTGAGAACTCAAACAGGACATGTCCTGTGCCTTATACAAAAGTGGAATACAAAAGAGCTTCAAATGATAGTTTAAATAGTGTCAGCAGCAGTGATGGCTATGGTAAAAGAGGCCAAATGAAACCTTCCATTGAGTCTTACTCCGAAGATGATGAAAGTAAGTTCTGTAGTTACGGCCAATATCCAGCTGACTTGGCACACAAGATTCATAGTGCAAATCACATGGATGACAATGATGGAGAACTAGACACACCTATTAATTATAGTCTTAAATACTCAGATGAGCAGTTAAATTCTGGAAGGCAAAGTCCCTCCCAGAATGAAAGATGGGCAAGGCCTAAGCATATAATAGATGATGAAATGAAACAAAACGAGCAAAGACAGTCAAGGAACCAAAATGCAGCCTACCCTGTGTACACTGAAAGTGGAGATGATAAACACATGAAATATCAGACACCTTTTGGACAGCAGGAGTGTGTTTCTTCCTTTAGATCAAGAGGGTCCAGTGGCTCAGAGCAGAACAGAGTAGGCCCAACTCTTGGAATTAATCAGAAAGTAAATCAGTCCTTGTGCCAGGTTGATGATTATGATGATGATAAGCCAACCAACTATAGTGAACGTTATTCTGAGGAGGAACAACATGAAGAGGAAGACAGACCAACTAATTACAGCATAAAGTACAATGAAGAGGAACATCATGTTGATCAGCCTATTGACTATAGTTTAAAATACTCAACAGAAGTTCCAGCACCTTCTCAGAAACCATCTTTTACTTTTCCAAAGACTTCTTCAGTGCAACTCAGTAAAACTGACCATATTACCCCAAGCAGTGGGAGCACATCAGCCCCCTCAGCTGGTTCAAAGAGGCAGAACCAGCTTCACCCAAGCTCTGCACAGAGCAGAAGTGGTCATGCACAGAAGAACGCCTCCTCTAAGACTCCCTCTATTAATCAGGAAACTATACAAACTTACTGCGTGGAAGATACCCCAATATGTTTTTCAAGGTGTAGCTCTTTGTCATCCTTGTCATCAGCTGAAGATGAAATAGGACGTGATCAATCCACACGTGGCACAGATGCCAATAACACACTGCAGATTGCAGAACTGAAGGAGAACAATGGGGCTCTACCTACAGAAGGTGCAGCAAGTGAAATTGCATCAACAGCACAACACATCAGAACAAAATCCACTAGACTTCAGACTTCTAGCTTGTCTCCTTCTGATTCCTCTAGACATAAAGCTGTTGAGTTTTCTTCAGGTGCCAAATCTCCCTCAAAGAGTGGTGCCCAAACTCCTAAAAGCCCACCAGAACATTATGTACAGGAAACACCACTCATGTTCAGCAGATGTACTTCTGTAAGTTCCCTGGATAGTTTTGAAAGCCGTTCAATTGCTAGTTCAGTTCAAAGTGAGCCTTGCAGTGGAATAGTAAGTGGTATTATAAGTCCCAGTGACCTTCCAGACAGCCCTGGACAAACAATGCCTCCAAGCAGAAGTAAAACACCACCACCTGCTCAAGGAGTTCAGGTAAAAAGAGAGGTACCTAAAGGAAAAACAACCACTACAGAGAAGAGAGAACCTGGTCCTAGACATGCAGCTGTAAATGCAGCTGTTCAAAGAGTTCAGGTACTGCCAGATGCTGATACACTATTACATTTTGCCACAGAAAGCACACCAGATGGGTTTTCTTGCTCTTCTAGCCTGAGTGCTCTGAGCCTTGATGAGCCTTTTATACAGAAAGATGCAGAGTTAAGAATTATGCCTCCAGTTCATGAGAACGAGCATGGAAATGAAGCAGAACCTGAACAGTCAGATGATACAAAGGATAACCAGGAGAAGAAAGCAGAGAAGCCAGCTGAAGCAGAAAAAGACATTTTGGATGATTCTGATGACGATATTGAAATACTGGAAGCGTGTATTATTTCTGCTATGCCTACGAAGTCTTCACGCAAAACCAAAAAGCCTTCTCAAGCATCTGCTCCAAAAATACCTCCTCCTGTAGCCAGAAAGCCCAGCCAATTGCCAGTTTACAAACTTTTGCCTTCACAAAGCAGACTGCAATCGCAAAAGCACGTGACTTTTACACCAGGAGATGATATGCCACGGGTATATTGTGTTGAGGGTACACCAATAAATTTTTCAACAGCCACATCTCTGAGTGACCTGACAATAGAATCACCCCCAAGTGAGTTGGCCAATGCAGACAATGTGGGTGTGGGAGCAGAGTCAGGGGAGTTTGAAAAGCGGGACACCATTCCTACAGAAGGCAGATGTACTGATGATTCTCAGAGAGCAAAAAGCTCAGCTGTAATTCCCCTTGGCCTGGATGATGACAAAACAGAAGAGGGTGATATTTTGGCTGAGTGCATTAACTCAGCTATGCCAAAAGGAAAAAGTCACAAACCTTTCAGAGTGAAGAAGATAATGGATCAAATTCAACAAGCATCTTCATCTCCAGTTAATAAAAATCAACCAGAAGGTGAGAAAAAGAAGCCAACATCACCAGTAAAGCCTGTTTCTCAAAACAATGAATACAGAGCACGCATGCGAAAAAGCACAGAGCCTAAAAGCAGTGCTAGTAATGAAAGAGGCTATCCAGAGAACAGAGATGCAAAGAAACAGAACCTTAAAAATAATTCAAGAGATTTTCATGACAAATTGCCAAATAACGAAGAGCGTGTAAGAGGAAGCTTTGCATTTGATTCCCCTCATCATTACACACCTATTGAGGGAACTCCTTACTGTTTTTCACGAAATGATTCCCTGAGTTCTTTAGATTTTGATGATGATGATGTTGATCTTTCAAGGGAGAAGGCAGAATTAAGAAAAGGAAAAGAAGGAAAGGAAACAGAAGGTAAAGAGTGCTCTAATGCAGAAGAGTCTTCTTCAAATCAGCAACCAAGTAAGAGGACACAAGTTTGTCAAAAACATGCTGGCAGAAGTCAGACAAAAACTTTCTCTCAGTCAACTAAAGATATTCCAGACAGAGGAGCAGCTACAGATGAGAAAATGCAAAATTTTGCTATTGAAAACACACCTGTTTGTTTTTCTCGCAATTCGTCTCTTAGCTCCCTCAGTGATATTGATCAAGAAAACAATAACAACAAAGAAGGGGAACCTGCAAAATGTCCCGAGGCTCCTGAGCCACAGGTGGAATCCAACAGACCACAGACTTCTGGTTATGCACCTAAATCATTTCATGTTGAAGATACTCCTGTGTGCTTCTCTAGAAACAGTTCTTTGAGTTCTCTTAGCATTGACTCAGAAGATGATCTTCTGCAGGAATGTATTAGTTCTGCTATGCCTAAAAAGAAAAAGCCCTCAAGAATGAAGAGTGATGGTGAAAAAAATAATTCCAGGAACACAGGTGGTATACTAGCAGAAGATTTAACACTGGATTTGAGAGAGATACAGAGGCCAGATTCAGAACATGGTTTTTCACCTGATTCGGAGAACTTTGACTGGAAAGCTATACAAGAAGGTGCAAATTCTATAGTTAGTAGCTTGCATCAAGCTGCAGCTGCTGCATCATTGTCTAGACAAGCTTCATCAGACTCTGACTCTATCCTTTCATTAAAATCTGGTATATCTCTAGGGTCACCGTTTCATCTTACCCCAGACCAAGAAGAAAAACCTTTCACTAGTAATAAAGGTCCAAGAATTATTAAGCCAGGAGAGAAGAGTACACTGGAGTCTAAAAAAGTAGAATCAGAAAGTAGGGGAATCAAAGGAGGGAAGAAAGTGTATAAAAGTATGATCACAGGAAAAGCACGCTCCAATTCAGAAGTTTCAAGTTTGAAGCAACCACAACAGACAAGTGTGCCTTCAATTTCACGTGGCAGAACAATGATCCATATTCCAGGGGTTCGAAACAGTTCTTCAAGTACTAGTCCTGTTTCCAAAAAAGGACCCCCACTCAAAAACATGAACTCTAAGAGTCCTAGTGAAGGTCAAAGTTTGACTAGTTCTCCAAGAGGAGCCAAATCATCAGTGAAACCTGAGCCAGCTCCTGTGACTAGGCAACCATCAGGGTTGAACCAGAGTGCATCAAGCAAAGGACCTTCTAGATCAGGATCTAGAGACTCCACTCCTTCTAGACCTCAACAGCAGCCATTAAGTAGGCCTTTGCAATCTCCAGGACGAAACTCCATTTCCCCTGGAAGAAATGGTATCAGTCCTCCCAACAAACTATCACAGTTGCCAAGAACATCATCTCCTAGCACAGCTTCAACTAAATCCTCAAGTTCAGGTAGAATGTCATACACACCACCAGGCAGGCAGATGAGCCAGCAAAACCTTACAAAGCAAACTGCCTTACCTAAGAGTACCAGTAGCATTCCACGAAGTGAATCTGCTTCAAAGGGATTAAACCAAACTCTCAGCACTGGTGGATCCAACAAAAAGACTGACCTATCCAGAATGTCATCCACAAAGTCTAGTGGAAGTGAATCTGACAGATCTGAGAGACCTGTTCTCGTTCGTCAGTCAACTTTTATTAAAGAGGCTCCAAGCCCGACTCTAAGACGGAAATTAGAAGAGTCAGCTTCATTTGAATCTCTGTCGCCATCCAGGCCAGATTCTCCCACAAGATCCCAACTGCAGACCCCAGTTTTAAGTCCTTCTCTTCCTGATATGTCTTTATCTACTCATTCACCTGCCCAGAGTAGTGGTTGGCGAAAATTAGCCCCTAATCAGAGCCCTACTATAGAATATGATGGGAGACCAGCAAAGCGTCATGACATAGCTCGTTCCCATTCTGAGAGTCCATCTAGGCTGCTGATTAATAGATCAGGAACATGGAAGCGCGAGCACAGTAAGCATTCCTCATCACTTCCTCGTGTAAGCACTTGGCGAAGAACTGGAAGTTCCTCCTCAATTCTGTCAGCTTCTTCAGAATCCAGTGAAAAGGCAAAAAGCGAAGATGAAAAGCAGCATGGAGGTTCCCTTCCTGGACACAAGCAAAGTAAAGAAAGCCAAGCACCAGCAAAAGGTACTTGGAGAAAAATAAAAGAAAATGAAATCCCTCAGATAATGAATGATCCTCAGCATTCTTCTTCGGGTGCCACAAATGGCTCTGATTCCAAAACCCTCATCTATCAGATGGCTCCAGCTGTCTCTAAGACAGAGGATGTGTGGGTAAGGATAGAGGACTGCCCAATTAACAACCCTCGATCTGGAAGGTCCCCAACTGGAAATACTCCCCCTGTTATTGACAGT
Source organism: Cyanistes caeruleus (assembly GCF_971803275.1). NCBI lineage: Eukaryota > Metazoa > Chordata > Aves > Passeriformes > Paridae > Cyanistes > Cyanistes caeruleus. Next base: position 8,398,617 of record NC_141732.1, on the reverse strand, counting down.
GTTTCAGAGAAAGGGGGTATAAATGGTAAAGATCCTAAAGAGATTCAAGAAAAGCAAACCACAGGGAATGGAGGTGTTCCTGTTCGTACCGCTGGCTTAGAAAACCGTCTGAACTCTTTCTTTCAGATAGACAGTCCAGACAAGAAAGGCACTGAAACAAAGCCTCTGCAGAATAATCCTGTCCCTGGACCAGAAATTAACGAAAGTACTGTAAGCGAGCGTACTCCATTCAGTTCCAGTAGCTCAAGCAAGCACAGCTCCCCCATCGGTGCTGTGGCAGCAAGGGTGACTCCTTTCAACTACAACCCGAGCCGCAGGAAGAGCAGTGTGGACAATAGTTCTGCACGGCCCTCACAGATCCCAACCCCAGTAAATAACAGCACCAAGAAACGCGACACCAAGTCTGAAAACACTGACTCCAGTGGAACACAAAGCCCTAAACGTCACTCTGGCTCTTACCTGGTAACTTCTGTTTAAGTGCAACAAAAAAAAAAAAAAGAAAAAAAAAAAGAAACCATAAAAACCTGATGTATTATATACAGCAGCTACTTAGAAACTTTGTTTCAAATGAAACAAAAAAAAAAAGGGGATTGATTTGTTTGTTTGTTTGTTTTTATTTGTTGTAAATAGCTTTGATTCTTGTTAGATTGTCCTTGTTCTGGAAGCCATATTTGATAGTATACTTCGTCTCCACTAGTGATATTTTGCAGGAACACCTGATTGACAGTTTGGAATAAAGTTGCTAACGCGAGTGTATTTGTACAGTATGTTTAACATGTATTCCCATGTTTAACACGCATCCCATCCTATTATCCTTTGAATATTGCTTGTCATTGAAATCATGGAATAGCACAGATAGAAATGATGCAGTCATATTGCTATACCAATAATTTCTAGATTACAGACCAACTAAACTACATCAGGGAAGAATTGGTATTATTTATGCAAAAAAATGTACTCATGTTTAGTATTTGTGAGTTCATCTAACCCAATAATTAATCATGTGGCTGTGAAATTCACAGTAATATGGTTTCCGCTGAACAAGCTTTCCTAGCCTGCTTTTCTGCATGAATGGAACTGATGGTTCATTTTATGAAGTAATGATTAACATTTCTGTGGTCACATAATGTGCATAGATAGTTACAGTGTAACAATTTACACTTTCTTTGTGCTCTGAAAAAGAAAAAACAAAACAACAAAAAAAAAAAAACCCACCTGTGTAACTGTAAAAGTTTGAACAAAATTATTTTACCTGAATTAAATTTTATCTTAAAGTAGGTAGAATTTTTTTTGCTATGCTGTAACTTGTTGTATATTCTGGTATTTGAGGTGAGATGGCTGCTCTTTTATTAATGAGACGTGGGTGATGCCTCAACAGAGACTAAAATCAACATTTCAGAATAAATTATTACTATATGTAAGTTGTGTGTGTTACTTCTGTATTACATAAAAAGACAGGATTTTAATTTGAGATGTCACCATATAATGTGGTTGTATGCACTTAAGGCCTGATTTGGGATAATCCTGCATCTCCAGTATAGTTTCTTCCTTATCACTGGCAAATGGCTGTTGTAGGATACTTTTAACATTTGCAGGATCAGACCCCAGGTCTTCTGTAATATATTTTGTAATTGAGACAGTTTCACACATCTCAGGTGCATAACAAGGCTAAAGGCAGGGTATTTCCAGTAGCCATGCAGTATAATTGTTCTCATGACTGCAAGCCTGAAATAGTAATGTATACAAATAATACAAATAACTGTATACAAATAATATTGTATACAAATTGTAAAACAAATGTTTTGATTGGGGATATAATGTAGAATGTGAAATAGTGACTATAAGATGAAATTTTGCTTCTATTTGCGCTCTATGTGCTTTTTTTTAATTTATTTTTTAAAAAATTATGAAGGGAAAAATATCATAAAAATCCCATGGCAGCAAGAAATTTGTTACCGTAGTAGAAAAAGGATTTTATGCAAAACATGACATTTGCTGCCTCGAGCCTTTCTGATGCAGATATAGCTTGCGCTAGAACAATGCTGAAAGAAAACAGATTTGTGCTTTAAAAATATAAATATAGTCTGAATTTAGATGAGGGTTACTTCAAAGTAGAAACATGAGAACAGAACATTAACCATTCTGTGCATGTTTGAACAAACCATGAAATGAAATGGTGTATCAGTTCTGTTGTATCTCAACTGGACTGTTCTACAGGTAACTTTCTAAATAACTGATACGTCAGAATGCCCTGATTTCAGGAAGCCCTGAAATAGAGCAATTTACCTTTATGGTAGCTTTAACACAGTTGCGGAGTTTATCACTTCTGTGGCTTTTGTACTTCTGAGACTGAAATTAATCAATTGAATTCATTATAAATCATGCACTGATTTAGAAACACAATCAAGACACTATCAGCAGACAGAAGTCAATTTATACTAAAGCCAGTACCAAAAACACCTGTTTGGCAGAAGTGGTATCTTACTTGCTCTTTTGTTCTTTGCTTCCTGTCAGATTTACTTAGAGATATGCCATGTTCCTGTATCACCTTGTGAACCTGTTAAAAAGCAGCACCCCTCTTGTTAGCATTTGAAATATTTTGCATACTGTATCTTCATTAAACTTCTAATATGAATGAGTCTTAGTGTCCTTTTAAAGATTAGATAGAAACAGATTATGTCATGTGTTTAAAGTCAAGGCTTCCTACTGGAGTAGAATATGGAACTCCATCCTTGAGTTTCAAATGAAAGACCACTTTTGTTGTAAATGTTTTGATTTTTTTTTTTTTAATCATTATTTTGTGCTGGGCTTTTAACAACTAATACAAAAATATATGACATAATCCAGAATCGTTGTTTAACACCGGCATTACACATTTGTCCTGTCAATTTAAGAGTTAAAGGTAAACTCAGTCTCAGAAAAGAAATTCTGGTTTACTGAATGCTGTTCAGTTACTAAACTGAATTCTGTTCTGTTCTGTTACTGAAAAATGACTGAAATAAGTTTTTTTAATCAAAAGATAACATGAAACTATAAATAATTGTATGCGTATCAAACACCAGAATGTCTTTGAAAATTATAGTGGCTTCTTGATATAGACTTGGGGATACTTCATGATCATTATAATTGGAAAGTTTCTCTTAGTATCCACTTGAGTAAACCTATATTTGTAGCAAAGACAGGCTAGAGAAACTTTCCAACTATAAGAGTAGTGATACACTAAAATATGCTTCCCATGGGAGTTGTTAAATTTCCATTATAGAAGTTTTAAGAAGAGGTCTATGAAACATCTCATAGGGATGGACTGTAGTATATTTCATATTGCCTGTGTGCAGAGATGGGTGATCTTTTGAAATCTCTTCCAGATCTACATTTCTCTGATTCTTTATCTAAATTACTTAGTATCCACTAAGAGCCTTTCAGAATATTTAAAGACATCCATGATGTTTGATTTATGATGGGGATATAAAGTTATATTCTATAAGCTTAACTAAAAAACAGATCCCAGAAATATAAAATCAAAGACGTGAAAAATGGTTGCAATAAGTATATTTGGTCTTGGATTTTGTTAATGATGTCAGAGTCACAATAGTCAGATTTTATTTATGCTGCTTGTTCCTTGGTTCCATTTGTATGAAGTTGCCACAGCGGGTAAGAGGACATTTATGTCAAGGCAAAACAAAGAATAGCAAGGAGCTAAGGAAACAAAGACTCAATTTACTGTTCTTCTGGGATGCACTGCCCTTCTTTCTTCCAATTTTGGTAGAATTTTTTTTTGTGACTTTTATTTGTGACTCAGACCTTTATCTGTCCTTGAATTAGCTTATCATATCTAGTGCATACCAAACTTATACTTAAAAATCAGTTTCTACTGAAAAATAACTCATAAAGCTCATTTCAGACTGTCTTCTAGCTTTGTCCTCTTGATGTGAGAATCAGAGATCTGACCTCCTCACAATTTGTGTTTGTATTAGTTCACTCTTTAAAATGTGCTTCCATTTTTGTTTCTTGCAGTGTGCCACTCACTGGCACACTAGTAAGGTTACTGCTCAATTTCTTTGTAAGCTCTTCTGACTAAATATTGCAATCTTTAAAGGGGAACTAATCTATTTCTATTTTCATGTGCAGTTCTCTACCAAGAGTATTTTCCCCTGAAACATAAAAGGCAATTCTCACAGCTCTGCCAGATACGACAGCTTAAAAATTGAAAGCCTTGCCACAGTTTCCTAATGAGACTGGAATATTGTTTCAAGCAGGACTTGGCTGCAGAATACAAGTATAATTTATGCTATAAATGTCAGTAAGCAGCAGTATTTTCAACATAGACTAGTACTTCTGATGGTTTGGGGAAGTCAGCTGCACTGTCATTGGTAAAGGAGGAGGGATAGAAAAGGGGCAGTTTCAGAGAGAGTCATGTTGTTCTAGGGATTTCCTTTTTTCCTCAGTGAATTACATAAACTGCACCAGAGAGAAAACAGCTTGTGCACAAATTAATGAGGCATTTTTTTGAAATATACCAGTAGACCACAAAACTGCAGAACCTTAATCTGGAAACTGAATTATGTGATGTCTTCTTAGGAGTACTTCATAGCTGTCCATCCCCTTGATCCTCTTAACAAGTTGGTATCACCAAGAAAGATAACTGTGTTAGCTTCATCTTTCTTCATCTTTCTTAAAGATAACAGTCTATACTATTCTAGAACAGAAGAAAGGGCATGTCCTGTTCAAAGAAGTTTTCTTCTCCATTCCATGCTCCTGGCTGTTAATCCTGGCTCTTATGTGACCTTTCAGTCGACTTGCCCACCTCTTACCTGCTCCACTGATGGGGGTAGTAGGATTAGTACTGCATGAATTTGCTTGGTGCATAGTTGGAAAAGTGCCACCTGAGCCAGCAAAAAAGAAAATAGAACAGCTAGGACTGGTTGAAAGAGGTTGGGATAGTTTCTGTTGTTGGAGGTCATTGGATCGAGCTGTTACAGGCAATTTTATGCCTATATGCCGTGTTTCAGACCTTCACTCATTTTGACACTGCAAAAGCAAATTAAAATGGGATTTTTATTTTTTTATTAACTGAATTTTTGTCTAATGCCCTCTAGTGCTTTGCATTTAAATACCTTACGTTTGAGTAAATCCTTAATCCTGGAAATTCTGACAACTAACTTCAGAATTCAACCAGTATATGGATGTGAAAATAATAAAAAATACACCACCCCCCCCCCAAAAAAAAAGTCTACCGTATGTAAACATCTGGGAGACAGTTTTTAGATCTGCAATATTAAACTCAGTGAAGTAAATCCTTCCAGTAAAAAGACTTATTGCAACTATTTCTTTCCTAGAAAAGGCTTGAAGAGGGAGGTAACATCTCCCTTTCTTAATGAGGTTAGTATTGTAGAGATGATCTGGAAAATGTCCCAGATGTCTTTCCCATCTAGCTTTCATGAAATAATATGAACAGCCATAAGAGCACTAAAAATCGTGTAGACTTCCACCTAAACATAACTTCTTACATCTACTGTAATGCCTTGCAAAGTTGGATCCACCTGTGCGACAGCTTTGTTCTTGATGAGATGTGTGATTTGGATGAAGCTGTGAATCAGAAGTGTCAGTTAATGTAAAGCATGACTTTCTCCACATGTTTAAAACTCCTAGGACTTCCTTAATACCAAATTACCCAAGTGTATTCACTCTCTGGTTCCACAGCCATCTCCTTTGCACTTTGACATTTAACCAGAAGAGATTCCCATTTTCAGTTTCATTTCACATCACATGTAGAAGTAAGATTCCTGCATCATAGTTTCCTATATGCAAAATAACAGTTTGTATCTGTAAATGTGTTTATAGAGAATGTTACGTAGCTAAGGTTGAGTTTTTAGTCAGAATGGTAAGTTAACTGCTATGTGTTGTGTTTGGTTACATATTGGAAGTGCAAGGGAATTTGGTGTGGTGCAGAAGAGCTTTAAGAGTTCACAACATAATTAATGCAGGTGTCAATTAACTTGTGATGCCAAGATGAATTTTCTACTGTCAAGTTTCAGTTTACCAGATGTGCTGTTTACTTACTTTAAGATTGGGGAATGCCTCCCTAGCATAGTTTTGCAAATTACCTTTCTTGGGAAATTTCCACACAGTTACAAGCTTATGTATTAGTGCATTTCTGTGACTTCCAGATTTAAAGAAATTATTCCAATTTTGCTGTTTGTGAAAATATCCTTTGCTTGAGTGGCTGTAGAATTGAAATTACGATTTCAGGAAGATAAAGAGGGAGCTGGTTCACTCAATAAAAAGCACTTCTGTTGAGAGCTCAAGACATACATACAAACAATATATCTAATGCCATCCTTTCTGGTGGGATCTAACATGAATAAAGCTTGTGCTGGATCTCTGCAAGTAAACTGTCATCCTGTGAGACAAGACGAATTTGCCCACCTGTAAATGTTGTTTCTCTTGAACAAACTCAGCCCACGATTATCTTTCTTCAATTTTGTTGTTTGCTTCTGCCTGAGATGCATTACTGTTTATATCCTAACTCTGTAATTAATTATTTCTTCAGTTATTCTAATGTATTTTGTTTCACAGTACACTTATTCTGAATTTAGTCTTGCTATGCATAATTTATTTATTACTTGCAGTGTTACATAAAATTTCCTCCTGATTGCACCTTGTCAGAGTGAAATTGTTTTCTTGGCTACTACTGAAAGTTAGGCATCTGTCCACTGTATTAGAAATATGATTTCATTTAAAAAGGATTTTGTTGTTAAGACACTTCAATAATTCATTATACCAGAACAAATGCTCTAAAAAAACCCATTCATTTTCATTTTAGTGATAATCACAGTTCAGCTAGATAAGTGGAAAAAAGAAGCTTGAAAACCTGGCTTAACAGTAGAGTTCTCTGTTCTCTTCCATGTTTCACCTTAGAAGGAACTGCACAAAACAAAATCTAACAAAATGTAATTCCATAATCCCTCTCTTACAAAAGTTTCACAAGGCTTATTTCATTAAGACTCATAAGCACAGCAGAAACTATTAATTACAAAGTCTTTCCTGTAATGAATGAATTCTTTAGTCCCCAATTCGACTATCAAGGGACCTAAGTTGATTAATTCCCAATACACATACACATACATTTAAGTACATATTTTACACTCCCCTGTTCGCTTTAGACTGACTAAAGTATTTAAACTAAAACAAGGGCATTGTTTCTGATTACTAAGATCCCTTCTTTTCTAATTGTTGTACCACTTTTTCATATTGAGTTCTAATTTGATGACTGATTAGCTGGTATCTGATTTTCAAGTTATTCTAGAAAAAAAATTCACCTAAGTTTTGGTTTATATGCAGAAAAAGAAATTGCCTTGCTAGAAATTTAAATGTTTTATTAAGAATAATAATTTTTTTAAGCTTTATAACTATCATCTGCAATTTAAAGTCAGTAGAGATCATGAAAACAAGGAGACTTTGAGTGGTGATTATATTAAATACAAATGAAGGTCTAACAATCCTCTGTACAAAAAGCACATTGGTAGCAGGGGAAGGCTTGTGCATCTTACCTGACTATTGCTAAGGTCTGCAATGGCACACATCACACTGTAAGTAACTGTGGAAGAACACAAAAGCAGTTCTAAAAATTAAGCCATAATATGAATTATGAGAAAACTCCCAATTTTTATTATTTTTGTAGTATTTTGTTATTCCATTGGGTGATGAAAAAGTGTTGGCATCCTTTTTTTTTTCCTACTACACTGAGTAGCTGAACAGCTGTGATGGATTATTTGACACTTTGCAAGTGTTTTAAGTGGCATTCTTTAACCACAGTTGGCAACCAAGCACTACGCAGCCACTCACTCCCCTCCAGTGGGATGGGGGAGACAATCAGAAGAGTAAAAATGAGAAAACTCATAGATTCAGATAAAGATAGTTAAATAAACAGAAAAGGAAGAAAATTATGATTATGATGATAATAATAATAGTGAATATACATCAAAATAATAGAGAATACACAAAACAAGTTACTCACAATACAGTTGCTCACCACTTGCTGACTGATTCCTAGGCAATCCCTCAGCATGAGTCTCCAGCCCACTTTCTCCACAAGTATATCCTCAGCATGATGCCAGTAAGGTCTGGAATATTCCTTTGGCCAGTTTATGTGTCCCCCCACTCAACTTCTTGTGCTCCTCAGCTCTCTTCCTGGCAGAGCATGAGAAACTTAATTTAGCAACAAGAGCATCAGTGCATTTTCAACATTTTCATACTAAATTCAAAACACAGTACTATACTGTTTACTAGAAAGAAAATTAACTATCCCAGCCAAAACCAGAACATAAATCACTTGGACTTGTTGGAAGTGAAAATCTAGCTGAAGTGAAAGCTATGAATTCAGTGCAAATACTGTATTATTGTGTCACACAAAGATGACTGATGGTTTCTTTAGATCTTGGAAGCTGGCTGTACACAGCTGTGAATTTACACAGCTGTCAGCTGCTTTACAAGGCTGAAACAGAAGGACAAAGAATGGGTGTAAAACTCAGATCTGTACTTAAGAAATAGTCTTTGCAACCAGAAGGAGTGAGACGTGGGTAGAAATCTGCTGGGGTCAGAGGCACAAGAAATGGGCCCTTATCTGTGGTGCCTGGCTCTGACACTCAAGAGAGCACTGCATTTAGCATAACACCATCGAGACAGCTTTTAAAGTTAAGTAAATAAACTAATAGTGTGAGTGTGTAGGTTGGAAAGAGTTTTCTTAAGCCACTGGGTGAGAAAGTTAAAGTTTAGGGTTTAAACTGCATTAGTGAATAAGAGACAACATGGAGGATTTAGGGTGTTGTCCCTTTCTCCTCCCTTCACCTTCTTCTAAGGCTTGGATAAAGAATTCTGCAGTGCAGCACACAGGTGTTGGGTCATTGGGTCACTAAGAAAAATAACTTACTTGGCATTTGATTACTGGACAAATAGACATATAAAAGACCTTGGAGAGATTCTTTGTTCTCCATTCTGCACCTTTCTATCTTAGTGTATGTAGCTCCTTGTACTCTGTATATGTGTAATACAGATAAGGAAAAAATAAACAACTAAGCCTGAAGATGAGAAAACAGCTTCTCTCTCATCAGTCTTGGTCCTGGAGAATAAGAACCCAACCACCAGTATCACCGTGACAGAAATACATGGTCTTCCACTTTGCCAATTCCATTGTGGCCTGTTAATAGGGATTTGGGTAGAATCTTGACAATGTGGTGCACAGCATTCCCCTCAGGATCTCAGTGAAACACTGTATAAATTGTTTGCTTACTTCCTACATTAACTCATGCAAGTCAAGGCGTGTATCTAGGTGACATATTCCAAAAGACTTTTAGCTCCAAACACCATACAAATCAGGCTGGTTGTTTCAAGGCCACTTGTTAGCTGCTCTTGGTGGTGCAGCACTTACACAGATTGAGACATTTAAGCCTCAAGTGGCTTTAGAACATCCCACACTCCTTAAATAAGCTATTGATGTTTATTGTCCTCTGCCATTGAGATGAACAGAAGTGGTGCTTCTGCTGGTTCATATGAGTATGAGGTAGTGCCTCTTCAGAAAGCACTTATGCAGCAGACAGGATTCTGGATCGTTAAAACGGAAAGGCAGTCGGTGGATTTAAAGTCACAGAATGGCTTGAGTAGGAAAGGGACCTTAGAAATGATCCAGTTCTGGGTTGAAACTCTGCCGTGGGTAGGGATGCCACTTGATTTGGGAAAATGGTGCATACAGTCTTATAAAAGTGACCACTTAGTGTGGTTAATTCTGTGTGTTGAAGTTTCATGGTAAGTAAATACCAGCAAAATGAAAACTAAATTAAAGACAGCATCATTTCCTCTCTTTGCTGTTGAAAATTCACTGCTGGACAGACCTGCCTATTACTTCCAACTTGAGTCATAATTCATGAACTGTTTTTCACAATGAAAGTTCTGTGGGATTTTTCCCAGCCCTTGTATTTTACTTAAAAATATCCTTCTGGAATTCTCATTTACAAAAATTGTGAAGAAAATTCTTCCCATGTTCCCCCCTTATCTTCAGTAGCAATTGAACAAATGAAGATTTCCCTCTACGTCCCTGCCATCCCTGCATTTCATTTGCAGTCCACTACAGAGCTGTTCCACCAATCCAGCTGTAAATCTGCCCCCTCCTGAAACTTCACTAGTCCTATTATTATATAGGTGTTTTTAGCATGTTTAGACTATGGAGTGTAGCCTCAAGTGAGAAGAAACTGAACATGGATGCAAGGTCTGAGTAAGTAGGTGTATGTGACACTTCCAGTAAAACACTGTGTCACCTCAAATCATCTCCATTTTCTTTGGCTCCCACTTCCAGTTAGGGCATTTGCATTTACCCCAGGTGAATTACAGCTATCTGTCACAACCACGTTGAATTTCCATTTCATATTTGTACAGGGCTCTTGTTATGGGGTTGTTTTGTTTGGGAATGGGTTTCCTTTGAGGTTTGGGGAAGTTTTCTGTTTGGTTTCTGTTGGGGATTTTTTTTTGTTATTTTTCTTCCTCACACACCATTAACAGTAAAAATAGTCTCAATCAGGACACCTGACTTGCTAGTGACAGTGTATATAGAGAGAATTCTCTGCTTTAAGGTTTTGTAGTGCAATTCTCATTCTCTGCCCCTTCCCTTCCACTGCAGAGGCCGCAGATGGAATAACTTCAACAACTTAAACACAACTTTCCAAGACCAGTATCCCTGCTACTACTCTCCAAAGGCATTATCTGCAGTTTTGATGTTTTGCTGCAGACGTGTACAAGTCCTATCCTCACCAGCAATTGTACCTTCTCTTCATAGTGCTTTAAAATGTTTAAAAGCTGTCAGGTGTTGAGTGCTTCTTTCCATTTCTGAGTCCACGGCCAGCAGATCCTCAGGAAATGCATGCAGCTACAGCGTGTCTGAGCTGGAATGCTTTGTGACCTACTTCTGTCTCTGAATTCCTCAGGCTGGAAATATGCAGAATTCAACTCTGAAATATATTTCTTATGGCACTAGAACAAATGCAGTGATTGGATGCTATATACTCAATGAAGTAATTCTACAGTGATGATGGGGATTAAACTGACATCTCACTGCTTCATTTTAGGCATCCTGGTTTCAAGATATGGTGAATTCTAGCACCTATAAAGGAGATTGGTAAGTAATAAGAAGATCTGCAGGAAAAAAACCCCATGCTTCCTCTCTGTGGTCAGTTATGTTTGCCATGTAATCCAGTCTGTAATTCCACAAACTCCATTTCTGACAATTTTTTAATTATTTTTCCATCTGAAAATGATGTGGAAAATAATTTTTGTCTTTGTATTCTTTGTATTCCACAAACTGTGATACAGGCTATGTATTTTTTGCAATACTAAATTTAAATGTTGTTTTACAAGATAAGCCATTAATATGTTGGTATTTAAAAGCTCTGTGAATTTGAAGAAAAAAAAATAACACACAACTGTCAAATAAAACAACATTAAAATACACAAAACCTTTCTCAGTGCCCTGAATCAGGTGGACTGAGGGCAATCTTAATATGCAATGATGGTACTCACAAACTGCAGCAGTGTTCACTGCCTTTAACATACTCTCAGAGCACTGTTTCTCAAGGTGATGCACCAGAAATTGCTTTACAATCTAACTGAGAAACTAAGACCACTACAGAAATCTAAGGGAATAGTATGAAGTAAATTTTAGTATTTTTTCATTAAGTTTTAGCCTGTTTTTCAATTTTAAAAAAAATCAAGCTGTGGCAATGCCAAATAAATTTCTTTGTGCTTCGATTCAAACCCTGCTAGAGCACTGTCCTGCAGAGGTAGATTTATGTTAATACCCTTTTGGTGGGTTCAGACCTCTTTGTCCCAGAAGAAACGTTCATATTGTTCAAACCTCAAATGGCAGTGTGGTTTGTAACAAGGTCTAGGATGACCACATTTCATGCACACCCCATGCCTCCAGAGAGACTATTATATTGCATATATTGAATATATTGCACCCTGATCTGTCCATAGCTTACCCTGTGCTCGCACTGTGCATTAACACTGCTCTCCTCCCCGACAGCCCACATCTATCTTGCTAAAAGCAAGTGACAGCAGTTGGCAGAAGAAGCTTCTGCCCTTGTTGGTTGATGCATTGTTTGAAGCAGTGACAACCTGGACAACAGGACAACTCCCAAGGTAATGGCAGCTCTTGACACTTTTTAGGTGGTAGGGGTCTCAATAAAAAGTCATTCAACAGAAAGACAAGTGTGTGCAAGTAATGGAGATTTAAAACAAAAACACTGTGCAAAGAAAGAAAAACACAGGAAATCCCTTATCAAGCTACTGCTAATGAGAACATTTTGTTGCTAAGCAACAAAATACCTAAGTAATTATTTGTAATGGATTACCTCTTAGAAAGCTACACTTGCTTCTGTATCAGTCAGTTTGATGATAATCTGGAGATAACCCTCAAAAAAACTGTCTTTAGCACTGGACAAGTATTGCATCAAAAACTTCATAACTGATATTCCTCATTTACATAACCTTGTTTTTCAGACGAGGAGCTTGTTGAGTCATGTTTGTGTGGAGCTGCCAAGTGGCTGAGCTGCTCCCAGACAGCTGCAGTCATGCTTCAAAAAGCTGCTTGCTCCTGCTGATGCCGCACAGTTGTGCTGTTCGTGTTTTCTGCAGTACTTTGTGCAGTGCATTCATCCTGACAGAATGAGAGCAAAGACGGAAAACAACAAAACTGTTTGTCATTCAAAAGCCTGAATAGATGATAACTTTTTAATCTGTGCCACTCTGATTATTTCTGAAGCTTCTCTGTAACTCTTAACTCTTTCAAGTTTTAATGAATGGTACTTGTAGTTCTCCCCTGGGGAAGCTACTGTGTGCACTGGGTCTTAGCATCCCCTCTTCAATATTTTGTTGCCAACTGTATGTGTTGCTGGAGCAGAAAAATAATAATAAAAAAAAAGACACCACCACAGATAAATACTGAATAGATACCTTCAGTTCTTTGTCCTGGCACTTGCTGCTGTATGAAGAGTGTAACAGTGCACAAAATATAACCTGTGAAATTCACAGGATGACTGAATGGCTGAAGCTGGCAGGGACCTCTGGGTGTCATCTGGTTCAACCACTGCTCCAGCAGGGTTACCAGGAGCTGGTAGTCCAGGATCACTCCCATACAGCTTTTCAGCATCTCCAAGGATGGAGATACTGCCACCTGTCTGGGCAACCTGTGTCAGTGCTCGGTCACTCTCAAAGGGAAAAGGAGTTTCCTGATGTTCAGAGGGAACTTCCCGCATTTCAGTGTGCCCATTGTCTCTGGTGTTGTTACTGCTTACCCCTGGAAAAACCCTGGATCCATCCTCCTTGCACCTTTCCTACAGGTGTTTGTGTACGTTGGTGAGATCCCCTGAGCCTTCTCTTCTCCAGGATGAGCTGCTCCTTGCTGTGACCTTGGTGACCATTCACTGGACTTTGTCCGTTGTGACTGTGTCTGCCGTGTCCTGGGGAGCCTGGCACTCCTGGTCTGGCTTTCCCAGTGCTGAGGGACAGGATTACCGCCCCGGCCTGCTGGCAACACTTCTGCTGGTACAACCAGACACCACTGGCCTTGCCACAGGGATACACTGCTGTCTTACTTCCCCATCAGGGTCCACCAGGAGGGGCTTTCCTGATGAACTGCTTCCCAGCTGGGCATTCCCAGCCCATGCTGGTGCCTGGGACTGTTCCCTGCTGCGGGACTTGGTTCTTCCCATGCTGAACTGCTTGAGGTTCCTGTCAGCCCCTTTCCCCGGCCTGTCCGGGTCCCTCTGGACGGCAGCACCGCCTCTGGTGTATCAGCCCCCTCACAGCTCGGTGCCACCAGCAAGGGTCACCATCGCTCAGGTGCTGCCTCATCTGCCCCTCATCCATAGCCTTAATGAAAGTGTGACACAGAACTGGACCCACTACTGACCCCGTAGCTCTTTCCTTAAGCTTCAGCCTATTTTTTTCATGTAATTGTACAGGAAGCTGTGGTGTCACCAAATAAACGTTTCCCGTCACTTCTCAGATAGATCTTTGATTCAAACACCGCTAGAGCTCTGTGAGTGAAGGACACCACACGGCGCTTTGACGTCCTCCGAACACACTCCGAGGGGTCCGGGCTCCTACAGCCCATTGTTCGGGTGCGTATCAAGGCGTTACCGCGCACCCTCGGAGCTCGCACACCCTCCCCCTCCGCCGTCCCCGCCTCCACTCCCTCAGGCTGGCGGAAGCCCGCTGCGCGCGCCCCCAGCGCTGACGTACCGTGTTCTCACAGGCTGCGGCGCTTGACAGACAGCCCTACTGGCCAGTGGACTCTTACATCTGGCCATTGGGGCGGGCCCTCGCTGCCGTGGCGGGGCGGGGCGGGGTGTTGCTGTCATGGCCGCTGCTGCTGGTGCCGCGTCCCCGGCGGACAAGGAGAGGTACTGTGGGCACGGCATGTGTGGGCTCGGCTTTTTCGGGGGTTCTTTTGTTTAGGCGTCATTCAGGGCTCGCGAAAAAGAAAACGCGAGCGGAGCAAGGGGTGGTGGTTTAAATCCCTGTGGAGCGAGGGATGATCGTGGTTGAAATGAACTCCGTGTGGGACAAGGGGTGGTGGCGGCACTTGTGTGGCTGGGAAGCCAGTGAGGAGATTGGGATTCCCGCGGACAACCCAGACCTACTCGGCTCAAAGACGGCAGTAGCAAAGAGTGGAAAAAAACACTGGACAAGAGAAGGAGAAAACATTAGGAGTTGAGGTGATTTGGGCTCGTCTTTACAGGCAGCAAGGAACGTGATCCTTGTCATTCTCTTGTCATTCAGCTAATTGGAACCTGCACCATATGTTTTATTAGTTTTCCTTATTTTCTTTTGCTCTCATAAATCCTTATTCAAATCAATACGGGTCTTCTTCCACATCTCCTCTGCTAGTTGTTTTTTTTAATTATCTAATTAGTATAATTGAGGTTCTTTCACGTTAATCCTGTGTATGTAGTTGATAGGTGTAAATCTATTGAAAAATCTGAAGCAAGTTTCTAAATGCAGTTTTTCAATAGCTTTGATAATTATCTGGGTTGATCTGTGTGTGAATTGAAAAATAAATAAATAAAATCACAGAACCTAGCTCATAGTGTAGTAAAAGGTTTTCAGGACGTGTTCATTCTTTTCATGGAAATAAGTGTGTGTCAGGTTTCAAAGATGTAAGAAATAGGTCAAAAGGTTCTGTTTCAGACTTTTTTTTTTTTCTCTCAGAATGGGTAGTGCTATGCCTTGAACACATAATGCCCCAACAACAGTGTCATGTAATATCCATGATAACTCTAAGTGGGATTTTACAGCATTTTTACTGTATTTTTTACATATTTAATAAGCAGTCTAGAGAAAATTAATGATTGTTCTGAGCTGCTGTGGGAACTTCTGTGTTGTATCCATAACATTTATTTTCTGTTTTACTAGGAAATTACTGCATAAGCAATAAGTAGGTCAAGTATAGGAGCTGAAGCAAGTTGAAGCTTGCTTAAACTCGCTCTTTTTCCTTTTTAGATTCATCTGCATTTATCCAGCTTATTTGAACAACAAGAAGACAATAGCAGAAGGAAGAAGGATACCTATAGACAAGGTAATTTCATTGGTGGTAGGGAAATAGGGCATTTTGTTTCACTGTGTAGAGTGCTGAAAAATACATCTCTCTGGTCTTTCCATTCTGCAGTGGTGTGGAAACTACAGTGTATTTGAAGGTAAGCTAGTGCCAGTGTGTGAATTTAGTAGGAGAGCCCTGGGCTGAAGTGTTTGCTTTCACGTAAACAGCACCTTGAGCAAGCTGGTGAATTAATGAGGAACTGAATGCACTCAATTGCCTGCATAGGTAGTTTGCAGAATTTGAAAGCAACACTGAAAAGAGTAGCTAGCTAATGACTGGGTTCTGGTGACTGTATGAGCCCATATTCTGTGTCCTGTGTATGTCACACACAGGCATGGTAGTTATTTCTGCTTTGAATCTGTCCAGAAATAGTTTTGTGTCATCTCATTCGTTTATAATAATCTTAGCAAGCAGTTTTGGGAATGTAAAAGGCTTTCCTTACTGCTTAGGGTTTTTTTTTTGGTTTTTCTTAAATCTTTCTTGAGTATGCAAGTTGCCAGTCAAAGGCAACTATGGGAACTATTCTACCTATGGGAAGAATCTGCTGACCTGTGGATAGAAATTTTGTGGTTTTTTTCCTCCCTCAGTACTTGTTGTAAGTTTGCTGTTGCTGATTCACAGCTTTTAGTATCTCTGTACATACAATAACTGTTAATTAATTTCTAAGCAATTCTTTAACTTGCTGTCTTAGTGAATTCTCTCATCTGTTTTCTGACATCTTAGCTCTTTTTTTTCCTTTATTTATTCCTTTTTTTTTTTATTTTAAAGTTTCCTAAACCACAGCAGCACTGACAGATGACTTCTACACTAGATTTGTATCTTCTCTTTCCCTATCAGCTTTTCCTAGTTACTGAGTGTAGGGTGGGAAACTGGTAACTGTTTTTATATAGGTAGATCATAGTTGAAACTAATTAATTTTAACACATTGTTTCAACAGGCTGTTGAAAATCCCACATCTACAGAAATCCAGGATGTATGTGCAGCAGTAGGATTCAACGTGTTATTAGAGGTAATTAAAAAACATCCCCACATACAAAAAAACCAAAATTTTGTTATGTGTCTCTGTTCTTTCATTATATCTTTCTTTATAACATGTGGTTCAGAAGTTTAGTTATTAGCTTTGCTTGCTTTGTATGATAACTGTCCATAATCATGAAGTAAATGTTGGAAAACTGATGAAAGTCAGGAACACCTCAGGTGTCTCAAACAGTGTGACTTTTAAAGCTTATAAAACCAATACTTCTGTTTTACCATCCTTCTTAGAAGGCTTTCCTGGATGCTTAAAAGTGTGTCAGAATAAAAACTGTTGTTGCAAGCTGCGACTCTGCAGCTTCCATTAAAATGTTTTTAATGGAAGGTAATGACCTTTGCAATGAGTCTTGTATAGGAATAGGACTCTGATAATTGAAATCTTCATCATCCTTTGGAGTTAGGTTTCAGCCAGAGAATGTTAGCTTTTTATTGCAGTATATGCTTGCTTTTTAGTTTATTTGTTACTTTTTCCTTAGGGAATGAGTCTGGATGTCTAGAGAGGTAACTTCACAGGCTATTTGCAGAAGTAATTATTAATTCAGAATTAATTATTAATTCAGAATGGTGTTGTTTTTACTAAGAATATAGGTTCTGATCCAGAAGTACCCAAAAACCTGGTCTCAAAAATCACTTTGTTTTTCAGAAGTATCTGAACAGTGTACACCATCTGTACTGAGAAACCTGTGATGTTTCATCAAGAATGAAGGCTGTAATTAGCCAAAAGCAGTGACTATGACCTATCACTTGCTGTTCCTAGGTGTCCAGAAGGGTTTGTAGGAGAGGAGATAAAACAGAAACCTGGACCCCTGTGGTCCAACCCACTGGGGATGTAAAATGGTCCCTGTAACAGCTTGCTTACAATATTGTTCAGTTGTTTTCAGCAGTGCCTCTGAAACAGTTGTGTCTGCCAATGCACATTATAATACATTTCTCCTTTTGTATGACAGAAAAACAAGATGTATCCCAGAGAGTGGAACAGAGATGTGCAGTACAGAGGTAGAGTAAGAATCCAGCTCAAACAAGATGATGGCAACCCATGTTTGCCTCAGTTTCCAACACGTGAGTAGAGTTGCCTGGGTTTTGGTATTTCACCTGTTAATAAACTGGAAATGCTTGGTTTATTTTATGTTTACAGCCTGTTTAATTAATTTTAACTATTATAAATCCTGCAGTTTAACATTAAATCTTGTTTGCATAAGTCAACAAAATTAAGTTGTGAGCATTGAGTAAAGTTCTTAAAATGCTGTTGCCTTTGATTCTGCTGCTTCTGCAGAAGTGTCATTGGAGGGGTTTGAGGGCAATGTTGTGTGATTGCTGTGTTGAACAAAGCATCTGTTTAGTTTTAGCTTACTGCTTTGTTGACATTTAAAACAGTTTAGTGCTTAAATGGCTAAATTCCACCGTTTTTTTAGGATACATACATCATCTGGGCATCAGAGTGGATGCTAAATTGATAAAACAAAATACTGAGTTCAAATGAGTTTTCTATTGGCCATTTTCATAAATTAACAATGAAGCGGCTGCCCTTAACTAATAGGAATTATTCATCTTGAATGACAGTTTAATCTTTTGCATTTTTTCTGGAGATGAATCCCTGTATAAAAGAGAAACAGTATATATCTTAAGGAAAGAGTGAGCAGAGTGCTGGGTGTACAGTAGCATAAGCGTGCTGAGAGAGGGAGATGATTTAAAACCAGAGTCCTGCTGGAAGGCAGCAGTGCCTTTCTGAAAATGCATGTAGCTTTTGCCTGATCATTCTGTCTCCAGTGTTCTGGGCCAGTAGGAGGCAGAGGGAAAAACTATGAGGAAGCATGTAGACTCTTTGGAGATTGTCAGGTTATGTGGCTTTTCCAGTCTGCACTGACATTATCAGTCCTCCACTTTTTTCTTTCCCCCAAGAATTTTACACAACCTGCTTTCTGTACTGGGGGAGGAAGCAGATCTCCTAGGCTTTATATCCATTCTTAACATAGCAGGCATGCATTGATCTCTCCCTGTATTTTAGGTAAATCAGTGATGCTGTATGCTGCAGAAACCATTCCCAAACTGAAAACAAGAACTCAGAAGATGGGAGGTAGCGATCAAAGCCTTCAGCAAGGAGAGGGAGGCAAGAAAGGTAAAGGGAAGAAAAAGAAATAAATTGATATCTGGAGTCCCTGTTGCTTCGCATAGTTGTACTTAAAACAAGTGCAGATGGACACCATGAAGCAACTTGGAAATGAAGCAAGAAATGAAGGGGTGAAGCTGAGTAGAACTGCCTGCTTTTCTCGGAATTGAATTGCATGTAACTGCTTTGCATCTTTGGAACAATAAATCTCTTTTCACACATTACCTGCAAGTCTGACTTTAGCACTCACATTCAAAGTGGAAGAATATAAGCCAACAGGGTGGGTAGGAGAATTATTTTTTCCCAAAAGAAATACACACCTTTGGAAATCTGTTTGCCTTAGTAAACCATATATTTATGATAGTGAAGCAACTGTCTGAGTTCTGTGCTATTCTGTATTAGGAAGAAATTCTTCACCATGAGGGTAGTGGAGGCAGAGATTGTACAGACAAGCTGTGAATGCCCCATTCCTGGAAGTGTTCAAGCCCAGGCTGGATGGGACTTTGAGCAACCTAATTGTTGTGGTTTCATCCCAGCTGGCAACTATGCACTATCTAGCTCCTCCCTCACTCTGGGATGTGCAGAAGGATAATCAGGAAAGAAGAAGATTGCGGGTGTAGGTAAGAACAATTTGATAATTTAAACTAAATAAAATTCAATAATGCAATTGAAAGTGATTATAATAAAATATAATTACATCACAGGTTTTTTTTAAGAAGAGAAAAAAAATGAAAACAAGTGATGAACAATACAATTATTCACCACCTGCTGACTGATGCCCAGCCCATGCCCAGCAGTGATCAGCCCCTCCTGGCCAATTTTCCCCCTATTTATATACTGGACTTGCTAATCTATGATATGGAATATCCCTTTTGCCAGCTTGGGTCACCTGTCCTGGCTGCTTGCCACATACCTCCTCACTGGTAGGGTGTGGGTCACGGAAAAGTCCTGGGTTTAAGATAAGCGCTGCTCAGGAACAAGCAGAACACCTGTGTGTTACCAGCATTATTCTCAACACTGAATCCAAACTATAGCATTAACAGCTGCTGGGAAGAAAATTAACTGGATTGCAACTGGAATCAGGACAGGAGGCACCCCTTATTCCATATAATTTCTATCATGCCAAGTCTCACTTCCCAAAACCCCATCACTTTCCCTTTTTTTGGTACATGTATACACACAGACAACATTCCCTTAAATTATGGATCATCCCTATGGAAGTCCATGGAGTTCATAAGTTCATTGAGTCACTGAGTGCATGAACCTGGGCTCCATCTGTCAGAACCAGTTTTTAGACAGGAAAGAAGGTGTGTGGTGTTGGACTGTTGCATGTGAAAATCAGCTCTAAATCCATCATTGCTGTGCTCATGGTTGCATCAAAGTTCAGTCTGCATCAATGTGTGATCAAAAGGGAGTTGGAGACCAGCACCACGAGGTGGCCAATGTGGTGATGGGCACAGGGCCATCATAGAGTGATAATTCACACTGTTACACAGTAATTAATTTCATGCAGGTCCCTGAGCAAAAGCAATCCCAGGATGGATTTACCTTTGTCTGTGGTAGGGATAACTTGGACTCTTTTCCCCAGCGTATTTTTAATGTTCATTACAGGAACTTTATCTCATTGTACAATGAGCAAGAGTTCAGACTGGGTCACACCAGGCCGATGGTCAATCCCTAGGTGTTGACTGACTAGGTGGCCTTTGCTAAATGTGCACCCCAGGGTGTGAAGGTCCCACCACCTACTGCTGTCAGTGTGGTCTTTTACCATCCATTGCATCATTTGATCTTTCCAGAGGCTGGTGCATGACAGGGAACGTGATATTCCCACTCAGTGCCATGCTCTTTGGCCCAAGTGTGTATGACGTTGCTTTGGAAATGAATCCCATTGTCTGACTCAATTATTTTTGGTGTACTGTGCCTCCATAAGAGCTGCTTTTCAAGACCTACGACAGTGGTGTGGTACAAAGGGTGTTTCCAGCCATCCAATGGTTGATCCCCCACTGTGAGCACATAGTTCTTGCTTTGGTAGATTTGAGGGACTGATACACTCGAGCTGCCTGGCCCCCTCATATTGACATCTTATCCCTCATTCTTCGTAACAGAAAGGCTTTAACTGTTTAGCTTAATCACACTGCCTGTTTCACATCCATGGAAAACCTCTGTGATAGTGTCCATGCTCAAGTCCACCCCTCAAACACAGCATCAGTTTTTAGCCAACACACGGACCCTGCCCATGTCGCCCCATGATTCATTCCAGAGTGATGTTGGATTCTGCAGAAAAGGACTGTCTGTGTGCACACACACATCCCTCCTGCTCTCTTTTCACTATTGGGGATAATTCTAGTTCTTCAGTGTGAGCAGGATGCAGATTCTCTAAAACAGAAATGTTTAGGAGAGTAAGTCTTGTGTTCTAAGGCTGTAATTGACCATGAACATAATACAAATGTCTTCAGTGTTTGTTTTTTTTTCTGTTGATGTAAGAGTTTATTCAAACTACCTTTAGAGTGTCTGGCCTAAATTTTGAGAAGTTAGTTAAATGGTATCCCTGGGAGCTGTCAAAATCCCATGAGGTACAAAATGTGGAAACAGATGATACAAGAAAAGGGTTTTTTGCAGCAGAAAACTGGACATGGTTAGAGGTTATTAAGGCATGTCCACTCTAGGGAAGTGCTACAGTCAGTTTCAACATAAGGAAAAAATACCAGAAGTGGAAGATACACCCGTGATATAAAGACCATAATTGCCCATGGATTATTAGGCTTTAATTATTCCTGGATTTTGCTGAGTGATGAGTAATTTTTCTGCAACTTTATTTAAAGTGAGAGCGCTGTGAAAATTGATTGGTATGACGTAACTCATCTCCATGATGTGAACTAAAGGAGGATGACTCCAGCCAAATTATGATCATGTTATGGTTAACTTTTGTAAATCAGAGCTGTAGACTGCAGGCAGCTGAAAAATGTGGAATTTAAGTCTTGTGGGATATAATTTATTGTGGTCTGAAATTAAATACCTTCAGAAATGTCTGAGCTGTGTGTATAGGAAAGAATCTTAGTGGCATTGCTTATCAAACTTTCCTGATCTAAGAACCCAAAATAATAGCTATTTTAAAGTCTAGGAATCTTGCAAGGAAAGACAAGAAAACTTCTGAAAAAACGTAATATTGAGCTCAAATACATAAAATGTAAATAAGTCAAACTAACAAAGAAAGCTTTGTGGGTATTTTGGGTAAAGTTCACCTTATTTTTTTTTAAAGCCCTGCTAAGAAATCAGAAGACCACTACCATTAGGAAGTTGAAAACTGAGTTCTCTAACTAACTCCTACCTTCTTATCCTCCCATCATTAAATGGGACTGGTTTGCTTTTTATGATTTCTAGCTTTAGACTAATTATATTATATGAGCAATATTTGTTCCTAAACAAGGCAGCACAAAGTTTAACAGAGCTATCCTTTTCCTGAAAAAGTTTATAAACTAGACTTTCATTTCTGTATTTTAACAAACTGGGTTCCTTGGAGGATTAAAAACAAGCAGCTCTAGACCATCTCAGTTCTTCCTCGGTTAAGAGATATGCCTCATTTCTGGAAATAGGCAAAATCTTACAGACCATTGTGGGACTGGGAGAATATATATATTAAAATATATATAAATATAAAATACAGAAATATTGAAACTTTTAGTCTGAATGCTGTGAATAAATTTAATTATTATTTTATTTTTTGAGGGGGAAACTGAGTGAGAATGAATGTCCTTTTTATTCCACCTGCCTTGCATCTGCAGTTTTCTGTGAGGTTTTACTTATGCAGCATTATTGCTAGAAAGAGACTCTGGTCCGAGATTTCCTGTAGGTGGCAACAGTAACAAAGGAAGGCGTGCATCCATGAGTGGGAATTTAGCATCCAGGACAGGAGGAATATGGATAATAAACTAGTGTTTCAGTCTAGCTCTCTAAAAGTACATGTCTGTTATTTCCCTATACAGTTTGTAGGTACCTAGGAAAAAATGAAACATTTGAAATAGACATATGAGCTCAAAATCCTTATAACAATCCTTACAACAATTTCTGTGTCAGGAATGGAAGTTAACATTGATATTGAGCATCAGGGAGGTGTGGTGATGCAGGCAATCAATAACAGAATTACTAAAAGTGAGAATTCAGCACTGCTGTGAGATAGGTGGTTTATTCTTTCAGATGTATAGCATGTAGCTTCTATAGCAGAAGCACAACCATAACTCAATTCTTAATGTAAAGACATTAAAGGGAGCTGTAAAAGGTAAATTTTTTGTGTTTTAACTTGGGAAGTGACAATAATATGTAACTATATGTAGTTGTCAGACTTCAGCCATGAAGTAACTTTGCAAAAAACAGCTGGTCTTAAAAAAACTTGGTTGTGGGTACATCCTGTTCCTTTTATGTGTTTAAGAGAAACTTTTAGCCAGAACTCCCTTTTGGGGCACATATACCTGTGGGATATTTGTAAGTGCTCTATTTGGGAGCATGAGAGATGGCTCCTTTGATTCCTTCTCTGGAGATACACATGCATTGGAATGGAATGGGATATACTATTTCAGTTGGAAGTGACCTAAAATGATCATCCAAACCAACTGCCTGACCACTTCAGGGCTGACCAACAGCTCAGGTACACTACTAAGGGTATTGTCCCAATGCCTCAACATTGACAGGCTTGGGGCATTGACCACGCTCTCTAGGAAACCTTTTCCAAGGTCTGAGCACCCTCCTGGTAAAGAAATTCTTCCCAGTGTCAAGTCAGAACTTCCCCTGGCACAGCTTTGAACTATTCCCACATACTCTGTCACTGGACACCAGTTATTTAACTTCTTCCTGTTATAGACTGGCATTTGTGGGGTTATTTTCTCTCTTAGGATAAGAGAAATAAGAAAATAACTCCCTTGAAAAGGAGTTATTTTCCCCTAAATAAAAAGATAATTTTTATTATTATTAAATAATTATATTATTATAATGATTAATAGTAATAAATAATTAAGTACCCCTTGCCATAGTGGCTATGTAAGGGAGACGGCAAGAAATGAACAAGACTTTGGTAGTTTGGGATCTGGGAAAGAGTAGGGGACATTCCAGGTAGGAACTGAACTGTGGTGCTATTTCCTATGAAATAGCATGTGTGCCTCTTTTTATCTATCAAGATTTGGAGGTTCTATGTGATGTATTTTTTTTGGGTTTTATCTGTTTGCTTCTAAAGTAGCAGAACTTAGATATGTCTAAGAAGTCTTTAAGTATTCTCCTCCTGCAAAGATGCAGTAATACAAAATACAAAGTTTTGTGGAATTCCATAGCCTCAGCAAAGGTGTCCAACTATACAGCATTCCAAAGTATGCTAAATTCAAAGTTCATCTTCAATTGTTTTTACTTGACTAGGTCATGAATTCATGTGGCCATCTAAAGATTTTTTGCTACAGAATTTCTTAATTGTTTCTGTACCAGGAAGAAACAAAATTTTCAAAAAGCTGTACCAACGTGGTTGCACAACTGAGGACTTCCTTAGTAGCCCTGGGTTGTAATTCCTCAAATACTGTTTCATTCCATCACACTGGATGTAGAAGTTTCCTAGAAGATGAGATGTTCATCATATTTGTCAGGTGCCCTTTACAGAAAAACAGTCTCTCATAACCTACAAGGATTTGTGGTTTTGTTCTTTAAAAACTCCACGCTTCCTCCATTGCAGAAGGAAACTATTGTTTATGGAATATGAAGTAGGGGAAGAAGGTGACTAAGGAATTAGTCATAAAAAATTTAACTGATTCTCAGATTATTTAGAAAGAGTTGGCAAGACTGGAATGCAAGCTCAAGAAACTTACTTTTATTTGTCAAATTAAAAGTAGTGAGGGTTTGACCTGACAGATACTGGTCACACCTTCCACTACTTACACAAATTTCTATGCTTTGTTAATTGGCTTGCTCTGGTTTGAAGAGTTTTCATTATTTTATCACTAGTGGTGATGTTATCATTCCAGAGGAGGTTATGTTTTCCTGAACTTATTTTCCTTTTTTTCTGAATTTGGAAAGGAGTCAGATAGAGTAGATGAAATGTCCTGTAAACAGTGGCAACAGAAGTCTTAAGTGTAACACCACTGCCAATAACTGTTCAGGATTGTTCGTTGAGGTCATTTATGGAAAACCAGGAAACCCAGAGGAGAGGGAAAACTTCAAAATCATTACAGTCTTAGCTTACAGTCCTTCCTTTCTATTTCTAGAGAACCTAAATCTTGATGATTCCTTAGGTAAGCCAGGCTACAATGCCTATGTAACCAGATGCTCGTGGTGCTCACGGAGGAGTTCTGCATCCCAAACTCTTCTGCAAGGGCCTGATGCTCTAAAATCTGCTTGGCTGCACCCTCAGATTGGCATGAAGCAGAGGCACATCCTTTGGAGTTTAAGAGGTTTCTACTGGTTCCATAGTAATGAACTTCATGGAGGAGGAAAAAAGTGAAAACCCTGTAAAGACCTTCCGCCTTCCTAATGTAGCCAGGTTTTCACCGTTGAGGTATAAGGTTCTTAAGAAATACTGAGGCATCATACCAGTCCCATAAGAATCTCTTTATTTGTGTCCATTTTTATTTAGCACATTACAACTTCAGCAAAGGCATGGAGCAGATGTGTGTACCAACATTTGCACATAAATGTTGTCAAGACACAAATAAAAGCACTGATCTGCAGTGCTAGCCCAGCAGAATTACTTGCAGGAAAGGATAACTTGCTGCAGAAATTCAATCATTTCTACTTGCATCAAGGCAAAAAACCAAGAGCAACTTCTGTTATACAAGAGACTGTAGTTCTAATTCAAGTAGAAATCTGACAAAAGAGCACTGATTTTATGTGCTGGTAATATCAAGTTGGTATAGACAAGAAGTTGATTTAAAGCCTTTCAAGTTCTGAGAGAGATGCAAGGGACTGTTTTAACACTTACCTAACATCTACTTAGAATGTTTTATCCCCATTAATAACAGTGGAAGAACTGTTGAGTAGTATAGGAAATGAAAAGTAAATCCTGTTTCTACTACAGACGTCATTAGGCTTGTAAAGTCTAAAATTTACCATAAGCTTTTAGATAAGTAGTGCTTTGCAATCAAATAGTCTACTAAGAATCCTCATTTATTTTTATCTAGTTGCTTCTAATCTCAAGAAGCAAAACTAAATTACAGTGGCCACGAGTGTTTTACATACAGCTGATAGAGCTTAAAACACAGGACTAAGGTTTAGTAAGGCTTACAAGAAAGTCCAGTGGGTTTAAGACAGAAGACAAGAAATTAAACCAGTTAAATGGTGATACACTTCAAACTTTTATCTTGCTTAAAACCTAGAACTTTGCTATAAACTTTATCCTCTTCAGCATATCCCCTCCTAACAAAAAGTTGTCAAGGAATGATTAGCTGCAGAATTTTGCATTTTTTCTTAAAATGACAAACTGCATGCTGTCCTACAGTACATGAGGTACAGCAGGTCTTGTATTTCCCTGTCCAAGCTGCCAGCCCTAAGGGCTATGTTTTCCAGCTCAAAGCTTAAAATACTTTCTTTCATGACACTTTTACATCCCCTCTTATAAAACATACGTCTCCAGGTTAAAAAATTTACCTGCTGCGCTGCACTGTGTGCTTCACTCTTTTGCAGTTCTTGCACCTGAAAATTTACAATGAATGTTTATGCAGAAGAATGTTCATACTTTGAGAAGCCCTCAAAACTTTAAGATTAAGTCTTTGGAATTCAAGATTGTGGTCTGGAAATAATTTTTTGTCCTATCAAAGGCTTAAGCTTCCTTTCTGTATGTTCTGTGAGCTCAGAACTGCCATACTATTACTCTAGGCTTTAAGGAATGGAGATGAAAACAGGGAAATTTCAGTAATTCGTGCCTAAATAATTAATGCAATTGTTTTTGTTCAAAATACTGCAGTGTGAAAGAGTACAGATGCAAATCCAAGAAAAAAAATTATATTGACTGTAAAAAAACCCTTTATTCTCTTAGCAACTTTGGTTGCGCTCTTACTGATTGGTCAGGAATATATCAAGTAACAAAAAGAGCATCTCCACTCAGGAGGTTTAAGTGCTGACACAAAGTTGTTCTTAGTATAGGCAGAAGAGATTACAGATCTTTATGAGCACAAAAAGCTCATGGGAATTTTAGTCTGTCCCCTTAATGATGTAGTTCTGAGGACGGACATCCATGGCAGTTGATAATTTAAAAGGAATTCAGGAAAAAGTGTTTGTAATGGTACAACTCCTTAGCTAAACGTGTTTTGTGCTTTTGAGTGTGATCTTAAAAAGCACTCCATTAACAATTTTGGATAACAACTTGTTTCAGCAAGACTAGGGAAGAAGTTGTACTTCAGTCATGTTGTGTTAGTCTTGTGCAATTTAATGCATCAATTTCTAGCAAATCATTTCAGGTCAATATAAGCTTGATCGCTCCAAGGAAGTTATTCTTTCCTATATTTAGTATCCACCCATTTAAGAATGCACACACTGTACCAAATACTGTGTTACAACAAAACATGCAACAGTGAATTATCTCTATAATCAGGTGCCTATAACACATAATTTCACAATTTACAGCTTTAGTGGTGGGGAATACATCCATTATGCCATCTCTTACA
Organism: Cyanistes caeruleus; assembly: GCF_971803275.1. Taxonomy (NCBI): domain Eukaryota; kingdom Metazoa; phylum Chordata; class Aves; order Passeriformes; family Paridae; genus Cyanistes; species Cyanistes caeruleus. The sequence goes on along the minus strand of NC_141732.1, from coordinate 8,371,202 downwards.
ATAATACCCTGTATATTCAAGATGATCTATTCAGAATTTTCCCTATGAAACAGCTTTGTGCTACCAGATGCACCACAATCAAAGTATTAAGAGTAATTTCATAGATAAAGAGACAACTAAAGTGCAGAGCCTGAGGGATATATACTTTTATTTATGTTTCTGCAGAAAGAGGTTACTGAAAGACTTCTGCATGAAGATGAATAAAATATTTTCATTAAGCTTCAGATGCTGCCCACTGCATTGCTTTTAAATAAAAATGCATATTCTCTATCAGTCACAGCAAAGTAGTAAGTAAACTTACAGCACATTCTCTTAATATATCAAAATGTTTCCAAAGCAATATTATTGAACTTATACCACAGTCCCCAGTAAGACCAAGCTGCACAAAGGAGGCAGTAGGGAAACTTATCCAGTTTAAGTGCTCTTCTTTTCTTCACCCAGCAAGTTCACTGTTGCTTTCTTGGCTGCAGGAAAATAAAATCAAGTTTAGTCATAGGCCTACAGACAAAGTGGGTTATCAAATGTTCTCAAGCTGCATGAAAAAATATTTCCTTTTATTCATAAGAGAAAGAACACAGAAGAAAATTATAGCTTTTTTATACATGTAGATAAAGTGATAAAACTGAGCATTGAAACATTTTAAAAAATAAAACATAAACAAGGAGCAGTACAATAAACATTACAGACTGATACATACATACATATATATGTATGTATGGGACCTGAACATCTAGGTCCCTAAATTAGCCAGGTTTGCAGCAAAAAATATACCATAATGATAAAACAAGCTTAGAATAATGCTAGTATTTGTGTGTAAATACATGTGTTGTGCATGGCTTCTCAAAAAAAAAAGCCTGTTGTACTGTTATGGTGGAAAGGATTTTTGGTTGTTGTTTTTGTGGGGTTCTGTTTTGTTTGTTTTGTTGTCGTTGTTTGGTTTGTTGGGTTTTTTCTGGTGGAAATCTTTATATATTAAAAATAGGAAAAAGAAAGAATAAGTGATGAAATGAGGACAGAAAAATCCCTTGTGCAACATGGAAGGACATTAATTAAGACACATGCCTAACAATACAGACTCAAGAAGAGTCATGCAGCAAAATTTTCAAGAATAGTTGAGCAAGGCAGTTCTTTTAAGCAGAGAGGAAAACTGCTTAAGCTGCTAAGATAAGAAATAAGCATTCACTGTTTGGTGGAAAGGATAATTAAGATGCTTTGAAATAGCATATAGATAAAAATTCCTTCAAGTGAAACTTAAAAAATCCTCTATTTTATCTTCTTAATACATTTCCTTCTCTTATCCATAATATCAGATATTTTAGAATGCAAAGGTTCACTACAGGATGCAAGGAAATAAAAACTTAAGCAATCTACCGGCTGTGATAACACGTAAAAATAAAACATATGCAATTCCTTTAAGAGTGGGGAATCCTTTGACCTTCAGAGGAAGAAAAAATGAAAAAAACATACAGATGGGAATACTGCACTTTCCATGTTGCTGTGTTTTGCTGTTAATTGTTTGCTGCACACTTGGGAGCCCTTCTATACTACCAGGTATTTGAGAGAGTGTTTTAGGAGATATGAAGATACACTAGAACAGTAACTGTATTTATGAAAGGTATGTCTGGACCTGCCTCTAGAAAGAATGTTTTTAGTGATGTGTATGGTGGGAAGACACACAAACAATTCAATTCCTTCCACTCAATCTAGCCTAACTGCAATTCTAAACAGCAAGATCCACTGCAACCCCCATTTCCCAAATTTAACTTCTCCATTATAAATTTTGCAATTTATTTTTGTTTCCTCCAAATGATGAATATTGAGTTCAATAATAAGAGCTCCCCAGTGAAATTCTCACTACTTGCTGTGACCAGTGAATGGCCTTTTGCTCACCCTCTTTAGTGATGGTGTCTGCAGTCTCTGCAGCCTTGTCTTTCAGGTCCTGCACGACGCTGTCCAGCTGGGCCTCGTGCTTCAGGAAGAAAGGACGGATAATCCGGTGGTAAAGAAACTCTGCCCCGTTGGAAGGGCTTGGAGCCATGCACCACAGCAGGAAGCCACACTGTGAGAGCAAGGACATCGGCCTAAGTGGAAGGAATCTGAGTAGGAGACAAGGTGCCTTTCCTAAGTGCCACAGAACTGAGCAGATTGAGAACAGTGAGTCATTCCTCATGTGGTCAGGGCTCCAGGAGGGTGCACACCAGGACAGCTACACATGGTGAATCTTTATACTGGAATAATTTCATGGATAGTGTAAGAACAAAGGAGGAGGACTGCAGCAGTAAATCTAATCTGGTGCCAGGTGTATCAAGATTACATGCACTTTTTTTTCTCTTTAAGGGAGAACTATAAAGCCTGGTTAGAAAAACATCAGCGTCTCTCAATATTTCTGAAACATATGGCACAGGCCTGACTGAACATCTAGGTCCCTAAATTAGCCAAATTCAGCCAAAACATATCCCTGTCCTCTCTGCCTCCCTTCCTTGAAAACACAGTGAGGGAAAGAACAGGATTGTGTGTACCCCAGAGGTAAACTGACCAGGAGGAGAGATAAACCCAAGCTACACACATTGCACAAACAAGAGTAATGCTTCTGGATTACAGTTCAGGTACAGCTCTTAGAGCACCATCTGCTCCCTAAAAAAATCAAGGCCCACAGTGTGGGGTCATGTTTCTGCATCTTAAAAAAGGGGATTGGAAAGACATTACATGTTATTACATGTACTACAAATCCCTATTTTTACTACTGAAACACTTTCATTTGGCTCCAGTTTCACTGCCATACACCACAGAAAGACAGCAATGCAGAGCAAGATGAACCATTTAAGAGGCAGGGAGTGTCATAAACTAAATTTGCTTGAGCTATAAAAATATATATAAAATTATTTTACAGGATAAAACTGCAACAAAATTAAGTGTTTTTTCTCAGCATTTGTACAGTTCTTTCTGTACACAAATAGTACAGTATTCTTCCATGTCAAAAACCTCTCCAGAAAATGAAGGCCAAACAACTTTTCTCAGACTACCCTTTCCTGAAACAAAACAACCTCAGCCTCAAAACATGCCTTTCTTTCATGTTAGACAGGATTTCACATGTTTGAGGATTTCCACACATTTCTGAGTAGAAAGGAAACAAAACACACAGTCTTCTTCAAGCAAGCCATCCAAATATTCTGGAATATGTCTCCTCTGTTCTTTCCTAACAAGGTATGCCGAGACTGAATGTTCTGTAGGTTCTGCTCTTCACTTCTCTAAAATTTTGGCTTTGTCTTCTCTGTAGTGCCAAATCAATTTACCATCCTTTTGGGTAAGCATTAAGCTTTCTTCTTAAAACTATTTTACTGTAGTGTCAAAACAGAATGACTGAGAGAAGTATTTTCCCAGAAGAGAAAGGAAGGTTTTTTCAAGTAAAGTGTTCACCAGAGAGATTGGTCCATCAGGAAAATTCCAGTGAATTAAAACAAGTAATTCAACATGCAATAAAATCTGGCACCAATAAGTAGGAACAGATGAATTATTAAGTATCGTCAGAGAAAATAAAGGCAAAAAGTGCCTTTATCAATATAAATATTGATTTTCAAAAGCTCCAATTCTTTGGAACTTACTATAACAGAAAGAATACATGGTGCTATCTTGTCTTTTATTAAAAGCTGAAAAGTACACTGACTTTATTTCCTGTTCAAGAATATCTCATCAATTACTGAAAGTTATTTCTCCCACAAAACTGCACAAATATCTCAACTTCTACACAAAAAAGTTCATTCTCCTTTGTTTTAGAAAAATCCCTCAGATGTGACTCAAACTTCCTCTAAAACCAAAAGAAATTGGAATATCCCTTTCCCTGCCTAAGAACAAAATTAATAATTTTGATTTGACAGCTTTGTCTCAGTCTAGCTGATAAAAAAGTAATTATAGATTTGTTCTCAAATACCCATTACTTTTGAATTGTACTGAACCAGATGTTTATATGCATTTTCTATATGTACCAAAGTTGAGATTCTCACCCTTTTCAAAGCCTGAGAATATTAGACTGCTAACTTAGTTTTCCATTTTACCCTTGTCTCTCATTAAACTGAATTAACATAGGCTATTGAAAATAAAGTGGGTTGTAAGAAGTTCCAGCAAGCTCAGAGTGATAAAATTGTGAAATGGGGGAAAAAAACCCAAACCCAAAATATATTCTTTGTAACACTCCAGACCAGACAGAGGAAGGAATGGACTCCACCTGAGCTCACTGACCTGCTCACTTGGACCTGCTCCTAGCCGCTGTCTTTGCCCTGGCAGGACCAAATTTTGTTCAGAAATAGCATTACAGTACTTCAAGGCAGAACCATAAACGGAGTAAGGAGTCTCACTCACTCCCACCACCAAGAATACTCATAAAAAGATAAACTCTGCTACTTTCACTGGCTACTGTACTCTAATACCTGAATGCCATGGAAATCATTAAATCTTGAACGGAAGTACTTAAAAACTAATCATATGCACAAGAAATCATGAGTTACATGTATGTTCTGTGCTTCAGAGATAAAAAAAGGCAAAAAGATAAATAAGAAGCGGGAATTACAAAAAAAAAAAACAAAACCATAAAATCCAAGAAATGTCATCTGGAGAACAGAAGTATATACAAACATCATAACATATTTAAATAAGTTATTTAACATGCATTTCTCCCACACTAACAATCTTATAGTTTGCTGAAAACTTTAATATCACAGAGTCTAAACTCTGGACTTTGGGGACCCTGGGAGTAGCCATGCTCAACGTCTCAGCCATGCACATGAAGGTGTTTTGAAATACTGAGCAACTAAATCTCAATCTGGAGTGGAAGCAACAAGCTGTATCAAACAGACGTGAATATGCAAATTTAGAATGCTTTGAGAATGAAAGCAAGCTCGAAATTTTCATGAATGACATATCTGTGCTTCTACTTTATGAAAGAGATATGGAGACATCATAACTACCCTCCAGGAGGTTTTAGCTCATGGATGGAATGAAGTGTGGAAGCTGCCTGATTCCTCCTTCTCCCCCTGTGGAATAATCTCCATTCTTCCACCAATTCAGCAATGCTTTCTGATTCTTAGGCAACACCTGCCTGCCTTTGTACAAGAAAAGTAAACCTCTCCTACGAACCACTACTGAGAGCAAGCACTTGGCTCCTATGTGCCCTCTGCAGCTATCACAGAAAGCTGGATATTGACATAATTCCTTGTGTTTGCTTTTGCAGAACTGAGAAAAGTGCCTTTCCCTTGATTACAACACTACATGTAACTGTGGCACTCCTGATACCATTTTATCAGCCATTTGTGGTCTTTATCTGCAAAGTCAACCTGACTCTCAGTTGTGTGCTCTTCAGAAAGAGAGCTGTGGTGGCATGAAGAAATCATTGCCACATCTTTTTCCACTAAGAATTTAGAAGAGCAGCTCTGAAAACACACTGCATGAATTCAGAATTGTGAGTATATACCACTGCAGATGATGGATTAAAAGTTATTATTCCACTGAAGTAGAAGGTGTCCAAATGATTGCCACAGTAGAGGCTTGTTAAAGACTGAAAAGGAACAAGGCAAATGTGTAAAACAGCTATCACAGTCAATTTTTGTCTATAAAATATGGCATTTCCTGGAAACAGTTTTTGGCATCATCAGGTCTTATCATTAAAATTTTAAATGACCCCGCCACAATAGCTGGCAAGCAAATTGTTCTAACAACTTTGGTGGGACTAAACCAGGCTAACAAAACAAGAGAAGAGAACAGCCTATTGAACCACAAAACAAGTAACAATTCTTTGAGAAAAACAGCAGCTCTGCAGCAAGCCAGAATGTCTTCTACCCAACAGCATGCAGAGTGATCAGCTATCTCTTAGAAGAATTTAAAATGTTAAAGTTGACTGACACCTTAGATCACCAATAAAGCTTGGAACACATTAACCAAATCATTGATGGTAGTCAAATCACATTAACAAATGGACATTAGCAACCATCTCCTCTGATACCTACCAGTTCTTTCCAGGAAACTGAGCTTAATTAAAAATTAAAGCTGTAGGACAGATTATTCTTGTGTTCCAATTTCCTTCTTTGCTTAAACAGCACAGATGTTACTACCTCCTTCAACAGCCTTCATGATTTTACTCTCCACTTTTACTAATGCACTTAAATCAAAAATAGAGCCACTCTGTGGGGCTTACCATGTCTGTCATTTGTCCAAATTTACCTGAGCACCAAGAACTGTCTTTGTTTTTTGGGGGGGTTTTTATGGGACAGTGTCCCTTTTTATTTCCTAAAACACAGCAGACCTTTCCCTTCCACCAATTTCCCCTCTTGCCGCACAAAACCATCAGCTGTAAACAGATCACTTGCACAGTACTGAATTACTCATAACCTGCATCTAACAAAAAGGTGTGACCTGGGAATGATTCCAAGTGAATCTGTTGTCATCTACCCATTCCTTGAGACATTAGATCAGCTATATCAAAAGGTCCCATTTTAAGAGAGGGGTCACATGAACTTACATACCTTTAGCATGTAGTAGAAAGGGAACCAGGACAGAAAGATGTCAGAGAAGAATTCAGCTATGCTGAAAATGCCATACACAACCCAGTAAGTCAGCCATTGCGTGTCATCATCTTTGTTGGGACTTTCAATGGCCTTGATTCTGCAAGGGAAACAAATCAAGTGAGCAGAACAGTAGCCTGAGTCTCATCTATAATGATGATTTTATGACTCAGATTCCTTGTTATATGTGACTCTCCATAATTGAATTACACCAAGAAAACTAATTACTATCTATCATACAGACAGTTTGTCAAGATCTTTGAAAGGTAAAGGTTTTCCTTACACATCACTTCAAAACTAAAAGATACTCAAGCTATTTCTAGCTATGGGATTATACAGAGGGAAAAAAAAAAACAAACAAAAGGAGTGGGCATTCTGACCTTATTCACAAAACAAGGGGCAAGAAAGGGAGGGGATAATCTTTGGCCATAGTTTCAGTTCTGGAGGCACTGTGGTAATCCTGAGCAGAATGCTAGTGTACATCAGAGCACTACTGATCCACAAAACAGATAACCTGAGTGAGCCCAGGCCCATGGGCACAGCTTCCAGTGATCACAACACCTGCCTAGCCTTGCCTATACCCATCAGTGACCACCCTCCTTCTCTGGCAGTCGGAAAGGAATGATGAACAGAATTGTTGTCTTGGATGAAAAATCCTACAATACCTTAAGTTATCAAAATGGGGTAACCTTGCCTCCAGACAAGGTCTGCGCAGTGAGCTACATGTGGGCCAGAAATTCATTCAGTACTGCATAGGCTGGGGTTCCCAGCACCATCAGTGGTATAAGACTGTCTATACTATTCTCTGGTTTTTTTACATAGTTAGCTCTAATAAATAGCATTTTAAATGTTCTCATACATACATGCGCTAGATTCCTCTTTGAAAAGGTGAAGTTATCCATAAAATTTGCTCTAAGTCCTGAGAAGTACTTAGTCTACATAGAGGGGATCCAGATCCATGTGCTGAGGAATATGTATCTGCCTCACCCAATGTATTGCTCTATAAATTAATTCCTACAGGACTTGCAAAGTCTGATGTAAACTAAAGTATTAAGAACAGGGTAAAACAACATCTACTAAAGTACTGGGCTTTCTGCACAATGATTTGATGGGATTTTGTTTTCCATCTGCTACAAGAATGTAGTTCAAGTTTATACAGTTCTAAAAATCAGAAACAAAAAGATGCACAAGTGCTCTTTCAGTAAAAGTGGTGAAGTGGAATTTCTGGAGCCACTAAATTCCAGATTAGCACTGCAAGACATTTTAAAATAAAATAATAGCAAATCTAAGCCTGATAATTTCAAGCTTAAGAGTTTTAGAAAGCATTTGTCCTTTCCACTGATGCTGAAGGATTCAGTTTAATGAATTTAGTTTAAAATCTTCTATCACTTTTTCCTTTAATAGTAGGTATATTGTTGCTGAAGCAACATGTGTGAGATGTACCAGAAGTGCCAAGTTTTCTGTTAATTCCTTTAAAAAGGCAGAGTTAGGGAGGTTTACAAGGCAGAAATCAGAAAGTTGGCTGCAAGTCCATTTCCTGGTCTGTGAATTGAGAAAGTGAATTCTGTCACTTCCTAGCTCTGTGAGTCAGGGGGAGCAGGGGAAGTTGAGGGAAATAATTCCTGTGACATGCTGTATGTTTTAGCAAAAGCACTGGCAAACCCACCAGCTGCAGAGGGAGCTGGCACAGCTGCTGGATCGAATTACTTTGAAAAACAGCACAAGGATCTGATAATCCATGCATTATTTCTGCTGGAGTGTGAGGCTGGCCAGCAGTATCCTGCAGTGGGAAAAGCAGCAGCCCTTGCCATACCCTATCAATAAGGGGATCTTACCAAGGCACAGCACCAGCACAACTGGAAAAACAGGTTTTCCACAGGTTTTGCAAGAGCTGGTCTAATTCCTGCTATTCCTGTCATCACAGACAGCCCTAGTCTAAGCAGTCTCCTTAAAAGCAGTGACAAATCCAACTGCTCCTACTCCCACTGTAAAGCACAGCTTTTCCATGCCCACACCTCTGATGTATTCTAGTAAGATCAGGTGAAGGGGATGTACAAAAACAGCCTCTGGACATCACGGGAGTTAAGGAAGAAGGCTCTAGAGCTATTTTCAACATGTGAAACTGCACTTCTGGAGGGAAAGAAAAAAGTACATGGACTAGTAGGGATGTCAGAGTTGTGGAGAAATGGAGCAGAGAAAGGAACCAATTGCAGTTTCTCACTGTCAAAGAAAACTTGTTGTACAGTGTGTAGAATGTGAATTCCTTTAGTTCTACTGACAATTTCTCCATTAGAGGAATAGAGGGGAAGGCTTATATTACCACAATAAGCATCCTAGCTTAGTGTTTGGGAGAAAACACTTTGCTGTGAAACTTCCAGCACTCTTCCTGTTTTCCAGTCACTATGTGAAGTCATATATGGATTTAAGGAAGCATTGTTTCTTTTTTTCTTTTTTTTTTTTAGCATTATTAAAACCATCTCGGTGACCACAAAAATCAGCTTTCATTAAAAAAAAAAAAAAAAAAAGCTTACAATCTCCATTTTGTGGCAAAAGGCAGATGGCATATCACGGTGTTAATGGGCCAGGCTCTATTATCTTCTCTCTTTTGAAAACAAATGGCCTTTAAGAGCTCCTAAATACAGTGCTGTGGGTGTGCTCCCTTTGAACTCTGACCATCTGCTGCTGTAGTTCCTTAGGGGATACATGAACAGCACACTTGTATTGTCAGACAGCCGCAAGCAGCAGCACTGCAAGAAGTCAAAGCCCTGCCTGATTTAGCCAGCTGATGTACGCAGCAGTAAATCCACACGTGGCTCTTTTCTTACACGCTGCAGGGAACAGCACATCTCCCCTCCTTCTGCAGCGGTCTGATCTTGGTGAGCAAGGTCAGGGGCAGCCCCCCACCACAGCCAGCAGGCGACAGCCGCCTGCTCCTGCTGGCCATGACTCCAGCCCCAGCCAGCGAGAGAGGGAGGGAGGAAAAAGCAGGTTACAGAGGGCCATCAGTGAATAAAAGTTTTAACTGAAGTCAAGGAAAGGCTAGTATTTTATAAATATCCTGCTTTGAAATTGGGAGTATGTTCCTCAGATCAGACAGGGAAATCCAGCATAACATGTCCCTGTTGAATAAACGGGCAAAAGTTACCTCCATCCCTTGCTACTCACACACTATTTCAATAGTAAGTCACAGGAAATAGTACAAGCACATTAAGTTATGTAGAATATCTGAACAGAGAGGGATTTTTTTTAAATCTATTTATACCTACACTCTTTTCTACATTAGAATCACAACAAAATTAAATTTAGTCTTTCAAGTTATTCTAGAAGTATTATCCTGCTGCAATGGCCTGTACAATTAAGCTTAGGAGAGACATCACAGACATTATAAACACTTAGAGCACTTAATCATTCTCAGTAACATAAGAACACTTCATCCTTCTCCACGTTAGGTCACCAATCAAGCAGGCTGATACTCAAAATGCAGTCTCCATCAGTAAGTGAAAAGTTACAGAGCAAGAGGCACAGACACTACATCCTACTTTAGGATTGCCTTCTTATAAGTTATTTCTGTGTTGCAAGAGCAAATAAGTCAGTCTCATTAACACATAATATCAAGATTTTCTAGTAAATGAAAGACCATCCAAAGACAATAGCTTCAGATCTTAAAAATTATGCCATTTTGTGTGATTTGGCTGATTTGACTAAATTCCAATTTTGTTATGCATAGTAATTACATATCCCAAATTATTTTTTTATACTGCTTAAACACTAACCGTAGAGGACTTTAAACAGAGCCTCAAAAACTACTTACAGTAGTTCTGCACCTTGGAGGTAAAAGCAATCACTAGGAACAACTTCAGTAGTCTGGACAGTAAATACCACAGCTCAGTCATTTTAAAAACAGCTGCCTGACCAAGAGCAAAAATGACCTGCTGTGGGCTGGCATTGTGATGGGTGGGGAGCCAAGAGAAACTTCATTTTTAGCCAGATCTGTTCCCCTAGTAACCCTGGGGGTGCCAACAGGGAAGAGTGGAGGCTGTCACATTCTGTAGTAGCCCAGGGCTCCAATCTGCTCTGTACTTACAGTGTCAGAGCACTGGCTCAGCTTTGATCCTGTGCATCCTAAACTCAGTAAAACTGAACCCTAGATCAAGTGTGGTTACTTATCCTGTTACTGATAGTAACAGACACTGGTCTAATTTTAGTAAGTTGCCAAGTGGAGTTCTTTCACTTAGAACATCTGACTCATTTCAATAAAAAAATCAGCTCTTTTCTCTGTTGCTCCTCAGTTAGCTCTGGCATAACAAATTGTTTGTTACAGTAAATTCACACATATAGTACTCCACAGGCCAAGTTATGAGTTTGGAGTGGGGTTTTAATGAGCTGAGTCCAGATGTGGGAGGCAGAAATAAAAAAATGCCAGATTTTATTGCTGTGGTCTCATGTGAAGTGATCAACCTTATCCCTGCAATTTACAAGGTGTACCTGAGGATTCATGTACAAATAAAGTTACAAGTTCAAGGCAAAAGACCAATCTCCCTTAAACCCAGGGCTCATATTGTAGGTGGGAAAGACTGGACCATTTTGTGCATCCTTCCTTCAGTTTTCTGGTCAGTGCTATATGAAGTGAGTAGGCAGGTATATTTGTCACACCCTTAACCAAGTGTAAGTTTGGGGTTTTTTTCACTTTAAACCCCATTAAATCACCTATACTTCTAGAGCTTATGCCTACAGGTTTGCTCTAACTCTATACAGCAGGCTGTAAAATAGTTCACTTCTAGCTGTCTATCCAGACACCCGTGCAGAATCAACACTCCACTGCACCACAGACAGCCTTATCTTGGTGCCTCCCTGTCACCCTCATGTCAGACTCACCCTGGCAAGCTGCCTCCCTGGCATCTCACGTCATTTCAGTGAAATAAGTACCTTTGTCCTTGGATTCACTTTATCATTTTGGCTTCTACATTTCTAGCCATCACCTAAAAGCCTTCTGCTTTCCATCCTTCCTCCTCTTTTCTGACTGCAACAGCAGAGTCATGCATTTGCAGATATAGAAAAGATCTTCCTGCCAACTGCACTTACACAATTGTTGTGGTTGAAGCCTACCAGTTCCCTTCTCTCCCAATTTTGTGTACCTAGCAGGTGGGAGCAGAAAAAAACTCATGAAGGGTAGCAGGGGAGGGTTTCACTGACCATGCACAGATATTATTAGAAGACACCAAAAAGCTACATGACAGTAATACAAAGGGTTCTAACTGCATTTCTTAAAAGGAAATAGGGACTGAGGCAGTGAGAGGACCACATGCCATTTTGCCCACCTATGGAGTCCTACAGCCTACATGTTAACTCAGCACAAAACTAGATTCCTGAAACAAAGGGTTAAAAAACCAGGCATTCTCTTGTTTCACTGCTCTCTGCTCATTCTTGGCCCCCCCTTCTCCTGGAATAAGTATTTGTAGGGCCAACCAATGAGTCAGTTCCCCAGTTCTGACTCAGGTCAAAACCAGCTTCTCCAAAACACAATCCCACACACATGTTGGCTGTTCTGCTGGGATTAAGATGTGGTAGTGCCTCAGTTCAGAGTAGACCCATCTGTATAGCAAAGACCTTTATATTTTTAACCTATAAGTAAGCTGTGGAAGTAAAACTAAAATTTTCATACTGTTATCATGGTATTAGACTCCCTGCACCTAAACACTTGCTTTCTTTAGAAAAGAAAGCACATAATTTGTTCAAATGGCCACTAAGATGGCTTCTAAATGGCACTCTAAAATGTAAAATAACTAAAAACCAAAATGTGAGTATGCTTGGAGGAATTTATTTGGCAGAACATATTAAAAAAACCATCAAAATACCCTTTTAAGTGTCTGAAGCCCCAGATTATTAGGCACAAGAGAAAACAGCACAAGTGCAGACAGATTTGAAAATTTTCTACTTATATTTATACTGGGCATTGTGAATCTGGTTAGATATATCAGCTCTCTCAAATCATATTTATAAGGCAGCATTTCTTCTGAACTTCAGCACATCATACATCATTTTTCATGATGGAAGAAAGTAAGCATTTGCCTTAAAACTTGTTAAGAGAAAGGAAATTTGCTGCCCTAGTTCTCAAGAAACACACAAACAATTTTATCTTTTCTGAATAACTGTGATCAAAAAAAAAAAAAGCAGTGTTCCTGTTTTAAAGGTGTGAAAGAGGAAAAGGAACTAGGAGACAGACCCAAGACACCATGACAATATTCAAGCTTGAATTGAGTGTTTATACTTTTCTACAATCAATCCAGATTGCTAGTAAAATGCGATGAGCAACATTTACATAGTAAAAACAGCTGAAGTGACATAACAGCATAAAATTAGCCAAAGCAGAGAGGCATTATTGTACTATACTGCTTTTCTCCCTTGAAGACATTAGTAAGTTCAGACATTTTACTGCCCAAAGCTATTTTCATCTTCACAGTTTTTAAACCAAGTATGACAGCACTTAAGAAATCTCCAATCCTTTGCATACATTTCTTAGTCATCAAAGGCTCCCTTCCTGCTTGCACTCTAATTTTACGGAGGCTGCTAACCACCACTAACAATGGGTGGAGCTACATTTGAACACGCTAGCTCTGGAAAGTTTAGAGAAGCAGTGAGAATGCTGGCAATGGTATTTACACACTTGCCAACACTCACTTTTTCCATCTCTAGCCTGATTACTGCCTTGTGCAGTTAAAACTTGCTAGAAGTTTAAAAACTGTGTCTGTCACCTGTGGCAAACTTTTCAGTGCTGTTCTACTGCAACCACTACTGCTTCGTTTTGCCTCTGTTAAGAGACTCAGGTGGGCCCTTGCTGTGACATGTCATAGACTTGGATTTACAGGGAGATTCTGTACTGCCGAAGTAGAAATTCCTCCTTGTATAAAGCCACTAAAGATTTACCCAAGGCAAAGCTGAAGATGAACAAGGAGGAATAAGGAGGGACACAGCTGTGCCTGCCCGAAGCTGTATCAGGCATTAAGCAGGGAGCTGCCCCCTCCCCTGGCACTGGTTTGCACCACAGTAATGAGAAAGTAGGCAGCAGTTCAGCTGCACCACTTCACACCATCTGCTTGGTCTAGCAGTTACAGCCTCCAGCATTTCTCCACTGAAATTCACACCTGCTGCACTGCACGAACTCACAGTGAATACAGAGAATGACAGAGACCAAAGAAAATAAACTGCAGATTTGTACAAATCCTGTCAGGCAGATAACTGCACAAAACTATCCTGGTTTCAAGCATGAAGAGACTCAACTCTGAGCTGAGAGTCTCTGGGTTTGCTATGACTCCAATATAGTTTCTTTCAGGAAAGAATAGAGACGGACAGTAATTACCATGACTAAAGTAACCCAGAACCAAAATCCCAGTAAAACAGATTTGGAACATGCCGGCGAGTTACCCATCAGGCAGCCTGTTTGCCATTTTAAACATGTAAAAATGTAAAACTTGGAAAGATGTAAACCTGTAAAGCATGTAAAGACCTGATGTCCCTTGCAGAGCACAGACATCTGTCCCACTCCTTCATGAGTGTCTTTTCTGCTGACTAAGAGCCTGACTCACTAATTTGTCCCTGGCCATTGCAGGGTGGAAGGAACTACATGGCCTTCAGGATTCCTTTCCACCCAAACCATTCTTTGTTTTCCACTTGAGCAATTCAGTTACTTACAATGGAGAACTGATACACTGACCTACTACACAAAAGAAGAAATTAACCAAAGAAAAGTAATCTGCTTTTTCTCTTTCAGTGCTTTTCTGAAACGTTTCAGGCTTGGTTTCATTGTTGAAACACCTGTGTAAACATCAGACTAACACCCTGCACAATCCATTCCATTTACAGCTCCTGACCTCTTCCAGAAGCCACAGCTTTTAGAGCAAAAGGCATTTGAGGGTGTGCGCAGCTGATGAGAACAGCTGAAAACTGTGTTCTGTTCAATGCTAAGAAGCAAAGCCAGTACTGTCAGTTCATACAGCAGGCTCTTCATCTGCCTTTCCAAGAGGGACAAACCAAAGAGCAGAGAGGAATAATCAAGCCACTCTGGATAGTGTTCTTTATGTTTGAGTCTCTATGCTTTACAAGCAGAGGGGATGGCACTCAGCAGCACCCTGACTACAGTACATGACCAAGAGCAGCCAAAACAAAACAGGCAGAATGAAATGTGGATAAACTCTACATACCAGCTCTGGACTTGGGAGGGAAAGGCTGGGGAGGAGACTGAGCCCACCTGTGCTGTCAGCAAGCTGCCGCTGAAAGACACTGTCATGCAGCACACCACACAAGTTTTAAATTAGATCTTCACCTAGGATTATAATTTCCTGCTATAAATGCTTTCCAGCATTAAAAAGGCAGCTAAAGTACAAGCATTTAACTTAACTGAATCATTAAACCATGAACTGGGAAAAAAAATAAAACAAAACAAACAGAACTGGCATTGTATTGGCATGCTTTTTTGTTTAAGTAAAAGTTAGGAGCCAAGGACACTGCTCCCATTATTAAAAAAAAACCCCAAAACTAAAACACACCACAGTACTAAGATCTGGGAGGTAACTTTTCACATTAAGACACATTTAAAACCACATTTCAGCATGGAAAAGGGAGACATTCTACAAAAAGATTAAAAAAAAAATAAATCCCAGCTTTGAAAGAAAATCATTGGTAATGAAACCTTATTATTCATATTTGATTTGCTACTGCCTTGCTTCTGCAGTTCCAAGCATTTGTATTATCAATTTAATCAGAATCACTGCATAATGGAAGGTTTAGAATATAATCCTCATCCAGTTTTAAAACAAATGTTAAAATTTAAATAGAATTTTAGAAAGTAATTACATAATTTTTAAAGTGATTTAAGTCAGACACAAAATACTACATAAACTTAATTCCTACACAACCATTTCAATGTTTTGAATGTCTGTTGGTTGTTATCTCCCCTTTCAGATTTTAATGGAAGAATACTTTTAAACTTATCTTTTCACTAAAAATTATTGTTTAGGAAACAAAACCTAAGTTTCTCCAGAGCTCTTGGCCTATAATCTCCAAAATCAGTTAACACCAGGAACGGCATTTAGAAAAATGTTGTTTGGTCTTAAGCATCATAACCACAGGACGTTTCAAGAGTCTAAAATTAAGTCAACCTCTCAAATCTCTGAAAAAAAATTGAAGAACCGACTCTGTATTGCCCAGAATCCAATTACAGAGAATGTATTTTTAAAAGCTGCTGACTGTATTTAAATAGTTACATAAAAAGCAATCACTGTGTTTCAACACTACAGCAGTCCTGCTGGGAGGGACTCCCATTTGATGGATGTATTAGGTTACACAGGTTTTATTTAGTACGTTTCTGCAGTCTTTTAGATCATATGCAGTCCTGCCTTACAGGAAATACATTTTGGTCTAAAGTACTATGTAACGCACGTGAAAGGTAACAGTTACTATGTTTTTAAGAAGATCTAAGGAGCCCTTCCTCTGAAAAAGGAAGTATTTAGAAGTCTTTTACGCTGGAGAGGAGTGTTACAGTGTTCCTTCTCCCTCCCCCCCCCCACCCCCATCAGCAAGGCAGGTTTGGAGTAAGCAGCATTCTTTAATGCACCTCTGTCTCCAACCCATCAGAGTACCCAGTACTCTGTACCAGTGCCTTCCTTCCCCCCGCTCAAACCATTGGTGCGGGTTTTAACAAACACCCTCAAAGCGGCCATCCTCCCTCCCGTTTCCAGCAGCCAGGTACGATCCAGTTTCCTGCTGGAGATGACAAAGCTGGGAACCCAGCCCCAAAGCGTGACCCTCCACAAGAACTGGTTATCAAGCGCGGAAACCACCCGGCGTCTCCCATCTGTAACTCCTGACGTAGCACTCACGAGATGGGAGAAGCCTCCTTCTTCACCTGGCACCTGTACCTGCTCAAGGAAAGGGGTGGGCGGCAAAACACTTTGGAGCACGGTCCCGGAATGCCACCCCAGACAGGCTTGGCACTGCCGCAAGGGATGCGATTCTGCAGCCACATCGGCGGGTGGCACCCGGAACCATCGCGTGGCGAGGGGGGCAGGAGTCGCGACACTCACGAGACGTAGGCGGGGTAGGCGAAGCCGATGATGTTGCAGAGCAGGGACGCGCCGTATCCCACCACCAGGTACACGGCCACGACCCCGAGGATGCCTGAGGAGAGAGGGAAGAGCGGTCAGCGCCCGACGGAGCGGGACGAGGAGGCGCGGGCAGGGCGCGGCCGCCCGGGGCCGCCGGCGCGCCGGCTGGGGCTCACCGCTAGCGATGTAGGTGCGGCTGACGCCAGTCTTGCTCTCGATCCGCTCGAGCACGGCGGTCATGCAGTTCTTCTCGTGTAGGAAGCGGTCGAACCGCTGCCGCATCGCCGCGGTCATGGCGCCGGTGCCGCCCGCTCCGCTCCGCGCCGCAGCCCCGCGCTCCCCGCGGCCGAGCGCAGGCGCCGCCCCGGCACCCGGCGCCCATCCCCGTGGCGCCGCGCCCGGGGGCGGCGGCGAGCGGCCGGAACCATCTTCCGCCGGCTGTGGGCCCGCTCCGCGCCCGCCCCTGCGCGAAATGGAGGTCTGGGGGCGCGCCCCGCCCTGGCACACCCGGTCTCTGATGGTTTTTGGGGGCTCTGGGCGGGATGCGGCACCGGGCGCGGGGCGCTCAGCCAACGTCCCCCCGCGGCCTCCCGCCCTCCTTGCCTCGCTGGCAGGGGTAGATTTTTAATGCTAGAGGGGAGCCAGGGACACAGATCCCTGCAAGGATGGTGCGCCTTGTTCAAGTAATCAAACAGCGTCGCTGTGTCGAAGATGGCAAGGAGAAAGAGGCCACGCACGTAGCCGGCTCCAATTGCCTACAGCTGCTAGAATGTCCCGCCACCCCCAAAACAGCGCGTGATACCAGCGAGTTCTGACACGGTGAGCAAAAGGCAGAAACAGATGGCAGGCATTAACGTGATGCAGAAGAAAGGTTATGACAGTTTACGGGTACCCAAAAGGCGTGTGTGACCACGGCGAGGGCAGCAGTGCCTTGCTGTAACTGTACCCTGGAATTTATGATGTGTGCAATGTTCTTGCCAACTAAATAAAATGTGTTGGCTATGATGTAGTCCTGGAAACCTCCTCAGCTGGGCTGACCCTTCCGAGCAACTCCTCTGCATCTGACTCAGCATTACAACCAGTACTGGGACTCTTTATGTCCTCTTTAAATCTGTGTTGCTCCTGAGGGTGCCAGAAAATATTAATCAGTCTTCCTTTGTGTATGTCTTATCTTCACCTAAAAAAAAAATTAAATGTAAACATTGCATTGTGCTTTGGAGCTGTCAATATTTTGGGGGAAGGCATCTTGAAAAGAATTTAAATTAAATTTTTCTTCTTTCCAGTAATTGTCTTATTACAGCAGAAGTGAGGATAAGAGAGAAAATAATAGTCTATAACCCTGGTCAAAAGACTTGTCCTGTAATTGTAATTTTATTTTTTTTTTCTTTATATAAGGTTTATGCTTTCTTTAATGGAATAAAGAACTACAGTTAAAAGTGATCTTTGGAGGTTATGTAGTGCAGTTGTCTGCTCAAACTATGGCTAATGCTAAAGCTAGATCCTGATGCTCAGGATTTGGACTCCTAGGGTCTGAAAATGTTCATGGATGGAAATGCTGCAGCCTCCTTGGACAGGCCTTCACTGCGCTTAACTGCAACCACAGAGATATTTTTCCTCACATTTGAAATTGAGATGTCCTTTGATGTCACATGTGACTGTTTCATCTTGTCCTTTGCCTTGATTTTTTATACTTCTGAGGAAGGCCCACTTCACTTTAACCTCCAAACAGATAGTTAGGTCCCCACTTAGCCTGCACTTCTGAGAAGCAGCACAACAGTCCCATTTGACACCCCTCCTATGCTATATGTTCCAGTCCTCTCTTTTTCCCTTGTTGGCTGGATCCATTCGATATGCCTTGGCTTTTACAAAGAATGTGAGGGACTGTTGGGACTGGAATTACATGGCACGAAGGCATACACTGGTGCTTTCAAATTAATAAAGATTAGTAACAGTGACAGCCTTAAGAAATGGTCCTTAACAAGATCTGTGAGAGATTTAACTCTTGGCTTCAAGCAGAGCAAAATTCTACACCTTAATTTAAAATACAGCAATATTAAAAATGCTAGCAACTCAACTGAGATTCCTTTTTTGTCAAGTATAAAGACATTGCTGTATAGAAATTCCTTGTCTTATAAGGAAACTTTAATGTTCTAATGTGCCTAAGGGTTAAAAGTGAAACAAGGTAAGCATCACCAAAGGTTGCAGAAAGCAGTGTCACTCTCATTTTACTAATGACGATGCTGGGATGTGGAAAAAGTACAGGACCTGCTAAATTCCAAATTAATGTCTTGGTTTGGAAGACAGGCGTCAGCTAGGGGAGGCAGGAACCTCCATTGTAATGAAAAATATAAAGCCCCTCCCTCTGAATTATTATAATTCTGAAATCAAGAGGCTCTCAGGCAGAGATTTGGGGATAGGAATAACAGTTCTTTACTAGTATTTATAACAAGGCAAACAAACAACAATAACTACAGCATTAGCAAGAATACAGAACCAGGGGCCCCGTGACAGCTTTCTCGGCTGAGACGGGAAGGGATGGAGGAGAGGCTTTGTTTCACAAACCCCTCGGGCAGTCAGTCCCGGTGCTCCTGCAGGGCTCTGAGGAACAGTCGGCTGGAACAGCAGGGATGAGCTGAGATCCTGGGCTGGTGGATGAGGTGGATCAGCAGCTTTGTGGTGGTGCCTGGCACTGCCACACGTCCCGGCAGAGGGCCCACAGACAAAGAAGAAGAAGAAAAAGAAGACAAAGATGAAGACAAAGAAGACAATGAAGATGAAGAAGATGACAAAGTAGAAACAGCAACAACAGGTCCGAGTGTGTCCTTATCTGAAGCAGAAGAAAACAAGCCAGCCAGCAGCTGCTCCCACCCTTTTTCCTGCCTCCCCTCCTCTGGGCCCAGCCAAACTCTTGAGAAGACTCAAAGTCTTCTCAAGCACCCAACAAGTACCAGCAGTCAGGTTTCCCTGTAACTAATGGGGAAAATTCTATAGGTGAGAAGGAACAAAAGGAAGGACACCTAACCCCAACAATGAGTAATTCTCAAACTGAAGATTTGCAGACTTGGATTCTGGTTTGCAGGAGTGCAAAAGCCTCATGGAAACTTGTTTTGGTCTTTTGGGGTTTGTTTCTCTCCCATGCTCACTCTCTTTACACTTAATAAGGTGCCTCTAAACATTTGGGATTTTTTCATCATACCTATAACACTCAAGGACTGAGGAGGAGAGCAGGTAAGACACATAAGTATTATAGAAAAAGAGAATTTAATAAAAATGTTGAAACCAACTCAATTCCTACAGAGTTTTCATAATAACTCACTCCCTGATTTTTTGTATTTTTATTTAAAACTAAACTATAAAATGTGGTATTAATAGGTTTCCCAGCTGATCTGTGCTAGACAAATGTTTTCAGTGCACTACAGTGTGCTGTGTAAACTCTTTATAGCAGTAAGGTGCATAACTGTTTTGTTTAAGATACTTATGTTACAGGGCAAGAGAAGAATGAGTTGGAAATTGGAAAGCCAAACAGAAATAAAGGCAGGGTGTAGATGTACAAAACACGCTCACGGTGAGAGACTTCTCCAGGGTCAGCCTGTTCAGGAAAAAGCAGTTTATTATTTAGGTAGAGGGAGGAAGGGATCCATTTACGCTGCCAGCCACAGCATAAACGTGCTCAAAGAGGGAGAGAGAGTGGAGAGAGGAGTTGGGGAGCATGAAGGAAGGAGGTAGGAGAGAGTAAGAGACGAGTAAAAGAAGGGAATGAAAGAAGTAAGAGAGGGCGAGTTAAGAGAGGCTAAGAGAGGAGTGGGTAAGAGAGTGTAAGAAGTTAAGTAAGAGAGTAAGAGTAAAAAAGAGGTGGAGAAGTTAAGAGAGGGTAAAAATAAGAGCGGAGCTTAAGAGGAGGTATGAAGTTAAGAGAGCATGAGTTAAAAGAGCGAAGTTCTTGTTACAATACATTTTATCTTTTTCTATAGTGAATATTCTAATTCCCAGTAACCAACCATTACATGACACACATTCTATAGAATTTACATATAGCCTATAAGAACTACTACATTACCATACAATGTCACATTTTAAACTCTAAAACCTACCTTTCAAATTCTTCTCTTGCTGCTTGACCTTTGGATTCACTATCAACAGAAGGGTATTGTTCAATCAACAGGGATTCTCCTTCAGCTGGCTAGACTATTTTTCTTTGGTTACACAGTAACTAACACTCAGTATCCTATAGCTCAAACCTAGCTTTTCATTCTATTTGGATTTTAGGTTTCATATTTTCAGAATCTTTTGCTAAACAATCATATTCATAACGTTTCCCTGTTATCTCCCCCAACAGTAAGGTACTGTACTAAAAAATAAGAGTCTTCCAGCTCAATATGGAGAACATGCTGCATTGGGCAGTGGTATTTCATGTTCCCAAAAAAACCTGGAAATATGAATGGGGAAGGAATATTGTAACTTGAAAGATGTAGACAGGAAGGTTAAAGGGGGATCACATGATCTGCTCAAGGAGCTCCTGCAGGAGAGGAAGAAAACCAGAAAAATGTAGCAGAACTGGCCCATGGAGGACCAAGAGGATAAGTGCCTTTCCACCTAGAAAGATTTTAAAGTAGTGGTGTCCTAAACACAAGAACCAAAGCACATATGCATCAGTAGCCCATTTATCCAGGCTACCCAACCACTACTACATGGTAGGGTTACCATGAAGTATCAGAGCTACCATCTAAAGTCACAAGCAACAGGACACACCTGGGCTGCAACAGGAATTGCACCCTTAGAATTCTGCACCACATGCAAAATGACAGGCTGCCTATCCTGCCTGCTGAGGGTTGTGCTATGAAACAAACAAATAGAAAACATTATATTACAGTATTATGTCCTTTTCATGATACTCCATTCTTCATTTTCCCTTTCACATCCTAATTTTTTCTCTACATTTATTTTTCCAGTTAATACAAGTCTGTATCTTTACTTTTTCTCTTTGATGTTTGAAGTTATTTAATCTGATTTTAGGATCAGACTGACCTAGTCACTAGATAAGCTCTCTTACTTCTTTAAGTGTCTTCAACACACTTCAACTGTCTTTTCACCCTGAGCTGTGGTCCACTGCAGTAATCAACCCAGAGTTAAAGGTCAGCTTGTGGCTTCAGCACAGGTGTGTACTTCATGGACTCACAGAATAGTTTGGGTTGAAAGGGACCTTAAAGCTCATCTCGTTCTGATTCCCCTGCCATGGGCAGGGACACCTCCACTAGACCAGGTTGTTAAGAGCCCTGTCCAATTTGGCCTTGAACAGTTCCAGGAATGGGGCATCAACAACTTCTCAGGACAACCTCTGTCAGGGCCCTGCCACTTTCACAGTTAGTTTTTTCACAACAGGGAATCTAAACTTATTGTCTTTGTTTAAAACCATTCCTCCTTGTCCTGTCTTTACATGCCTTTGCAAAAAATCTTTCTGTATCTTTTTTGTAGGCTTTATTTAGGTAAGAAGGTGCTATAAGCTCTCGCTGGGACCTTCTCTTCTCCAGGCTAAACAACCCTATCTCTCTCAGCCTGTCTCCCCAGGAAAGGTGCTCCAACCCCCTGTTCATCCTTGTGGTCCTCTGGACTCCCTCCATGTCCTGCTGATATTGGGGACCCCAGAGCTGTGCTTCCTCCAACAGTCTGCTTGATTAGGAGTTTGAATGGATGATCACATCCCAAGGGATGTTTGTGTTACCTGGACCAGCTGGTTGAGCCTGTTTGGGATCAATGTTGCCTAAACAATCCCTGCTGTCTTGACCCATAGCATGTCATGTCATGTATGTAAAACAATGCATATGTTATTGCCATTAAATTAACGATTACGTACAAAGTCTTAGATAGTAAGTTATTTGATCTGATTATGAAAGCACTGTAATGTTAGGAAAAGCCCAGTACAGAGCTTTCTGAACAGGCTCACTGCAGCTTTTGATACATAAAGTAACCACATGATCACGGCTCACCTTTTTCTTTGTTTCCCATCTCCTCCGCAAAGTTCAGAGAACCTCTCCAGGGTTTAGGTACCATTCTTTATCCAAGTCTGCTACTGAATGTATCTAATTAGTTATTATAATGTCTTGTGCATCACCACAAGTGTGGCCCTTTCTATGGTGCTTCTCACTTAATAAAAACCCTTCCAGATTATTTTCTTTATGGTTCGCTTTCCTTTACAATCGGGGAACCGAGATGAACACAGATTTAAGCTTAAATTGTCATTAACTTTTTTGTGGGTGATTTCCTTTCCCTAAAACTTGCTTCAATGTATTTTATGTTTCTCCATGTGCGTTATATGGTACTGGTTCGATAGTATATCACCATCCTCCTGATGGTGCCAGCTCTTCACTCACCTTTTACCATGTAACACATGGAGCAAAACAGGTGAGTAGTACTTGCATTGTCTCCTTGCATGCAAATTTGACCCCAAATACCAGCTTGTAGCAGCTGAGGGTACTGAGCTCATACAGCTTACAGAAGGTACTGCTTTTCAGTCCACTTACCGGCCACTTCCATCCTTTGTTGGAGATTTTTGTGTAGAATCTGTTTATTGAAGGGATGAGTGGAATTAATGCCTTTACCTAGGCAAGCTGAAGAGATCAATCAAGAGATTGCAGACTCTCAAGGCTCTGCCTCAGTCTTTATTCTAATTCACATAAACGTTATAAATTTATAAAATTTATAAGCAAATAAGTGCTTATTGAGTTCTGAATCTGGCTAGTGCTTGGTATCTGAGAGTGTCTTCCTATCCAATGCAAATTCATCTTTGGTGAGATTCTCCAAGCAAAACTTTCTCCACTTTCAGGTCTTGCTTGTCCTGTGCAATCCAGCTCCTCTTCTGAAATCCCTTTCTGAATGTGCAAATGGCTGGCCCCTTTTTTATTCTCTGCCACCTTCTCTCCTTGCTCAGTGCAAACACACCACAATATTATTTTCCAAAAATCTTATTGTTGCCTTTCTGACTGCTAGGGCTGACTGATAAGCACAGATTAAAAACTAGTCTGACTACACCACTGAGTGATTCTGCACATTGCTTGGAGCTGTGAGGTGGTGTGAGTACTGGGTGAGCTTCTCTGTGTTATGCCTGACCTTCCTACTCTGTTAATTGCCATTGGAGCTTGACAAAAGCTACTGCCAACTTTGCCACCAAAGCTTTCAAGTTCCCTGGAGGATTTATCTTTGGGAAAATATAACCTGAATGCATCAGCTTCAACTGAACTTGTTTCATGTGAGCTAAGGGGTTAAAGGAGTGCATGTTAGTTTATTAAAAAAAAATAGAAAATGCACAGGAAGAAAAAGAAACTACAATGATACACAGGTCCAAATCCTACTTGTGAACCTATTTTTTTTCTTATGTCCATGTTCAGACTAACCTACTCTTCCAGCAATGTCTCCAAAATGGAGCAAGCAGAAATGTTCAAACATCTCTCCTTGCTCCCCTGTCCTGGAACACTGTCTGCAAACTTCCATTATGTTCTTCAGGTAGTACATTTCTCATATGTTAAGGATCTGTATTATTCTAGGGTAATTTGTAACATAGGTAACATTTGCTTCTTCATTGTATCAGGCTGGGTATTCTTCAGAAACCATGAGGGGGCTAAAAGTAGCATAGATGTCGTGAGATGTCAAAGTGCATTTTCTAGGCCACCTTTTTTCCTCTTTATTAACTGTAGGAGCTCTTGGTACCAAATCCACATGGGAGAAGGGGACCTGGACATGGGGGCAGTTTGTGAATGTAGCAAAGCAGGGAAAAACAGTAGCAGCAAGAGTATTGTGACACCTGAAATAGTCCAGATGATATAACTTTTGAAGAACCTCCTATATCTACTCTTTCTGGTAAAAACTGAGCTTTTTGGATCCCTGGGCAATGGGATTGATCTCATTTGAACTCATTTTAGCTGTTCCTCTAGACACATCAATAATACTGTTAGTTGGCTTTATTTTCCCTAACAAAGAACTTCTGTTAGGCAGTGTTAAAGTGATCCATCCATCACCTCAAGCATCACAGCAATAAAGGGAGTGGAGCAAAAGCCACTGTCAAGTATCATTTAGTGGAGTTTGCTGGTGAACAAGGCACCAATGTATGTAAATACTTCTGCTTCTGCTGAAGCTACTAGGACTGGACTCCAAAATCTTCTTAAAATATTGTTCCTTCTATACTTGGTTGAATGCTCTTCCGTTATTCTTCTGGAGCTATCATGGAGCCTCCTGTTCTTTGTTATAACTTTGGAAAGGAGGCAAAGTATACATCTTTCACTGCCTGTGCCTAACAGGCAGTAACTGAACTATGAATATACATACTTTTTGTGTCTTCAGAGTAATGCTGGACTGATGTTTCTGTGGGCTGCTTTTGGCTGGGGCAGAGCTAATTAGCTACTATGGAGCCTTGTTTTGGATTTGTGCTGAACACAGTGTTAATCATATTCCATACCATACAGCATCATTATCAGGATATAAAGCTGTGGGGAGAACAAAAGGGGAGACATTCAGAGTGATGGCATTCGTCTTCCCAAGTCACTGGTACACTTGATGAGCCCCATTCTGGAGGTGGCTGAACACCTGCCTGGTCACAGGAAGCAGCAAATGAATTTCTTGTTTTGCTCTCTTGTGTGTGCAGTTTTTGCATTCCCTATAGTTTAAGAGGCAATATTATTAACTCACTAGACAATTTAGTCTTTATCTCAGCCAATGAGTTTTCCTCATTTCGCTGATTCTCTCCCCAGTTCCGCTGAGGGAAAGAGCAGCCAGACGGAGCTCAAGTAGTTTGGCGAGGAAACTGCTTGAGGGGAAGAACAAGAGGAGAAATGCATCAAATACTCTCTGCTACTTGAAATCAGAGGCTGCAATGCCAGCAGAAGCTGTCGCGGAGAGCAGCGATACCCTCTGCCGGCAGGGAGGCTGCTCCGGGAATGCTACCGGAGCCGGTTTTGTTTCGCGGAATCACAGAATTATTCCCGTTCAGAGGTAATCCCCCTCAGCCCCTCCGCCCTCAAGGCACGGTCACCTGGAGCAGCTGACACAGGAACGCATCCGGGTGGGTTTCAATGTCTCCAGAGGGGGACACTCCACGCCTCCCACAGGCAGCGGTTCCAGAGCTGTGCCACCCCTCAGTGTGAAGAAATTCTTCTTAATATTGCGGTGGAACTTCTTGTGTTTTAGTTTATGGCCACTGCTCCTCATCCTGTCGCTGGGCACCACCGAAAGCAGTCTGGAACCGTCATCCCCCCAGGCACCCGCCTTGGAGATATTTGTATGCATTAAAGAGATCCTCAGTGTTCTCCAGACTAAACAGGCTCAGCTCCCGCTGCCTTTCCTCACACGGCAGACATGCTCCCACACCATCCTCATCTTCACCTGCTGGACCCCTCCCGTGGTTCCCTCTTTATGCTGAGGATCCCAAAGCTGGACACAGCACTCCCAGCTGTGCCTCACCAGGGTAGGGCAGGGGGGCAGGGTCCTCTCCCTCATGCCGTGCCGTGCCGAGCCGTGCCGAGCCGTGCCGAGCCGAGCCGAGCCGAGCCGAGCCGAGCCGAGCCGAGCCGAGCCGAGCCGAGCCGCCCCGCCGCTCCGTGTCCCGTCCCGCGTCCCGGCGCGCGGCGTTATCAGCGCGCTCGCGGCGACCCCGCCCCGTATCGCCCATTGGCCACCTGCGATCACCTGAGCGCGCCGGTCCCGCCCTTTGCCCCGCCCCATTGGTCACCGCTCCGGCTGAGGCTCGCACCGATTGGCCTCAGGAACCGCCGCTCCACCGCCCCCCTCGCAGAGCGGCCCCGCCTCCGCCGCTTCCCTGCGTCCCGGCCTCCGCCGCGTCGGGATGAGCCGTGCTTCCCCATGGAGACCAAACGGGCCGAGATCCCCAGCAGCGTCCTGGACGACCTATGCAGGTACGGCCGTGGGGCGGGGGCGGCCCCGGGGCTGCGGTGCCGATGCTGCCGGAGGGCGGGAAGGGCGCCTACCCATGCCCGGTGCCCCGCGGGGCTCGGAATGTTCGGGACACTGGGGGGGTGCGGGGCCACCCGGGCTGAGGGGCGGCTTTGGCCGTCCCGAGGCGGCCGGGAAGCGGAAGGACGAGACTCGCCCCGTTCCCCTCATGCCCGAGGCTCCGCCCTCCCGATGGAATCCGTCCTGTAAGGGCGGGAAGGGTGCCCGCGGCACCTTCTGGACCTGGTGTGGGGCTGCTCCGGCGGTGGGCCAGGAGCCGAGTGCACGGGGGAAGTGGAAGAACATTATTTGTGGGGATTTCTTGTGGGGTTTGGGCCGGAAAAGGTAGGACTGCGTCGGCGGTGTTTTCCGCGAAAGAAGAGCTGGTAGTGTGGGGCTGGCCTGACGTGTAGCCCAGCACTGTTGTGGTAGTTGCTGCTCCGAGGTCTAGTTTCATGTGGAAGGGGTGGCAGAGAGTCCCTTCTGGTGACTTACCTCTGCTAGAAGGGAAGGTGCCAGCGGACGGAAAGGGAAGAGCCACAGGGACACCCTTCGGTCTGAAGCTGCCCTCTCCTGCTTGTCTGTTCTTTCAGAGTGAAATGCTTTCCTTGTTCCAGGGGCTTTGCGTTTGGATTTTCATAAAGCGTGATTCTGTGTTCTTTAAAAGGGGAAAGTTGGATTTTCCGTGTATGGTCTCCACGTCTGATCATCTGTGGTGCAGCCCTTCAAACTTTGTAATTTGTCTGTCATCCTCAGAATGTAATGACACAAACTGCACGTTATATTTGGCATGAAGGAATCCTTCTATCTTACCACCTCCAAGGGACTCCTTATGACTTATTTATGTAAAAGAGGGAAAGGTTAGTGAAGACGAAAGATGCTCCATTTACTGTAATTACGGTTTTCAAGTGAGTGAAAATGTTCAGAAGTGAGAATACCGCAGGAAGATAGAATTATCCTACTCAGTATTGTTTTGCACTTGTCCAATGCAAGAGTCAGAGTTTGTGATAGGCATGTAAATTTTCAATTCCTTAAATGTGGCCTCTGAAGCATGTTTGTGTTTCTATTGTGTCTCCTTTGGGCTCCCTGCAGAGAGAGGAGCTTGCCTTTCTGATCTCTGCTCCCATATGACACAGGATTTAAGACTTCAGAAAATCCAGAGGGGAATTGCAGTGATTACAAAATTGATACAGCCTGCTAGTGTCACTTCCGTGGAGTGACTGATAGAAGGGCACATGAGTATTTGAATCTTTCGTTATAATAGGGTCAGTTCCACTGCCTTACTATGTTTCTTTGAGGTACTGTCATCTTCTATCTTTGAAATGGTGTTTCTCCAGACTAAACAGGCTATTGTGAAATAACAAGTCACAGGTATCCATGTCAGTTTTCCATGCTGCCTCGTGCTGTGGAGTTGTTTAACTTCGTAAAGAAGTGGAGGTGCAGAGATGTGCTAATGTGGGTTTAGCAGCTTCTTGATACTCCTTTTGTCTTGTAAACAAGTGCTGTCACCCTATCTTTTGACTTCAGGACTGTGGTTGTTTCATCTTTTTCAAGTTACCAGATGTTCACCCAGCCACACACTTCCCCTCTCCAAAAAGCCTTTGAAGAAAGCTTTGAAAAAACAGCTTTTTCTTCATCCTTGTTTTTCCCAGGGAAACTTCATGTCAGCTTCATCCTTTCAGTCTCTGCTGTCCTCTACCTCCTCCCCTGTGAGCAGCTCAGAGGATGGGGAATGGGGGTTGTGGTCACACACACATCCTCTCTGCTGCTCCTTTGCTCTTATGCTTTGCCCCTGCTGCAGTGTGGGATCACTCCTACGGGCTGAGGCTCCTTCAGGACATAGCCATCTGCTCCAGCACCTGATCCTCCACCGGCTGTAGGGTGGACATCTCTTCTTCGTCTTTCTTCTCCAGTTTTGGTGTTTGCGCTGCTCTTTCATGCCGTTTTTTCACTTCCTCTGCCTGTCTGGTATTTTTGTCCTTAAATACACTTCCCCACAG
Organism: Cyanistes caeruleus; assembly: GCF_971803275.1. Taxonomy (NCBI): domain Eukaryota; kingdom Metazoa; phylum Chordata; class Aves; order Passeriformes; family Paridae; genus Cyanistes; species Cyanistes caeruleus. The sequence goes on along the minus strand of NC_141732.1, from coordinate 8,342,615 downwards.
GCACCACCATCTCAGCTGCTGCCTTCAGCTGTGTCCCACAGTGTGTCCAGCATTATCCCATCACTGCCAGGACCTGGCACTTGCACCTAGAACAACGTAGAAATGCCTGTTGTTAGCACTTCGGTCACTCCAAGTAAATTAGGAGTTAACTTTTTGATTAATAAGTATTGTTCTACTTGTTCTCTAAGCCTAATGCCTGGCATGTTCTTACTCCTCTTTGATACTGCTGCATATTTTTTCTTTAAATTTATGTTTCAGTTGCTGTACTGGGGCAAGAAAATATCAACTAGATGTGAAATAGACTTCTAAGTTTTTATCTTAGTTACAGCAGCTTTATAGATAAGGGGTCTTTCCAGCAGTCATAATAGAGCCTTCAAAAGAAGTTGGGAGTGGCAATGCCAATTGAAAATGGGAAGTGGTAAAATGTTGATGTGGATAAGGTTGTTAGTGCAGGGGAGAATTGTAGAATCATAGAATATTTTGGGTTGAAGGGACCTTAAATATTATCTCATCCCAGCCATAAGTAGGGACACTTTCTAGGCTAGGTTGCTTCTGAACACTTCCAGGGACAAGGCATCCAAAACTTCCAGGGCAGCATGTGCCTCATGACCCTCACAGTGAAGAATTTTTTTCCTGTTATCTAAATCTACCCTTTTTCTCTTTAAAGTCTTGTCCTGTCACGATATGACATTGTAAAAAGCCCCTCCTGTCCATCTCTCTCCTAGTCCCTTTTAGGTCCTGGAAGGCCTCACTGAAGACTTGCTCCAGCAGGTCCCCATCCTCTTTTATCGCGTTTCCAATATCTGGACACAGCACTTCAGGTGAGGTCTCACCAGAACAGAATAAAGGGTGAGAATCACGTCTCTCAACCTGCGGTGCACAGTGTTCCATCAAAAGAGTGGGCTGGGAGCTCACAGTGTCAGCTTATGTAAAGATTCTCATCCACCAACACCCCAAATCCTTCTCTCCAGAGCTGCTTTCCATCCATTCTCTGATCAGTCTGCCTTTACATTGTGCTTGGAATTATTCCAGCCCAGGCACAGCACCTTGCACTTGGCCATGTTGAAATTCCTGAGGTTCACACAGATGCCCTCTCAGGCCTGCCAAGGTCTTTAAGGGTATCTGGCCAAGGCCCTTTTTCAGTATGAAAACAGGATAAGAAGATGAGAAATCCATAAATAAGGCATACAAGGCTACAAACACAACAGAAGAATGATAAGGAAGGCAGTGGTGAAAACCAAACCTGGCTATTGTTTGATATGGGGAAATAGGAATGTTCATTCCAGCAAGTTTATCTGAGTATGAACCTGCTCTTGGAAAATAGGAAAAAACTGGAGAAAACAGGATGAAAAAAATACATAGGCACAGACCTAAGAAATCAGAAATTGACACAATGACAAGAAAAAAACATATTAATCGTGCTCTTTGACCAGCTGCCAAGAAACCACAGGCTTCACTCCCAGGAATATCAGCCTGGCCTTGGTATCTGGTAGGGCTTTAGACCTGGGAGGATCCCACACTGGGTTGTGAGGAGTGCCACAGGAAAAGAGAAGAAGGAAGGGACAATGCAAGGGTAGGCAGAAAGGGGTGTAAAAAGAGGCTGGCTGTAAAACTGGGCAAGTTAGTGCACTTCTCTGTCTGACCCTTCTGCCCAAGTATCACAGACTGTCCTATCTTACATCTTCCTAATAAGTATTTATTTTTGTCTCTACCCCCTGCATATGTGTACTGCAAGGATGAAGTGCCAGTTACTCATGGGAGCTTCGTGTGAGAGTGAGCAAGGTGTCAGCTGCTGGAGTGAGGGAGCAGATCTCAGTGCCAGCCACTCCTAAGGGAAGGGGTCGCAGTTCCCAGTGTCTGGGGTAGCAGTGATGAGTGTCCTGCAAACCAGCTTCTGTGGGGCATGTGGTACAAGTTTGGAGAGTGAGTGGCAGAGCACAGGCAGCTACAGGAGAACTGTGGGTCACAGCCCATGTGCTGGGTGGGAGTAGGGGACAGGTGTCTTCCCCAGACCTGTCGTGCATGTGTTCTCACTAGCAAACTTCAAACTGGACCATCTGGTTGGGCAGGGACCTGTGTGATGGGTGTGAGGGTCTGGGATTTGGGCAGGGCTATGGGGTGGAAAAGGAGACCTGTACTAGTACTTGTGGGACCTGTGAATATGCCTGGAAGCCTGGGGAATGTCAAGTGTGTGCCTGCACCAGTGCCTTCTGCCTCTGTCCTCCGCCAGAGTGCCTTGGAGAGGCAGCCAATTGAGATCCTGTGACAATTCATACTTGACAGGTTTTAAGTAAAGATACAGTGTTTCTGCTTTGAGCAATGGTATTATGCACTTTTAGAATTTAGCTGGTGGCACTCAGGAGCTGAATGGGAAAGATCTCCGTTGAATGATTAAGTTCAGTGGGGTGTATGACCTTAAATTAAAGGAACTTAAAGGAAGTTTTGCTTTTGATATAAATACATAAATAAATAAAGTTTCTTCTGCTTAACTAAAATGAGCTATCACACAGTACTGCTTAAACTTTTATCTCAGTGACTCTTTTCTGTACCAGTATCTAGGCTAAATCCAATTGTCTATGTTTGATTTCAGACTGAGAAAATGAGTTGAATTTTAAAATCTACATACATTATTGGTTTACTGTGGTTTTAAGTGAAAATATATAACTGTGTTCAACTTGTGTCCTGAAAGAAAATGCACTGAAACATCTTCAGAGTTTGCAGATCTTCTTCAATGGACTTGTAAAAATGCTTTAATTTTTGTGACATAGCCATTTAAGTAGGTTATCTTGACACTCCCTGTTTTCACAACAGTTAATTTACTTAGTATATTGTAATTGATGTTTCTGAAAGAACATAAAAATCCATTTTCCTTCTTGACTTTAAAAGCTGTATTTTACTTTGTAAAAACTTTTTACTGTCCTTGTGGAATACGAGGGAGCTCTGGTAATCTTCTGGTATGTGCTAATGGATCAAGAATTGTACTGTTGCAGTGTTTGTTGTTAGCTGTATTTAAATCAGTAGATTTGGCTAATCTTGTTCTTTTTATTTCCTGGCAGCCGATTTATTTTGCACATTCCAAGTGAAGAGAGAGACAATGCAATCAGAGTGTGTTTTCAGATTGAACTTGCCCATTGGTTTTATTTGGATTTCTACATGCAAAACACACCAGGATTACCTCAGTGTGGGATAAGAGACTTTGCTAAAGCTGATATCCTTTTCATTATTCTGATTATTTTCTGTCTCGGTGGTAAAGCGCAAACTGAATATTGCTAACAATATTTATTGAATGGTAATGCTATGTGTTAATGATTAAGTTAGTGTTGCTGGGTAAGTGATGTTACTGAGTTCACTGCTTCAATAATTTTGTGTCACCCACAAAAGAACTGCTTCTTTTAAAGAACTATGGAAAATGATCGGTTTTTGATGTTTGAGGATTTTTCCTCATGGTTGCATTTTGCATGCTAGGTTGGTTTCAGGGCTGAGCTGTTGGTGCTCTTCAAACTGAACTCCACAGTTTAATTAATTTTCAAGTAAATAGTGACTTAAATGTTAAAGTAGTTGAAGGTGGTATGTGTTCCCCCATGGGAAGTGGTATTTTTTGGAAGTTTCTGTAGGGTAGAGACTGCATTTTTAGTGAATTCAAATGGTTGGCCTCTGCTTTTTTTGTTGCTTGCAAGGGCTGCTGGAATGTGTACTGTCTAGTCCTTGCTAGAGAAAACTTTGTGGCTCTCATCCAGCAAGTGTTTTTGTTTTAACCTTTTCCCATATGTTCTTGATGCAAGATTGGAATATTGCTTCTAACTTTGAGGGTAATATTATCCATGGTTTCACTACACAACATACTTGTCTTTTAGTTTCATAATATATATTTACTTTGAAACACTACAGCTTTTAACAGTAAACTGTAAAAATATGGTCATATTATGTTGGTTGATGTTATGCTGTTATTTTATGAATGCTTTTAATTATAAGTGTATTTTCAGGCCAACAAAATTATCCTAGTAATTGTAGGCAGTGCAGAAAAAATGCAGTGTAACAGATGTTATATGTTCATTACATATTTCCCTTTCCAGCCCGTATTTGCCACAGATATTAATTCTGCTCTGGTGTATTTTTTATTCTGCTGTGAAGTATTCTTTATTGGTAGTATAATATATGTAATATATAAAATTAATACTTTTATTAAGAATTTGCAGATTTTCTCTAAAAATTTTAGAGTTTTAGAGGTTGTTTATATTTTCTCTGCATGGTGACTTTTGATAAAGTGTATTAGAATTTAGATTTCAGTAACTATATGACATTAAAAAGAGTTGGGGTTTTTTTGCATAGTAAATACTGAAGGATTTTGTGCCATAATCTTAACAAATAATTGTGGCAAAAATTTATTCCCATTTATTTAAAGCACAAGGAACTGATTTTTTTTCTGTCTTGCTCACTTCAAAATTGAGAAAATGTGTTTGCAACTAATACATATTCAAAATAACTATTATGGGTTAGGGGTTTTTTGTTTTGTTTTTTGGTGTCTTTTTTGTTTGTTTGGTTTTGGTTTTTTTGTTTCTTGGATTTTTTAAAATTTATTTAGATTGCTTTGTATAGGAATTGCCAAATTACTCTATGCACTCTGACTTTTAGTGTTTGGTAATGGATTATTCATCATATTTTTTTACTTCTGAGAGAATATATCTTGAAAGAACTTAGGGGAGGGAGTGCTTATTCTAAATTTTGATATCATTTGTATTCAGTATGTGCTTTGGAATTGGCTGCTTAAGTTTATCTTCCTTAATATGCTGCTATACTCTTCAATCACTGCCCTTTTTTACTGCCTCAAGGTGAAGATGTACAAAAGGTTTTAGAGGAATGGAAAGAATACAAAATGGGAGTGCCAACCTATGGTGCAATTATCCTTGATGAGACACTTGAAAATGTAAGTATGGAAATAGTTGTGAAGGACTGTCTAGAGGGAGGGATGACATATACTGGCAGAAGTAATTCTTTGTTGTTTACATTTTTCTTCTGAAGAAATTTGCATTCACTGTCAGATTCACAGAGATCTGACAGTTACTTGATATTGGTAACTGTGTACAGAAATATAATATATGAGACAGTAAACACACTTCTGCTTGCTTTCCTTCTCAGTTATTTTGTTTTTTTTTAATTCTGAGCTACATGATGCTGTGAAAATATTCACAGTTCTTGAACTGTGAACACAGCAGAACACAGTGTGTTGCTAGAACACAGCAAACGTAGTGGTTTCCTTCCATGAGGCTAACATAGTCTTTCGGAGAACGAGGGAATGGTGGAAGGAAGACATCTAATGAAATTGGTTAGAACACCTGTGTGTTTGACAGCTGCATTCCCTTGTATTTTGTAGGTTCTTTTGGTTCAGGGCTATTTAGCAAAATCTGGTTGGGGATTTCCAAAAGGGAAGGTAAATAAAGAAGAGGCACCTCATGACTGTGCTGCTAGAGAGGTAAGTTATATCCATTCCTTTAAGATAAATAAGTTAAATTTTGCTGAAATCAGGATATATTTCTTGGGTGAAAAGGCACTTTACTTACTTAATCCCAGTATTGAAATCATGTAAATAAATAGTCTGTTCTTGCAGTCATCTTCTGATGTACCTACCTTCTGGTGCCTTTCTGAGTTCCAAAATGGTAATCAAGGTTGAGGTTGTATAAATTTAAAAAAAACAAAACAAAAAAACCGCCAGGTTTATGTTTCACTTTTTTACACTAATGTGCTAAATGAAGTGAGTACTATTTTTAAAGTTCTCTGCTGAACTGTGAATTTACTTTTAAGTATTACTTGTAGTGCTTGGGAAAGCTTACGTAACTTACGGCTTTTGGCATATTAATTTCAAGGATCACCGTAACTGTAAAAACATGGAGGAATGGGAATTTAGCCTATATACACTGGTCTATGTAAAGAAGCTAAGGACCTAAATTGGAGGTTGTAGAATTTTATGTAAAAATTGTGAAGAACTTTACTTTTCTATTGTTCCAGTTATGCTGGAACAAGATTCAATGTATATGACAACTAGAATCTGAAAAATAAAATAATCTATGGTATTTATTGCCCCTGGAGATCTAGATATGTAGTGAAGTTGTATATTCAAAATGGCTTGTAAAAGAATATTACTGATACAAATTCAGTGTTCATTCAGCATAATACATCCAGAGCATTTGAGAGAGAAAATTAAGGTGAGGGAAAGTAGTATGAAGCATTTAGTGTTCTTCGGTTGGACTGAATATGTATATGAGATACCACAGGGTTTTGGGGTTTTGTTTTTTTTTGTTTGTTTTAGGTATACCTATCAAGAATAAGCTAGAGATAGCTGCTTCAAGAAGGAGTTACATGAAGTATGTCTTCCTCTTTACTTCAAGTTATGCCAGCAAAAGCATTAAAGGGGACACAGTTATACTGAGGAAAAAAATCTTTTGATGGTGTTGTTATTTTGAAAAATCAATTTAGATTTCACTAGTGAACAGCACTGTTGTTATCATCTCTATTCTGTCAAGTTAGATTGCCATTGTGGATAGACTGACAATTTGTTTTATATCTGAAATAAATCTTTCACCTTCTTTCACTGGAGTCAGAACAGATCTGAAAACAGTAAGATGCATCTCTGTAAAATCTGATTGAAGAGGTCTTCACTTGGCAGTGCCTACAGAGTTTGGTAGTATTTCAGAAGTTGAAGAGGACTAACCCTATCCATATTAATAAATTGCTACATGAAGGTGTAATAGAATTGTTGCAAGTTGTGTTACAGGTCTGCCATCATAGAGGAATCTAAAGCATGTAGATTTCTATTTCTGAGCAAACATCTATATATAAAGGCTTGTTTTTCCCAGCAGCTTCATGGATATATCTGAAAAATAGTCATTGTTTCACTTGTGGTAGTAGGTTGTGAAAGGATAATAACTCTGAATACAAACACACTGATTTCATCTAAATCCTTCTCAGGTGTTTGAAGAAACTGGGTTTGACATAAAAGATTATATCTGCAAAGAGGACTACATTGAGCTACGAATTAATGATCAGTTAGCACGGCTGTACATCATTCCAGGAGTTCCCAAGAACACGAAATTCAACCCCAAAACTAGAAGGGAAATTCGGGTATGTGCTGCCTTGTTTGAGTCTATAGGAACTTAGCAGAAGTTGATTTTTAAAGCCAGAAGTCTGTAAAATAATGAACCCGCTAAGCACAATGAACACCTCAAATGCAAGGTACCAGTGGCATCTCTGCACTGTAGGGTTTTGTGTTGACTTCTTGCAACTCATCTGCAAGTCTGATATTTGACCATCTTTCTGACATCTCCATTCATCATGAAAAGAGAATAGAGCATGCTGCTAAAATACAGTTCTCCTTTTCTTGTAGGTGGTGTATGCATTAATAATTTTGTATTATTCGTACTTACAGATGCATATGTAACTATATATTCTCAAGTTGTAGTTATCAGTTGGAAAATGCAAAAGCCTACATATCAAAAGGACAAACTAAGGATTGTTTTCTCTCTTTTATGGCTAATACTCTCCAGATTTAAAAAATAGTATATTTTAAGGAGGAGGTTGGGATGGGGACAGGAAAAGGGAATTATTTTGGATGTATTGTGTACCATTAGGCTTTTAAAAGGTATTGTGAAAAGGAAGGGGAAAGGCTTAGGTAGCAACTTGTTGGAATCTTTTTCTGTGGTGTCTATAATCTTTGAAGTTTGAATATTCTTTTCTTTTATGGCAATTCAGTTTAAAACAGCTATATTTCCATGCAGATTGTGTCACTGAACAAGGCATCTTGCTTTCTAAATGGGAAAGTATTTGACTGGACAAGACTTAATTTCTTGCATTAGATACCTGTTTTTTAAAATATGACATAAGGTGAATTTTGAGGGTTTTTTAAAATATACAGTAAATATTGTACTTTGTAGGACACTGATCAGAGTTCTTGCAATGAGAGAGTTTTTAAGTTTTGTCTCCATCTATCTAATGCCACCAGGCAGGCTGGTTTTGTACTCTCTGTAGAACTATATTGAAAACTTGGGTTTGTAACTTATTTCCATACTTTGAATCTTGTCTGGACCTGGGGCTTTTGGAGAAGATTCTGTGATAGCAAATCTCATGTGGATTCTTCTACACTATCTGTGGTCAGAATTCCTGATTTTGTTCCCCTATTCTGCAAAGTAGAGAGTTTTAACGATTAAAATTATAATGTATAAACAGTAACACAAATCCTATTCTATCTCCATGGTTTTTTTCTTTTATAACAAAACCTGAAACTTTCTGTCAAGCTAAACAACCTTCTTACTTTTCAATGGGTATTGGTGGTCCAGTATTGATAGCATTTTAAGTAAAATTTATTGAGAGTTACTCAAAGTCTGTACACTGTGTGCAGTGGTTTGGTTAGTTTGTTTATGAAGCTCTTTTTCAGAATTTAGTTGATGATGAATACCTTTCATATTTTAGGTGCAATATCATGCAATGAGTTTGTGCAGTAACATCTGCTACTGTAGTGGCAGTCAGAAGAGTTAATTAAACTTTAGTGAAAAATGCTGTTGTGGCCCATTAATTTAAGTCTTCCATGGTAATTTTTTAATTAAGGGAAATAATTGTGGCTGATAACATTTGTAACATTCTGCTAAAGCTACAATAGAGGGTATTTTGATTTTATTTCTTGTTTTTCTAGAATATTGAGTGGTTTTCCATTGACAAATTACCATGCCACAGAAATGACATGACCCCAAAGTCCAAGCTGGGTTTGGCACCTAACAAATTTTTTATGGCAATTCCCTTCATCAGGTATGTTTGAGATGAGGCAAATGCTAGGCCGGGGTATTTCAGGCAACTTTAAATTCTTTAGATTTGTTTTGGTAAGTAGATGTTTTTGTACTTTTTCTTGCTCACAGGCCATTGAGGGAATGGATTTCCCGAAGAAATGGGGACTCCTCAGACAGCGACAATGGTTTTTCATCTGCACGGAGCACACCCTCTAAGCCCAACTTGGAAAAAGCTAGGTAAGAACCAGGTCAGTTTAACATCTCTATATTCTTTCTTATAAAACACTGGTCATGCAAATTTGACAATATGACAGTATTATACAATTACAATTATACAGTAGTGCTTTGTCCTTTTCTCTTTCTCCAAGGATTTGTGCTCCAGTAATAGGTAAATAAAATAAAACAAAAAGTGTAGACTTTAATCATAGGATTGTAAGTAAAATGAGAACTTAATTAATGTCATGATTCACAGGTGTCAGAACTGAGATTATTTCTTCGGTCTTGTTTGTGGGAATCAGAAAAACCAGAAGGTAAAGCAAGTAGATAACTTCCCAGTGCTTCAAGTTCAATATTTTTGGCACTTCTGCGCAGGAAAAGTAGGACTTTCTAAAGCAGGACTGTAAAGTACTCTAAGAAGTGGCTAGCTAGATAAAACCTGTGGGAATGAGGGGAACAAGTGCTGCTGGCTTTAGATTCAGCTGAGTGAAAAGTGGTAGAGCAAACTTTAAAACTTGTAGTCCCTATGAGAAGACTTCAGCAATTTGAGCCAGGGCAACATCAATGCTGAGAACAACAGGACAAATGTTAAAGTGGACATAGGTTCTTGTCTGTGGAGAATACAAATGGCAGTGAGCATTATTAGAGTTCCCAGACTAGGTTACTTAAGATTGTCTTCCAGCTTGTTCTCTAAAAGCAGAAGATTCTTTCATACTTGTCTTCTACTCTCAGTAGATTTGAAATTGTGTTGTAAACTGTCTTTGTTTTCCTGTACTAGATCCAAAATCCGCTGTAGTCAACAGGTGTTTACAGATGGCTTTTCAGGAGAGTATTTGGTGAAGCCAAAACAGCCACAGAAGCCATATAATCATCCTGAGGTGTCTGAAGTTTTGAAAATAAAGGTAGGTTGTTTCTTAAACAAGCTTATGCATCTGGAATATTTAAAACACATATCTTTTTTCATAAGAGTTTCCTCTCTAGGACAAAAATAGTGAATTTCATCACCACAGAGTGCAAAAATAGAAACATGGAGTGGAGCAATATTCTTGGGAATACTTTGATTTATCTCACACCAGAAGTGGTAATATCGGGTAGTAATTGTGTTGTTTCATGTACAGATAGTAATTAGTACTTGCTATTTTGGTATTATCTCTAATATCTGCCTCAGTGCATGGAAACTCACTGAACTGAATTAATTGTGTAATAATTCTGTCATAGTGCAAGAGAGAATGTATAACAGCTGATGCCCCTGTAGCTTGAGTGCATGTTTGGCTAATTTCAGTGGGCTTCAGTTTTTCTACAAAAGAAAAATTTAAATGTTTTGAAATTACTTGGAGGGAAGTTTTATTTATTAAGTAGGAAATGTCAATGCAATGATGAACAATTCTGCCATTTAAACTTTTCCCTCTATTTATTTTGGACTTAACAGCATAGTCAGAACCTGAGGAACAATGGCAGAAAGCAAAATCAAGACACTTCCAGCCAAAAGAAGCGAACAAATGGACTGCACAGTCAGCCAGTTAAGCAAAACCATACCTTGGTAAGAAACATGCAGTGGCTGTGTCATTAATAGAATCCAGTAATGCCTAACAAATGTCCAGGACAATGTCCTGCTAAAACAAAGTAGAGTGCATATTTATCAAGAGTATCTTTGATCAGAGTATTTGTTGTAGATGTATAACATTTCTTACAATGTATGCATTTACATCTATAAACAAGCATACTGATTTTCAAAGTTTGCATTTTTGAAGGAAGTAATTTTAGCTGTTGAAATTTGTCAGCTGTTTCAGTAGTACAGTCCTGCAGCTTTCCAGGTTCCTGTGATGTAAAAGCCTTCTGTGGTGTGTAGTAATAACCCAACGTAGTACACATTTATTCATGTGTGGTGCATTATTGTAAGCATAGGGTTTTGTTAAGTAACTCTTAAAAAGTGGTGATGCAAATGCTTATTATTTCCCATCTCCACCAAAAAAATGTTGAGACACAGAATTGGCTTGGATGCCAGAAACTCAGATAGTTTTTTAATCATACAGTAGAGTGCTTGCAGCAGTTTGTAAATTCCAGTATCACACTCTTTGCATGTTACCTTCCCTTGCAGTTACTAATTGTATTTGTCCAGGTCTTCCCAATGGGAGTAGACTTCACTGGGCTGTGCACCCTTTTATAGTAGAATGTGCTTTTGATTACCTTTTTCTTACGGCTCTTCAGTATAATTTGTTGGTTCTTTTGCAACAATAAGCCCACAGTTCTCCATGCAGTTCAGCTGGCTTGTCCAGGCTTTAGCTTTTCTTGTTTACAGGCTTTAAACTAGATTCTTTCCATTCTGGCTTGTGGTTATTGCCTTCTTTGTCTTATTGATGTAAACATACAGAAACTGTAAACTCATCCTAAAGTCCTCACTGCAGCAAGAAATGATTAGTTATGTTTGAGTCTGAGTGTAGAAGAGTGAATTGACTGCCCCAAAATTTGGATGGATAGGAAAAAACTGTAATGGTTATCTGTAAGATCTTCATGGAAACAACTGTTAATGCTCCACGGTTACTTTGTAGGCTCTTCACAGGCTTTTCTGACTATTTATCTTGTTCTGTTTCTCCTGTGTTTTCATGATGATCATTCTTTTGAAGTTTAAAGTATTTAGTCTCCCATTGATGATTTTCTGATGTAATTTGAAGGCGAGGAAACTCTTAATTTGCATAGAGTGCAAAGAAACATATTTTTTCTGTTTCAGTGTACTTACAGCAGCAATACCTGGGTTGAAAACAGCTCTTTCCCAGAGAGTTCTAAGTTTGTATCTCTAAAGCCTGTTAATTTAATTGGCACTATCAGCATTTTGCAAATACATTCCCCTTGCCTTTTTTGGGACAAGCTTATTGAAGAGTGGGCTTATGCATGCACAATGTTGATTCCACACTATCATATGCGAGACCCTTCCATCTTAAAACAGTTAGAAAATACTCAAAAATTTCCCCTAAAAGTCTGCATCTTAGAAATGTTATAGTGTCTGCTCTAAGGTTGCATGCTTCTGAAACACTTGTGGACTTAAAGCATGTTTGCTCCATCAAGTAATGTGACAGAAGTAATGCTGAGTATTCATACTCAGCATACAAATGATTCACACACGAGGTGTGTCAAAGCAAATATAACCAGCTTACCTGTTAGATGATGCTGAAATATAATGCCATTTCTTTGTCATAAAGTGTAAAATGTGTGGTTATTCTCTTCACCAGAAATGTGAAAAAAGGCTTAATCCAAGAAGACTTCAAGATAACTTTGAAACAGGCAAGTGCAGTCAGAATTTTCCTCCACTGTCCTGTGCTACAGGCTGAAGGCACCCAAATAGTGATGGTTGAGGGCTTTTCCTCATGCCAACCTTCCAAATCTTATAAAGCCATGTTTTTCCAAGGTAGTCTGAGGTTTTGTTCATTTTTTAATGAAATATTACTGTTTCATGTTGGTCTTGCAATCTTTCTCCTTAATTATAAAGACTGAGTGATACACCAGGTGGCTGAGTAAAAAAGTATCTAAAAGCTAGTTTAGAAAAACAGCATCTGAGTCAACACAGTGCTGGTAATTGAGTGTTGTTTCAAGGCTTTCTGTCCTGCTAGTATTAAGCTGCAGCAGAATGCACGCAGTTCTTTACTTACTGCTCAGGAAACTGTGCCATTTTTTTTTCCTCCTTACTGAAAAATGACTATTGAGAAGTGAAACAGTATTATATATGTAAAACTGGCTATTGAAAGTGTTTCCAGGTTGCAGTGAAAATTTATTCTAGCCTCTAGACAACTTGTAAATATGGCTGCTTGAATTACCTTCTTCTGTTTATGACCAAGCATACAGGTTTTGTTATAAATATTATAAATATTTATATTAATTTATAAATAAATATTAATTGAACATAAGTTTGAGGTATGGCTTTGTGTTGTTATTGATACTTTCATTGGCAACTGCCCATTTAAAATTTGTTTCATACTTTTTTCTCTTTAAGCAGAAGCAGCATATGAGATGTGTTGCTCCAGCGAAGACCCACTGCCAGAACATGTAGAGGGACATTCTATGGCATGCAATGGCCATTACAAATTTGCTTTTTCATCAAGAGCTTTCTTGAGTTTCAAGTTTGACCATGATGCCATAATGAAAAGTTTTGACCTCTGACAGCAAACTTACTAGGAATAAGAATCAGAACTTGCCTGTTGCAATTGAGGGGGTTTCTTATCCAGCCTTACTCTTTCTCAGGAGTTTTTTATTTTGTTTTGTTTGTTTGTTTTTAAATGCAATGCAGGGACTGACTGCTGGTTTGGAAGGGTTTGTTCTTTTTGCAGTATGGGGAGTGGCATAGTCAAGTGTTGCACTTTAAATGCAGTCTAGCCTTTGTCCACAAAAGTACCTTTCCAATGTTCAGTTCACTTGTTCCTAGCTGTGCATTAGAGGGCATTCTTTTTACTTGTGTTTTGGTTTTTTTTGTGGTTTTTAAATTTTTTGTTACTTTAACTTGCTGTGTGTTTTGTAAAATGTCATTGACTTTTTTTTTCAACAGTTGGAGTATACCAGCTTGCTAACCTTTTAACCGTTCTGATGTAAATTATTGGACTTGTTAGTCATTATTTTGTAGGACATTGCAATATTATGCAGTGGCAATGAAACTAATTCTCAGAGGACACCTCTGTCCTAGTGATTTTGAAACCAAGTTGCACATTTCAAACCTAGCCTCAGCCTGTCATGCTTTCTCTGTACTGATTGTTTGCCCCAAATATCTTCCCTTCTTCACACTGATAGTTTTTGTTGGCTGGCAATCACTAGTACTTGAGTCAATTCTATAGCATGTTGACTTTTTGTACGTACTCTTCCTTGGTCTTTGATAATGACACTCAAACTGGGTAAAACTCAGCCCTTCAAAGTGTCTAACTTAGTTCTTGTGCACTGCCCGCAGCTGCATAAGAAGTTACAAAGCAGCTGCTTGCAAAAAAAGAGAAGCTTAAGCTTGTCTGTGAGAGGTTACTTGTTTAGAATATATACTGAATGTAAATAAGCCTCTGTAGAACTTGCTGAGGAGGAAGGCAGGTGTATGGATAATAGAGGCATTTTGTGACACTGAACAGCTTAATCAGGCTTCCAGTAACTATTCCAAGGGTGTTCAGTATTGTATTTTGTGCTGTTGTCCTCAGATCTCTTGTGTAGTGTATTTGCTCTGTATATATCCAGTAGTATTGAATTGCACTTGCAGTTAGCATTTAAATGATCTAGCCTCAGTCATTTTCAGCTACAGTGCTTTCTTAGGTAAAACATGAAAGATGGGGTGGGGATGGAGGAGAGGAACAAAAAACCTGTAAGAGGTGAGGTGATGAGCTGTTTGTTACATCACCTTTAAGTCAGTGGGTTTTGAGCACGTGCGTTACAGTGGAGAGAAATGCACTGAAATAATTTGTCACAGCAGCTTGTGATGGCAAGCATGTCCCAGATTTAAAAATGGACTTTTCTCTAGAATAGAGGTAATTGATAACTTCATAGGTTGAATGAACTACACCCTTGTAGTGTATGTACATGCACTGAGTTTTTATGCAACTCATATATGTCATCCAAAACCAAAATCCTGGTCTTCCTTCAACCACCCTACTTCATATACCCTACCTAGTGTTTTCCTCAGAAATAGCTTTAGAACTTTCTCCTGGTTTATTCACCTGCCTGACACCAGGTGATTTGGAACTCTAATGCTGTAATAATTTTGGCCATGGGAGTGTTCCAACTTCTGTATCAGTCAACAGGAGAAATGGACTACAGCATCTCCTCCTTCTGGAGGACAGGGGTTCTGAGGGCCTTGTTTTTCAAGACCAAATTGTGAAATAGCTTGATCTAGTTTTGACTTACTTTTTTTTTTTTTTTCCTTTTTTTCTTTTTTTTTTCTTAAACATATCCAAAGGCCATACAATGACAAAGAAGAGTAATTGAGAAGGTAGGATAATGCTGGAGGAGGTTACGTTATTCAGCTTCAGGTGAAAACTAATCTTTAGTTACTTCTTTGTGTTATTTTAGTTGATTTCCCAGCAAAAGTGCCTTTACTCATGGTGAGGCAGAAGTTTGTATCATATCCTGAGGCTGCTACTGCCTGTGGAGTTAGCGGGACTCTCCTAAGGCATAATTTAATAACAGGCTGTGGAAATCTTTTTATAAATAAGTTGACTTTTCAGATAAATTAGTTATAGATCATTTAGTGCTCTGTGAAATAATGGGGATGTTGATGAAACAGTGAACTTGGAGCATCTGTCATCTGTTTGGGAAGTCCTGTCCCAGGCAAGAGGAAGTCTTTAGAACAATGGGAGCATGTCCTATGAACAGGAGATGCTGGCTGCCCTCTGTTTACTGTGTCATTTTTTTCTTCTTAGTGAAAGGTTGGTTCAGTGTAAGAGACATGGGCTGCTTCATTAAGCAACCCAAAGTGAAGCTTATACATATGTCATTGATTTTAGTAAACCTAGCCTTAATGTGAGTTGCAAATAAATGTGATAAATATGCAATAACTTACTTCTTTGTATAAGGGTACTGTTTCCTGTAGTAGCATCGCTTTCTGCTTTCTTAGTAAGGTTTATCCTAAAACTATGTAAGTGTGGTGGCATGTGATCCACTTGGTGGGCTCCATCATGCCCTGCACCATGAACATTTTGTTTACTGTTGTTTATGTTCTTACTTCACCATCCCTTTGTAATTGTATTTCTAAGTTTAGAAGTACTGTTTACATTATCTTCCATAAAACAGTGAAGAAATATCAAGTGAGATACAGGCTTTAGTTCTGTGAGTTTTTACTTTACAGGAGCTAGACACAGGGAATTAGGAGCTGTTTGCATGTCTGACTCAAGAGCTGGAGTCAAGATACTTGAAAAACAAACACTGTCAGTTTGAGAATGCTGCCATGTTAGGGGTTATTCAGATAATGAATGGTCAGTCAGTGTTCTTAGAATCAACTTGCAGAGTAAACAAATATTTAGCAAAAATACCTACAGCTGTGTGGTGCTAGGAATCTGGTACTAGTGTGCAGTTTCTAGTACGACATCAACTCCCTGCTTTAGAATGAGGTTTTATCATCTCTCCTCAGAATGCTTCTATACCTTGGACTGAAGAGTGGCCTGCCCAGTTAAGTGACTGGAGTGCTGCTCACTTCAGCTCCTTGATGTGTATCAATGATCCAGCTTTTGAAAGTAACTGTGTCTTGCATAGTTTGAAGTCTGGCAACAGTGGTTCTAGGAAGGAGAGGGGGAAAATAGCTTTATTTATTGCACAATCAAAGCATTATTTTTTAACACAATATAAATTCTTTAGACCAAACATTCATAAATAGTTTCTAATGACATTTTGGGCCTAATCACTGTTCCAGGCTTCTGTGCTGTGCTCCAACCTTCCTGAACTAATTTGGTGATTTGAGAACAATACTTAGTGATTTTCCTTCACCTACCTGTAGCTGTTATAGATGTAACAGTTTCTTTTAAAAACAAGGCAGGCTTTGGGTCTGGCTGCTTCTAACATACTTGCTCTCAGATTGTAATTTCAGATAAGAACACAGTTCTTCCAACCTTTACTTAATGTGGTAATTTGCTTTTGCACTCATGCCATTATGGTGTGAAGAGCAAAGAGTCCACATTAAGAAGAATCCAAACTCCAATATCCTGTGGTGCAATACAGCACTGCTGCTCCAGGGGTAACTGGCTACCCAGTTGTGAAGTCAGTGGGCTGTTTAATCCTCAGATACTTGGGTTTTGTTACAAATTCTGAGCAACAGGTTTCTCTTCCAGAGGTAAAGCCAGGTGCCTTCATATTTGAAGTTAGGCGGTTATATTCTAAATGTGTTAGGAAACTCATAGTTATTGAGAAGTAGTAGAGTAGTCTCTTTTGTTGATACTGATTTCTGTAAATAAACTGATTTTAAGTCTTGCACTGTAAATGTTAATCTGGTGCTTATACACAACTTCATAATTTCAAATTGTTTTTGTTATTACAATATTTCAGCTTTTGAAACAACCAAAATTATTTAAGATATGGTAAATTTATACAAACTAACTGAAGGTGCTTTTAAAGTAAATTAGACTTAAAAACTCTTCCATAATAGGTTTTTGTTCATATGCATTTATAGCAATAGTGTAGTTCAAGAATGGAAGTAGGCTAAATGCTAGTATTTGCACTGTTCTTAATCTCATATGTGAGCACTGATAGATGCAGTAGGATTTGTGCTGTGTGTGCATTTCACTTTTTCATGTAGCTTGTGAACTTAAAAGGAAGTCAACATTAAACAACGATGACATTGGCCATATTCAAGATTGTACCAGAGGAATTATTCTGGATTGGTAGCAGTACAATAAAACAAAATACTTGGGGTTTAACTTGTCTTTCTATTGAACATATTGGGTTCAGCAAGACTTAACTTTTTTGTACAGATTCAGCTTTACAGAAACCCTTATCTTTAAATTGTTCTCAGCTCTAGCTGCTTCTGGGGAGTCAAAAATTCTTTGAGTCCTCCTTCAGTTCTTCCAGGGAAAAAAGCACTTCCTTTTAAGTAATTGTTAACATTTCACAGAATACACAGAATGTTTAAATTTGGAAAGGTCTCTATGGATTTTACTGAAAACAGAGTATTTTGTCATTTCTAAGCATTTATATTGTTGATCAGAAGAACTAGCTTCTTGTTTCCAGTTTGGGTTACATTTCAGTGCCTTTAAGAAAATGATTACAGCTCATGGAGCATGAATCATTTTAAAATAAGGCATTCATAGCTTTTTACGAAAACACATTCTGCAAACAGACTTTTCTATGACACATTTCCAATGGTGAGAACTTCGCAAATTTTTCTTAAGCATGTTTGATCAAAATTACTAAACTGTGGGGATGAAATTTGTATCTTACTGGTTGGGTACATAATTTTGTTATGCAGAAAAAGTATGGAAAACTGCATGATTAAGAGCTCTCAGCAAATACTTCTCACGACAATACTTGCAACAGAACTTTACTGTGTTTGCATGGCACTGCAGTATGTGGAAGTTGAACTTCATCCCTGAGGAGCAGTTTAGCTGGGTTGCAAGGCACTTTTACCATTAAAAAGCAAAACAGACCCCCTGAAGAAGGTTGGTGGTTGTAATTCAGGCAGAATGCTTGATTGGTGTTCATGTTCCAGGACCCAGATTTGGGTATTGCTTCCAAATAATGACACTTTTCAGGGCAGCACTGCATGCCTCGCAGAAAACAGGAGCCAGTGCTTTGTGGTGTGGCTCAGGCATGAAGGGTTATGTCTTCCTCATGTTTGTTTAAAGCTCAAGAACTTGATCTGTTTTCCTCTGTGTTTTAAGTGGCACATTGGTGCTAATTAAGTAGAAAGTACGTACAGCTAAAGAGTTAAAATCATTACAGATTTTATTCAACTTCCATTATGTTCTTTTGAAGAAAGTTTGCATTAGTCAACTCTTCAATTGTATTAAGTAAAGTCTGTAACTACCTGTAACATCCACTGTACTGATGATTGTGATTTTGTTTGTTATGAATTGATTCAAAACTGAAGCACACCATTTAAGAGACTTTGACTAAGTTGACATTTTCTTCTATATTGTTATTTTTTCCTCTGTAAAGTTAAGTTACTTTATAAATAAACGTATTGAAGTACTGAAGTATGAATATAAGGATTGCTGGTCATTGTGAAATATGATGCCTGTACTGCTGATACAGGTTATTCTTTCACTGTTGAATGTTTGTGTTGCCTTAAGCCAGCAGTGATTATACCTAGTGCCGGGAAAGGAAGTATTTTTTGAAGTCAGTTGTAAAGGTGGATAATGAACCCATTCAACACAATGAAAAAAAAGTGTTAGACAAATGAGAAAGGAAGTACGTGAACTCCACTCAGTTTTTTTGAACATTTATGTAATATTGGGTGTTGTTTTCTTTTCTGTTTGGTCCGTAACTTCTTACTGAAAGAACGGGATGTGTGGTAACAGTTTCACATGCACCCTTCCATTTCTATAAAGTGTTCATTGAAGATGTAGAGGGTTCGTGGAAAGAAGTACTGATGTTCTTCAGCCTAGATAAAACCTGTGGCCAGATCAGAGTTCTTAACTTTTCATCGATCTATTAAGTGAACTTTACTGACCATCTAAAAGCATTTCCCTCAGTAATTTAGCTTGGAGATGAGATACTGGTGTGCCAAGTATCTTTAGGCAGTCCCGTTCAACAGTAAGGCGACAAGCCATGCTGAAACAACTCCCAAGGCAAAGAAACAGCATTAGAAATTTATTCAGAATATAAGAACATTTGTAAAATAAGTATTATAAATGCCTCTGTATAAATAAATGCAGTTTTTACAATTCTATATCAAATGAACACAAAATAGCTATTTTACAGGTGCTAGGAAATTAAAAGGTAGCAATACATTTAAAGCTAATTCAGTAAGGTAAAAAGTTTCTAAAGTTACAATGCATGGTGCAGTATTAAAGGAGGAGAAAATTCTAATAAAACCAGTAGAACATGACATGAATGCAAATTTAGTCACATGTGCTTTGCAATAGTTAACCGTACATTAAAGCTGGTGAAGATTTGTGCATCACAGAAATAATTTTTTTTTCTGAGCACTCTGAAATACAAAGTTTCGTGCACTCTGGTGTCTTAAGAAAATCAAAAGAAGTCCAATCAGTAATTCATGAATAGACTTAGGTTGTTAAGAATCACCTGTTTTTCTTGCTTTGCAAATTTATTATTTCTGCAACAAGTGTTAAGAGATTTAAATTGCTCTAACTCATGGTGCACTGCACACTTGGGTATTTCTGGTGTGCTGGTACTTCAGAGTTGCATGAAAGGAGTTTGAGGGGTTTTTGGCATTTTTTCTGCAGGTTGGTGCCATTTTAATGGGGGACACTGGAGCTGCAGTTGATTATCATTATTGAGCAGTTTTCACAGGAACATGAAACCTGTGACCACTCCTCTGTTGATCCTTTCCAGCATACCAACAAACGGGGCAGTAGGTGCCTGCTGAGGCAAATAAATCAACTGGTAGTCTGGCAAACTATGGCTACTGCTGAGGCTGGATGGTACCAATGCTGCTTTTTCACCTACAACCCTTATGGGAAAAAATGGGAGTGGTTTACATTTACTGGTGATTTGTAATTTATTCTAAAGCCCTTCTAGAGTACAGTTGGCACAGAAGATTCGTGCTAAATCTAGTGAAATAATCAGCAAATTGTCAGGCCTGGGAAAAGCACTGAGGCTGCAGTGTTTTATGCCTCTGTGTATCTGAATTCTTTAATGGAAGAAACTCTTCTGTGTGAGGGTGCTGAGGCACTGGCCCAGCTTGCCCAGAGGAATTGTGGTTGCCCCATCCCTGGAATGTTCAAGGCCAGGTTGGATGGGGCTTGGAGCAACCTGGTCCAGTGGAAGATGTCCCTGCCCACAGAAAGGGATTGTAACGAGATGATTTTTAGGGTGCTTTCCAACCCAAATCATCCTTTAATTCCATTATTCTAAATAGGGGAAAAGAATTAGCTGAAGAGGCAGCCCAGTGCAGTATGGTTGCTGTTCTCTCCAGTGACAGGTATTTCACATGGACATTCTGAGGTGACCTCAAGTAACATGGGTGTTTCAGATGCCAAAACACAAAAGTGTAACCGCATTTTTGCCCAGCACATGGTGCATACTTTGTGTTTCTTCAGAACAAGTGTGCTCAGGTACCACTAAAGCTGATGGCAAACCCCCACCTCCCTGGACATGAGAAATTGGGACAAAAAATGGGAAAACACCATAGAGAGCTGCTAAGCAGAACCATAAAGACAGAAGAAATCAATGTGCCTCCTCCTTCAAGAGACTAATTATAAATTAAGAAGTGCAATTATTCTGAGAAAGAGGACCAATCAAAACCAGAATATGACTACCTAAAAATTTTGAAATCAGCACTGTTTAATCTGCTGTTGCAATCAATTATGTGTGATGCTGGCTTTGTGGATGATGTGCTAGATTCCCAAGAAGTAGGAATGACTACTCTAAAGACAGAAGACAACAGCAGCTACAGTAGTAAGAGAAGTAAAACCAACCGCTACAGTTCCAGACGTAAGCAAGACTTAACAATAATGCCACATTCTGAAGACAAATTCTCACAACTATATTGTCTGACTGATCTAACCCAGTAGCAGGCAAAAAAAGTCCTCTAAAGGTATTTCCTTAGTACAGGTAATGGGAGGAATAATTCTGAATACACTAGTAAAAAACTTGAGGCGCAACTCAACATGTAAAGCAAAAACAATAAACATCTCCTGAAATCAGATTCACTGGAAATCAGCCTGGAAAATGCACAGCAGAGGCGTAACACAGCAGCAGGCAAGCACAGTGAAGGGACTATAGCTTGCCTATTTTTAAAACACACATGAAGCCGTTTTATGTACTCTGTCAAAAAAACCCAAATTCTGAATATATCAAGTGCTACGGAAGACTCCTGTATTTTCATCCCTACAGAAATCTACCTGATCCCCATGATTTGCTTAATGTTCATTAATCTAAAAAGCTGAAATTTGCACTTCAGTCAGTTTGATAATACAGTAATAGTGCGATTTAAACAAGAGAATGTTAGCAGTAACAAAACTAACCTAAGAAGCTGTAAGACTTCACCGTTCACATTCTGTTTGTGGCTGGATATCCATACGTCTACACATTTATTTTATTTATACACATTTTATTTTCTGCTTATGTATTCAATATTAAACAGGTACATTACTTAAGTACCTTTTTTGGGTCAAAAAAAGTATAGAAAGAAGACATTCTACCTCTTGATCACAGTAAGCTGAAATAAGCACAACACACGTAACAAAAATGGCCCGGCCTCTTAAAGAAAACCTTGGATATGGTGTATATATAGCAAGAGAAACCAACTGTTTTTATGAAGTAGTTGCAAACACCATGCCATATAAATACCAAGAGGTCTTCTGTAATTCCCTACCCACCCTTGGCACAGACTGTCTCTCTGGCGTGGTGAAACCCACAGCCTTTGGCCCTCTTATGCACTGTAAAAATTACACCTTTATCATAATTCACAGTGGTGCAACTACGTTTTCTTGCTTTTTTCCCCACATCAGCAGGAGTTTTCCTACCTGACCTGCACTGTGAGCAGAACTGCAAGCAGGGTGCAAAGAAAAAGCCAGCCAGGCTGTCATCCCCATTCTGCAGCTGCCTGTTTGGTGGTATAACCACAACAGTGAGTCTCGAGGGTACAGAATGGACTTGTGTGCAGAGAGAGCTCAGGGACTGGGAAAACTCTCACATGATCTCCAAACTACTCAAATAAAAACCTCTGAACATGAATTATTCTGCTGCATGATGCTGTCACCCACGAGCCATCAATAAAATGGAAGAGAAGCTGTATGAATACACAGACAATGTACACAATTATAGCATGATAATTCAGGCACTGCCATTTTACATTATGAAACAGTTCTTAAGGTTAACACTTTTATTATCCCCATGACACCTCTCTAGGATCCCAGAGAAGGTGCTTTTAAATTTTGTCAGCATTGACAGTCAGAGCTTTTAACATTTGAAGCTACCTAAAAGTCAACCTCCAAAAGAAAGAAAGTTGTAATGGCACTAAGCATCCTTTAAAGAGATGCATTTAAAGTGAAGTTTCATTGGTGTGTGGTCTGGAGTTCTCTTCTTCCAGTAAAGCTATTCTTTGTTTGAGCATTCTTACTTGGGTTTCATGTCTCTCCACCATGGCCATCATTTGTGATTCCAGTTTCTTCAGCTTGTTTTGATGCTTTTTCTTTGCTTTTTCATAAGCTGCTACCAAGTTGCTGTTAAAACACAAGGCATACAAGGTAATTCAAACAGGCTTGTCCAGAGCAAGTGCTACAAAAAATCTACCCCCAAAGCCTCACCTTCAGGGAACTTCAAAGGCTGGGTATTGATCCCCTTCCCAAAGTTTACCACTGCTTTAAAATGGATTAGATCCAAACCCTGATCAATGCTAATGTCTCTGTCTTTCCTGGGGGAAGCACACACCTTTACCAGTAAACTGATAAAAAAAACTAAACATGGTTCAAAGAAGCAGATGGAGGTTGCTGTTGATGACCTCTCATACCACTGTTTATGAGTCAATATACCACAGTATCATATATGATTTATAAAAACATTACATGGCCAGAATCTGCTTAGAAAGTCAAGGACTGACTTTGCATTTTCCGTGTT
Organism: Cyanistes caeruleus; assembly: GCF_971803275.1. Classification (NCBI taxonomy): domain Eukaryota; kingdom Metazoa; phylum Chordata; class Aves; order Passeriformes; family Paridae; genus Cyanistes; species Cyanistes caeruleus. Next base: position 8,319,441 of record NC_141732.1, on the reverse strand, counting down.
AAAGAAGTAAGGTTTACATTCGGAGGATGGCATCTTGTGCTAATTTGCTAGCTGCTGAGTAGCTTCCAGGCCTCCACCTTGACTGGCTTGGAACGCTTGAAATGGGTGGTGCTTCTTACCACAAAGGCTTTTAAATACAATTCAAGGAAAAACACATTGTGAGAGAGAGGCTGCTTGCAAGAAGGGTAGCTGCAGTCCACAATATTCCTAGGCCATCCAAAGAGACTTCAAGAAACATGCCCTGAGTGAGCAACAGAACTCAGGTGTCATTATCCAAGACAGTTTATTAATGAAGAGGTTGAAGCCAAAGAATAGGGAGCAGTTAAAAATAAAGTAACAGATAAATAAATCTTATTTTTGCTTGTTTTTCTAATTGTGCAATCACTAGTAGTAACTCAGTTGAGATTAACCTATTTCCCTGCTTTCTATTCTTAACTTTGTAGTTGTCAGTGACCTACACAAGAGGTTTACACCTCCCTCTTTCTCTAACTATAACCTTGGACTGTTGACATGTGGATGGAACGTTAGGATCCTGAAACATCTCATTAAGGTAAGTGGAATATTACAGTGCCTTGCAAGAACACAGCAAAAATAAACCAATAGTGCACCCATCTGCTGGTGTTTACCTGTTTGCCCTTTTAAGGTCATTAACAAATTCTGCAGACTGCTGATGTCTGATTTCACTGCTCTTCGTGAGTCTCTCCAAGGCACTCACTAACTCCTGCACTCTTGCTTTCAGTTTCTTCTCCCTGGATCAGAAGAAATGGAGGTAGAAAACTATTTTCAAAACAGAAATAGCACTTCAGCTTGGAAGTGTATCAACAATTGTCCCGTGCTGGGTTGAACATGCTGCAAATATTTTCTTTACTACTATTGGGATGATACAAGAGGTAGTTCTTATATTGAACTTTTCAAAAAAAATGGTATTTATAACATTCACCATTTTAGAATTCAGGATCAGAGTAAATAAACTTCTCTGGTAGATCATGGTGTTGTATGCATTGAATCACACTTAGAAATAAGCACAAAGATACATTAAAAAAAAAAAATAAAATGTGAATGTAGTTACTCATACTTACTTGCCAACTCTGAACCAAAAGCTAATCACATGAAGTGTGACAAAATGGAAATAAGGTATCTTATGATATTTTCACATTACAAGTAACTCTATGAGGGAAAGAAAAAGTGAACAAGACAGAAGTTCTGGGCCGGAGCAAGCATTACTGCCTGGGGATTAAGCTGGGTTTAAAAAGCATTTCCCAAGTAAGGATGTGGTATGAAGCAGGTGCTTCTTCCTGGGGAGCTCCCTGCTGCAGAGCTGATGGCTGATGCTTGCTCAGCCCACTCCTACACACACATAGGACTGTTCCATGAGTTTTTCCTGTGACCCAAGCTCTGCACAGATAGCCCAGAGAAAAAAAATTAAGATTTGGAAGCGGGGAAAAACAAACAAACAAACAAACAACAATAAAGAGATGTTTAAAGAATTACATGGAGCTGGGCTTAGCTGGAACACAGATTTTGCGGCATCAAATCCTGGGGATCAAATCTGGGGAACTTCATATGTTAACATGGAGTCTGTGTTTTGCTGCCTAGAACTGCTCTGCAGTGATCCACCTCTCTCTCCCTCCTGCTTTGTTGCAGTGCTGCTACGTGAGTACAACACTTGTTTTCACCTCAAAAACGAGACAGCTGCCAGCTCCCATATAGGCCCAATGGGAATGAATACCCTGAAGTTTGTGAAAGCTATCCCAGCCCTGCAGAGACCACACAGATCCTGGAATCTGAGCTCAGCAGCCTGCAATTCCCAGGAAGGCCTGGATATGGCAGCCTTTTATCAACAGAGAGAGGGTCAGCACCCAGCTCCAGCAGCAACAGAAGGGCTTTCACAAAGTCAGCCAGGGAAATATTCCAAGTTAGCAGTCTATCCCAACAGACTCAGGTGCTGGGTTACCAGACAAATTAGAAAGGACATAAGAGGGCCCTTGTTGATGAAGAATCATCAGTATTCTCTGTACATCCCTTCACTGAAGGAACACGCTCTCTGCTTTCAAGTAATGCAATCCTTCTCCCCTGCAGTTCACTGCCATCCATCCCAAATGTAAATCTTAATTTTTATATTCTGTCTCAGCAGTCAGAAAGGCTCGGCACAGTCTACAGCCAAAATCTGTTTTCTGCAAGGAAAACAGGAAGAAAAAGAGCCAGGACTCAAACAAGAAGATCAGATGTGGCAGAGGCCAGACCTAATGCATTTGTGGCACTACTGATGTGACAGAACAGAGTAGAGGTAAATTTGGTGCTTCTCTGATCCAAAGCTTGCTACATCCAGAGGCTCTGGGAAAGGCTCAGTAGCACCATTTCCAGTGTGATGATGTGAACAGCAAGTCCAGTGGAATAAACATGAACAGTGTCTGGATGGGCAGAGAAATCTCAAAACTGTGAGGCTGACTTAACATCATGTGCAAGAAAAGGTATCGTGGAAACACTGCACAGTCCCACAGGAAAGAGCCCTGTAGAGCCACAGTTCACTGCAGCTAAAGTCCTTCACTCACATCTGTTGTAAAAAAAGCTGCATGGAAAAGATACACAGTGGAAGGACTTTGAGGAACTTTTCATACATGGTAAACTTTGATTGCTGTGGTAACTGTTAATTAATATAAATTAATTAACATACATATATATTATTAACATATTATTTAATTAATATAAATATATATATAATATAATATATTATATTATATATATATAATATATTATATATATAATATAAACATTTAATATAAATTATATAAAATTATATCCTTTTGCCGCTTTTTCACTCACAGTTTTCAACCAGCCCTGTTCACCTAAACATCAAGCTGTATTTCTTTACATTTGGTCTACAAGATCCTTGTCTTGCTGCTTGTCAAAGGCACAGAGCCAGCAGAGTGGTAAGCACCCTGTTCAAGCTACTTAAACGTCTTTCAGATGACAGTTCTGAACCATCTAGCCAAACAGGAAATAGTGGCTAATACTTCAAATCTATAGATGACTCAAATTTACACTGGCACTAGTAAAATACATTTCTTTCGGCTTTTCATGATGTCTTGAAGTCAGTGAAAACACTAGGTAATACCTACTCAACCTTAATCTCACAGAAAGCAATTAGTGGTTTGATTGTATGTGCTGAAAAGTCAAAAAAATCTGAAAAAAACAACACACAGGTATCTACTTTTGCACCTGTTCCTAGTTTTAAAACTGCCTACCTTCAAGAGACATTTCATAGAACAAGTCATATCTGAGGAGCCACACAGCAGCAACAGTAAAGGCAGAGCAAACACCACGGTTTACTCTGGGAAATTAAGACGCACTGGATATTAATCTATTACACACTAAAACATCTTACTGATGTAGGCACAGCCTGCTGCTGCCTGACAGTCTTTCAGAGTCCAAGATCCAAACTCCCATGGAAGCGGACACAGCAAACTCATGCTGCTATTGTGCCCCAGGGGTGTAATATGGGCCTCTGTGTATCCCAAGAAAGCACTTATCTGTGTATTTTGCTGGGAAGAGGGAAGGGGAAGTGATTGAATTTCAGAGAACACAAACTCTGCAGAGCCCCCGACTCACTCTCTATTGGATTGCAGAAGTCAGCAGAGCTTCCTACCCCTTACAACAGCTCTTCCTCCAAGTGGCAACCGCAAGCTGGGGCTGCACAGACACAACATTTCGTGTACACAGAGAAAATGAGCAAGTTCTCAGAAGAGGGAACAAGCCTATGATCTGAGGGCATGGCACACTTCCAGCACAAGGGCTCTCTGCTGCTGAGAAGTCAGCTGGGGAAATCCCTGACTGCTCCCTTTCCAGGGAAAAGCTCAGAATGAGTGCATTCAAAGGCCTACAGCCTATAACATCCGCTAAAAACACTATTTTCAGTGAAATGCCTAATATGCTGGTAATAAAGGCTTTTGTTTGGTATTTTCACTATCAAAACACTCAGTGGGCAGTTGCATAGTGGTTTTCAATGACTTTTTGTTTCAGGATGGCTGAATAGGAAGGGGCTAACTCATGTTCTCTGGTTTCAATGCTACAACTTTGGAGAGTGGGGAATTCTGCCAGGGCCATTAAGGAAACTATTTCTGTAAATTTGGCCTCCACACATTGACACAATGTTTGACACACAGTAATTTATGCAAGGTCACCTTATATTTTCTCTCCTGTCTGGGCTTTTCCAGACATGTTCAGGTTTCACGTGCTAGAATTCTTCCCAGATTTCCCTCTTCTTGCTGATTTCATTGAAAATTCCCCAGTGCTGCAATCAGGAAGCTGCCCTTCTCTGGCATGCAGAAAGTTAATTTTTCTGGCCCTGGCTTGGAGGGCACCCAGCTAACTCCCCTTCATATGAAACCACCAGCTAACACCCCTCTGTCCTGGGGTCAAGAGCACCACAGCTCTTGCCAAATCTGAAGAAAAAGAGGAACAATGAGTTCTCTCCAAATGAAGAGCTGAGAAACTTTCATGAAACCAGGCAGAGGACTCTTGCCATCCCTAGGGTGCATCTTCTTACCCATCAGAAGAGATCTGCTGTGGGCAGATCTCTTCAAATTCCGGCTTCCCCGAGGAGTGGGATGACCAGGTTCAGCCCAACACCTGCCTCTGAGCTCTGCAGGCACAAAGCCCTGACACAGCAGCACCAGCAGCAGCCAGCCCAGGGGGACAGAGGATTCCTGGCAGAGTTACCCAGCTATTCATGCTGGCAGAGCAGCCACCACGGGGGGTGGGGAAGAGGAGGGAGGGAAAGCACCTCCTGCACAATCCACAGCTATCTGCAGGGCCCCTGCTTTGAAGGGAAGACACACACCTCTCATCCCACACTCCTACTCCTTCCCTGATATCCTCCTGCTGTAGTGAGCCCAGCACCATCCCTCATTCCCCTCTCTGACTTTTCCAGTTGAACAGGGTGACACATGATTGTTTTTCCTAGGCATTTGACTCCTCTCAGGAGATAACAGCTGGACATTTAAAAGGAATGCAGATAAATTCTCTTTTCATCAGCAGTCTAAAATAACATCAGACTGGCATGCAGAATCCCCAAGCTAATTCAAATGCATGCCTGCCTCACTGGTCTGGCTTGGTCTACTAAGGGAAACAACCAGAATGTAATAAATGTTTTAAAGAGGCAACAAAGCAGAGCTCCACAAATGCCAAGAGAACCACCCTCTTCAAATGCCATGTTTTGCTGGCTCACCTGCTGAAGCACCATCTGTGCTTGCCAGCTACCCGTGCACAGGAGGCCTTTCCGGACTGCAGAGGTGTCAAAGGGTGCTTTAAAAACCGCTTTGCTAGTGTATACTGTACTGCTTTTTTTGCTGATTGCCAAGATGCTCAGAACAGATCTCAAAAACCAGGCAGTATCCCAGGCATGTGTTGCATGCAGTGGGGAGACAGCCTAGGTGTAGTCCTGGAAGCAACATACTGGCAGCAAAAGGGCGAACAGCCCTGGAGGGAGGTAGCAGCATGACTGCCACACTCACTGCTCAAACCTCCCACCCAGTTTTGCCAGCCCAGCCTGGAACCTCTCCAGACCTGGAGCTATTTGGAGCATCCTGTGACAATTATATCCAAGTGCACAGCAGCTCAACAGTTCAGATAACCACATGGTGGTAAGAACTACTTACTCCGTGTCAAAAATTGAGAAAAAGACAAATTATGGTTGTCTGTGAGGCATATGGTAAAAATAGTTACTTGAGGTGCTTCTAAGGAATCTGTCCCTGATATCACCATGAGTCACTTCTCTTCTTGTGAGAAGCTAAACGTTGCCCTGCCACCACCCCACCCACCAAGGGGAAACCACAGCAGGGTACTGCAGTCACAAAAATGAGACTGAAATTTTTGATGACTGCAAGCCATACTAGTGTCTGGCTAAAATGCCTCAAATTTGCTTATCTCCCCATTTAATTGATGTGATAATTGGAGAACAGAAATAAGCAAACACTGGCAGAAAGCAGCTGAGGATGTATCAGTCATCAGTAGGTCCAGAACACAAACCCCTGCCTGTCATCCCCTACTTTTACCCTCTGCATGTCTGCCCTGTACCTTGGTCAAAGAAAAAGAGGCTTTTACAAATAAAAGTGGAAGTCTAAAGAGGTAATTTTAAATCTGAATGGTTACAGTATGATGTGTTTTAGGCATTTCTATTTCCATTTCTAAGATAGCCTTACTGACGCTCAGCACAGGCCTGAATTTCAATGATGAAATTTACTGACTCCTGCTATCATGAAACTAAGTTCGGTCCTTGAAAATAAACAAGGTTAAAATGCCATCACATGAAGTTTATGGAAATTTAAAATAAAGGAAGGTGGCTTGATTTCTCTCTCACTGACAACAGCAAATAGTCACTGTCATGCCTTGGCCCAGCTTTCTATTGAAACATTTGCTCTCTGAAAAGAAGTTTGGTACAAAACGTGGTTGTGGTCTTCAGACAGGGATAAGGACATAAGAGTGCAACATTGTTCTGTCTCAATAGACACCAGGAAGTTATGGCAGTAGGATGCATTTTTTATGTCCTAGTAGAAATACCTGCAGTTTCCATTCCAGAGAGGCAGGACCACAGCTCTGTGCAATATGTACTCTTTGATAACAGAAGAGCTGTTTGCCAGTCCTGCTGATTGCTATTCATTTCTTCTCTCCATGGTGACTTCACAATTAGTAGCATCACTCACTATGTTATCTCTTAGTTTAGAAGTCATCAGACATAGTAAATATAAAGCTCCTTTGTTGTGTTGCCAGACAGAAAGTCACTCTTTGTGAGAGAGATACTGAAACATGTCTAGACTCAAACGATTCATGTAGCCCTGCACAAACACCAAGGATAAAAATTTTGTGCCAAATAATGATGCAGCTGAGGTCTGAACAGTCAGTCTAAGTGTTCTGACTGCCATGTTTCTTGCTTAGTACTGCTAGATACTTCCTGGCCAAGCATTTTAATGATTTATAAATGATTCTCTAAATATATGAATGAAGTACAACCCTACACAGACAGAAAAGCTATCAGCAGCTCAGAGACCACAGGAGGACCTCAAGGATCAAAGCATTTGTAGCAAAGCCTAGGGAGAGGAAGAAGTTTTAGTCTTGCCAGCCTGGTCATTTTTCACAGAATGAAAGAACTTAGTAGAAGAAGAGATCAGTTCTATCGTCATTATCCTCAGCCTTCCAAAGCAGGATGAAACTCTTACTGCCTCCCTCCTGCCACCTGTAATGCATTTTCCAGCATTAATGCATAACCTGGTATGTGTCTACTAAGTTACAAACTCATACAAGTCACGTCTGCCCCAGCAGAGCAGAACAAACCAGCAAAGAAGAGAACTCATTTAAGGTCTTCCCTCAGAGACTGGATCACATGTCTCATACTGGGCTATTCAACTAGATCTTGTCTTGTAAAACTGGCCTCTGGCACAATCATCAAGGTGTCAGGACCAGGCCATGAAGTTGCTGAGAACACATTTCTGCCCTCACAAGAGTAAGGTATTTCCTGCCAAGAAGCTTGCTTATGGATGTGTCAGACTCAAGAAGAAGAGGCTTTGTGTCCATTAAAGCACCTCATTCCATCAAGAAAAGAGAGGGGAAAACAAAACTGTTAAAGGCTCTGGCAGAAAGTGTTTGTGTTTGGCTAGAACAGGTATGCCTGAATTAGTGAGCTTAGCCTGCAACACCAAATTCTTAAATTCTAAATTAGTTAACCTAGATGTAACCTAGATGTAGCTTTAACAGCATAGGACTTAGAGATAATTTACATTTCTCCCAGTTTGCATAGTGACCATATAAAAGACAAGTAATTCTATATTCTGTAAAAAGCTGGTAACAGGCGTTTTAATGCTGATCACTACTACAGAAAATCCTGAGTTGTTCTAGAAAAAATATGTTATGACACAATAGATGAAGAACTGCTTCTGCCTTGAATTTCTGCTGATGGGCACTACCAACAAAAACTGCACAACACTCTGCTGGATTCCAGATTTAGAAAAATATCCACATCTGCAGAGACAAGCCAGCCTGGCTTTGTGGATGAGACTGCTCTGCTGCAGGGTCATTTGCAGACTATGAGCAAATAAATGTTTCCAAACTACACCAGAACCCAAACTGTAACTAGGTGCTGCTGTTTTATTTGGGTTTCGCTCTGTTTCAATTAAGTGAGAAGAACCTGACAATTTAAGAGCAACAGAAGGACAGAATGGGAAAGTAGCAGAGGGCAGAGTAACAGAACAGCCAGAGCTCTGTAATGACAGGATGAGGAGGGGACAGAAAGCAGGGCTGCTGATTGACATCACATGCTCTGACAAACAGATTCAAAAACAAATGGATTTTTGCCCCTATCCTTGCAGCTGTTGTCCCCTGCAGCAGTCTCTACTGCCTGGAGAAACAACAGGGAGGACAAATTACTGGATGTATGCACCAATTACAACCAGCTCTGAAAGACTCCTGAACACTGTTGTTTAAATACTGTCTCTGGACCACAGAACATGATATGTACTTGCTTCTCATTTCAGCCCCACCCCTCAGCAAACACAGCTTGTGGGACAAATACTTTTAATTCTGTATTCTAGTCCTACTTCTTTGGCACGTGAGGAGGATGTACTTGCAGAGGAGAAAGGACTTTGATAATTTTTAGAATTCTTTTGCGGATTTGTGATGGCCTAAATATCACTGTGATATTTGAGGGCCCATTTAACCAGAATAGCAGTTAGGGACTTCTGGTGTTTTTTAGCATAGCTGTGGCTAACCAGGTTGCAGTAAGCTTTCTCCATGTGCTAGACAGACCTTCAACTAACTTGCAGAGACAAGACTTTAGGGCAAGGAGGGCTAAAGCTTCAGCCTGATCTGGCTGGCAAACTGATTAAGGGAGAAAAATACCCTGTCCACACAGCTTGCAGGAACTGTGCTTGAGCCCCACTGGCAGAGGCAATCACATTTAGTACAGCTATACTTCCATTACAGAGAGAGCCTTCACAATTTATGTACAGTTTAATCCGATTATTTTTCTCCTCTATTTCTGCCTGACAAACTGTACTTGCAAGGCTCTTGGCTGGAAATCCATGCTAATCAACTTAAGGCCTAGTAGATAAAGCAAAGTTGTTTTCTCTGAGTTGTCAGCAAACCACATTTCATGACTATACTCAAACCTCTGCTAACTTAGGTCATTGGCATCTTCTCAAAATCCAGGAGCAAATAACAAGAGCAGGAAGAAGCAGCAGCTCAAGTGAAGGGAGAAAATGCTGGTGGAACAGTTCACACCAGGGCTTTATGTCTGGGGAACATGGGGGAGGCCAATGGCTCTCTGCAATGTTTATGTAAATTACTTTGTTGATGGGTTTTATCCACCCACACACAAATGACAGTTTTGATTATTTTACCCACAGAATTTTGCTCCCTGCAAACTAAATACCCAGCAACTGCCAGACTACTGAGCAAATGGTATGAGATATATTGATTCTGCAGTGGTAATGATCTTACATTTTTACATAAAGGTTTTCAGGCTTAAGTGTCCATAGGCACACCACACTGAAAAAAAGTACCTCAGGGATGAAACACCACAGCTGCTGGAAAGGCACCATCAAAGAAGGTAAAAACACCAGTAAAGCAAAGCACACTCTTCCTAGCCAAAATTCTAAGCAGCATTTTGGACAGGTTCTAAATATAAGAACCAGATTAGATACCAGACAGCCATTTCTTGGAAAAGGTGGATAGAACAAGTTCTGAAACCATTATCAAAACTATGAATTTCTTTGTCATGAAGTTTACCACATTGCTGGTGCAGGAAAAACTGCTGCACAAACAAATATCTAGCTAATGTAAAACTGTACTGAAAGCTTAGGCTTAAAACCTGTCTGTTGCTAAAAGCCAAATGTCTTTGTCAAGACATCCATTTTCTCTCCCATTGGAAAGCTAATGCCTCACATAATGTCATTTGTAATTGAACTGTGGCTCCATTTACATACTCAGGAGGCAAATGGAGCATCTGAGTCATCAAAACGCCTGCAATTCCCACTCCCATAACTCCTACCCAAATTTTAACCCGAGGCAACCCTTCTTAACCAAAGATCACACTTCAAATCCTGTCTTCACTAAAGGTTTCCTTTATGCATGACACAAGAAATGTGTCATGTCACTGTTTTATGTCTCATACTCTTGCCTGAATGTGGTTGTTACTGCCATTTTGAGGGTTTCTTTTATTTCTAAAATTCAACTGAATTTTAGAGAACCTCGAGGAGTATGGAGTTGAGCACCATGTGAAAGCAGCTGAAGAACAATAGCAAGAGGAAAATTAGAAGGACTTTGATCTTTTACCTTCTCACAGGGCAATTCTATGATCACTCTTCAAACCACTTGAGGGTTAGAGTGAAGGCTCAGAAACAAACCTTTCGCTGCACCTTCAGGACAAGTCCTGCTTCTGGTGAGGGAAGCTGTGCTTACCTCCTGAGTGCATTTGTCAGCTCAGCAGTCAGTTCACTCTCACTGTATGGTCTCAGCTCAGCGAGTGTTAGCGGCGTTGCGGTGCCATCACTGCATTCCTGAGAAAGGAGAAAAAGCCACCTGATTAGAAATTACTGACCATCTTAATGGGAAAATTCTGAAAGCTTCTTAGTTCACAGCTATTTGTAAAAGGAAGGTGAAATAAACTACACAATGCTACAGCAACATAGCAGTGTATCAACATACCAAGGAATGGACTTAACAGATTAATACTTCACAAATGCCTCTAAATGGTTTCTTAAACCACCACAGCTCACTGTGAACTTGCAGAATTCTGCTATTGTGTGCGAAACTGCCACTGCCTTCCTTATATTTCTTTTGACACCACACATGAAACCAAGAAGCACTGGGATCAAAAAATTCAGATGATGTATTGCCAGGAACAAGTAAGTAAGATGTAACTCTCGGTTTTTGTTTTTAAACACATATATTGACATTGACATTTTCTGGGGACACAGCACTAAAACAAGACAAAATAAAGTTTTCCAAGGTATTTATTTCTTAATGAAAATTACTACTGCAAATGCAGAGATCTGTTTATTTTGCATTATTTTTCTTTAAGGGGAGAAGATTTTTCATTCTCAAATTACTACAATTTAACTTGGAGAAAGAGATTGTCATTACAATGTTCTAAATGCTGCACAGAAATGAGTGCTAGTGCTTTCATATTTTGTTTATGGGAAAATGGCATTTTGCTTAGACTTCCTTGCAGTGTTTCTAGTGAGTGGCAAGTGGCAAAAGACATGCTCAACCACAGCAACTTGTATGTTTGGCAAGACTGGCCTTGTGCTACTCAAAGCACTCTTGTTTTAGCTCATGCTTAAACACCAACTCTGCAAAATGCTCAAGTCACAGGCATGGAAAGAACCACCTAACAACCGGGGAAGAGAGAAAAGATCTGTATACAGACCAAAGAGAAGAAAGACTAACATGCTAAAGATTGCAATAGGGATGAGAGGGATTTGATTAATCAGGTTTACAACTTTGGAAACATAGCTTGACTCCCGACCTTGCCCAGTTTATCTTTGCTTCCGCTGCTGGTTGAGCTGAGAGACCTCATTCTCTGCTCTTTTTGTTCTTCCACTTCAGACTTCAAGTGCTCAATATGGACGAGGTAGGCCTGCTCCTGGGCCTCTCGAGTGCTCAGCTTCAATTCCAAAGCCTTCTTCTCCTTCTCCAGCAGATAAAGCTGTGCCTTGAGCTCTGCCATCTCTTCCTGTTGAAGAAACATTGTGTTATTGCATGCTGCTTCATGGGACTAGGTACCTAAAGGAAGATGAGGTTAAACAAGATTTTCATCCACTCTTATAACTGAAGTGTTCTTTTCACTGAAAGAACTATCAGCACCCAGATGACTTTTTATAATCATATTGCATATTTATCAAAAGACCTATATATCTTCACTCTGAGTATGATGAGCTGTGCCACCCCTTTATTATCTTCAGGAATAAGCTCAGAGGCAAATTAGAATTAGACTACCAGGGATCTGAGAGAATTGCCATAGCTGCTGGTTCTCTGGTTCTACTCTGTCCTTCAGAGACCATTGTATTAAAAGCAGAAGTGTATGACTTTGTCAAACAGCTCCCTAAAAGCAAGATTTCAATTTCTTATTGATAAGCAAGAATTCATTTCATTACAGTGGAAGGGCTTTGAGAGAGCAGGACAGCACACAGAGGTTATATATTCCTGCCTTGTAATACCAGCCTCTGTGATAGAATGGGTTACATCAAAAAGAGCAACAGAATGTGGCACCATTAAATGTCTACTTATCATTTCCCTCCTCTAGGTGGCCAGAACACAAGTATACACAACTTGAGCTTGACAGAAAAATGCACTCATATTCCTCTCTAAATACAACCCACAGAAGATGGGCATTGGTACTTGATAGAAAGAAGCTAAATTCTGAGAACTCCTTCTCGTGTGCAATTCTTCTGCTTCCCTAATGCTCCTGACAGGGCTGTCACCTATTGTAACACAGTGTCTGCTGCCTGAGGACAGACTTCTGTTTTAACATCTGTCTGACAGTGGCTGGGCAGAATTTTAAGAGCAGGACATGAGAGCAATGACCCTTCTTACAGCATATGCTCCAAGACTCCCTGAAAAGCAGATGATGAGTTATTCCTGAAGCAGAAGGCTCTCTGTGATTAACAACATTTCAGGAATGTTTCTTGTACAAAATGCCTCGTTATTTTATATACCCAGAAAAACCCAATATTCACAAAACCTTTAAGGAGATAGTACTAATACATAATTTACATGATGTGCTTAAAGACACCAGTAAACAAGCAAAAGACTGCCAAAACAAAAAAAAAAAAACAACCTAGAAGCATGTTTCCACTGTTTAGCTTGCTTTGCCCTAGGTCACTTAATGGGTGAATACTAAGTTCATGCAGACATTTTCTTGTTTGACATTTCTGTTCCAGATTTGTTCACTGTGTAAACACCTCTGAAAGAAGTTTCTTGTTGTGTGGCCAGCCTATGAACAAGTCACTATTTATTTAATTCCAAATAAATAAATAAATAAACAAACAAATAAATAGAATTAATCACAAAAATAACAGGGGTATCTTGCAAAAATCTGCTGTCTGGATTGAAGTGTAAGCAGTGCACACAGGTGTATCACAGCCATAACCATCACAGGTAATCACTGTCTTATTCAGAACAACCAACCATGCAAAAATAAAATCCATATCTTAAAAACCCTGAGGGGCTTGGAAAGGTTTTTATGAGCTTTAAAGTAATTGATTTATTCATCTGCTTGTTTGTGAACTGAAGGTTAGAAGTATAACCAGTTTCATTCAATGTGAGTTACACAAATTTAGTTGTTAGGCAAACTTACCATTAATTGCCTTCGTCAACAGTAAAAAATGTAAATAATACTAATAAAAATGATGGGGAAATTTTGTTATAGGAGTTGAACTGGATGGTCTGATATACTCAAGTGTATGCATTTAACTTCTTAAGCCTCTACTTCTAAAGTCATTAATCTACTTAGCCTTCTTAGTGAAGGCTGAAAAGTAATTTGAGCAGAGTATTTTGACACTTATATGAATAAAAAATACTTTTGGCTGTCTGTGTGGGATAGTCATGACAAGATCTTTCCTGGCTAGAAGATAAAGCTAGGCAAATTCAGCCCAAAAATAAGGGACATCTATTTAGTATAATAAAAAGGTGAATTTATCCACTACAACAATGAATCTGTGGAACAGGTTTTTCTCATCATGCAAAGATTTTTCATAACTTTAACTTATTTTAACATAGCCAAGCTCTAAATAAATTTGAGGATCAATGATTAACTCCTTTGTTTATGAAGACAGTAAGCTTAGATCATCATATATGAATTCAGAAGTTTGCATCCTGTCCCAGAAGACATATCATGCACCTCCCATATGTTACTTTTCGCATGTCAAAACAATGTGACTTGGAAGTTAAGAAGCAAAAGCAAAGCACGGGAAAAGTTAAAAAGCTTGTGTCAGCAAATGTCTTAGGCTCACAGAGAAGGAACAGGAGGGAATGGAAAGGCTGAAGACACTTGAAAATTCAGATGCAGTTGAGGATTGTGGTATGGACACATGCAATGTGTGAGGCAGAGTGGCAGCAGCGATTTTGGGAAAATTCAGGTAGTTCAGGTTTACTTAGAGCAATTTTTTCCATGAAAATAACTTTTCTAAAGACTGCATCTAAATTTAACTGAAATGACAGTGCTTTTGTATATTTACTATTTCCCTTTTCTTCCAGCTACAGGTTGCTGTGAAGCATTTTTGCAGTTTAATACACCTGAATCTTCAGAGTGTGAGCACAAGTGGCATTCACTAAATGAAACCCTGAAGGAGGAGGCAGCAGGTGTCCCTCTCCTAGGGCATTGCAGAAGACTTAGACAATCCATCCAAATTCACAAGCTTCAGTTATTTTGGGACTAATTAAGTGAATATTGAGGAATACTTTGTACTTCCAGTCATACTGTAATCCTGATTTTTGGCAAAAACTTAAATGCAAATTAAAAACTTCAGATTTAAAATAATCAGAAGCACCACAGAATTCTCAAACTCAAAATCAGTATTACATTTGGTCATACCCGACTCAAATGCTGCAAAAAGTTTTGAAAGTCGTAAGAAGTCAACAAACATCAGAGCAGATAAATATCATACTCTACTCAACTGTACTTCACTATTCAAATCTGTAAGAGCATGAAGGCCTGTAACAAAGGTGGACAATGGATTTCTCAACATTTTCCACGGAAAGACTGTAGTCTCAAAGCACTTAATGAGCAACATTATCAACACCTGTACACAAAAGAGGAAAAACTATCAGTGTAGAAAGCTGAGACTTCTTATCTAGACTAAGTCCTTTGAAATGCAGAAAGGCTGTAAAGCAAGAATTATTTACACCCATCAGAAGTAGTCTCCTTGCTAACTGGGGCATGACAACTGACCTCAAAGCAAGACCAGACCACTGAATGATGACAAACCAGGGACTAGAATGTATTTGGAAACATGGTTAATTATTGCTTGAAGCAAAGAATTGAATTTTGTATTAGTACTGACAGACAACTATGTCTTATGCTCTGGATCAGTAAAAAAACAAAACAAAACAAACCCAGGCAGCAGAGAAACAACCCTCAAACCGTCTTTATAATTAATAAAGAACTACTGTTGTAAAGGTATTTCAAACCAATGAAGGGATCAGTTTTTACAGGACACCAGAAATGGCAGGTGCCAAAAGATTCAGCAGAGATTCCCACACAGAACCAAGTTTTGGGAAGACAGCAGGAGATTGTAAGACCCAGCAACACAGGAAATCATTGAGTAGCTTGGTCCAGCTGTATCACCCTTGCTAAGTATGTGGAAGGGAGGGAGCAAATTAAAAATGCTAAACGATGAAGTCTACTGCAGTCCATCTGCTTCAAGTTAAATAAAATACTGCAAGGAAACAAATTCTCTGTTTGCCTCAAAAGTAGGCATATGCATATGCTATTCTGTATAAGATACACCTTTCAAATAATTGATACAAAAAATATACTCAGAAAGCCAAAATGTGTTGGGATCTTAGGTTCAGCTCTGTTCTAGCTTGACAAACAGATGAGGAGCTGTATTACAGACCTGAGCAACAACTATGGAAGCTGACAGGTAAGACATTTGACAAATATGAGTTTTCACAATGTCTCTTTCAGAAACATAAGGTTTTCCTGCAGTTGTGAATTCCAACAAAGTACAAGAAATTACAATGAATAACAGTACTATCAGTTTCTCTGTACTGCAAAGGGCTGAAGGTAACTTCAGACACCTATACAAAATGTGTGTGTATTCTTTATTCACTACACACAACCCAATCAAGAAGAAAATCTTCTTCTTCTAGTTGCAATTCCTACAGTGAAAACCCAATGTTCCAGGTCCAGCCAAATGGATGCCATGTGTCAAAAACAAGTGTTGTGTGAACAGAAGGATTACCAGCACTCAAAAGTGTACCAGAAATAACTGGTGGTGATCCTGACAGTCAGAGAAGGCAACAGCACTACTCACAAGGGATACAGCTTTGCAGTTTGCCCTTACCTTTAAATTAAAATAAAATTAGGAAAATCAAATAAGTTAAAATTTAAAAATAGAGGTAAGAATGGTGTACAAGAGACTTCAGGGAAGATCTGGATGCAAAAAAGGGGGAGGAAGTGTGATATCTGAAATACACATCTAATTATCTACCAACATCTTACAGTACATCTTGCAGGCTTTAGTTATGGGGAATGTATTGCTATTTGCCACAGTGTATTCAAACAAGTAACATAATTTTACATCTCCCAACTGCTAGTAAGCAATGTTTTCTGAAGTCCGATTAATGAATGCATTATTGCAAAACTGTATCTGTCATCATGGAAAAGCAGCACCACTAAGAACATAATTATCAACACTTGGCTACCACTTAGCCAGAAGCAGCACATCTGAGCAAAAATCTATAACTTTAGAAGCCAGTGAAATTATTAGGATTTGCTGTCCCACACAGTACCATCACCTGACATGTCTGAAATCAGTTGGCTAAATTAGCACTTGCTAAAATACAGAAATTAAACTTACTTAAATTGTACCAAAACCAGACAAATTCTGAATGCAGACATACACCTGGTATTGCCTTTGGTATGTTCCAGTGTTTTAGTTCACCTCTCAAAATTAATACAGAAGACAAAACGATGTAAGCTCTACACCTGGTCAGTAAAGATCAGCTTTTCTGTATCACATCTTTAGAGTTGGACATATAAACCAGGGTTCTCTCCAAAGCTCTCTGTTAATGCAAGTCATAACACACCTTTGCTGAGACTCTGAACTGAGGTACAGGCTGCAACACAATGCCTAGAACAGCTCTGGACTTGTGACCAACTGCCAGAGAGCATCAAGGATGACATTTGACAGACCATTCCTCCTCCCACACCAATATTAAAAGCAGCTGAATTTGTTCTGCTTCAGTTCACAAATATTCATGATGCACATTTGCAAGCTCATAAGTAATGAACTGTCTCTTGGGAAGTGCTGAATCATGTTTTTTGGTCATCCTTGAGCAATTCAGCTGCCATAACTCTCACAGAGAGCATCTGGTTTGTCAAGAAGAGCACTCCAAGTTTAGAGACACAGATGAAGTCCTCCCAATTCAGAACACACATAGCTCATCACTGTTAATGCACTGCCTTCTGTCACTTTCTGACTACTGGATTTTCAGTCCAGATTATGTGTTACAACAAAGTTATCCTTAATTACCGAGTGACCATTATCAGAGCCTCCCATGTGTGTGACTGAGCACATTTTGTGATTTAGGGGCATTGCCAGCAGAGCAGCTCCCCTCTTGGTTATGAATTAAATACCTTCATTGCCATGAGTTCCTGCATCAAGACTGCATTTTCTAAGTCCAGCCTCTGGCTGTCTCCACGTGGCTTAACATCATAACTAAGGGGATCAATGTGGATGCTTTCCAGCTCCAGCATTGTCAGTTTCACTGCTGCTCTGTCGTTTTTCAGCTGCTGGATGTAATCCTTCAGCCGCTGCTCATCCTCCTTTGTAAATTCTGTGTCACAACTGCTTGCAGTTGAGCTGGTAGTACTGGAAAGAGAAAAAATGGTATTAGAAAAAAAAAAAAGTTTGAAAAAAAAAATCTTAATTTTTACATCAAACACCCTCCCAATACCTCATTAATGCATCTCCATCTTAAAAGTTCACACAAAGGACACAGATGAAGTATGGACCGGACATTGCAATGTGAGGTGTGTGAAGTTCAGAAAAGAAATTAACTCTTTAAGCAGCATGAGAAAATTGTATCATGTGAGAACTTCTCTGCAAAGCCAGATATTTATTGATGTGTAACAAAATTACCAACTGAAATGGTGTCTTCTGAAAAAAAGTGTGGGATTTTTATTCAAAAAGGAAAAAAAAAAGCTACTTAAGAGTTCTTAGTAGTAACATAGCACAGCAAGCTGCTCAGACACTGAGTATTCATCTTCTTTGAGAAGAAGGATCTGCTAAGAAAAAAAGAATGAACCCAGACTTGATCTATCTCTGCTGATGACCATACCAGTTATCACCTCAGATATTTTAATGGATACTTCTAGGAATCAACCTGAGCAAAATTCCACTGGCAGATGCCAGGAGAACTTTCAGTTCACATGAAGGTGAACTCCTCAGCATACTGAAATTCCTTCAAGGCTAAAGTGACTTCAAACTAACCCACAGAATAGCAGGAATTCTAATAAAAAGTCATTATAAAAGACTTCAAGGTCTAGTTGTATCTTCTGAACAAATGAGGGCCCATTACTCTGCCCCATAAGTGTTTACACAGGGATTGCAGAAAGGGGCAATAATGCCGATAGAGCAATGGTGGCTGAGTGCTACCTACCCACCACCACGCATGCCAGTGCTGCTGCAGGCCCAGACTGACACAGCTGTAGCATTCCAGGGCTGAATATAGTTGCAATAACACTAAAAGGAAAATAAAATGCCAAGTTGTTTCTACAGCCTCACTCAAAGCTGCCTGCTGTCTCCTGAGGTCCTGTAATCAGCTGCAGGGTGAGGGATAAGTCATCCATTAACTGTGCCTGTCTGGAATGCTAGATGATCTCAGTTATCACCAGGGGAATAAATCACTTTCTGTATCAAATTGCACTGCTGTTCAACATTTTTGTACTAAGAAAAATGTCCCATCCGCTAGATGCTGTGAAAGCCAGGATGATGTCCTAAAATATTATGCATGTGCAAAGGGGAAGCCTATCAAGATAGGCTTGATTTTGTTCTTTGGTTCTACTTCAGCTAAAGCTACATTGATTTTAAAGTGCTTCAAATAATTGCTCATCTTCTCACAAATTCCAAGCACAGCCTTGGAGAAGATAGAGAATTGGCAGGTCTCTGAATATTTCTCAAAATCCTCCCTCCCATGAAATATTGCATTACAGCTCTTTACTACAATTCTGTGTTAATTTCACATTATTCCCTACTTTTCTGAGGGATAAGAGGTTCCTGCCATGGTCGACACAACTGTGAACTGGTGTTTTGTTTTCATCCATTTCCTTCATTAAATGGAACTTAAGAGCATTCAGTACCTATATACATAGAAACACCCTCAGGCTGAAACAAATTTTTGTTCATACTGTTTCTTGATTAGAAAACTGTGAAACACTTAATAAATCCTGCTTTACTGAGCCTAAAGGCATCTTACTGAATTAGATATTTATATAAAAATAATGACAGACAATGTGAAAAGTACTTAATCCTGTACTGAAGTCATATTGTAAGTTTCTTCCTCAGCACCCGAAGACTGCAATTGCAGAGATTTTCTGGATTAAATGTAAAACAGCTGTTGTTGCAGGAAGGATAGCTTTAAAAGTCTTCAAATCTTGGGGCACAGAGACCTCATCTCAGTTTTTGCTTGAAAAGGTAAGAAAACCCAGCCATCCTGCTGCAAATGACACCTGAGCAAAAAAATGCTGAAAGTTTATTGTTATGTTGAGCTGGACCCCATACTCCATGCACATTCACAGATTTTGGCTCTTGAAGACCCACAGCTGTGCACATATGTGTTAGGGGAGTGCAGTCCAAACTGAGGAAGGCTGTCTGGGCTGTTGCCAGTGATACTCAGGCTGCTTTTACTTCAGTCCTGGCTGCCTGCCTGCCTGTCTGCAGCTGAGTTGGCTCCTCTGATGAATTGCTAGCAAACTGCTCTTCTTCTACGTTTCTTTTCTTTAAAGAGTTGGAGAGAGCTCAGCAAGGAACTTGTATCTCAGCCAGGACAGAAGAGGACAAGAACTTATACCCTCCCCCTGCATTTAGCAGCGCATCCCCACCCAGAAGACTGGAAGCAGCTGGGGTAGGAGGGACAGAAACAGCACTGCAGTGTTTCTGATCTCCCCAGCAACTCTGCCAGGGTGTGCTGCCCCAAAAACCCCACCAAACAGCTCTGCACAGCCACAGAGCTGGTCTACTACTGCTCTCTTTAAGGGATGACAGCTGGTGAGCACCTCATCCTGAATTTCTGATATTGCTTTCCCTTCTGAACAGCAATCAGGACAAAGGAAAACATTTATAGTATAACACAACCATCCAAAAACGACAGGAAACTGTTGCAAAAGATGTGCAGTTTTTCATTTCTCAAGTGTTTAGGTAAGGACAGAGAAAGGATCACAGTTTCATCACAGCTGGAGGGAATACAACATCAATCTGCCATTCTCACAGATGCTATATCAGAACAAGAAAAGAGAAATGTTCTTCACACTTGCTTCATTCCTCAAGTCTTTTATAATGATGTCATGCCTGGGTGATGTCAAATTAATTTTAATTCATATACAATATGTGGAAAATATGTGGGCTGGTACAGCATAATGTCAGTCTTATTTGCTGGCACCAGTTTGAGTGTATAAAATGCAGTGGGTAAACATAAAAGAGGCTTTCAGCAATGCTTCTCTGTTAGTTTTTGCACAGTACAAAAATTTATCCATAAATTTGCACAGTACAAAAATTTATCCATAAAACCCTTTATGAGCATCATTTTATCTGTTAAAAATCAAGTCAGTAATAGAATATATTTGCAATTAAGCAATGGTGTGTACAATACAGTTGGTAGGATTGATATTAACATTGTCAGAACTGAATCCATGAACTTGCTTGAATACCTGCACACAACCTAAAGCTTGCTTTAAAGAATGCAGCTGATCCACAGTACACACAGCCCAAACACCATCTTTCCAGTTGAACATCATGGTTTGATATCTGGGACAACACAATTCCAGAAGGTAGTAACTTCCCGACAAACTGAAAAGCACCCCAACCAGGCAAAAGACAAACAACAGCTAAAATCAGAGGCTTTAGTAAACTGCCCTGCTTCCTGCTGAGACTGCTTCAGTCCAGCAACAAAGTGTTACACAGATGTCATGGAGTTACTTTACCTTTAAGGGAGTTGGAGTTGCTGGGAAGTGCTTGGAGTCTTTTCTCCTGACCAATTATCGGTCATTGCTGGGAATTGACAGCAGTTTAGGCCATTGAAAAGTGGGATCAACTTGTGAACCCTACCTTAAAATGTAAAAGCAGAGCTCTCTGAGCTCTCTTTGTTTCCTGGCTGTGAAGGGTGGCAGAGCTCCAGGCCTCCCGTCCCTGCCCAGGCCATGCGGCCGGGCAGGGATGGGGCCGGGCCTGCCCCGTCTCCCGGCCGGGAGATGGGGGGGCCTGGGGAAGGTTTTCCTCGGGCCCCAGGCCGGGCCGGGCCGATCTCTGGCTCGGCTGCAGGTTTTGCTGTAACTACATTCACTAGAAACTGCCCAGTGAAGAAAGAGAGAGGCCCTGGACTTGCAGTGGGCTGGAGCAGCGACCACACGCTCCAGAGCAGCTATGAAGAACTTTCCATCGCAGACGGCTCCAGCTCCTGTTCGGCAGAGATCACCGAACCATCTACAAAAACCTGGGCAAGATTTTAACTCTTTTATTACTCAGATGAGACTTGCGGATTAATCTTTTTATCCAGAGAGAGAAAAAGAGAGTGATCAACATGGAAAGAGACTTTATAAACTACCAGTGACAGGAAAGAAAAGAAGCTTCAGGAAAGGTAGAGAATTAAGAAGATGCTTTAATTAAGCTGAAATATCTTTCTGTTAAAACTATGGAGATGGACAATGAAGTCCTGAAAAGAACTCCTTTAATTCATGATATAAGATCTAGAGAGGAATAGTGTTCAAAGTGTAAATGTGAGTAAAGAGTAATTATGGTATAGTGAAGTGCTGGGAGATTTGAAGCCTTGAGAGGCAATGAGAAAACTGTTGAGAGATTTGAAGCCTTGAGAGGCAATGAGAAAACTGTTTTCTGGTGAAGCTCACAGAAACAGATGAAGAAGACTTTTTTTTGCCTTTGAATAACTTATCCTTAAAAATGCTATCTCTAGACTCATGGCCCATACATACTTCAGAGTGATGTGAAAATGGGAGGAGTGAACTCTAATAATAGCAGCTCTGAGCAGCTAACATTAGGGCAACAGAAAACTATAACAAAAATAGTTTTCTTGTGAGAAACTCCATAAATTAACAGGAAGAAACTTCTGTTTCTCTATAAAGACTGGTAAAAAGACCAGCAAGAATTGAGACTGTTTTAACCACCAGAGTTCCAGAGTTTTTGTCTCTGTTGTCATGTGAACAAGGGAATAATAGGTAGATAAGAGATGGAAAGGTTTTTCTGGAAGTTTATTCTGGTGTTCTTATTATTGTGGTTTGTCAATAAACTTTCTTTTTTTTCCCTTTTAAGTTGTATGCCTGTTTTGCTCTTGTTCTAATCCATATCTCACAGCAAGAAGTAAGTAATTTTCTTAGTTATTGGTTTAAAACCACGACAACAGGTAACACCAAGATATCTATTTGAACATTTCCAAATAACTTATTTGCATGCTTCAGCCAAAATAATCTTGTCTGTCACCAACATAGCTGAAAACTGAGATGGTTCTGACAAGAGATATATTCCTATCATTGACTGAGTTCAGATATTTTGTGACACTAATAATACTGAAAAGAATTGCCTTTGCATATGAGGGACCAGATCTGTCCTCCCATGAACGCAGATCTAAGATTTGGCTTACTAGCACAGCAGGGAATAAAACACACCATTTTCAGTCAGTGTTACAATTGGGCATCTTCCCTTTTGTTTCCTTCCAAAGGTGCAATCAGTCAGACCTTGTTGGCAGTGTATATTCTATACTTAGCCTCTGTCCATTTAAAATAATTATGATTTCCAATTACATTGCAAACCCATTCCTGTTTTCAAAAACCAAATTGGCAACATTATTGTGGAGCTGCTGCCAGTCAAGTGAATTTAGATGGTCTTTCATTGCCTTTGATTTCTTTTCATGTCAGTTGCTCTCTTTTACAGTTTTCTGTAAAAAACTGCTCATCACTAGTAGCCCACCAAGCACTTAGTCTCAGTAATGTGTTCAGTGACTTGACATTCAGAATCTCATCTGAAATTTCAAAGCCCAAGATGGGTCAACAATTCCACTGTACATCCATATTCTACAGGATTTCAAACATCAGGGAGAATTAGTAACTTGTCACAAGTCTCAGCAAAGGATAGCTTGCATCATCCTATTACCAGCCACTTCATTAATTAAGTTTCAAAGGGAAAAGGTAGCATTACAAATCTGCAACTAAAAGCCTGCAACACTGAAACATCAAAGGCAAGAAAAATCAGTTTTGCAGATTCAAAGTATGTTTCAATCAAATACTGTAAAAATATTTTCACAGTGGCCCCCAAGTGGTGGGTGGTTCACACAACACTCACGGGAGGCGAAAGGAAATGACCTTAAATTGTGCCAGAGGAGTTTCAGATTAGATAGTAGAAAAAAATTTTTACTGACAGAGTGGTCAGGCATTGGAATAAGTTGCCCAGAGAATCAGTGCAGTCACCATCCCTTGAAGTATTTAAGAGGTGTCAGGATGTGGCACTTGGGGATAAGGTTTAGGGGTGGTTACGTCAGTGCTGGGGTGATGGCTGGACCGGATTGATGCTTCTGTGGTTCTGTGATATAAATATAGGAAAGTGTATGCCTTTTGAACCAGGACAGGTTTTCCATCAATGGGCTGACACAATGCCATGTTGTCTGTAAGCTGAAGAAGGGATTCCTCTCCTTTGAGACAGGGTTCACAGGAAGAAAAAATTTGAAAACACCTCTAACATGTTTTCACTTAACGTGTCACTTGAACACAATAGAAGGAAAGATCTATATTTTCTGGACAAGCTGAAGTTTAAAAAATGTTTTCATTGATATGTATGCTTAAGCAAAGATAAATTACTTTGGGCATGGGGGTGGAACAACAATCTCTACATGAAAATCAGATCAGGGTGCCCATGTCACAAATTCCTGACTTGCTGTGTGCCCTCTGGGTGAGTGACAACAGCTTTTATCTCCTATGTTCCACATATATTAAAATGAATTGTAGAAGTTACCTCATTCAGCACAATATGTTGCTCCACACCAGAAAAAAAAAATACTGCAATGATAATAATGGCTCAAGCTAAAACATTTGTTTCATATAAAAACATTAAATTTGCGTTTTCACATTCATTACATAGTTTATCCTGATGAAATTTTAAATCCTATACCACTTTAAGCATACTCTGCTGAAACTTTATCTACTGAGCCAACATGGTGATATAGACACAGGTACAGCTGACCACCAATGAACACAGACACAAACACAGATTCTTATCCTCATATCCTCCCAGAAATTCTGCTAAAGCAAGCAAGGGCTGTAGAGATTACATTCCTACTAAATACTTTCAGTGCAAGTCTAGGAAAGCAAACACTGAAACAGAAACAATCCCTCTCCCCCTAATTTTTCCCTGTTAATACTGGAAACTGCCTGAAATTTTTTCAAGAAAAAAAATTACTATGCCTTGACTACACGCCACATATCTCACAAGGAAGAAAACACTAAGGTGGTTCTGAAAAACTGAAAATGACCCTTTAAAACAATAGAATGGGATAAAACAAGCTTGGCTTAGGTAGAGGTATTACTACACGTAGACACAGACAACATGTTCACATACAGGTGTAGATATGGCCTAAGACACAGCAAGCCAAGTGCTTGAAAATGCTTCATTTAATTTCTTTCCAATCCTGGTTTAAATGCTTTTGGTGCAAAGTGTGACCAGTGTGCTACTAGCACAGATGCTGTCACAGTCATTTCTATGTAAAGACACAGCTTTCTTGCACTGAGAGTGCACCAGAAAACTTCACTGAATAAAACATTAAAATTCACCTCACATTAGGACCCTGTTCCCTCAGATTACCTTTTTCTCACTTTTTAGCTATTCCATGTGTGGTGGTTTCACATTGATTAACATTTAGGAAAAAAGTAAAAAACCACCACGGAAGTGATTTCTTTAAATGATTGCCGTATGATTGCCAGTCATACGGCAGGAAATAAGATCCTTTGGAGGAGGCATCAGCAAAAAGAGGAAA
Source organism: Cyanistes caeruleus (assembly GCF_971803275.1). Taxonomy (NCBI): domain Eukaryota; kingdom Metazoa; phylum Chordata; class Aves; order Passeriformes; family Paridae; genus Cyanistes; species Cyanistes caeruleus. The sequence continues at coordinate 8,294,472 of NC_141732.1, read as the reverse complement.
TGATACAGTACTAAAATAAACTAAAGTGTCAAAGAAATGACAGCATTTGAATAGAGAACTGGCTAGAAAACTGAATTAAAATGAAGTCTTAGAGAAAATCAGAGAAACAAAAATAACTTTTAAAGAGAAAAACATTCATCTATATTTATCCATGACACTTGCCAAATTTGTACCCATACACAAGCACACATATTTACTGCAGAGTACAATTACACCACAGGCAGGCAAAAACTCAAAATAAAGCTGTTGGCAGATATATTTGAACTGGAACACTTCTGCCATAATAGCTCATCTATGTCTCATTATCTTATAGGTCTTCAGAAAAACTGCAATACCCAGTCTTTCCTGGAAGAATCCAATTGATTCCACGCCATGAGTGAAAAGAACAAGATGGGAAGGAAGAATTTGGAGGGGTGCAAAGGGTAAGGAAGGAATAAGGAGAGGAAATCATTTAAAAGAGAATGGCTAGATTCACAACATTTAGAAAACAATTCCCGAGCACTTCAAAATGCCAGTGAAAGCCTGTTTCAGATCTCTGGTTCTCTGCATGTCCATGCTGTCTGCATACAATAGATATGAGGAACAATGACACGATTTGAGTTCCAACAGAACAGCAAGAAAGTAACTGCAGCAAAATAAATGTAATGGTTTTGCCCTTTATGAGGAAGATCAAAGTTCTGAGTTACCCATTTGCAACAAATTTATACAAAACTTCTTGTCTGGAGTTGCTCAAAGACCCGACAATTAGACCACTGAGGCATGGTGACATAAATCAAAGCACAGAAGTGAAAGGACGGAAGTGAGGGGAGGTAGCTCAGCAAATACAATAGAACATAACTTTTTGTTTGGAATCAAAGATTAGGAGATTAGGAGAGCAGAACAGTTGCAGTTACCTGGTGTGGCTGTTGGAGGAGAGGCTTTCCCAGGGCTGCACGCTACAGCCTGTGACTGCATAGGCTCCCCCACAGCTCCCATCTAGCTTCATCAGCAAAGCTTTTGCTGCATTCTCAGCTGTCTTCCTGCAGTCATGAGCCCTCTTAAGCATCTGTGTGACATTTTCATCACCTGTCTGGTCCCCTGGTTTTCAAGCAAACAATATTTCAGACAGAAACTAAGGCAAGAGATCCTTCTACTTGCTCTCAGTTTATACCAAGATAGTGACAATAAATTACCAAACTGTGAGGTAAAAGCAACTTCACTTCCTTTTGAGCATCAGTGGTAACTGGGATACTGGCCTGAATGAACCCTGTTCCCAGTAACAAGCTCCAAGTACTTGTGGCTCCAGGCTATATGTCTTAAGTGATGTAGGATTTTAGCTTGTCTGTTTGTAATGGTGTGTATTCTGCATTAACATTAGGTTTGGATGCTCAAGTTATGAATACATTGTGCAGTATGGTTTCATGGTGTAGTCATCTCCAGAGCTTCTCCTCATAGACACCTTGATCTCATGGCTGATGGTTTGCCAAAACACCTTCTTACAGGCTACCTGGCCAGACAGAAGAATTGCCTTGCTCAGAAGCAGCCTCTCACATTTTACAGTCAAGCATACTAAGCCAAAAGAAAACTAGCCCTGATTTATTAAATTACTGTAATTTTTACCTGTGTAGCTGTAAGGCTTCAGTAGAAGCAGGACTGAAACCACCACTATCGCTACTCCTACAGTCTTCCAGCTGCAGTCAAGTCATTAAATTAAGACATGTTATTGGCTACACAGAAAATCTACAAATGCTCTTGTGGATTAGGCTATAATACATTCATACTTCAGCAAAACCTAACAGCTTGCTCTGTGTTGGATTTTCATTTAATCCCTGCTCAAGTCAATTACCTGTACTTCACACTCGCCAAATGAAGAGCATGCACTAGAAGTAACATTAACGAGGAAGAATGGAAGGGTGAATGTTAAGAGAAGCTGGATATGCTCAGCTTTAACTGATGCAACTCCCATGAATTTTCCACTCACAGATGTTGTTATAAAGCTTGACTGATCTTCAAACCAAAAATCCGTTATTTTATCTAGGCGTGTTAATCAAACTTCATAATGAAGTAAAGGTACATAAACCATACACGACTTCCTCCATGCTGTGCTGTGTAATGGGAAATTTGTACTATTTCTATCTCAGGATTGTAACTGATAATACCATAATTAAGAGCTGTAGACAGACACCTACATAAAATCTAACTACAGTCTTTTCCATAAAATGCACGTAAGATGAATACCAAAAGTATTTCTCCCTTATAAGATTTCTTTCTACCACCTACAGGAATAAAAATTCCAGGCCTAAATTCACTTTTGCTACTCACTGATCTCTGCCAGCTGGGAAAAGTTCCCTAGCACAGTGTGGAAAGGAATGAACAGAGATTGGAGAGAGGTGGAAGAACATCTCAGACATCCCCTTTACTGAGAAGCCAGTGCTCCTAACACACCAGGGACTCGCTATGCCTCAGAGCAGTATGAAGAGTTACTCTCTCTCTGAATGCTTCCCTTCCCTCTGCTTGAAGATTACTATGACTGCCTTCTCCTACCAATAAAAGGAATGGAACTACTAACACTGGAATTTCATTGTGTAATACTTTTAAATTTTTTTTATTTGTAACTACTTAATGCTACCTTTGTATTATTTTAATCCCAGTTTTTCACAGATCAAACTGTTTCTGGGGAGTTAATCTTATTAAATCTGGACTTACAACTACCACAGCTGTATGGTTCAAGCAATCTGTGCTCACAAGTATTGTTTAATTATTCCACTCTGTACAGTTCCCTGCCAGAAGAGGCATCTCCTTGTGATAACATATACAGGTGACTTTAATTGCTCTCTTGCATTTTTCTCTCTATTTTTGAGGTTATAAAATAATTTAAATAGTTAAAACCAAGAAATGACTGGAGAGCATTCTTAAATAATGGGTCATGATGCAATTCACGATTAAAACCAATTCTAATGCTAAATGACATGCCAAAAAAACCTTAAATTGTGATTCACTGACATCTTACCAACAGAACCAACACCTGCAGCTCTGAATTGTCCAAGAATGAGACTCTGCTCACTTTCTGCCAATGCCAACAGCAGCTCATATGCTTCTATGCACTGTTCACTGAAAGGGAAAACAAAAACAAAGTATTACCTGCAATTTAAAGAAGAGCAATACCTGCAATAGCAACAACGAAAAAAGAGATATCTAATTAACCGCATGATTCTTTACCACCTTTCTCGCAGTAGGGATATTAAATAACATTATACACATAGCTTCTACCACAAGCATTCAGCAGTCTCCCCATTCTTGTAACAGTGCCAGGCTGGCCTCAAGTAATGTAACAAGACAAAAGACAAGAGAGTGACCTGAAATAAAGGAAGCTCCAGAAGCACGTTTTAAACAGGTGACAATACAAACAGCGGTCAAGATGACCCCTTTGAGAAACTTCTCCCAGACCTTCTTACTATACAACATATATTATTCTATACTCTACAATATAATTATACTACTCAAAGTGTTGTAAGCAGAAAAGATGCAAGAAGAATACTTCTTGCTCTAAACTGGCCGCAAGCGGCTCAATGGAACAGCTTTCAATTATATTTATGAGTCACACAATCCCTGCTGCATTTTAGTATTTTTAAAAATACATAATAACATAGTATTAGCAATTTACACTTCATTGAAGTTTGCTCAAGGCTGATAGTAAGAGAATACATTCTTTAAAAGACCAAATCTGCCTATCCCAAATTAGTTGCAGTTGAAGGTGTTAAGTGGAACCCTATTTTTGCAAATAGTTTGATGCAAATTTAGATACTTATTACCAAATACCAAGCCTTTAATCCACAATTCCAACTGATGCAATACAAAGTCATTCTGAGTTATGTTGATTTTAAGACTCCCTGGTCCACAGGTCTTGTGAAAGGTACAGAGAACCTGTATCTTAAGGATCTATTCAGCAAGACAGTATGAGCCTACACACAATGCCTAATTCAAATGTTAATTTAGTATTTAAGAATGAAGAGATAAATCTCTACATTCCTGTTAGGTGCTGGTCAACTACAGCTGAAATACACTGTAGGAATAACTTCTGTTGGGTAGTTTGTCAGGCAGTTTAACCAAAGGGGTGCTTTTTCAAGGAGGAAACAAAAAATTAACAATGTAACTATGTCACACTAACAACTTCACTCTCAAACACTTCTATCAAGCCTCCCCCAGCTCCCTCTTCCTGGCTGAGCCCCCTGTACATACCTGTACTGCAGTGCCAGCCTGAGGGCTGTCGCATTGGACTCATACTTGCCCACAAGCATGCTCATCCTCTCTGCATTGCTCTTGCACTCCTCCAGTGTTATTGTCAGCAAATCATTCTGGGATTTCAGGTGTTCAATACGGCTGCAAAAAAGTAATTTGCAACCTTCAAGCTTAACTTGCAGTCATTGTCCTGAAAACTCTAAGACAATCATACTTTGAAACCAGGAAAATTTCTTGGTCTATACAACATTTTTTAATGAAGATAACAAAATCCATCATTCTGCATCCCTTACCAAAAGCCAAAAGAGTAGAAATTTCTCGTAAGTCATGCTCTTCTCCTCCCCATAAAATGTAGCCATAAGTGTGTATGTAGAAGCAAGCAGAAAGCTATACCCTTGTTTTGCAGACACAAGACTGCATAGGACAGTTTCATATTAACCTTTTGCTCAATTTTTCTGCCTTCATCCCGCACTTTTTGCTGCCACATTTGCAACTTGTTTTAAATGGCATATTCATTAGTGTGTTTGTGGGTGTGTGCAGGGATCATGCAGTTGCATAAATGCCTCCTTTCTTCTGAAAATCCAGAGTAACCATTCCACCTGAAGTCATGTGTGGGTTGTGATTAGAGAGGGAACTTGCAAACTGTGAATGAGATTTCAGTGGGGCAATGTAACCTCCAAATGTTCTGGCAACAGCCAAACAGAAGCTTAGCTGTAATATCTTCCTCAATGAGGTTAACCTGAACATGAAAATGAAGATTCAGAGTATCAGTATTACTGTTTGTTCTCTCTGCTCACAACTGAACCATACATCAATATACTACGCCTAACTGTTAAAATTGTATATATGCCAAGACCAGAGATACAAACAAGTAGAGAAACCTTGCACGGGTAGCTAATGAAGAAATCCATGCCATACAGGACTGTAAAATCACTGACTTCTTGACTAAGAAGAATGAGAAGTGCTATTATACCATTTGTTCAGTTACCAGAATAAAGCCCTGACTTTTCTAGATGCTAGAGCTGTCACTTTCTGTATCGTGACATCTTCTATAATGATACGTGCTGTCAAAGCATAACTGTGAAGTGTATAAAAAAAAAAAAGAAAGAAAAAAGAAAACAAGAATCACGTTTTGCAGCATTACAAAAACATGAGCTATAAATAAAAAGAGATATCGTACCAATCAGACTAAATTCAAGCTAGCTATGGGGAAGACAGAATTTGGATAGAGGTATGCTGAGACACGATTCTCATATTCCCAATCCACAGTTTTGATTTTATGTGCCAAAAAGACATAAAACACTAATTTTGGTTTTGATAGAGCTTGCTAAAGGGTAACACCAGCAGTATTTTAAGTGCAACCAGGAAGTTTCAATCTCTCTTTTGCAGACAGAAACCTATTTGCTGGTATATATGTCACACTGCCATGCATCAGTACATTTATTGGGACAATTAAATGTAATTGTTCTGTTTCTTCAGGACAAAACGAAGCAAGCTAATTCCAGAATGATGCAGACTAAGCTATGGGTGTCCTTATTTCAAGGAGTAATGTGTCTTACGAAAAAAGGTGCCAGTGACTACTTGGTCAACCACAGAGAGGGACACTGCACAGTGCAGACAGGGGAAGGTGCTGTGCTGATCTAACAATGCACAGACTCATACTTATGGAAAGAATCCTTAGCACATGATTCAATCTCCTCTTCATCAACCACATTCCATGTTTATCTGCAGCTGCCACAGCTGAGCTGGAACTGAACTAAGAAATGTTCAAAAAGGGTAAAAAAAGCAGTCAACTTTAATGAAGCTAACAGAAGACAACATGCGTGAGCACATCTAACTTTCCAGCTCACCTATTTAATCTCTCTGTCTCCACTTCAAATTCTCGGATTTTGCTTTCAGAGATAGCAGATCCATGTGAATAGAGAGTCTGGAAGATTTCCTGGATGTTTGAGCAGTCTTGAAGGGAATGTGCCAAATGTTCAGCCACAGTACTAGACACCTGCACAAGGCAGTTAATAGATCATTGTGAATAGATATCCGCTGAATTTCTCCCAGATACGTTCTGCGTTGAGAACGGCATTTACTTACATGCACTCACTTCAATGTATTCATTATTCAGTTTTTGTTATGAATTTTACATTGAATAGAACATTTACAAGATTCCACTTTTAGAAGCCATTCTGTTCTAAAAGTCTACTAAGCAAAGGTGAAGTCCACTATTTGACTGTGCATTTAAAAAGCCTACTATGCAAGTTATTTATGTTCTTGAGAGCTTAGCAAAGGGTTAGAGCCAAGTTGTTCAGTAAAACAAGTATTAGCACACAGTAACAACAGCATTATTGATTTACACTGGCATTTCAAAAGCAGAATCCAGTTTGCTGATGGTTGAAAGTTGTGAAATGAACTGGAGAGCCTTCTTGATGAGTATTTTGGTGGAACTGCCTCCAAAATTTTCCTCCTGAAGTCACTCATGAGAATGATCTCTAGCCACTTGTTACAAGAAAATGAGATCTTAATACTGAGCAAAATATTAATTGTTGAAATATTTTGCTCAAACTAGCTTTTAAAATTATTTCATATAGTTCATATTAATTTTAGTCAGAAAACAATGCTTTTATTGGAATATGGATCATGCTTGCACACAGTTTAGTTCTTACCCCTATGCTGCTGATTTCTGATCCTAAGACAGGTCTATCAGATGATGAAGACTCTGATCTTGTCTTTGACAACTTCACTCTTTCAGCAATCTGTAAATCAGAGTGCTGCACAGGTTACACAGCAGCCCACACCCCATAAAGATCACACAAACCCCATCTATTCTCTAGTTATACTTGAAAAGCTGAAACAAACTACTAGAGAACTGAGCCAGGCTATGTAACTGAGAGAACAACAATGAATAATGTTTAATTCCTTTCCACAGCTCAAGTTTGTGGACCTGCTCAGGACTCCCCTAAACATCTCCCAGTTCATCCCATCCGTGCACAGCACAAAATGAAGCCTGCTCTTCCCAGGTCACGAGAAGGCTCCCAAAGACAGAAACCCCACCTTGGCAATGGGAATGTCATTGCTGCTGCTGCTGGTGCTCAGCTCTCCCGTGCTGGGGTTGACGGGGCGGTTGGCAGGAGTGAGGCGGCTCGGGCTGGATGGGCCTGTGGCCTGCACACTCTGCAAACGAGTCTGCAGCTCCCGAACCTGGAAAAAAACATAACATTCTGATTTTTCCACTTTCATGGTTTAAATAGTCTGGAGATTTTTTCGTTGTCTAGCCAAGTCTAATTGCTTCTGGCTTCAGCACAAAAATTACATTTTTGTACTATGGTGGCCATGAAGTTTACATGTGGGGAGCAGATGAGTGGAGGTTATTTTAAAATCCCACTGCTAGGAGTTTTTTAAACTATGTGCAATATGCAAACATACCACTGTAGAATAATTACTCAAAAATTTCAGCTGTAGTACAGGTATAGAAATTATTCTTCTGCAGTAAAACTAGTGCTCCAGCCTAAGATAATGGTGGCTAAACAAATCAAATTACAATCCTCTTGTTAATGGAAAACTCCAGTGCTGAAAAAAAACCTCTTGACATAAATAAATCACGTGCTCACTTGGTCATATATTTAAAGATTAAAGAAATTAAAATACTAATCATACTTCAAATCTACAGTCAACTAAAGCTACTATTTAGTGAGTAATGTACAGACAAAAAAAATAGCAGCAAAATACTCAACCAACGATCTGCAAAAGCTCCCTGTAAACACACCCTGCAAAGACTGCATGGTCTTCATAACATCAGATACTTGTAGAGCTGATGTCTAAAGATTTTACGCTTAAAGGTTTTAAAAAAAAAAAAAAAGAAAAAGAAAGGTCTGCAGGAGCCAACCTATAGCTGTGCTAAAGATTATAGTGTTTACCTTGGAATGATTCTTAATAGACAAGGAATAAATGGTCTGCTTAACACAAGAGTTATGACACGAAGTAAAGTGACAGAGCTCATTTTTCCCACAGATCTCAAGAGTGTGAGATGGGACAAGGTGAAGGAAACCATCTAAAGAGAAAATTCCCCTGAACACAGTTTTCCTTAAATACACAGGTTTCTGTGCGACATTGCTGGAACAGTTTCTCTACAAAATAGAACTTGTGAAATTTTATCAGAAGCCCAGTCAAGTAAAGTTCAGCCCATTTGATACCTGCCCTTGTATGTAGCATGAAATGCAACTGTGATTCCTACCATCTAAACAAAGGTGTGATTTTATACTAAATGCTTTTATACAAGCAATGCTTTTATAAGCAAGCTGAAGTCCCTTAGTCAAAAAAACCCAAAATTAAAGTTGCATCAAAGCTTAGACTTAGATGTAGGTGCATCTGGTCAGTGCTTTATCAATCTCTGCTTGAAGCAGCAGCAGCAGTCATGTGTTCTCTGCACAACAGATGCTTAAACCTACTGCAGAGAGGAAAGAATTCAAGTTGGAATGCTCCCCGGTCACCAAAGAAGCATTTTATGCCTCCTACAATCCTCTACAGCCTGCTCCTATTTCCTGAAGAGTATTCCTGCCTCTCCCTCTGTTGTATGCAAACAGAAGGACAGAGTGCCTCCACACTTACTGTCAAAAGAATTTTTAGGTATTCACAAATTACAAAAAAAGAAAAAAACAACCTGTGTGTTTTACATAATATGGTATTTTTAAAAAGCCATAGATGGCAACAATAAAAACACATAAAGTCACACTGCACTTTTAAGTTACCTGTTCAGTTGTGGAGGAGCACTGCACCTTGAACAAAATGAGTCCAAACAACTAAAACCTCAAAACAAATTCCCCAATGTTAAAAATAACTTACTAAAAACCAGATATGGGTGTTTGACCCATAATTATGTATCTTAATTGCAATTCTCTCATGAAGTTAACTGAGCAGAGTGTATGAAGAGCACATCCATAGCAAGTATATTCTACGTATTTGCAGCTGAGGTCTCCTTTGTTTATACAGACATATTTAGCTTCAACATGAGTACAGCTGCACTAATGCAAACCTTAAGGACAGAAGTGCTCTACTGGTGCAAGCCAATAATTTCAGCTTGCTGATATGCATAAACCTGAAATAAACCATGCATGCATATTTTTGCTTGCAGATGTGGAATGCCAGTGTAGATAGGATTTGTACTGTGGCATTGCCACTGAAAAAAAAAAAAAAAAATTAAAAAGCATCCCCCAAACTTCATTAAGTCAAAATTGTCATTTATTACTATTTCTTTCAACCCAGGCTGTTCCAAATTAAATTGTCCAAGTCTTTAAGTTACAGCACTGTTTAAGTTACAGCACTGTTTAAAAGCAAACAAACAGGAAGACCATTTGGATATATTCTTTATAAAATAAAACCCCAGCCTCTATGCCCAACTTAAATATTGCTAAAATATTCACCTATGCTCAGAAGCCAGTCCTGGAAGATTGCAGTCCAAAAACAAGTAACATTCTAAATTTAAGTGCAACCAGGAAAGAGTGGTAAAGCTGCTTAAATGCCAGCTGTTGGTAGACTCTGAAGTTCAGAACTCCCTTATGTGAAGACTGTATCACACAAACCTTTAATCCAGTCAGGTTTCCTTTATTCTGTGTTTTCTTACTGGGAAGTGACTATTGCCTAGAACTACAAAGCTAATTATTCATACAAATCTGTAAAAAAACACTGGCAACAGAAAGAGAAATAAACACAGCTAAGAGTTTAGTCAGGTAAAGCTTTGCTCAGGAAAGCACTTCTAGAAGAAAACTCAGAACACAGCACAGTTATTAATCTGTGCAACTCAATGGCTTAATATCATATCATAGAAGCAACCAAAAGAAGAAGCTGCCCGCTTATCTGTCCTTCTTGATGTATTTACTAAGTCAGGCTTTCATTTATGAAATTACATGCTGAACTGACTGCCAAAAATAGCTGCACTAATTATAGCAACACTGTGTACTGGATGCTAATTCTGAGCAGGACAACAGGGCAAGTTTGTCTGCCTGTAAAATAAAATCACCCTTCTCACAATTCACACATTCACCAAGCATCTCATGACTGGGTTGCCCAGCTACCACACTGTGCAGAGACATATTAGGTAACTATTTCTGGTCATCAAAACCTCTATTGTAAATGGAAGAGTATGCAGCACCTCTTCAGACAGTACTTTCCCACACTGGTAGCTATTTTGCAGAAAAAATAAAGAATGACCAAAGAAGAAAAAGAATAACTCAAACCCAAATCAGAGTTCAAAAGAGCCGTTTTCTTCTCTGGCTTGGTGAATGCACAGGTTATGAAAAGATTGGTTTTAAAAGTGGAAATAAAAATTGTCTGACCCTCTGTGTCAAGTCTTTAGCATCATTACTAATGTAATATAAATTATTCTGAAGGTTAACTCATAGAATGAAGGTAAACTGCAGTACTGCACATAAGACACGAGAAACACTTGGAAACGGGAGACAGAGAAAGGGAAAATCTTACAGGAAATTGGCAGAATGAAATGGGTAAATTCAAGTATAGAAACAAACCCAAAAAAGTTATAGGACAGGAAGAGTGTGGATTTCTGAGTTTCGGAGGAGGAATAACCAGAAAGAATTTAAATAAAAATTTCTTGAGTCCTTGCACCATCCTAGTTTAAAAACAGAAATATGCAGAAGGGTATAAAAATTGCCATAAACTCCTGAAGCACTAAAATGATGTGGAAATCATCTGGCAAGCAGATCTTACATAGTCAAAAAAAAAAAAAAAAGGAATTGATAATGAAGGGAAAAAGGAGAAATCCAGGGAAATGCCTGTGAAATCCAGAAAAAAAGGAAAGGAAATATCTTCTAAATTATTAGAGGAGGTCCAAGAAATTACAGAAGTAAAGAAGTGCTGGAACCAACCCTAGAAAGAACAGGAGTAGGTGCATTAAGTGAGACACAAGGCAACAGAGTCATTAGATGAGCAATGAGCAATGGATAGCCTAGATACTAAAAAATAATTGTGCAAGCAGATGTTCTCAAGTTACTAATATAAACATAAGTAATTCCAAATTATGTTTTTCAATTGAGCCAATTGTTGAGCTGCATTTCCTATTTTTTCCTTTGAATGCTGAGAATTGAAGTAGGAAATAGTGAAAAATTATGGGTAATTTCTTAACACCTTGAGAACTAAATAAAAAGAAAGCAAGGCTAGATGAGAGAAGGGGCTGACACACTACAATGTGTGTTTGCAGTAATGTGCAATTTATGAAAGACTTAATAAGCTATTAGCAGGCATCACAGACATGTTTGTCCAAATGCATCATGGGCTATAGAAAAATATTTCAGTGGAATATTCTCATTATTTATAACCATGACTCTGAGAAGCATGTTTTATTCTTTTTACTTTACATATGCATAGTGACAACTACATGATTCATTAACATCCTAAATAGAATACCACAGCTATAAACTGCCTGTTTCTGTCACTTATTTTTACACATTCAAAGGACACCTACTGCTTTTGTTTCTAAACCCATTTCAAATGAGGGACATACCTGTGATTCTTTTCGTTCTACCTTACTCATGATCCGTTTTATCATCCAGTACCTTTGAAGCCTTCAAGTAACAGGACTTTTTCCCCCCCCAGCATTTTAATGCTCCTTCCTTTCCTTTCCCCTATTATACAGAGCAGGAAGATGAAGTACAACAAACCACAGAGAGTGAACTTCTCCCACTTTCTAATTTATTTATGTATACTGCAGATCTGTGGAGGAGAAGATGCCAAATAAACACCAATGTAACAATCTGAGCTGCTCTAAGTGGTGAGGGCCCTTCCCAGTCAAAAAAACCCCCTTACCTTTCATTCAGTCCTAGTGTTGATTCTTTTCAGCCAGATAATTTTCAGCCTCACTTATATCATGAGCACCAGAGCAAAGTCTCTGAGTTCCTGTGTATTGTCTGTTGTGATCGACTGAGTACAGTAAAGAAATTTTTCCTGGTATCTATAAGGTCAATTAAACACTGAGTATTTCCATGTAAGCTTGGAAACAGAATTAAAACTCTACTTTGCTGACACCCAAGAGAAGATGCTGCTACATAAGCAAATAACATGCAAGTGAAGGATGCAGAGAATGGAAATAGCTTTGCGGTCCTACCTCAGGTTTCTGGTGCTCACCAAGAGACAAAGGAGACAGAACAGTTCCAGGGTCACTTTAATCAGATAACAATCTCTATAGGCACATCAGTGTTCTCCAGCAATCTGGAACAATACCTTCTGATCCCAACAGGAATCACTACAAAACAAAGTCCAGCAGATCCTGCCAGCTTTGTGTCATCTGAGAACAGTATGGGCCCAAGAACATTTGCAAGGCCAAGGATCTGAGTCCTGCTGCGGCAGGGGGAGATTTCAACTGTCCACAAGTACCACATATTTTGGGAGAGCCCTCTGCACAAATCAAAGCTCTCCAGAGTGGGAAATATTGGCAGCTGATGGGATCACACATAAAACGCTAACTTTCAATTACTCCACAGATTATGTCTTCATTAGGGTCTTAGTTGAAGACACCTAATTAAGTGTTTTCGTTCTGGCCAGTTTGGTGACCTCAGCCAAGTTTGGAGCAGGTACAGAACAGCCTTCACAACCATCAATCAATCATCATAAGATTAACTGAGCAAGCTGACATATGGCTCATGCAGAGAACAGACTTAACTGACTTCCAGAGCTGGAACTGCCTTTTCACTTCAGACTTAGCTCTTCAGAACAGCCTCAGGGAAGCCTGAATGCTGCCCACACCCACTGCTTTTTATGCCAACCAGCTCCCTAAGACTGTGCTGAGGTACCACTCATCTGGAAACTCTTGTGGGCAATAATTTAAAAACCCACAATTTTTACTTTGCAGTCAGGATGGAGTTTATATGGTGTTTCACTGCTGCTCATCTGAACCCCCTGCTGAATACAAGGGCTTTTAACTACAAACACAAATATTCTTTTAACTTTTTCTTCCACCACTCAAGCCTGTTACTCTGTATAGTAGTTGCAAATAGTGCTGACCTGATTACAGCTTTATTCTCATGTAATAATGATATTAATCCCACAGACTGGTACAGAAGTTCCCCACCATCTTATCTGTATTACTGGATTCAGGATTATGGTCAGCTATGTGTAAGCAGTTTCTAGGGCACTGACAGGCCCGGACCTAAATAGATTTTATTTTTAATGCAGCAAAATAATACAGAGGTAAAATAAACCTCGGCATTATGAAATTAGCTGTTACATTGCAGAAAACCTACAGAAGCAAGCAATTACTTCACTTGCTAATGATCTGTGAGAAACAAACTCTGAATGTATCTTGCTTCTCAGCTAATGTTCCAGACAGCAGCTCAATCGGTTAACTGAGTGCAGTAAATACCTAATTAAATTAAATCTCCAACAAGCCTGAGAAAAATGTATTGAAAGCACTCTGCTTGATTACAGGCATTGGTCTGAAGGAACATACCTATTGATCTGGTCAACTTCAAGGTTGTTCACTTTATCCAATTTAATTTGAGAAGGACAAAAACTAAATTTTCGTTGGATCTCCTTTCCCACTCTCCAGGGAAATAATCTGAAGTGACTCGTGAGTTCAGGTGGCATATAGAAAATATTTAATAGGTCAAAGAAAACATTTATTTTGTTGCCACTATGGATATGAAGCTACATTAAAAATGCAAATGCAGTCTCCAGTGCAACAATTACACAGCGTGCAGACAGGGTCATATGTTATGAACTAACGTGCCTGGTGGGACCAATAAATCAGTTGTTCTGAATGCTAAGGATGATATTGATTACCAGATTTCAGTAAAGTCCTCTATAGTTGAAAACAACTGAAACAAGCAGATGACCTTAATTCTGTTTTCACCAGAGATGCGTCCGTAACAGAGAACTGGAACTGATGGTAGCCAGACAAAACATCACAGAATCCTGAAAAGATACTAAGGCTGGCTTAGAATTAATGCAGCTGTGTTAACTTGTTTCTTTCGGCTGTCCTTCAGATACAATCCTAATGTAATGATCCTGGTTTTAACAGGTATCCTTGCATAGTCATATATTTCATTATACAAACATAACTCCATTTAGAGCTCCATTTACTCCTTCCTGTTTCTTCAGAAACAACACTCTTCTTGTGTCTTGGTCACCTCACAATCTCACTTCTGGCCTTGAATAGCCACAAGGGGTTTGTATTAATCTGTTCTTGCTCCAGATTTGTCCCTGAGTTTAGAGAGCCATTACTTCCATTTTTATTTTCTTTCTCTAGCATTTGTAAAGAGAAAACAAATTAAGAATTTGTTTCGCCATGCTAGTCTCTTCTCCACAGACAATGCCTTCTGACAATTGTCTACATAATTTTTTGCCAATTTAAACTGCACCTTTACATGCATAAGAGATAAGAACAGCATATAACATTCCAGATCAGATCTCACGACCCTTTTTACAGTTTCTGCAATCCCTACTGAAAATAACTTCTCTGGTACCTCATAGGACTGAATTTGCTGCCATGGCTCAGCCACGCTGATCCCTGAGGGTACAATACCAATTCTTTCTTTCCCCTTTTCTGCTTCTCAGATGAGGAGCTCCTGGATGTCAGCATAAATTCTTGTTACCATTCTTTCAGCCCCTTAACTTGCATACTGTATTTCTAAAAACAGGAATCTTCTTGTATGCTCAATGCCACCTCTCTTTCTCTTGTTTGATATCTCAGTATTGATCTGTATCACCTGAAGTGTCAATACCTGCATCTGTATAAGCAAATTTCTAAAGCATACATTTCAATTCTGCCTGCTTGTGTTGATGTCCACCCCCTCAGTCTGGCAACAGTACAGCCAGTCCATAAATGCTACTTCTGTAGCCCAAGGGGTAGCATTGCCTCCACTAAAAAAAAATTGTCACTATCATCCAAAAATTTCAGGAATGAAAACAACCTATGGTATATAATAAGACAAAAATTTACAGATTTACAAAGGAAATGTTGAAGTGGTCTTGCTTTATACGATATGAGATTACTAGTCTTGCTTCATCACACATGCCTTTTTAGTGTTAGGAGAAGATGGAGTTTTGAAAAGGTAATTTGTGGCTTCCTATCTAAAGATTGCAAGTCTCACACGATGCATGCTCATGCTCTAATGGCACAGTCACTGCAGAACAATGTTGGTTTAGAACAGCAAAAAAAAGCCAATCTGCTGCCAATCAGTAAAGAGTAAACTGCAATACTTGTAATAGTTTACCATAATATGGTGGTCTGAATTGTCATTTAAATGAATACAAACTTGAAGCTGCCTGTTTTAAAAACAGAATACTTCATATCTAGCCAAAACTCTGCAAATTTACCAGGTACAAAGTTAACAAATTTTAAAAGTAACTGAGATTGAGGTCACATTTCCTCTTTTTTGTGAACTAATTTTCCCTGCCCTTTTTTCTTTTTACTTTGGACTCCACACAAAGTACAAAGCCTTTATCTGATCTTAAAGCATCATAAAATGTAGATAGTGAAGCAGGACATGGCTGGAACTACTCATTGTTCAGTATGAGAATTACTACCCACTGACAGAAGTCCTGCTCTATTTCTTTCTCCTAATCACAAATTGAATTCCCATCAAAAACAAAGAAATATTTGTTGTTTATAGGAAAAATAGCCTCACAGGAAAAATCACTAGATAAACATCTGCTTTCTCTATATCCAAGTTACATATGCTTCCTTGAAGATGAATATCAGTTTTTCTGTTAACACATGATTTCTGAAATCAGGCTGCTGTGCACGCTGGCTGTTTTTCACACACTCTTTTTCAATTATGTTTAGTTCTGTCCTAGTTTTATCATTTGTATAGCCTAGTCCTGCAGCCAAGCACAGGAAGTGAGATTAAAAAGAAGCCTGTTCTGGTGAGAAAACCACACAGGTTGGAGGAAGAATAAAGCACCATCTGTGCACCAGCCTTACCCTTCTACGCAGCCTGTCCCTCTCCTCACGGACAGTGTTCATGGTGGCCTTGGTCCTGTTGAGCTCCTCCTCTTTGCTGCACAACATGGCTGTGAGGCTTTCATTCTCTTCCCGCAGGCCAGCCAGCTCCTTCTCCCACCGAGATCTCTCCTCAGACAGGTTTGGATAAAGGTCACGTCCCAGCACACCCTCAATCTCCTCCACGGTCTGCAAAAACACAGTCATCAACAAACAGAAAGCGGCAAAGACAACTGAGCAGGACTAATGGGTAGATGGAACAGAAATGTGTGTTAACAGGCAACCCTACACACTTCTATGTACACTCCCAGCCTCTCAACACCATCAGTTTGCTTCTTTTGTTTGCTAAGTAATGTCAAACAAAATTATTACTTATTTTCTTTGACACTTTGACCATTTCATTAAAACATTTCACACTGACAAACACCAAAGCAGACAAATATATGCAAATAAAACATGTCACCTATGAATGACAGCAATCCTGGTAGTTTAATGTCAGAATACTTCAGAACAAATTAATGACTCCTGTCACGGGCGAGCACAGTAGTCATTGTTTCCCTGCTGAGTAACAGGCAGAAATGAGCTGCCTGTGAATGTGCATGGCATGGGGCCTTATTTATTGCTACACCAATGCCACAAAAGGGCAATGAAGGGAGTGGGAGAGGATTAAAAAAGGGCTCTTCTTGCCCATGTCCCTGAGCATGTTCCTTCCTTGAGGTGACAGCAAAATAACACAAAGAACTTTGGCCTTGGCTAGGCTTACAGAGGATGTTACAGCCTTTCTAAAAAGCTATCTAAAAAAAGTTTCGGTTTCTCTGGGACATAATACCATCTAGCACTTCCTGTCCCACCTCCATGCTCAGAGCTGTGCCTTGTAGACACTGTTCAGTTTGAGGGACATTGAGGAACTTCCAGTGGGAGAAACTGAACTACAAGCATCCACCACCAGCAAGGGAATATTGCCATGCCTGAACTGACTCTCAGGCTGGCCACCAACATGATGAAGCACAGCATAACAGCCTGTTGGGGAACCACCTGCAGTTTGGAATCTGCTACCCAGGGCATGCTGTGCCTGTGCTCCATGTCTAACTATGGAAATTATGTGCAACAAGCAAAACCACTCCAAGTGTTGCCCATAAGCTTTTGAATCTCCCTTAAAGCAGTGTGTATTAAAGTGATGGGAACAAACACAGAAAATGAAAGAATATATGACATCACTGGCAATGCAGAAAGTTTCATTTCATTGGCTAATCCAAAAACAAGTTATAGCTAAAGCCTATACTTTTACATATAATATGGAAGATAACTGATGCACCAAGGCTAAAAAATAATAATAATATTATTATTAATAATAATATTAATAATAATAATGATAATCACCACCACCACCACCATCATCATCATCATCTATTTAGTTGTTTTATTCAAAAGAACATTTCTATCTTGATGGGTCCCTCCCAATTCGGCATATTCTATATATGATAATATATATATATTCTATATATGATTATATATATTAATGAATATTTACTGCTTTGTTTATTTCTTTAAATTGGGAGGGACCAAAAGAACCAACTAGAATACAGCTGAAAATGACAAACCCAGCTGAAGACACAATTTTTAAATTTTTTTTTCCTCTGTAAAAAATCTTCCCAGTGTTTTCAGCACTGTCTGACTTCAGTCAGCTAACAAATTGTATTTCATGTCTCTCTTCCATGAAATTGCAATACATTTAGGGCCACAATTATGAAACCCTGTTGACAGACTATCAACACTGTAATTCTGCTTACAGATACAGCAGGAAACTGAAATTACTTTTCTGAAAAAGCAGAGGCTTGCAGTATCTCTGTGAGATGGAAGAAGTTGCAGGTCTCCCTTGTATTAGCATCACTTGGACCCATAGGTCTCAAATTATGATGAAGGAAATTATTTCAACACAGCATGAGGATGAGTTCAAGTTCTGAATAAATACAGGGTGGTTAATTTCGTGATCTAAAGAGAAGTTCTGTAATGGCAGAAGCATTCTCTTTTGATGATGCCAGCTTTATTTTAAACAGTGCTTTGTTGTTGCTGATTTCTCCTCTTCCTTCTTCCCCCTCACCTCCCCTTGAACTTCCCCTGCTGTTTTTTCACCCCTCTAATTCGAAGTTCTGCTGCCGCCTCCTTCCTCCTTATTCCCCATGCTCCAGTGTTGCTATTTTCCCAACCTCTCCCCTTCCTAGGCCACTGCTTCTCAGAGCACTACCACAGAGCGGTATTTTCTTTACAAGAAGTGTTATGTTACAGATGTGGTACCAGATTAAATCAGCATGTGTCAGGTTTGAAAGACACTAAAGCAGTACTTCTTCACATGGCACAACTCAGTGGCAGAATTTACTCCTAATGGAATTTATGGAGGCCAAAAATTTAGACAGGTCCAAAAACAGAGCAGATAGAAACAAAGAAGATTACACCCATTACAATTAAAAACAAAGACATCATCTTTGGCTCAAATCCCTACAGATCTACTTTGCTGGAAGCCTCTCTGAAGGAAGGAGAAGAACATACTATGCATGTCATTTTTGATGCTGTCTTTCCATTACAATCTGCCTAGTGGCAGATGGACTTTTGGTCCAACCCAGTACAGCTGTTCTCATGTACTAAATGTTTCATGCTTGGAAATATTTACAGCTTTTTTAATCAGCAAAATTTTAGTGGTTAGGTATCTGTTACCAATGTGCTCTCCAAAATTAACAAAGCAATAACCACACTTGTCTGTGGGAATTTTCTTAAATCCTTTTCTTGAAGTATGCTTTGGTAACTGTTCAATTTGTAAGAAAATCTGATTAATTTAATTTCAAGCTCTTTTTAAACTCAGTTTTTGTGGGACAGAAATAATTGAGTTAGCTAGGGTGACATAATCTGTATATAAGAAGCAAAAAATCATGCAGCAGCAACTGCAATAATAGGAAGCCAGTAAAATTTAACCACCAAAGCTGAAGGATTTAAACATTTAAATGCATTATCTATTGGTGAAGAAAAAAGCCAATAGCCAAGGCAAACAATAGTCAGAACACTTCAGATTTTGATTCACAATTCTACCCACTTTAAAATTCTCTCCATTTTTTCTCTGAGGAAACAGGAAAGCAGGAATGATCTGTAGCCAGGGGTGCAATGCTGGAGAGGGGCTCTATGTGTGGGTTTTGCTCTATTAAACACATCTCACTTCAGATACCTCTGTGGGCCTCACACAGGCTGCTCTCTACCTATTTCCCAGAAGCCACAATCTCTCTTTTGGCAAATAGTGACTTCTGAAAACAGTTAACCCTAAAACTCTAAATAGTACTTGGCAACATTTAAAGTGCTGATCCTAATCCTCTGAGACACTCAAATAAACTGCTTCAATACTGATCCCAAGGGACTAGAAGTCAAACATACACACATTCTTCAAGTTACTACTCAACATTAATTTCTTTACATTTTGTTATATTCCACAGGCACCACCAGGGACAGAAGGAACACTTTCCAGTAGTAGGACAAAGGGCTGTCAAAGCCATCTAGAATGGCCAGAGACCTCCTCACTTCAAGAGCAAACTGTCAGTACAATTTGTCTTGTATAAGTGAGTTACTTACACCTTTCCACATGACACAAAAAACTTGTTCACGTCTTCCTGTGTATACAGGAAGATTCTCTATGGCTCTCTCAGGTTCTGATCTGCAACTTTTGTTACATGGGCCAGCAAACATTCCTCTCCTTGTTCCGTTACACTCACAACAAATGCAACATATACAGAAATCACCTGAATTATTTGTTCCTGAGGCTAACTTATCTCATTTGAACTAATGCACAACCAATGCTTAGTGTTAAATTAGCTTTTGCTGTGGTTAGGAATGGTGTTCCCCAATTTAGTGCTCCCACTGAAACAATTCCAAACCATGTCCTGCTCACTCATTCCCCTGTCCCCTGTGGAGGAATGGAAAAGGGAAATTAGAGGCACAAAAGGCAAAGATCAGGGGTTGAAATAAGAACAATTTGTTGGAAAAAGCAATGAGGTAAGAAAATGAACAATAACAGCAAAAACACTAATAAGGGAGTGCACAAGAAATGGGCAATTTGCACATGAGCTATCATCCCCAAGAATACATGCCCAGGAAGGGACCCCTTCCCTCCTTCCTGGAAAATGAAGGATACAGGATAACCTGGGAATGCCCCCTCCTGGCTACTGCAAAAATTAACCCAGTCCTGTCTGGAACCAGGATGGCTTTATATTTTAAGGCAGCCAATCACATTTAGCCAACCACAAACATACACAGTGAGTTTTCAGACACTGGTCAATGATTACCTGTAGGACCTTGGGCAGGTGACAGTGTGTTTGCTGGATAAGCAAAATTGCTTAAGAAAGTAAATTAACTGTTGAGTATGCCCATTTCTCTTATCTTTGTGATCTGAGGTGCAAAGTACCTCCTCCTGGACTTTGGGAGATGTAGAACAGGTGTGTTACTACTTAGCAAATACACACTGTGAACTCCCGTTGACCCCTGTGAAGCACTTTTAACACCTTTGGAAGCAAAGTGTGATTACTACAGAAGTGATCAGGTGTCTCAGGCAATGAAGACGCTACATTTTAGAGTCAAAGGTCACCATTACCTTAATGGCTAAATCACAATGTTCGCTGGCAGTAGTGAGTTGTTCAATGTGCCTGTCCACCTCTGCGATGGACAAACTGCAGCTGCTTTTCTTCCTCCCACAGACAACATTTTCCAGACCTGTCAGCACTCTCTGAAGTTCTGAATTCAAGTCACTACAGTTATCTAAAACAAAGCAAGACAAAACAAAACAAACATCACAACAATTAGTGGCTCAGAGAAAAAACAAACTCTTAACCAGGAAGCTCTGCTGCAGAACAGCCAGGACTGATAGTGTTCAAAGAATGTCCTTGCACTCTGCCACTTCTTCTTCAACAACTGATAGGCTTAAACACCATAACCACATCAACTGAAACCATGAGCTACCTCTCATCTGACAAATAACAGCCCCATAGCTTATCTGAAGTGTTCATTCTTTCTTCAAAATCCCCTCTATTCTGAATAACATTTTAAGACATTACTTGCTTACATTCAATGATATTTTTTTATGTTGTTCTTTTGGCCATTCAAGGCCTATTATCCCGATTTTATTAATGTATGTTTGTAAATACAGGATTCTTCTGTCTGGTACATTCAGGGATGTTATGACTTGATGTTTTTCAGAGAATTTTTGTGGTTATACTTAGATACTGCCTGATTTAAAAAAATTGTTTACAGAAACGATTCCTACCAACTACCTGTAGGTAGTTTTATGTTAATAGCTACTCCTTCAAATAAAACTGCAGAGTATTCAGGGATCATAACACCACAGCTTATGTTCCATACTACAACCATACTACCAATTTACACAGCAATTCTATTTTAATTATAAAATATCACACAGAATTACTTTCTTTCCTGTCTTTAGGCAAACCTCTTCTAGTGCTCACTGCCATAGCATCCTCCACTTAAGTGAAAACAAGGGGATTTCTGTACCTTGCTAGCTCACTCCATAAACTATTTTTGTTTCTCTTAGGTTCACCTCTGGTGACATACAGCAGCAGTTTCTAAGGCAGACCTGTGTCAGAATTCACCCTTGTGCTGTCTCCTGGATGTGCCAGTCAGTACTTCTGGCTTGCTAGGTATGAGTCTGTAGTAACTACCCACAGCAGAGCATACAAGGGGTGCACTATGAGGTGGCAGCACACCCACAGCTCCTCTATCCTACCAAAAACAGTGGCAGGCATTCATTGGCAGGTGGAGGGTGTGATTCCCTTGCTGCTGCAAGCGCTCCACCATGCTCAGAACTTCATGGTTGTCTCATAGCTGTGGTTCTTGCAGGGCACTACAGCAGTGTGGCACTGAACTGGGTCTAAATTTTAACAGACATGAGTCACCAGATTATTGCAGACTGCCTTGAAATCTCCCTGTGCAACGGAAGACTGAGAGCTGCTGGATGAAGGAATGAGAGGAACAGAAAGTAAAAAAACTGCAAACTCATTACCATTCATATAACTCCACAGCCTATTAGACACAAACACAAACGTACTGCTTGACCAAAAAGAATAGTTTAGAATGATGTTCAAGCATTGCATGAAAAATTTGAATGGGCAACATATAAAAGTTTTTTCTGGGAAGTAATTTCACTAATTCCTGATAAACTGCCACCCATGTGTTACAGTAATACCAAAGAAGCCCTCCATAATAATCACGTACAAGCACGCACCAGACACTTAGAAGCAGGATATAGCAAGCAGGATGCTTACTTGTAAAAACCTTGTGTTTTTTTTGCTTGAATTTGCCTTTTTTCCATAACGTCTTCTGTAATAACCATTTTGTATATTTAAACAACCTTCACAAGACCTTGTCTGCTGGGATTTGTTTGACAAATTTCCCCCATAAAATAAATAGTTTACAATGTGAGAAGTCCATTTCTGACAGAAAATGAGCACAGCCCAATCACAAGCTCTGCAAGATGGACTGGAGAACATTCACAGTTCTAGTTCTAGGTGCTTTATTGCCTGTCCCATCAGAGCAGCAGATCCACATGAATTAGTGAGTCATGAGGTATCACTGGTTTTACTAAGTGACAGATCGGAGGTAGTCACTACATCAGGGCAGTAAGCAAGTCATGCACATGAGTTATTACTGCAACATGATTTTTTATTCCTATATACCTATATCTAGAAGGATTTAAAATTATACATATTCCTTTATCTATATGCATATGTGTAATTTATTTTCACAGGACTATGGAAACAACATCCAAAAAGAACAGTCTATGGATAGAAGGAAAATATGGAAAAAAATATAGGAATCCCTAGAGATAACATTCTTATTTTCCTCCTTATTTTCTCCATTGTTATCTCTGAGCCCTACCCTTAAGGGAAAGGGAGCACCCAAGATTTGAAGAGGCTTGTGGTCAAAGGAATGACAAAAATCAGAGGGTCCACAAAAGCTCACAAATACACACTTGGCATGGAAACTGGGTCAGGTATGGCCCTGACCTACTATATAAACACATGGCAGTGGCTTTTTGGATTAAGTGGGAAAATGAATACAGACAAAGAGGAGAGAGAGAGAAGAAGAGAGAAGATCACCAGTCCTTGCTCTGGAATGATTCAGCTGTTCAGGGTGCTGGGTTGCAGATGCAAAGCAAGCACCCTGGACTTTGTGGAGGTACCTGTTTATAGGCAAGCTTTCCCTGCTCTGGAGATAAGTTTCTGTCTATGCGAATTAGTTCTCATGTGCAGTCTGTTCTTTCAGACCTTTCTAGAAATGGCTGGGAGAACTTCTGGGATCTTAGGTGGTCTGGATTCCCCTCCACAGCACGTGCTCCCTTCTCGGGCTTATCCCTGTGCTTGCTGTGTTGTGCTCATGTCCTGGAGCTAAACAAGGACACTTGCCTCTGAAGAGTTCTGACTGCACCTCCCACAGCTCCCTTCTCCAGCCACATTCTGTTCCTTCTCAGAGTGTGTTATTACCAACAATCCTTGGCTGGCTCCAGAGCTATCTTTCTGTTGGTTTTTGAGACAGACACATCATCCCCCCTAGTCGTCTAGGTCTCTATATTGTACACCATTCTACTGCTGTGCTTTTCATTGCTAGAACAAACTTAAACAGATAACTTGCTGTTTATGTCCACAAGCCCCGGATCAGCTCCACTTCATGAAGACAAAATAAATCCTGAAAAGCAAATGAATTTCTTTTTTTCTTGGTAAGAAGAAAATTAAGGAAGAAAAAAATCCTTGTACTAGAATCTGTTCAAATAGGAATTTAAGAGTAAGCACTAGCTTTTGACAGTAAAACATTAGTTTTATCATAGCTTTAAAAATCTCTGTTAAGTATTTTGAATTCCGTAAGTCAGACACTTCACAGCCACATTATTATTAATACTATTGTATCAAAGTTTCTAGAAATCGTAGACACGGAAATACAAATGTGCTGTTGCAGGTCTTGCACTTATAAACAATATAGAAGTATAGTATAAGTATAGAAAACAGGAATCGACTCCTGAAGACAATTCTGGAAATCTGTCATAGAGAGGATTACACCAGAATTTTGCTAGAAGGTCAGGTAATAAGTGACTGAACAAGAGCAAACAGCCTCAAGCTGCACCAGGGGAGGCTGAGATTGGAAATAAGGAAAAACATATTCATGGACAGGGTTGTAAAATATTGGAACAGTCTGCCTAGGGGGTGTATGGAGCCACCAGTCCTGGAAGTGCTCAAAAACTGTGTGGATATGGCACTTGAGGACATGGTTTAATGGTGAACATGGTGGTGATGCTTGGATGCATGGAGACATTACTCCACATTTAAGTTAACAGTCACAGAAGCTCAGAATCAATTGTGATTAACACACCCTACATTAATTCATTTCCTCACCAAATG
Organism: Cyanistes caeruleus; assembly: GCF_971803275.1. Lineage (NCBI taxonomy): Eukaryota > Metazoa > Chordata > Aves > Passeriformes > Paridae > Cyanistes > Cyanistes caeruleus. The sequence goes on along the minus strand of NC_141732.1, from coordinate 8,269,875 downwards.
CTTGGATTTGCATTTCAAAAGCTATGATACCTTTCTGCTGTGGTAAGTCATCACTTCTGCTAAGCACACAACTCACCCACATCTGCAGTGACCATTGTGGACTGGTTCTCTGGCACGGAGACAGAGTTTCGGTCCATGCTGCGTGAGTCTTCATTAACCTCCTGCTGGCTTTGGCTCAGCTCCGACCTCAGTTCTGAGTACTCATCCTCCTCCCTGGCAGAGAGAGCAAAGGCAGAAATTAAATCCCCTGAGGAAATGTGCATCTTTGTGACACTCATTTTAGACCTGTAAGCTGAGCCACAGGATCCAATTCACACAAGTGTTTTGTCCAATCAGTAGGGATGCCTTTAAACCCTTCATTGCAAAACCGCTGTGCCATGCACATAACACCCACTTGCAGCAGTTGGTGCCTCGTTTCCATTTCTTAATTCCCAACTTCATTACTTCTCCTGGCCACTGGAAAAGGAAGAAATAGGTAAAACAGAGTGCTACCAAGAATGGGTAAGGACATAGACTGCTCTGCAGTGACTCCCCAGTTGGTAATTCACACAGATCAGCACAAGTGGCTTTGTTCCCAAAGTGGATTAGAAGTAAGTGGTTTTCATCTCTTTCTCAGTTCAAGGATGTCACCATCTTGTGTGCAAAGTAAGCATGCACATGCATGTACCCGCACATGTGAATCAAAATGCTCTTGGAGACAAGTTGGTTTTTCATTTTCTCTTCCCAAAAGAGAGAGGAACAGATAATAGAGCATTGCACTGAACTGCTGGAGTTAGTGGAAAAGGAAGTCTCAATTACCTAGGTTTCAACTGATTTGTCAAGCTGGTTCAACTAAAATAATTGAGGACACAGAATACCTTAGCTAAAACTCATGAGCTTAAAAAATTAGGGCTTTTCTCTCCTGTCTCCACACAAAGAGTTCAAAGCACTGGGAAAGAAGGTAAGTAAATGAATAATAGCTTTCCTGAAAACATTTGTAAACATTTTTTCTTTTGATCCATTTGCTGATTTGACTCAGATTTATTATTTTTTTTTACTCCCCTAGCAAGTGTTTTTACATTGAAGTATCTATTTTAAACATTGGAAAAACACCAGTTTATCCAGGTGCAGGGCTCCTCTTGATAGAAAACAAACAGCCATCATTTTGTTGCACACTAAATCACATGCAGAGATTAATTTTGCTGCACATTCAGCAGAAAAGTGTGAGAATGGAACTGTCTGGCTTTGGAAACAATGAGAAACAGCAAAGACCTATCTGGGGATCTGCATCTGGGAGGGGTATATGCAATGTTAGGTCTGGTGTGTGTGTGCTACATGGTGATGAGTGCTTCTTGAAGGATTCAGCCTGGAGGTGTGTCTCAATTTATCAGGCAAAACAGCAGACAAGATAGTCCATATGTACAGGCATCAATAACAAAATTAGTCTGCTGTCAGAGCTGCAGAGGTGACAATTTATGTACCTTAATAAAACTCAAAAAGGACTGCCAGCTTGCTTGCCAAGCAGGGTTTCCCAAGATACTGAGATGTAATCTCTATTATTTACAGATATTTCTATTATCTATTATGGTCTTCTAGCCTTTACATTTGCTTTAGTGCAAAGAAAGTGTGACTTTAGCAGAAGCACTTAGTGACTACTACTACTAAACAAAATGCAGGCCAGCTGGTTAACACTGAGCTTTACATCAGGAAAGGTCTTGGAAGTACCATGAAATACTTGTTTAAGACAGGGTTAGAACCTAATCATGAATAGCAGGAGTTAAAACTGTGTAATGAAGACACATAAGCATCGGTTAATGTTCCATGAATCAGTTTGTTATTAGCCACAAAAAAAGCCACTAGTAATTAGCTTTAGACAAAACAATTACCAAGCTCTCAAACAGTTGTAATTTTTCATCTGAAGGTAACTGATTTTTTTCATTTATGAAACAATTAGTCCTACATTTTTAAAACCTGAATTACCTCTACAAATGGATAAAAAGCTCTACTGGCATTAAAGCAACAGCACACATTATAATAATTTCTCATCACTCTTCTTTGGGATCCTCTTGTACAGATTTTTCTGTTTAAAATACAACACAGCCTCATCTAGCTAGTGCTAGTTATGGGTTTTTCTGTTTAAGTGCCCCTCTGTATCCTGGGACACTGAAAAATATGTCATGCAGTAGGACTCTTGCCCTTCTGGACTCAAGCCAGAAGTCAGTTTCTAAATTAACTAATGCTTTTAAAAGCTCACCAGAAAGATCAGAAATCCATTTCTGATAAAGTGGCAGCAAGGTCAATCAGCCCCTCCACCACCAAAGAACATACTGAAAACAGACTGAGGGCAAGATTAAAGGGAAATTTGAGGGCAGGGATACATCACAAATTTAAATTCTGCCTTTAAACCAGTGCTGGTAGTAACAGAAGATACTGTTTTAGACTTTCCTTGCCACAAAAGCAGAGTCCTCCAGTGGCACTGGAAATGGAAGGTGCTTTACAGCTGACAATGACCAGCCATTAGACTCCTGCCACACCACCCAGAAGGTGGAGGCATTACAACTTCCTTATTGCTGCAATCAGCAACAGCCTGGTTGTAAAAAGCAGGCGTTTGTTCTGTTAAGGGCCCTGATGGTCCCACTTCCTGGAATGGTCCAACTTCCTGTGAGTTGGGGGCAATTAAGACCAGATCAAGCCATTCTAAACACAGAGGATGGGAGGATTGGAGGAAAAAGCCAAAAATCTGTGGTTTTCAGTTACTTCTGCACCAATTGCTTTCTTTACTACCAGGTGCAACCAAGGACCAGAGTGCTGCACAGACACTCAGAAAACTTGTTCAGACAGTGAGAAAAACTGCACATTTTTCAGCATTCTTTCACACCACAGAACACTGGCAAAGGGCATGTTCTCTTCATGGCTTCAAAACAGCTTTGTACTACAGGTGCCAGCAGTTTTTCAACAATCATTTTACTTAAGTAACTATTTTCAAAACCCTGTAAGATCCTCAGATAGAGAACAGTACAGGTGTATGTGCACAAAGATTGACTGTGCTCTGTGTACAAACGCTTGAGGTCCCTCTGAACTAGTTCATTGTGAACAAATAGTGACACATTGGAGACAGCGCAAAAATAATCACACACAGAGGGCAAATGGAGCTGGGCACTGTGTGCTGAAGTCAAGTTTATCACACCCAAACTGCCCTTTGAATTGAATCCCGTATGTGCTAGCTTCCACCTAGCACACATTTAGAGGCTAGAATTAGATCTCCAGGTCACTGTGTAAATGTGACTGTAAGTGCTGTGTGCTGTTTCTTGTTATGCTGCAATCTCTTTGCTATCCCTCTTCTCCATTAACTTCCAGCCCTTTCTAAATGTATCTCAAATTAAAAGTTGTAAATCTGAACAAATTATTTTACAGTAATGGGTTATAAGCTTCTTGACAACTGTTTCAAGTAATTCTTAGCAGGCACCAACACTGAACAGAGTATAGCTCTGTCTGGTATTGTTACAGTTGCTCACTATTTTTAGAGTTGCAGAGATGTACCCAAACAGCCACTTTTAGATAGAATGAAATAGAACTAAATAGAACTAAAAGCAATTAGACATCTCTCTTTTCCTTTTCTTGAAACTCAGTGTGACATCTAAGAAAAACTGTCAGTCACACGCTGAAGTTACAGTTGATTTTGACAGCCAAAGAAATTATTAAGAAAAAAGGAGTCAAGTTTGAATGAATCTAAGGAAATACTAAAAACTTCTGAAGTCAGAAATTTTCACCTTAAATGTACACATTATTACATTTTAGTACTCTACTGCAAAATTTCTAAACCCTTTTTGTGCTTCAGAGTTACTGGGTGTGACCATTATGCCCAAGTATTTACAATATGACTCTAACTGGGATGATCCATTTGACTGGTTTTCCCATCTTTCTAGGCTGTACATTCTGCAAGAGAAAATTGCATGCACCTTGTCAAAGGACAGAGATCCTTGGAAACAGAGGTTCATCTACTTGCACATGAGTATTTGAGTATTGGAACTCACTTTCTTCACCTTAATATCTCTTTCTGGAGGGGGGATTCCAAACCAGCTGGGCTGTCCAGAGCACCAGCAGCAGGGAGATGAGAAAATTGCAGATGAACACTAGGTTGCTCCCCCAAGCATGGTGAAGTCATTTTCCTCAGGGAATGCTGGAAGAATGCAGAGCAAGAGCTGCAGCTAAATTGATGAGGCCACACACATGGACTCAAGAAATAGCTAGCAAACCTAGAAAAATCCTGTAAACTTCTGAAAATACTCTTGTAAGATTACTGCTACTGGGATCAGTATATCAGACACACCTGGGAAGAGACATGCATTGACATGTGACTTAAGCTCCCTCCTTGCCCAGAAAAAGCTGTGGTTGTCCCATTCCTGGAAGCATCCAAGGCAAAGCTGGATAGGGCCCTGAGCCACCTGGTCCTGTGGAAGATGTTCCTGCCCACGGCAGAGGGTTGGAACTGGAAGGTCCTTAAAGTCCCTTCCAACCTAAATCACTCCACAATTCCAGAGCTGGCATTACTAAACCACATGAGCAAACGCCATTACACTTCTAAACCCTGATGTTGCAAAGGCAAAAAAACCTCTACACACACCAAGAAACAACAGACAGAGAAAACAGAGAAAAGTTCTCAGAATGGAGAATATTAACCAGTTATATTAATACAGCCTGCCAACACTCCTCCTCACACTGTTGCAATAATTTGTTTGGATTTAAACATGGTGTCTCCTTCCTTTCTGTCCTATATTATGAGGGTCCTGCTGACATTCAAATAAACAGAATGCAAATTAAAGAGGATAGTCAAATACCCTCCATGAAGCACTTGTTTCTTCTAATTGTTTCCAAATATTTTTGGAAATTTATATTTAGAAAATATAAAGAATGTCATAGAGTAGAGGTACATGAAGCTACATGTTAGTTAATTTTCACAATCTAAAGTAGATATGCGAAAAACTCAAGAGTCACTGTGTCAGCACTGGGGAAATATTTATCTGTTATGCTATTAATGTAAACTCTGCTACCAGTATGACAGCCCAAATTTTGTGACAGCACAAGGAAAGCCTCTGCTCAATACTGCCTGCAGGTTCCAAAGAGACAAATCAAAACTAAAATCCTCTGTTCTAGAAGAAAATATAACTGCTGAGGCCCCAGCAGGGCTGTGCTCTCAAAACACTTTCTCCTCCCAGGACTGCTCTGTCCCAGCTCCTGGACTGAGCCAAGGGTGGAGCGCTGTGAGTCACACCTGATCCAGCAAGGACAGGAACTGCACCACCCTTGCTCTGTGGGATGCATGGACAGCTTCTCAAGAATGACACATGTGGATCTCAGAGTGGATTTACAGAAAGCCACAACAGGAGGTATCCGTTTTCCCTCTTTCAGTTGGCTTTACAAACCCTGTGGAATCCCTTCAGTTTCCATTTTCAGAAGGGATATTACTCCTCTGTTCCCCAGACACCAAATTATTGGCCTGCCAAAGAAAATAAGCTATTTCCATCATTAAAGGAAACAAAAAGAACCACTAACTTAACAGTTTTCATTCTTACTAATAAAACCAAAACAAATAAAACAGATGAGACATTCCAGCTGTCTGAGCAAAACAAGCTCTCATATGACTGAATTAAACTGGAGGAGCATGACAGTGATGTGTCTGGCACCTGCTGCAGCAGTATTGTTCTGATGCCTTTAATGGCCAGAACCTCCCAAAAGGGACAGAAAAACCCACATTTTTCATGAGAAGCAACATGTACATCCCATCAGGCTTGGTTCTTACACCTCACGTTACTGTGCTTGTCACAGCTGATTCATTTATAGACATGGTTTAATACTCAGTGTCCACCTGATTCCAGTAGTTCATAATTGAACACTACTTGGCATTTACTTTGCCACAAGGATTCCAAACACACCATTTTTATTAATTCTGTGTAATATTTTTCTTAAATGTCATAAGAGTTTTTCTGTCACTCAAGGAAAAAAAAATCAATGCAGTTCTCATGTTTTCTCAGATTTTGCTTTTCAGCTAGTCTTTCCAAAAGACAAATGGAAAGTTTGTCTGCAGAGGTATCAAGCATAAATGAAGAAGGGTATCATGGGGATTTTGTTCAGAGAACTATAAGCGTAGAAAATATGTGAAAAATCTCACCATGACCATTGCTAGTTATAATCAACTCACAGGCGACAGTATTTATGTTCTTAAAAAACATGAACATGTGATTCTAACACTGCTTTAGTAGTGGTAAATATGTATGTGATGACGTTCCCTCTTACTTATGCTACACCAAACATCCTTCTTTTTGCATATTAAGATCACCAGTAAAGATTGAGTAGTTGTAACAACATTGTCTCGTGCTAGCAGAGACAATGTTCCTTGCTATACAAGGAAGAAGAAATGAAGCAAGTACCAAAAAAAAGTGCAGCTAATAGGTAAAGGGAAATTGAAAACTGGCTACATGGCTAGAGCACCCACAAATTCAACATCACCCACAAATTCATCAAATCTAAGTTAATGTTCTCTAGAAAATCCAGATTCTGGCATAGTTGCATCCTCACTATATAAACTTTAAGAAGCTCCTTCTGCACTCCAGTCCAGTTTTTCAACATTGAAAATAATATGTGAAAACAAGTGAGGAAAAATGTTTCCGTGTAGTCACATGAAGAGTGTATTTTAACACAGTAACAAGATAGCATAATACCCCAAGCTTTGCTGCTGCAGAACTGGGCAACAACATAATTTGTACCATTTTTGTCAAAAACGCCAGCACAAGAAGAGGTAAAACCTATTGAAATCTATTTGAACCATACCTCTCCCACCAATAATTTAGCTTAGCTGATTTATAGGTGTGGGAACTGACAGTGGTCAAATAAGAGATTTTTAGGCTTCAGGCACGAGCTTGAGCCTGTAGGAAAGTAAAGTACACAACTTCCTCACTCTGGCCTGGGAAATCATAAGGAAGAATCCAGACAGTCCTTGGAGAAGGAAAACAACCTTTGCAGGTGTTGTTTGTCTCCTTGTTGTTTACTTGTAAGAAATGGTCAAGGGGTGGTGTTCCCAGCTGCCCAGTGATGGTGATGTGTTGGTTTAATGGCAAATGAAAGCTTTACCTTCTGGGACCTTCTCAGAAGTGTCTATAAAAGAAGATCTGGAAGAATAAAAAGGGCTCTCTTTTGCAACTAAGCTAGAGAGTCTGTGTCGTCACTATTCCTAATAAAGTGCAACAAACAGGAGGCTAAATTAAAAAATAAAATTCAAAGCAGAGGTTCAAGTCAGGTGCCCTCACTTTCCTTCACACACCATTGTATCACCCTGGCACATTACAAAAAGGAATATTTAGATGTCATGGTACATGTTTTGCAGTGCTTGTCAAATTTTGCAAAGTGTGGCATTGCCAGAGAGAAGGTAGCATTTCTTGTGTGCTTGGGATGATATCCTGCAGAACACCTTAATTATGGGCAGCTATTCAGTACCTGTCATGACAAGCCTGAAAGTCATCATCATATTAGAGTATAACTCACAGCATGTCCTGCACCTGGCCCAGAATTCCCAGGAAGCTGCTGTACCTTATGGTTGCTCCCTGCAGCCGATCGATTTTCTTGTTGAGCTCGGCAATAATGCTGTGCAGCTCTGTGATCCGCTCCTCGTAGCGCAGCGTTGTTCGCTCCTGCACATCCTCGTGCTCTCTCATCAAGTGGGACTGCTCACACTGCAGCACAGAAGCAAGGAAACAGAAAGGCTCTTATGGACACCTGCAGGGAGATCGGGCACAAGGCAGAAGTGCACAGCACTACGGTTTTTCTACACATCAAACCAACAGTGCCTTTGCACTTTGAGAAAAGGACAGACACACAGCACTAACAGGTACATGCATGTTGGTAGTTTACAATATTTGATGAACTGACAGACTATGCAGTGTACTTTTATTATTTTTTTCCTAAAGAGAAGTTGCCATTTCTGCTTGAAAAAAACCCCACTAATTGAAACTCCAAGAGCTTTTGGAGTATCACCTTTATATCACCTTTGAATCCTAGGATCTTCCCAATGTGGTCTGAATTAGAACAAATTCTATTGCAGAAACCACATTATTATAAAGGAATCACAGTTTGAAGTTATAACTTCTTCTCTAGGGTAAGTACTTGTTTTTACTAATGTTTATAGATAATACAGCATATTTTTATTATGTTGGTACTCTCCAATAAAATGCTTATGATTTGAACAATTAAAGAGCTACATAACTGCTTGTTTTTTACATATATCACAAAATCCTTCTTTTCCCTTCCCACAGTATTTTAAATACAGCCTCTCTGGCTTACTCTTCACGCCAGCACACACTCTATTTCAATTACAGCAAACCATTACAAACCACTGCAATTACATGTCAGCACTGCATGCTGATTGAAATTTTGCTTGGTAGTGGCTGGCAAGAGTTTGTTTTTTAATATTTTGCTTCTGACCCCCTCCAGTCAAGCCTCCTTGCAATCACACAATGCCAAGTACTACACTGTCAAAAAAAGAAAACTCACAAGCCACTTAACAGTATAAAACCCACGCTCCTTAATTGAAGAGCTGCAATGTAAAAATCCTGTATAAGGGCCAAAGTTGATAGTAATATCGGAGGTCCTCCAAAATGGCTGAATCAAACTGGTTTTTTTTTCAAATCAAGTAAATACTCTATACAAGCTAACTCCCTAAATCCTTTCTACTACAAATAATAATAACATACCCAAAGTAGTAGATGTGCCAGAATTTTCATAATTTGCTCTCTTATTTTTTGGCCACTTACATTCACAGCTTGAGAACATCATCTACATAAAAGATTGCTTGAAAATTAAAATTTACAATAAGCTTCAATAACATTTTTATTTTGAACTTTAAATAAATTTATTCCACAATTTTTAACTTCCATGAATATGTACACTTAAGAGTAGCCCAGACATCAGAGTACCCTTCCATAACTTACAACAGAAGAATTTCTACCTTCAGCTGTAGTAAAAGAAATCACTTTCACCTACACTAAGAGAAACAGATCAGATCATCACACTGCAAAGTAAAGGAAAGGAACACTGGTAATGTTCACCTGGCTTATTACCTGCCAACAACTTCATGTTGGCAACTGGTAGCTGTACATGTACATTATGATGACTCTTTATTGTACCATCATTCTACAGCTTATTTCTCACATTTCCACATCTTAACATTGTATCCTTCTGAAGAACTACCATGGCTTTCAAAGTGCAGAAAAATAACCAGAGAAAATGTTTCACAAAAGCTTTAGAGCAGATTTAGGGGCAATAAAGACTCGCTTCTTCAGCCTTTCTAAATCTGAATTTCCTCTGACACACATATATGCCCACAAATGCTACCTCAGCATTATCCAGATCAATCTATTATGGGCACTGGTGATCTCTGTAGCTTTTAAACCAAAGGGATGTTTCATATTGAGTGTATAATGATTGTTTCCAGGCAATAAATAAAACCCCATCACAACAATTTTTGTCTTTCTATGCTATACACTGAAAAGATATATGGACATTTACTAATGGGTCTCAGCCACATTACAACCTGACTTCTGTTTTCTCCAGCCATTTCTCAGTCACCATTTTTCAGATAACATCACTGGACAAATGTACTTTGTGAATAACCAGCAGTCTGGCTAATATATGACAATAGCTTCACATTAGATTTTTTTTAAAAGAGCTCTCGAATCATCTTAGGTAAAAGCAATTGGAAAAGCCCAAAAGGAAGCCTCTGTAAATGACAGACCATGATGCGAAGGACGGCTCTGTCTTGGAGGTGGGGATCAGAATTACATCTCTGAAGTTCTGGTCAGCCAAGACAAGACTCAAGTGAAAATGGCAAAAGCATCCAAGCAATGGAAACCTGGTTCAGCATGCATCCCAACATGCAGCAGTGGGAAATTCTTCTGGTTATTCAGGACTGCTCTTTATTATGGAATATTCATCTGAAAACTTGAAAAGGGAAAGAAACAAATGCATGTTTTTCTACCTACTGCTGAATTTTTTTCTCTGGGATACTGTGGTTGTTCACCATCCTCCTTAGTTTCATTATGTTTTGAGTCTCAGAACAGCAATCTGATACCAGTTTCTACTTCTTTCCAAGGTGTACACGTCAGCTCTTTAAATTTATTTGCCTGTCAGTTACACAATAAGTACCTTATACCCTTTCCCTCATCTCTCTTCCTGCCTCATATTTAAGAGCTCCAGCTCTCAACGTAAGTTGAAAACTCTTGGTTGTTTTTTGGTACAGATTAAAAAGGTTATTTCATTTACAATAAGAACTAACAATGGTTAGAAACACCATTATCTGATCTCTTGATGCTGGGAAATAGCAACAACAGCAAGAAGTATATGAGGGAGAAGGATGATAAGGAAAAACATTTTAATTCAAACCTATTGTCTGAACAAGTGATTCTATTGCCTATTAATGTACACAAATTCCTAGTGAAAGAAACACTAACAAATGTGCTAAATTATGTTAATCTTTATATTAAATTTGCAGTGTTCAATCAGAGGACAAAAAAAGCAGAACTGCTAGCAGCAATGCTCATTAAGAGATGCACCAGTGCCCCAGGCCCTACAGAGACAAACACTGGTTGTGGTGTTGTTCACCAAGAATACAAGTCATCACCTGAACAAGCCACAGTCATAAACCTGTCTAACAGGATTACAGAAGCTAAAAATCTTTGCTCAACTAATGCAGTGTTTTAATTTGAGAGGAGTGGCAGATTTAACAGTGGCAATCCATTAATCTAAATTTAAGTATGAAAACAAGTCTATAGTGCTAAGTCCTCAATCATAAAAGCATGCATGGTCAGAATTAATTATTCTGTGGTATGTTCTGTGTGTACTTAATGTGGAAGATGAATACCAGCATACAGAATTAATCCATGTCAGATAAGGACATCACACAACAGAACAAGTAATTTCAATGTTCTTCTGAACACCATGCATTCCTATTTCAAGTTTCTCTATTAAATGAGAACCTGAACCTTCCTGTGAAGTTCACATGTTCTTACATGTCTACAGAGAATGTTGTTTCTGTTCTTATATATCTACAGTGTTGATTTTATTCTTGTATGAAATTCTGCTGTTCCTCCCTATATTCTGAATAATCAAGAGGATGGTAAAGAATTATTACTGCAGTAGTGAGACTTACTGCTGTGACACAGGATCCAGAACAATGCAGCACATTCTTTGTCTAGAGCTGTTATAAAAATCCAAAATAACAATGACTAAGCACAAAGAATGAGAAAGCAGGACAAGATTGTGAAAGGAGATGAAATTATAAGAAAAATATAGCAAGTGAATTATCTGTTCTTGTTGTACTTGCTGAAACATTCAGCATGTTATTAAATCCCATGCTCAATCACAGAACTGCAGAACTCTATGTCACAGGATGTTGGAAATGCCAAGAATGTAGATGAATTAGAAAGAAGATTATATAAATCCATGGAGGATAGGACTATAGAGGACTATAAAATGTGATGTGGCCCCCTGCTCACAGATGCTGGCAGAAAGGTGGGGGATATGAAGGAGAACAATTCTCTGTGCGCATTTCTTATGCTCTCCCTTCAGACTCACACTGTTTATCACTTACCAAAGCCAAGATACTGTGTCACACAGAGCCAGTTGAAAACACTACAATTCTTATAATCACAGAAGGATTTTTGGAAGAAGACGGTTGTGGCTGACCAGTGTTTTACAACAAATTTCATTCAAGAGATCACTTTATTGCCAAATTGTACGCTGATAAAAACACAGAGACAAAGAGATCTGCTGTGTTACTGAAATAATAGAAGCATGCAGAGAAATGCTATATCTGGTCTCCACCAGCTGCAGATTTGGAAGTGAGTATGCTACAACAACCACTAATCAATTACATCACTTCACAAAATCTTAAGCCCAGGCTGTCCAACTAGCTTTCTTCACCGTTTGTCATCTATTACTTGAATTGTGGTTCACCAAATCAACTCCACTCTGCAAATCATTAATCCTTTCTTCCAAATGCCTCATGAAATGATGGGAAAGGTATTACCAAAAATGCATTTTAACAGCTATTTGTTCCAGAGAACATTTACCACACCAGCTAAAATGAAACATGTGCTTTGTA